>NC_050578.1:195524202-196229202 GCF_011100635.1 Trichosurus vulpecula | reverse complement strand
TGTATAAGAGGGATAGACTCCAGTTAGCCTTTGAACTATAAGAAAAAAGAAAGATTGTAGTTGGTGGGTGATGCAGTCTACTGTTTGGTGTTGTATATGTATCCCCTTATGTATTCATGGGTTGGGAAGGCAACTGGGGCAGCCACTGTATTTGTCCTCTTTAGGGATATCATCCATTAGGCTTGATACTCACCTAGAACCTGGGGGTTTGGATTACTGGAAAGACAGCCCTGTGATGACTCTGTAATTCAGGTTCAGCTGTAGGCTGCCTATCTGAGTGTAAGGAGTCACATTCTTTCTCATCTCTTCTAAAGGCATGTTTGATGGAGCCTCAGAGGCACTATACCTACTACCTCAAGTACTTTTCTTTCAGGAGAAAATCTGGTCTCTTAAACTAATTCATGTTAAAATGTTAAAGACTCAACTTGTAGTAATCAGTGGGGAATTTGAGACTTATACAGGTATATCCTTCCACTTGCTTACATTTTTTTGTGTGTACCATGAATGCTTCCTTACACATAACCCTATGTACCTCTCTCTGGTATTTATATTTTAAAAGAAGGTTGCTGGAAGGTGCAGGACATGAAACATTAGTGATGCAATTTCAGTCACTGTGTCAGGTTAGTAGAGAAGATATATTTAGGCTAGAGGCATTCTTGGCATCACCAAATCACAGCAAATAGGACATGAATTTCTTCTTCTATTTGTAAGGATGGCCCTTTTGGGGGGATGAGTCTAATATTGAAATTATTCAAGGGTACCACTGCCACAGGGAGAAAGTTTAGGCAGGAGAAGAGAAGACATAGAGGGTACATGATCCCTGGCCTCAATTTTTAAAAATCAACTTTTTTCGGTTAACAGGAAATTATCTTTTCTACCTTCCAAATTTCTTCCCCCACCCCTTCCCACCAGGTGAAAAAGAACTTTTGTAACAAATATGCATAGTCAAAAAGTATGTTATTCTTCATGTTGAGTTCTCCATCTTTTTGTCAGAATTCTTTTTTTTTTGGAGGGGGAGGGCAGGACAGTTGGGGTTAAGTGACTTGCCCAAGGTCACACAGCTAGTAAGTGTGTCAAGTGTCTGAGGCTGGATTTGACCTCAGGTCCTCCTGACTCCAGGGCTGGTGCTTTACTCACTGTGCCACCTAGCTGCCCCCTCATCAGAATTCTTTATGAAGTTGTGCTTGATCATCGTGTTGATCAAAATATTTAAGTTTCTTAGAGTTGTTCATTTTTACAACGTAGCTACTACTGTATACATTGTTTTCCTGGTTCTGCTCACTTCACTCCACAGTAGTTCATACCAGTCTTCTTTGATTTCTCTGAAACTGTCTCTTAAAGACACTTTGTTTTTTCCAGATCCTAGAATAGTGCCTTATCATGGTAGCTCCTTATAAATGCTTGTTTAGTTATTATATTGCTTTCCATGTGGAAAAGGGATTAGACTTATTCTGCTTTGCCTCCAGAGTAGTGAACTGTCTGATTTATAGAAATTATGGATAGGCAGATTTTGGATCAAAATAAGGAAGAGTTTCCTAATGATTTCTATATAAAATGGTATGTCTAGCCTTGTTGGTAGTGAATTCTCTATCACTGGAGGTTTTCAAGAGAGCAGGGGTCCCTTGTTAGGGATGTTATAGGGTGAATTCATGCTTCATGCTTAGGCTTCTACAGATGACCTCTGAGGTCCCTTCCAAAACTTAAACTCTGTAATTTTCAGTGTATTTTCTGGGATGTTTTGCTCCGTAGTTTTTAAACGGATGGCATATTTCACTTTCAGAGATAGGTAAGGTGATCTTCTAGTGATGTGTGTATAGCTTACATACCTATCAAGCTTTTAAATTAATAAAGCAGCCCTTTCTTTTTTAGAAGGAAAGATGGGCAAATGTCCATGGTTAACTGTTTTTACCATTGCTAGCTGGAGAAGTTGTCCTAAATTTTTTACCGATGGGCTTATCAGTGCTTGCAGGAAGACTCTGATCACCTCAACCCCCTCTCAGGGAACCAAAAAAGGCTTTGTGCTCTGCTCAGCATTAGCTTAGTTTATTAAAGTGTGATGGTTATCTTAGGACACAGGATCTGCAGGCCTTGTCCCTCCCAGGCTCTGTGTCAGTCAGGGAGACTCATCTTCTGCCTCTGGGACTTGGTGAGCTATGAAAAGCAGCCAGAGATAAAAGGTTGTTTTGAGACTAGAATAGAGGTGGGGAGGGCAGACACCATAGCATCCTAGGAGGGAGAGAGGCCCAAACAGACCTTGGCCACCTGGCTAAGGCCAAAGTCCTTGACTGGCTAGAAAAGTCAAGCTCTGATTTGCTCATCAGTTTCTAAGGAATCACTTTGATCTTTGGATGAAAAAGAAATGCAAAATTCAGAGCAGGAGAGAATCTTAGGGATTATCTAGAACTCTCCTCCCCCTCTTTATTTACAGATGAGAAAACTGGAGATCAGGGAGATTGGTGAGTTACCCAAGGTCACAGCAGCTAAGTGGCAGACCCAGCATTTGAACCCAGGGCACCTAATTCCAAATCCCCTTAACAGCCTTCAAGAAATGACATCAGAGATCCACCAAGGGGAAAAGTACCACAGCTGAATTTTAAAACAGCAGAAACAAAAGGTTTGCTACTCTCTTGACTGCATTAGAGGGAAGAAAAAAAGATTGTGCAATGCTCACACACAAAAAAAGCCCCAATTTCGAATCTTGTCATGCTTAATAAAACAGTGAATTGAGCCTCAGTGAGGATGTCTGCCGCATCTGAAAGATCATCGCAGTGCCCTTTCAGAGTTTTATTTTAAGCCTCAGTACTAAAGGTTTTCACCTTAGCGTAATTAACTTTTTATCATTAAGATTTAGAAAAATTGAATTGTGTTGGACACAGGTCATCATAATGAGAATTTAATGGCTAAGTATTACCATGCAAAGGAAGCTGCCCGGCCTTGCTCCGGGAACCACTCTGCCATTGACCTATGCAAATGGCCCTCCTTGGGCCTGGTTCTTCGCCATTGTCCATTGTCACGTCAGCCCCCGCCCACTCCCCTCATCTCCCTTAAACAATGATTTTTCTCATTTTCATATTAATTGCATCAGTTCCCTGAGATAATGCTCCCCCTGAAATGAGCAATGGGGATGAGTCACCAAAATGGGGACGTTATTCTTTTTGCTTAACCAATTTCACAGGCCCCGCACAAAGAGCTGCCTTAATTTGACTTGGGATAATTGCTTATCATTAAGTACAGCCTCCCTGTGAAGTACCTTTTTATTTATTTAAGTCTCATCTCTGATGGATGGAAAATTAGTCGCTTGCATATCTGAGGACCCCAGATTGCTTGTGCTACCAGGCAACTTGGCTATCGAATCCCCCCGGGGAGGGCTTCCCAACTAGCCGCGGCTAATGTGTGCATGTGTGCCCCGAATGGCAAACGCGGGGGAGCGAACTGAGGGTCCCTAGGCGGAATCCTGGGGGTGGCTACAGTCGAGAGCTGAGCTAAGCTGGAGGAGTCACGGGGTGGTACGTCAGGGCATCCCTACTAGCGTAGCCCAGAAGGGATGGAGGGAGGACAGCCTATAGACTGTCTTTCTTCCTGTAGCCCTCCGGGACTGTCCTGGCAGGCTTGGGTGCGGGCGCAGGGAGATGGGAAGCAGGGTCTGCCCGCACTAGTTGAGCCCCTCCCTGCTGTGATGACTGCTTGTCACGCGCAACCCGGAGCCGAAAAGGTTACAGTTTTTTTTTTCTTTTTAGTTTTTGTTCTCTTTCGTAAACTAAGAAAGCAATCATCACTCAGGATTGGGAATTGAAGCAAGGGGACCCCCTAATCCTCTCATCATTTTGAGTACTCCATCATTGTCCAGTTAGGGCGGAGCAAGGACTGTTTGTTCCAGACTTCTGGGAGAAGGATAGTGAGAAAGAGAAGGGAATAAGTTTGGGGGCGGGGGTGAGGGGGCGCAAATCGTGAGCCATCTACTGGCACTGCCAGAAGGGCCCCCGCCTCCCCACAGAAAAGGAGCTAGGGCATATAATCTTCTCCGGAGATTTGCGCTAAATCGCTGTCCCTAGGTTTTCTCCAAGCGCAACGAGTACTTGGTCCCTACGGCTGGGAAGAGTACCTGTCACTGAACTAGTTATCAGTGACCATTAAACTCATGCAGTCATAATATTGTTTCTCTGACATCAATACCATGATTCATCCCCATGCTCTCATCCCCACTCCCCCTGCCCGCCTCCTTTCAGTTTGGTTCATGCTGTAATTGCTCTTTCTCGTCTAAATGCCCTCCTTTCTCTGCCCCCGCTAATGCGGCATACACAACTAACTGCTTTTCTCCCTTGCAGACCCCAGGTTAACCCACTAAATGCCACCAGCATAACATACCTTCCTCCACAATGAAAGTATGTTAACTCAGTCCTTTCTACTTCTCTTCCACGGGAGACTGAATAAGGAACAAAACCCAACCTGAAAATTGGCATCCTTAGCAGGAGAAAGTGGATGTGCTTCATAATAATACTAATGTCTTCATCTGCATATTGTTATATGATTTATGAGGTGCTTTTATAAGACAACTCTAGGAGGTAGGCAAGGATAATCATCCCATTCCCTCATTTTACAGATGGGAAAATTATAGTGGGAAAAGTTAAATAACTTCCCCAAGGACAGCTAAGCGAGTGGCAGTAATAGAATTTAAACTGGCCTTGTCCCTGCAGTCAGAGATTATAACTCTGTCCCATGAATAAGGTCCTTGAGGGTGGGTTTCTTTTCTCATTCACTGCATCTTGTCTATTGCCTATCATTCAAGAAAGGTTTTATGAATGTTGTTCAATAATAATCTTGCATTTACAATTTACAAAGAGTTTTCACATACCTTACATCATTTGAACTTTATAATAACCTTAAGAAGTAGATAGATAGGGCTGAGATTGTTATCCCCATATTATAATTGAAGAAAGAAACTGAAGGTCAGAAAGGCTCAGTACTTTACCCAAAGTCATAAGATCATTTTGATAATTTAAAGTCCAGCCTGCTCATGCTTAACGATGAAGAAACTGAGGCCCAGAATGTTTAAGTGATTTGCCCCAAGATGACACAGGGAGTAAGTGGCCAAGCCAGGTTGAATTCAGCTCTTCTACCTCCATATACAGAAGTACTTTCAGTTAGTACCAATGATGAGACTTGATCCAAGGACTTAATTTTTTTAAATTAAAAATATTTTTTCTTTTTAAAAATCATTTTATATATAATAAGAAAAGAAAAAGAAACATATGATAAACTTAAATACTAAAACTTAATTACAAAATAAAAAAAGCATTGCCATGTATACAGCAGAACGTAAGAGAGGATTTAAAATATACAATAAATTTCTGTTTCAAGAATATATAATAATATATAATAATAAATACTACACATTGTGTTCAGAGCTGTCCATCTTTTCTTTGCTTCCTTGTAAGTTTTCTTTTGTTCTCTGCTTTGCACTTTTTACTTTGTCCTTCCTTCCCACCCCCTTTAGGCTACAATTAAGTTTGGATGTGTGTGTATGTTTGTGTGTATATGCATATACACATACATATATATGCATTATCATGTACACACATATGCATATACATGAATGTATATGCACATATATACAACATATACACACATGCATACAACATGTGTATACATGCACATGTGCATACACAAGCATATATACATGCTATGCACATGCATACATATACTTAGATATATATATATATAATCATACTCACATATAGAAATATACATTCACATGCATCTATGTAAGATAACACTATACTTGTTTGTCCTCTATTTCTCTGAGGGTGGATCACATCTTCCTTCATAGATCTAAGTCTTTCCATATTTTTCTAGGTCCATGAACTCATCATGTCCTATACCACAGCAATATTCCACCTTATACTGTCTAGTTATTTTAAATAGTCTAAAACAATATTGATTAATATGGCTGACATATAGTGCAGTTTCTGTTTCTTTTCTCTTTTGATTTAATCTATTTTAGCTTTTACTTTGTCTGAGGTCATGATTACTACCCCTGCTTTTTTTCCCAAATAAATTCTATGCCTGATCTTTATTTTATGTTTGTGTATGCATATCCTATTTCCTATCCCTCCTGATTCTTCTACTTTACTTCTACCTGCTACCTTGCCCTTCTATTACTTTACCTACACCCCCCCCCCCCCAAAGATCCCTCCCTTATCCTTTCCCCCCACTCTGAAATCCCTCCCTTGATGCAAGGACTTCTGACTCAGGTTCAGTGTTCTCTCCACATTAACCTGTAGAGAAATGTGAACATCTAGCATTTTTATGGTCCTCTGGGGCCATTTAAATCATATACTTATTATAGGAACTTAGAGTTGGAAGGTAAGTTCATGTAGTCCACTTTATTATTTATAGATGAGGTAACTGAAGCCAAGAGAGGGTAAGTGACTTGCCCAGGGTCACATAAACTAGAGCTGGGATTTAAATCTCAGTCTTTTAATTCTCTTTCCACTGTGCCATGCTTCCTCCCTGAGACTAGGGACTCATAGGAGTATAGTACTATAAGATTTAGAGTCTGAAGGAACCTTAGAGATCATCTCATTGAACATTAGAAAAGGTAGTCCCATAAATCCAAGAGAGAAAAGTCTTTCCTAAGGGCAGAGTTTGGTTCTTATTTCATTTCCTTATACGAGGACATTGGCAGAGGCATTTGCCATGGAGAAAATTGAGAAGGAGGTGAGTCAATCAATATTTATTAAGCACCTGTTATGTGTTCAATTCTGTGCTAGGCCCTGTGGGAGTTACAAAAAATATGTAACATAAAATGTTAGAGCCAGAAAGGATTTTAGAGACCATCTATCCCAGGGATGGGGAACCTGTGGCTTTGAGGCCACATGTGGCCTTCTAGGTTCTTGGGTGCTGCCTTTTGACTGAAAACAAGTTTTACAGAACAAATCCTTTTATTAAGGGGATTTGTTCTGTGAAGGCTGGATTGGGTCAAGGGACCACACTTGAGGACCTAGAGGGTCACATGTGGCCTCGAGGCTGCAGATTCTCTACCCCTGATCCCAGTCTCTTCATTTTGCGGATGAGGAAATCAAGGCCCAGAGGTTAATTCAGGTTAGTCCAACCATTTAGAGGTCATATTATATATAAAACTCTTTTCTAGGCACTAGGAGGAAAAACCACAGTTAACACTTGGCTGGGATGATGAAGCTTTTTAGCTATAAAACTTAAACTAGAAACCAGGTCTCCTGATTCCTTGGCCTGTGCTCTTCTAGTACCCTGCTCATAGTAGATACTCTATAAATGCTCGTTGAATGGACTTCAATCAGTGTTCCAGTGTAAGAAAATAAATCAGGAACTAAACTCTGTCCTTAGGAAAGACTTTCCTAATGTATTTATGGGACTACCTCTTTACCCAATGTTCAATGAGATGATTTCTAAGGTCCTTCAGACTCTAAATCTTATGATTTTGCATTACTCTCTTCAGTCTATTCTCAGGGGGGCAGCACGGTATGGTAGAAACAGAATTAAAAGACTGAGAATTAAACCTCCATTATATGACTACTTTTCAGTATGACACAATCTCCTCCCTCAAGGAGCTTCTCATCTCCCTGACCTGAGAAACAGAACAGGTCTGAGGCAGAAGGTAATGAAACAGTATGGTACATGAAGTTAATTTCAATTCAGAAGAGAAGGTCTGGAGGTCTCACCATATGGGCAATAGCTAAAAGAAATGCAGATGTGTAGCCTGAAGAAGAGAAGACTTAGGGGTGATAAGATGTCTGTTTTCAAATGTTCGAAGAGTTGTCATGTGGAAGAGAGATTCAACTTGTTCCGTTTGCTCCTAGAGGGCCGAACCGAGAACGATAGGAGAGAGTGGCTGAGAAATATATTTAGTTCAATAGAAGGAAGATACTTCCTCACAATTAGAGCTGCAAAAAAGTAGAACAGGCCACCTCAAATGGGTCCCCCCTCAGTTGAAGTCCCCAAGGGAAGGTTAGCTTGTTGGGGATGGTATAGAGGACATTCCTGTTTAGGTATGGGTTGGACGGGCTAATCTTTGGGGCCCCTTCTCTGAATTCCCATAGTCCTTTGTAACTCTCTTTATTTGACCTTCAAACTTTGTCTTATATTGTTGTAATTTGTGTACAGGCCTTATCTTCTACTATACTGTGAGCCTTATGAGGATGGGGTGCCTTCTTATTTGTATTCCTTATAGGACTCTATGTATGTATGTATACAACACACACACACATATATATATACATACACACACATATACACAAAAATGTATTGTGTGCCTATATATACATGCACATATACATGTGTATATGTATGTATACAATAAAATATGCAATGCCTGTATATGTGTGTATATACACATACACTCATATACACCCAAATGTGTATGTGTATATTTATATATATATAAACACATATACAAAGACACACACACAGAAACACAAATATATAAGTGTGTGTGTGTGTGTGTGTGTGTGTGTATGTATTCAATATATTCTCTGGTCTGAATAGAAGCCATACTTTCTCACTAAATTGGCTATTATTCAATTCAATCACTAACCAATTAGCCAATAATCATTCATTAAGCACTGTGTATAAGACACTGTGTTAAACACTGAGGATTAAAAAAAAAGAAAGAAAAAGCAAAGATGGTCCTTGCCTTCAAGGATCTTATATTCTAATGAGGGAAATGACCTGTCTACAACATAACATAGGAGAAATCAGAATAGAGAGAAGGTTGCTTTAGAGAAGATGGCATTCAACAAATGTTAAAGTGTCTGCGCTAGGCTGATGACTGTGCTTGGTGCTGGGTACATACAAGGCCTGGAGGAGGGCTCGTGCCAATGCTCAGGGCAGGAGATGGAGTTCTACTTCAGGAAACAGTGAACAGGCCAATTTGGCTGGAACATGGTGTTCTTGAAGAAGAGTCGAAACAAGACTAGGAAGGTAGGTGGGAAGCAGATGGTGGAGGGCCTTAAATGTCAGGCTAAGAAGTTGGTATTTTATCCTAAAGGCAATGGAGGGCCCCTGGGGGTTTTTAAGTGGGGGGCACAGTCATGCCTATGCCTTAGAACAATTATTTTGGCAGTTGTGTGTGGATTGTATTGGGAACAAGGAGAAACTAGAGGGAAGAAGACCAATTAGGAGGTGAATAAAGAGGAGAGCTGAGGGCCCGATTCAGGGTAGTGGGTGTATAATGGGAAAGAAGGGGACAGAAGAAATGTGTGTTGTGGGAACAGAAAGGATGACTTGGCAACTGAGAGGCTATGAGTTGGGGGGCAACATAAGGGAGAGGGGAGAGTCAAAGATTACTCTGGAGTTATGAATCTGGATGACTGGGTTAAGGAGGAGCCCTCAGCATGAAGTAGGGAATTTGGAAGATGGATGAATTTAGGGAGAAAGATAATAGCATTCTAGATTTAGAACTAGACAGGACCCTGGAGTGCATTTAGTTCAACACCCTCATTTTATGTATGAGAGATTTGATTCCCAGAAAGCAGAAGTAACTTATCTGAGGACACACAAGTAGTAAGTAGAAGAGCTGGGTTTGAACCCAGGGTCTCTGAGCCCAATACCAGTGCATTTTTCCACTAGAGATAACTAGTTCTATTGTGGACATGTCATATTTGAGGCTGGAAATGAGTTCTGGAAAAGAAGATAATTGAACCTGCAGGATCTGCCAAAAACCTTAAGGGAGAGAGCATATACAGAGAAGAGAAAATGGCCCGGGAAAATGGCCCTATTTAGGGAGCAAAAGGTGGGCTGTGCTTGAGCAGAGAAGATTGAAAATAAGCAGTTAGATGGATGAGAAGAGAATCAGGAGACAGCATTGTCTTGGAAGTCAAGGAAAGAGAGAATATCTATGAGAAGGAAGTGGTTAACAGTGTCAAAAACATCAAAACATTAAAGGAGAGTGAGAACTGAGAAAAGATCATCAGATTTAACAATTAAGAGATCATTGGTAAATTTAAAGAAGGCATAATAGGAAGCAAATGCCATGAGAGAAGTTCCAGGACTATGGGAGTTCAGGGGAGGGAGAGAAGATGACTTTTATCTTGAGGAAGAACTTTATGGAACAGGAAACATTTTTTTCTTAAAAATTTTTATTATGAACCTAAATGTCAATAGATACAAACATTTCAGTATACAAGGAATAACGGAAGAGAGGATTTTATCTGAAACTATGAATCTCAAGTACAGTTTTTAATTGTATTTTACATTTGGCATGATAGTGACAAAACTCAGTTTCTTTCTGTCACCTTTTGAAGTTAAGAGGAGGAAGCATTTGGGTGAGATGGGGAGGAATTGGACCAGAAATAATAGGGTAACATTTTCCACGCAGAGGTTGCTGTTTGTCCTTTGTTCTCTAAGAGGATCATGACATCAGGGAGGTGATGCCATGCCATGCAAATGAATTGGATTAAGTGAGGGAGGGCTGTGCAAAGTAACCAGCCTCACTTTCTCCTCTGGAGCCATCTGGTTCCAGTGGCCAGGTATGGATAAGGAAGACTGGAGATGGCCCAGGATGCAATGAAGACCTTGCCCTTTTCAAGCTAAGGTCATTGGCATGATTAAAAGTACGTAGGAAGGAAACTCAAAATATTGGGGAAATAATCAGTTGTCCAGCTCGAATACAGCATAAGGCTCATGAGGGACAATACAAGGAGGTAGTGTTAGAAAAGGTGATTACAACCAAGTTATGGAGAGCTTAGGGGACTAGGTGTACTAGGGCATAGTAGAAAGATCACTAGAGTTGAAGGTTCGAGCTCTTCCTCTTTGCTAAGTGATTGGTTGATTTGCTAAGATGCTTTTCATTATCTTTTGGGGACCTTACTTTCTTTACGTGTCAAATGATGGGGTTGGACCACATAGTCCCTATGGCAGTGCTAAGATTTTATCTTCGTGACTACTACTTATTACAGGGAGCTACTGAAGGTTTTTGAGGAAAGGGGTAATATTATACCTAGTGTGCTGCCATATCTTGTTACTGGTACCTTCCCAGCAATGCAGCCAGTCAATCATTTATTAAACACTTACTATATACCAGGCACTGACTGTGTTAAATGCTGGGAATACAAAGAAAGGCTCTCTTATTTATATATAGTCTTTTACTAAGTAATAATTATATAATATATAAAACTATATAACATGATATAAAATTATATAATAGTCTCTCTTATTTGTACCTTTCTCTTCTGTCACACAACTGCTAACCTGGTGCAGGCTCTCATCACCTTTCTCCTAAACATCGTACAGCAATAGGCTTCTAATTGGTCTTCCAGATTCAAGCCTCCTCTTGGGTACCAAAGTGATTTTCCTAAAGCCTAGCGCCAACCACATCACCCCCCTTCTCAATAAGCTCCAGTGGCTTCGTATCATCTCCCCAAAATCAAAGATGAAACCCTCTGTTTGGCATTTAAAGCCATGACTTTATCCCTTTCCACCCCTGAACTCTGTGCCCTTCAGCGCATTCTAAGAACAACCACACTTATCTGCTTGCTTGCTCCACCTCTCATAGGACACTATATCTCCCATCTCTTTGTCCTTGCACTGACTATCCCCATGTCTGGAAGGTTCTTCCTCCTCACCTCTGCCTAGTAGTTTTTTGGCTTCCTTCAAATTTCAGCTCAAATGCTATGTTCTGCAGAATGATAGTGGTTTCCCCTTTTGAGATTTCCTTCCATCTAACCTATATATTCCTTATATGTACCTAGTTATTTACATCTTGTCTCCCCCATTAGAATGTAAACTTCTTCAAGGCAGGGACTGTTTTTTTTAAACCATTCTTTGTATACCCAGTTTTTAACACAGTGCCAGGATCACAGTAAGTACTTAATAAATGCTTTTTGATTTATTGCTAATTGTGGCCTGGGGAAATGACCCCAGAGATGTGGGTAGGATGAATTGAGAAAAAGGTGAGACAGGACAAGGAGCCTCCATTTAAGTCTTTCTTTTAAAGATCCTCAAGAAGTACACAATCTATAGGCCTGTATTTTGCCTCCTGAAGTGGTTGTATCTTCTGGATAGCATGCGTCATCCATTAAAGAGCCCAGCACATTCTCTCGATTGTAAACTTCTCAAGGACAGTGCAATCTTTATCTAATAAAATCCAGGTAGTCTCCAGGATGATGCTTTACATGCAGTGAACACTCAATAAATATTGATGGTGATTCATCAGTCAGCAAGATATTTGTTGATTCCTCCAGGACCCATGACACAGAGTCAGGGTGATTGTGGTATTTGCGGTCACTTGATAAATAAAAATAAATGACATGTACAAGCTGGCTGTCTACAGCCAAGCACAATTCTGGGCTTCTAAAAATACTTTATAAGTAAGACTTTTGGTTCTTTTTCTAATTTATCAGGCACAATAGAAAAACTCTTTAAAGAAAACAAAATATCTTATAGCCATGTAACTTTGTATGAATTACTTTGGTGAGGAATAGGGTACCATGGAAGAAATGCTAGACAGGGAGCCAGGAGTCTAGCATTCTTGTCTTTACTACTAACTAGCTGTGTGCCCTTAGGCTCATCATGTCATATCTGTAGGCCTGTTTCCTCATTGTAAAGAAAATGAGAGATTAGAGTAGATGCTTTTTAGGGTCTCTTCTTAAGAGCATACTATAATTCTGAGGGGTAATCTTAGATCCGCGGTGGGGAATCTGTGACTAGGTCGGTGGGTGCAGCCTTTTGATTGAGTCCAAATTTTACAGGACAAATCCTTTTTATTAAGGAGATTTGTTCTGTGAAGTTTGGATTCAGTCAAAGGATGGTTACTTGAGGACCTAGAGGGTCGGATGTGGCCTCAAGGCCAATGGTTCCCCACCCCTGTCTTAGATTTTTCCAAATGCAAACACCTGAGATTACCATTGGGTATTTTCTCCTGTTAGTTCATCCCCATGATGAACTCCAAATTTATCGTCCAAATTCTCTCTTGCTCTCTGGCCTTTTGAGAGTACCCAAGACCGGAAATAGAAAGAATGGGAAGTGGTGGGATAGAGTATTTCTTGCTGTTCCTACTGTTTCAAGGGAGAGATGGAGTAAGTTTCTTATAATCTTACACAATTATATATTTTTTTAATTTTTAGGCCTGTGAGTCCATTAGTATAAGGTACTCCCAGAGAGGAAACTCCCTCTATCAATGCTGATTGGCACCTGCTCAACAATTTAGTCTTGGGAAGTTATTGGACGGCACTGAGAGGTTAAGTGATTTGTTCAGGGACACATAGCCAGTATATGTCAGAGGCACTGTTTGAATTAGGGCTTTTAAGTCCTACAAAATCATGAGAGTATGAGACTAGGGAAGAGACAGTGTGAATGGTTCACTGTGTAAGGTCATCTCCACTTCTGGAAAATGCAACTCCAAGCTTGATGCATCAGTGGCACCAGCTGCAGAGATACATGATTTTATGAGCAAGAAACAGTTGATAAAACTTCCTTTAGGATTTAGAGTTGGAAGGGACTTTTATCCATCCTGTTCAAATTATGGATGAGGAGTCTGATGTGAGGTCAAATACTCTGATCATATGGGCATTTATTAGCAGAATCAGTATTTGAATTTTGTCTTTCAACTGATAAATCCGCACTGTTCCTTCAACTACCCCCTGCTGATCTCTGCTGAGGTTCTCCAGCCCCAGCACATGCTGCTGAATGTGTAAGCAGCTCATAAGGCCCTGTCATTCACAGGGAGTAGAAGCCTTGTGCTTGGTGACAGCTGTTTATTTTATTCTTAAGTGGTCAGAAATGAATGCATTTGCTTGAAACCTTCCCTCCCTCCCCCAGCCGCCACTAACCTTTTATAGCGTTTATAATGACTGTGTTAAATCAAACCTCATTATAATGTAATGGGGCCTGACTGAAATATTGCAAGTATGATCCTGGAGAATTTCATAAATTATTAAACAGTAATTGAAAGTAATATGGCAGAATGCCCTTTGTACCTGAGGGGAAAAAGTATTGAAGGTTTTGTACAAAAATAGAGCCAAATAAAGAACACATGAAATATTTGGAGTGGAATGGGATGGGGAGGAGTAATTGAGTGACTAAACAAACACTTTGATTTTTAGAGCCAACATCAGCTTTCTTCTTTTAAAAAAAAATTCTAAACTTAATCCATCGACAAAGCAAAACTTTAAATAAGTAAAATAAATAAATAAGTAAAATAAAAAATGATAATTTTTATGGATAATTTTCTAAATTATTTGTAAAATATTAAAAATGTACATATTGACTTTAGCAAAACAATAACAATTGCCCACTGTTCTCTGCTTCCCTTTCTGTTTTTTTTTCTTCTTCTACGTATGTTTTGGTGGATTGTGTTGATTTTCCCTTGACCTGCCCTAGTAGTCCATACAGCCTGAGGGCCCAGCAGGAGCAGATTTCAGAGAGTTGTTCCTTTTAGGGGCTTAATGCCCTTTCTCCCAGAGTTGGATATTGACCCTCAGTATCCCCACTTTAGGGGATGGTAACCCAGATCTCTGCTCTGATCCTTTGGTTCACTGTCCTCTTTTGAAGTCTGAGAGGTAGCCACTTACTGAGCATGGATGAGTAGAATGTGACCCAACTACAATCTTCCCAGGAAGATGATGTCCTTTAGGCCTTGCTATTGCTCCTAAGGTCCACTTGGCCTCCTCATCTGCCCATGTCCTCTGGACTCAAGAGCGTTGTCATCTCATCTGACACCATAGGACCACCAGATCTTTTGATAAGCCCTGTATCTGAACCCTCCTAAATGTGTTGTCTGCCCTGAATATAATGTGAGTTCCTTGAGAACTGCAACTACCTTGATTTTCTCTTTGTGTCTCCAGCACTTAATACAGTACTTGGAACACTATAAGTGACTTTCTATTCCATCAGAGCATTCGCTTTCTACCAACAAGTTGCAATTAAAATATACTGAGCCTCAGGCTCAGGATGTAAGAGCGGCAAGGCCTCTTCCACCAAATGTCAAACTATCCCTTGCAGCCACACTCTGAATTGAAAACAGACTCCTTGTAATCCGGCTTTATTGCCTCTCTGTTCAAGAGGCAAGTAGGTGGTGCAGTAGGTAGAGTGTTAGAGAATCAGGAACACCTGAGTTCAAATCTAACCTCAGATACTTCCTAGCTGTGTGACCCTGGGCAAGTCACTTAACCTCCATTTCTTTAACTATAAAATGGGGATAATAAGAGCATGTACCTCCCAGGGTGTTGAGGATCAAATGAGGTAATAGTTGTAAACCTCTTAGTACAGTGTCTGGCCTGTGGTAAGTGCCATATAAATGCATATTCCTTTCCCTTTCCCTTTCCCTGAAAAGCTCACAGCAAAGACAGGGCCTGCTGACACTGGCCGTGAGGCAGTTTCATATTGCACTCACTGAGCCAGGGTCCTTGAAGGCAATCCTTTGTAGGTCAAGGTCATCTCCATCTTCTGTTCTACTTGATGTTTTTTTCTGAGCTGCTCACCGATAGATGCATGGAGAGGCAGAGAGTGGTTTGAAGCCAGACTTAGCACCAGCGAAGGCTTTACTCTGGGACCTCGGTAGTGGATCTGAGTTGTTTGTTTTTGCCCTTCAGGGGCTCAAAGCAGCCACAGCTCTGTTGCTGTTCCCGGGCTTTATACTTCAGCAGCAAGATGGTAGCTCTAGATGATAGAGCTCTGGGCTTGGAGTTACTCACATACTTCCTAGCTATGTCACCTAGGGCTAGTCACTTAAAACAAACAAAAAAAAAACAAACAAAAAAACCTCTGTCTGCCTCAAGTTTCCTCAACTGTAAAATGGGGGTAATAAAACTACCTTCCTCCCAGGGTTTTTGTGAGGATTAAATGGGATTACATTATAAAATGCTCAGCACAATGCCTGGCACATAGTAGAAACTTAATAAATGATAGTTCCTTCCTCTTTCTCCCCACTTCTGTTTAGCCCTAAATCCTACTGGGGAAAAATGGTTATCAATGGTTCTTTTTTTAGACAGGGCACTGGGTTTGAAGTTGAAAGGCAGGGATTCAAATCCTGTCTTCAGTACTTACTTCTGGAGAGCTGCCACTCACCTGCCAATTACTGGCAGGTAATCAATCCCAAGAGCTCAGGGGACAACAGCAGCAGCAACCTTTAGCCCACTCAGCACTGGATCCACACCCTGCACCTCTGTCCCCCTCCTATCTTCCTCCTTCCCCCAGTGAAGATGCCCCTTAGCAGGGACAGCAGCCCCTGCCTCCTTGGTAGCCCTAGCTCATGCAAAGTTCTCACCACAAAAATAAAGAATTCATTGGATGTGGTTTCAGATATGGAAATGACATGGAAGGAAACACGTGCATGTCTGCTTTGCTGGATGCAACCTGAGGGGCCGCTGTGTCTTTCTATTTGAGTTGAAGCTAAAACTTCCTAAGCATCTTGTTTACTCCTTTTAGAATGTTTGCTACTTGAAAGCATTACTTTTGTTTTTCTCAATGCAATCCAACAAGCAACAATATACTATTTGCCAGGCCCTATACTAAGCATTGGAGATATAATTAATAAAAAGAAAAAGTCCCTGCCTTCAAGGAGTTCACAACCTAAACGGGAAGACAACACATGAAAAGAGGCAGGAAATTGGGGAAGGGGGTGGGGGACAGGGGACACCAAAGGATATCTGGCCAGGCCTATCCTGTTGTGTGGAGTTGAAACCAGGAAGGGGAGCAGATGCAAAGCTGTGTGAGGCCAAATTTAAGTCCTGGCCCTGTGACTTTATGAGCTGTGGCACTCTTTCTCTGAGCCTGTTTCCTCATCTATATAGTGCCTTATGCATTGGACTAGTTGATCTCTAAAGCTCCTTCCAGCTCTAAGATTCTTTTATTTTACATGTAAAGTCATTCAGAATATATTTCCATATTAGCCATGTTGCAGAATAAAAAAAAAGCAAGAAAAATAAGAAAGTGAAAAAAGTATTCTTAAGTTTGCATTTAGAGTTAATCAGATCTCTTTCTGTGGGGGTGGACAGTATTTTCCATCATGGGTCTTTTGGAGTTGTCTTGGATCATTGTGTTCATCAGAGCACCCAAGTCTTTCACAGTTAATCACTGATACACTATTACTCTTGCTTGGTACGATTTTCTCCTGGCTCTGCTCATTTCACTTTGCATCAGTTTATATAAGTCTTCTCAGATTTTTCTGAAAGCATCCTGCTCATCATTTCTTATTGCACAGTTGTATTCCAACATAGTCATATACCACAACTTGTTTAGCCATTCTCCAATTTATAAGCATTCCCTTAACGTTCAATTCTTTGCTACCACATAGGTCCTTTTCCCTTTTCTTTGATTTCTTTGGGATACAGACCTAGTATTGCTGGATCAATGAGTCATAATATGAGAGGTGGGTGCTATTATTTTCCTTACCTTTACAAATGGGGAAAACTGGGGCAGACAGAGGTTAGATGGTTTATTCAGGGACACACACAGTTATTAAATCTGAGGCTGGATTTGAATTCAGGTCCTCCTGACTCCAGGTCCTGTGTTCTACCTAACCTCTTCTAGCACCTTATGGATGACATACTCATTGCATTAGTTCTGGGAATACTCCAAGACCTCATCAGACAGATATGGTCACTAAAAAAAGATCAGTTTAACAATCTACTTATGAAAAGAGAAATGGAGAAAGAATGAGGATTGCCTGGAATGTTGAATGGCCAGCCTATTTTATATACCTTGGACAGTAGTCTGGAACTCAGGTTAAATAATAAGAAGAAGGAAGGCTAGATCACATTTGGGAAATTACACATGCAAATAGAAATGAGGACAATGGACCTCTCAGTCTAACCTTTGTTCTTAGTGTAAAATCCTTAGTATTCATGTTAGGTTTTAATTTCAAATAAATATTTCTAAAAATAAATTTCAGACAAAATTTAAATCCTTGATTTTGGGGGTACTTTTGCATATGTGCTTGTTTTACTTTCAGCATTCTTTTCTGTTTCTATTTATATACTTATACATTATTATGATTTTTCTTCTTTATATCATTTAGTATTGGGTTATTTGCCCAAAATTGAAACATTCTTCTATTTATATTAGAAATCTTATTTGACTATAATGAACTATTTTGATATGTTATTGTATTCTGAAAGCCTTTATTTTATTTAACATCTTAATATGGAAATTAGTTAATTATATTTGTCTTTAGTTTTATTTTTCTGCCTTATCCCTTCCAGGTTTTTAAATCTATAAACTGAGAGTTTGTACTCAATGACTTCTTCTTTTCTTTCTTTTGGGGGGGGGCAGGCCATTGGGGTTAAGTGACTTGCTCAGCATCACACAACTAGTAATTGTCAAGTGTGTGTGAGAGGTCAAATTTGAACTCAGGTCCTCTTGACTTTGGGGCCACTGCTCAATCCACTGAGCCACCTAGCTGCCAGAAACCCAATCACTTCTGAAGTCCTTTTTAACTCTAAATTTATGATCTTACCATCTGAATCATATCTAATAAAATTAAGTAGAATACTGTCTCTAATTTTGAAAAAAAATTATGCAGTATAGGAATTATTTGTACTTTGAATGTTTGGTAGAATTTACTTGTGAATACATTGGATTTTTTAAACTTGTATCCATTAGTAAGTTGTTTAATATCTTCTGAAATATTTTTATTTGGGTTACCTATTTTCTGTTTTGTCCATTGAAATCTTCAATATTTTTGTGAATTTTTATTCATTTCTTTTACATTCTCAGAGTTGTCTTTTGTGTATGAGGCTTTGTGTGTGTGAGTGTGTGTGTGTGTATGTGTGTGTGTGTGTATGTTTTTTGTGCACATGGCATTATGGTTTCTGATAGTTTTCTTTATTTCTTCCCTATATACTGTGATCTTTTCTTCTTCACTTCTAATTAAAATTCAACTTTTCTAATATCTTCTATTAAATTTGCTAATGATTTGTCAATTTTGTTGGTTTTTCCAAGAAACCAGTTCTTGGTTTTAAGCATTCTTTGACTTCTGAATCAATTTCTCCTTTTATGTTAATAGTTCCTTCTTTTTACTTTCTAATTTTTGTAGCCACAAACTCATAATTTTTTCTTCTTTTTCTCTTATTAATATAAATATTCAGGGATATAAATTGTCTCTGAGCTTTGGCTAAATCTCTATACAGTTTGATATATATGTTATATGTATACATCAGAATGTACAGAGATACATATATCTGTATCTACATCTGTAACATGACAGTGAATAGGGTATTGGACTTGAAGTCAAGAAGATCTGGATTCAAATTGGCCTAGAACCCTTTAATAACTGTGTGATCCTGCGCAAGTCACTTAAACTCTTTCAGCCTCAGTTTCTTTATCTGTAACATGAGGGGGAGGTGGGATTTGATGGTCTCTGAAGTTCCTTCTAGTTCTAAATCCCATTATGCTTTGTTTTAATAGTACCATTATTCTCTCTACAAGGTGTCCCAAAAGTCTTATTGAAATTTCAAGGTTTAACACCTTTAAGAACACAACACAGCAAAAACCAAACCAAAACAAAACAAAAAACAAAAAACACTGCACTAAGATTTTTGGGACACCCTGTATAGTCTTGTCTTGATAATGTCTTCTTTAGCCCATGCATTATTCAAATGGATGGCAACATGAATGGTGTAGTGGGAATGAACTGGCCTTGTAATGAAAGGACATGAGTTCAAGTGCAAATCACTTGATCTCTTTAGATCTCAGTTTCTCCATCTGTAAAGTAAAGGGACTGGACGAGGTCAGTCATGTGAGTCTCAAATAGAAATGGGATCCACTAATCTTTACATAAGGTTCCCTACGGGCTGCACAGTGACCTAGTTTTGAAATGTAATATTATCTGTCATATTGTATTTTTATTTATTTTGTTAAATATTTCCCAATTACCTATTAATCTGGTTCCTGCCGCAACAGGCCCCCTGTTTTGACATCTCTGGACTAGATAGCCTCTAAGGACCCTTTTTCTGCCTCTCAACCTGCAATCCAAAAAGTCATTTTTAGTTTCCTTGTAGACTCACACCTTTTAAGCCTATTTTCTTTGTTGGTTACTGTTGTTGTTAAGTATTATTCCCAAATACAATTGCTACTCTCACACATTCCTTTCCATCTGGGTCACAGGAATCACAGGATAATATAAAGGTTACCTTGAATTATCTATGCACTTTATTGAGTCTGCAAAATGCTCAGATTGCAAAATGTGAACTTATTCATTCACAGTAAATCCAGTTTCTTCAGCTGTCTTTAAGTCTGCAACTCCTTTGTTGTTTATCCTTTTCTTTGGTTTATTATGATAGGTTAGCAGGCTGTTAAAATCTTCCACTGTTATTGGTTTTCTTTCTATTTTTTTTGCCGCTTAACTAACTTTTGCTTTACGAATTAGTTTATGTGTTAGATGCATGGATGTTCAATACTGATATCCTATCATTATCAGTGATACTTTTAAGTCTAGTGTAATTTCCTTATTTATGTCTTTTAATGTTTGCTAATTTTGATCAAATTTTGTCGAATATTATCACCTCCACTCCAGATTTGATGGAGTTTGCTGCAGCGTGGTAAATTTTAATCCAATCGAGTATATGAAATATGTTCTGTCTTTTGGCATTTGCGAGCACAAAGATGTGCCTCTTTCAGACTTTGGCCAATTTGCAGTTGTTAAGAGAGTGGGTCAGAAAGTCCTTTTAGACTGTGTGGCTGTGTTTCCTTATGAAAAGGTCAGGTATATAGCTTAGTTGTTAGGTCATTCATTGCCTCTGTACCTTTTCACAGCTGCCTCATTTATATTGGAAAACCTGGAGAATTTAAGAACTGGGGAACCCTAAACTACAGAGGGCAGTTAGGTGGTGTGGTGGATAGATGGCCAGGCCTGGAGTCAGGATGACTCATCTTTGTGAGTTCAAATATGGCCTCAGACACTTACTAGCTGTGTGACCCTAGACAAGTCACTTAACCCTGTTTGCCTTAGTTTCCTCATCTGTAAAATGGACAAGGAAATGGTAAATACCTTCAGTATCTTTGCTAAGAAAACCTCAAATGAGGTCATGAAGAGTCAGACATGACTGAAATGACTCAAGAACTACAACAAGATGACATACCTGTTCGGTAGTTATTAGGTAAATAACCATTGTCTGGTTCATGACCTTACTTGTAGAGATGAACATTTTGGAAGTGTATTGGACAGTCACTCTTTGTTAGGGTGAGTTCTCTGATTGAGGGGACCAGGAATACTCATTGTAAAAAATTGGCTAATTCTAGTATTGGCTTGCTGGGATGTCCCTGTTCTTTGATCTTCTTGAGAGAGAAAGAGAGCAAGCCTCAGAGCTGAGACTCTAAAGGAATAGAACAGTGGAGGTTTCCACTGGCCCTAGGGAAACTAAAGGTGCCTTCCCTTTCTCAAGCACATCAGTACTCCAGCTGGGGAAGTCGGCTGAGTTAAGAGGCAGTACAGAGAAGCAACTTGAAACAATCAGTGTAATGGTGTTTGTGGGAGGCTATTAGATCTAGGTCAGTAGCAGCAACACAAATATATCAGCAGCCCTTCAACCTCAGAATGCATGAGTTACTCCTCCTCACATGTGCCTTGTTCATAGATGCTTCTCATGTGTGTGTCTTTGCTCGCCACCTCTTGGTTCTGCATATATTTGTGGGAGGGTGCACCCCAGGGTTATGGGAGAGATATATGGTTACTATTTTTATTATTTCCATTTCAGTCCGATGCCTTTTTGTTGAAATAATGGTGTAATGTCACTGAGTTGAATGATAAAAGTGTTGGTAGCAGCTTATGCACTATAGTCTAGGGAGTTCAGGCCTTGAACCTGGGGGACTTATCTCAAAGGCAATATGTAGGGATCCTTGGGTTCTCACAAGTGTCCATTGTGGTACAAAATGGGCTATGTTATACCTCAACTTTTAAAAGCACCAGTTCGTGCTTTGATGAGTCACTAGTAGCCAGGGCTTAGCTTGTATCAATGGCCTAGTTCTTTAGGCCAATTCACCTAGATAAGTAACCCTATAAATATAAGCACTGAAATATCTTGGCTGGCTTAGCTCTGTTTCCTAGGCATTAGTACAGTGGTAGAAAAGGCTGCCAGTTGAAAAGCTGTCTTCAACCCTGTACAATTATGAATATGTCCCTCACAATAAAGTTTGCTTATTTGAATTGCTTCAGGCTAATGTGTTTCAGGATCCATTGAACCTATTTAAAGAATGAACATTGCCTACAAATATGAACTGGGGAGGTAGTTCAAAGTGATCCACATTTGTTTTCTGAGGGAAAGTTGTTTTTTAAATCCATTCAGTGATTTTTTTTAAAATAAGGAGAATTCAATCCATTTACATTAAAGTTTATAATTATTCATTTGACTTATCCTCTACTATTATTTATTAAAATATTTATTTTATCAAAAGAGAATATAATCTTATTTTACTAATGTCAATCTTTCCCAAAACTGAAAACTTTGTAGACATACAGATGCATACACATATGCATATACATAAAACAAAAAAATTCTTTATTTTATGCTAGTAACATTGAAAGTTCTTTGAAATGTAGAGAAAACAGCCACCTACCAACTAGGTAGCACAGTGAATAAAGCACTTGGCCTGGAATGAGAAAGAATTCGAGTTCAAATCCAGCCTCAGATACTTACTAGCTGTATGATCCTACCTGCCTTAATTTCCTCATCGCAAAATGGGAGATAATAATAGCACCTACATGCCAGAGTTGTTGTGAGAATCAAATGAGATAATATCTATCAAGTGCTTAGCACATAACAGCATTTAATAAATACTTGTTTCATTCCTTATTTTCTTGTTAAATATGAGTTTTGCTTTGGTGTTTACCCATTCACGCATCTCATGTTTTCATTTTCTGCTCTTTTATTTTTATTTTTAAAATTAGGATGAAGATTAATTGATTCTTTAGTCTTCTCTCCCCCTCCCTCTTTAGCAAGATTGTGACATGCAGCAGTTAATCAAAACAATACTATAGAGTAGTTGTTTTAAATCTATAGGTAGTGATCAAGTTGAAATAGCATCTGTTTCATCACAGTGGTAAAGTATCGCTTCATTAAAATCTGATGACCTGGACTGGACACTCTGCTTTTGTAGGCTTTGCAGGTTAAAGCTTTCTTTAAGGTTGACCCTTCTTCCATGAATTATTTAATGGTCATTATTAGTGTTGAAATGAAATCTTCTGGCTTTGCTCCTCTATGCTGATGGTGAAGAAGTTGCACTATATTGCTCTAGCAATGGGTAAAATCACCTTTATTATTTGTCATTCTTTCCTTCTCAACTTTATCACACCTCCCTGGGGATTAGCAGAAGACACAATGAATGGAAAGTGGAGTCATAGACACCTTAAGGAGAGGGGACAGGCCAGACATCTCCTTGGATATTTCCTCTTTTCCCAGCCAGCTGCACTCATTTTGAGCTTGTCCACCATGTCCCCACCCTGGGGACTTTCTTCACCTGCTCTTCAGCTTCCTTTTGTGTGTTGTCTTTCCCCATTAGATGGTAAGAACCTTGGGGGAGGGACTGGTTTTTTTTCATATTTGTATCCCCAGATCCTAGTACACACTTAAACTTAACAAATGTTTCTTGATTATTTTTTGAAACAAAAGAGAGTTCAAAATGTGAATTTTATTCAGAGTGTTTTTCAGAGTGGATCCTTCTGGACCACAAATTCTATTCAACTGCAAAATATACCAAAGAGCTAGAAAGTTACATCTGGGGCTCAGATATTACTTAAGGCATTTATTGCTGTAGGTATTTGAATACCAAGCTTAGGCTGAATTTGTGAATTGTGAAATATGCCATTGTCCCAACTTTGACCTGAGGATAATATTCTTTGGAGAGTAGGCAAATGTTTAATCTGAATGTTGAATTAAATCAGAATCCATCAGCTGCTAATGATCAATATGCATGACAAGATCAACAATTTTAAAAGATTTACGTTGTGCTAGGGAAAGTATGCTGTCCTCCATACTAGTCAGTATGCCTGCCATTTAATCCTTGTTCCAAGTCTTACTGTAAGCTATGTGTCTATGAGCAAATCATTGAAACTCACTGTGTCTTTAATCTATAAAACTGGCTACTAGTCCTTTTCACTACCTACCTCACTGAACTGTGGGTAAAGTGTTTTGAAGAGCTCAAAGCACTATAGAAATGGGAGTTATTTCTGTTATGGACATCATTGCTTCAGTTCTATTCATTGGGTATGGGAGCCACGTGCTTTGTGTTTTCTATTCATTTAAATGACATTTGAATCAGATAAGTTTTTGACAATGGTCTTGTAGTGGCAGTTACAACAACATAGGTCTATGGATTTAATGATGAACTGGGTTTCCAAAGTCCAACACTCTTATTGTGCATATTAGAACCTGACACCCAGGTAGGTTAAGGAACAGTGACTAGTAGAGTGCTGGGCTTGGAACCAGGAATACCTGTGTTCAAATCCAGCCTCAAAAACACTCTAACTGGGTGACTATGAGAAAGTCACTTAACCTGTTTGCCTCAGTTTCCTTATCTGTAAAAATAGGGCTAATAATAGCACCTACCACAAAGGGCTGTTGTGAGGGTCATATGAGATAATAATTATGAAGTGCTTAGCATAGCGCTCGGCACCTAGTATGTACATGTCAGTTTTTATCATCGCCATTAAGTGACTCGCCCAATGTCTTGCCAACTGTTAGCATCAGAAACAGGATTTGAACTGGAAGATTCTGATTCCAGAGCCAGTGCTCTTCCTACTGCATCTCTGTTGCTTATATATGTTAATTTTCAGGACCTACATGGCTTTCCCTGTGAAGGGACCTTTAAAACCTGGATGCTGTTGCTTCTAAAGAAGAGAGAGCGAGCTCTATCATATAAAATGATTTATTGCCCATGTCCATCCTTCTGGGTCCTGCAGACCTTAATCTTACATACCTTGGCTTTGGATTATGACTCTGGCATTTCCAGAACCTTCTCTTGCCCTTTCCCCTTCCCCATTCTTCCCTGCCCCCCCAGGAAAATAATATTTTCTGAATGATGCTGTGATTTTTGGCTGTTACTTCTGAGTGCAATCTGCTAATTCAAACCAATTCCTTCTTACCAGCCCATCTTTTACTCTTATTCTGGTCTGCCTTCTATTACAGGTGCAGCTAGGTGGCACAGTGGATAGAGTGCTTGGCCTTGGGTCAGGAAGACCTGAGTTCAAATCTGGTCTCAGACTAGCTTTGTGACCCTGGGCAACTCACGTAGCCTTGTTTGCCTCAATTTCCTCATCTGCAAAATGAGCTAGAGAAGGAAGTAGCAAACCATTCCAGCATCTTTGTCAAGAAAACCCCAAATGCGGTCACAAAGAGTTGGACACAACTGAAAAATGACTGAACAACAACTGATGGTTTATTGTCAATATTGACAATTTATTGGAACACTAACACATTGTTGATGGAGTTGTGAACTGATCCATTCAACCATTCTGGAGAAAAATTGAATGTCGAAAACTAAAAATTAATTAATTAAAAATAAAATATTTAAAGAAAAAAATTAACAATTTACATAATATATACACACATATCACTGTAAGGTTTACAAATAGCTTTGTATAATGTGATGCCTATAGTTACCCTGTGAGTTAACTGCAATTACCACATCAATCAATTAATGAACCTTCATTAAGCACCTACTGTGTGTCAGGCAGTACACAGTCCTAAGCACTAGAGAGTCAAAAAGATAGCCCCTGCTCTCAAGGAACTTATAATTTTATGGATGAGAAAACTGAGGCAGATAGTTTAAATGACTTCCCCAATGTCACACGCCTCATAAATGTCTGTGGGAGGACTTGAAGTCAGGTCTGACTCCAAGTCCAGTGTTTCTATACACTATACTACTTTGTCTCATCGCCACCTGAACTGCAGGCTAAGGTTTCTTTTTTGTTTTGTTTTGTTTTTGCATCGACAGCATTTGCTCATTAACTACCAACATCAGCAGCATATGCCATATAGTAAAAGAGGCTGTGGCAATCTCTACACAAAAGTAATATAGTGTCATTATTCAGGGAGTCTCAAGTGAGCCGAGAACACAGGAAGCTCCAGGATTCAGTCACCTCAATTTACCGTATTCATTCATTCGGCATTCAATAAATATTTATTAACCACCTAAGTATCTATAATTCACTGCCCTACATAATGGGGAGGTACCTGTAGTCCCTACCCTCATCAACTTCATGCTCTAGGAGGGAAACTAAGCTTCAAGGTCTCTTCAGCCACGGGCAGCCACAGTAATAAAGAGCTCTGGGGAAATCACATTTGTGGAGAGGGGCTCTCTGGTTGGCATCCTCCTCTTCTTGAGCTCCTGTATCAGGCCTGGTACTCTGAGACCCTTCCTTACTTTTCTGTACAGTCACTCTGGAAGGCCCTCCCCAGAACGATCCTCTTGTTCCCTTTATGCTCTCTAACTCTGTATCAGTGGCATCATAAAGGGGCTTGCCTAATGATTAACATTATCTTTCTCCCTTAAAAATGCTGGCTCTACGTGTTTCTGCAAGATGTGGAAAAGCCAGGGCATGCATGCCCCTGAAACCTACAGCAGCCTGTGTTTCCTTCCTGACTATGTGGTTCCATTGCGTTGTTGTGCTAACAACATTCAGCTAGGGGATTAAGACACAGAAGGATTTTTGGATTAAGTGGTGTTTAAGGTGGGCCTTGAAGGTAGCATATTCCAGTGATAGGGACAAGGGTGAGCAAAGGTGTGTTAATATAAAGCAAGGGATGTATTGATGGGAAGCACCCAAGATGGTCAAAAAAAAGTGCTGTATTTGAAATCTGAGAAGCCGAGCTCAAATGCCTGCTTTTTCATTCACTACTGATGGGTTTTAGAATCTGGGAGTCCCCTTGAACTCTCCTTGAATCTTCCCACTTGATCTGGCCTTCTCATGAGGCCATAAGCCTTCCATTACCACTAGGCCCAAATCTCTGTTACCTCTGCATTGCCCCTGGCTGCTTCCCACCCTTGATCCCAACAAAATCTCATTCTCTCAGAGTCTGACCTCTAGTCACCCCAGTCCCATTAAGATCCTCCTTAGACTCCTCCTCAAAACCCTCCCTAAACCCCTCCTTTAGCGACCCCAGACTACTTGACCACTCCTAGATCCCTCCTGCAATCTTTCTGTATATGAGTCTCATCTTGCCTCCATGCTCAGATTCAATCTAGCTCAGACTCAGTCTGTCAGTTTGATCTGGCCCGCTGGCATTAGTGTCACAAATGCTCAGGCTCCCTAAGGGTCTACCCATTACAGAGAATCATTAATAAACTTTATTTTTCTTTGGCTGAGAAGGGTTGAGTCGAATTCATTCGACAGGACTCGGTGCATTGGTATTTCAGGGTCCCGAGCACCCCTAAAAAGCTATAGTTTCCTAACCTCATCACTACCTGTGTGACTTTGGGCAAGTCACTTAGCTACCTGGGTCTCATTTTCCTCAAGTATAAAATGACGATATTGGACAAGGTGGCTTATAAGGCCCTTTTAGTTCTAAATCTATGATTCTTTGTGAGGAAGAGTAATATAAGATAAAGTTGGAAAAGTAGATTGGAGTTAGATTGAAGACGGCCTTGAATGACAAGCTTATGACTTTTCTATTTATTTGGTAGATCACGGGGAACCACTGAAGGGCTTTGAACAGAGTAGTGGTGTGATTGTCCCAGGCCAACCAATCTGGAGATGAACGTAGGATGGATTACAGATGCGAAGAGATGGAGGCAGGGAGAGTGGTCAAGTGATGATTACTAGTTCAAGAGAGATAATGGCTCTTTGGCCTGGGAGGCTTCAGTCAGGAAAACATCATGTGTCAACCCTAGGCCATGGCAGGGCCTGTCCTGTTCAGGTCTGAGCTGGGAGGAGCAATTAAAAAAATACTAGAATGTCATAAGTTGGCTTTTGTGCCTAACTTCATACTAGGGAGTGACTTAGGCATTGGGGAGACTTGATTGCATGGTCATCATCAATTTTTTCCCCCTCAAACCCTTTGCTCTTCATTATTCCTCACTTTGTCTTAGGGAAGTAGTTCAGCGTGATGATCCCTAGTGGGAAAATGGCCAGAGAGAGGGCTTAGGAAGCATGTTGAAGGTCACTCAATGAATTATGGCTAGACCAAAAACTGACTTGGTTTTTGGGAGATCTGGGGTTTTTTCTTTACCTTTCCTTACTTTTTGACTGACAAAATTTTTAATTGACCTTTTCCATTTGGTTGTTGAGGACTTCCTTTTCTGCCTTCTTGTGCCCTATCTCTGTCCTAAAGGTCATCACCAGGCCAATCCCTGAATTATAGTTGTTTCCTTCTAAGTTGAAATCCCCAGAGTCCTTGTTGGTTAAGGAATACTGGATCTAATTTTAAAATGATTTATAGTTCCAATTTGTGCTAATATCATTATAAATCATCAATTTACATAGACTGAAGGCCTGATTAATTCAAATGTATTCATTTATTTTGTGTTAATATGCATTCACTGACTAACCTCTGTATTCATTTACACATGAGATTAAAGACAGATTATTATAGCCAAACAACTCCTTATAAAAGGAAGAATGAAGAGAAGAGAATTTTATACTGCTTGCCATAATAGAAAACTCCATAAACTAAAAAGTTTCTCTTCCAACCATGGAAAGAAAATTCACAGGGGTAAGGTAGATTGGTTGAGTAATAACATTTTAGTCCCAGACCCAAGAAGCCTACCCTAGTCCTGATTCCGC
The DNA here is from genome assembly GCF_011100635.1 of Trichosurus vulpecula. Taxonomy (NCBI): domain Eukaryota; kingdom Metazoa; phylum Chordata; class Mammalia; order Diprotodontia; family Phalangeridae; genus Trichosurus; species Trichosurus vulpecula. The sequence goes on along the minus strand of NC_050578.1, from coordinate 196,200,515 downwards.
CATTGCTTCTTTTTATAGCTTGCCTTCTTATCTGTAAAGTAGAAATAATATTGTAAGATTTACAGAGATATTCTAAGTGTCTTAAAGATAAACAAAGCTAAGTCCCTGAAGTTTCTTATAAAAACTGGTGCAACACAGAGAAGTAAGATTGGTTATACTATAAGCTCTTTGTGTGTAGGGACCTTATCTCTCTTGCCCTATCCAACTCTATCCCAGGGCACAGCCCATTGGGAAGGGATGTCCTTCGTGGTCAGGGAACACCTTAAGATGTGAGTGGGAGAGGTGGGAACCCATCACCTGTACCAGAGAGACAGAGTCAGTCAGGGACATATCCATACATAGGAAATGGGATCATGATTGGGGATCAATGAAAGTCCCAAAGATTGAGAAATTGAAGATCATCTGTCAGGCATAGAAGAGAATCCAATCATAAGGCTCCAAATAATGATGCAGAAAGGCTAAGGCTAAAAAAATGAAGAGATTACTGACTTTGGCAGTACTGGCAATTTCACTCTTCTAGGTCAGTACTAACCACCTTTTGGTGGGACATCTCTCCCTATTCTATTCAGTAAGCTTCTTGTAATAGCAGACGATGGCTTTTACCTCCTTTTATTCCTTGAAAGTACTTTATACAGCATTGGCCTTTCATCATTCAGAGTATCGATGTTGTTATATGTTTTTGTTCAATTGTTCAGTCATGTCCAGCTTTTCACGACCTCATGGGCTATAGCATGCCAGGCCCCTCTATCTTTCATTATCTCCTAAAGTCTGTCCAAGCTCATCTTCATTGCTTCCATGACACCATTTATCCATCTCATCCTCCACTGTCCCCTTCTTTTGCTTTCTATTCTTCCCAACATCAGAATTTTTTCCAGTGAGTCCTGTCTTGTCATTATGTGGCCAAAGCATTTAAGCTTCAGTTTCAGTATTTGACCTTCAAGTGAATTCCCCTAATTAATTTCTTTATTAAGTGTTGACTGATTTGATCTTCTTGCTGTTCAAGGAACTCTCAAAAGTCTTCTCTAGCACCACAATTCAAAAGCATCAATTCTGCAGCTTTCCTTATAGTCCATCTCTCACAGCCATACATTGCTAATAGAAAAACCAGTTGCCTAGATCTTATTTTTTTAATGTTAAGCTTCAGGTTAGCCTTTTACACTCTCCTCCTTTACCCTTATCAAGAAGCTTTTTAATTCTTCTTTACTTTCTGCCATCAGAGCAGCATCATCTGCATAGCTGAGATTGTTGGTATTTCTCCCAGCAACCTTAATTCTGAGTTTTGATTCATTCAACCTGGCATTCTGCATGATATGCTTTGCATATAAGTTAAATAAGGTGACAGTAAACAGACTTGTCTTACTCCTTTTCCAATCTTAAACGAATCCGTCGTGATGTAGGAGAAAGAATGCAGAATTTGGAGTCAGAGGAGTGAATTCCGTCTCTGCTATGTGATCTTGGACAAAGTCAGTTAATCTCTCTGGGCCTCACTTTCCTCCTCTGTGAAGTATGAGGGTTGGGTAGATCATCTTGGGTCCCTTCCAGTTTCAAATCCATGATCCAACCTGGAGGGAAGTCTCTAGTGAAGTCTCCAAAGGGCCAATACTTGTCTCTGTATTCTGCTCAATATACTCAGAAAAACCTGAAATAGTTTCTTTCCTTCAAAGAAAACCTTTCTACTGAGAGAAGCAAAATGGACCCTGATTAAGAAATATGAAGAAATTTTTAGAGAGAGAGAAGACTAGCAGAAATCTCTCCCATAGCATCCCTGATAAGAGGTCAAGCAGTTTTTTCTTGAAGACCTCCAGTGATTGGGAAACTTCACTACCTTCTAAGTGAGTCAAGTCCACTTTGGATACCTTCAGAAAAAAACATACTTCTTCCCAGTCAAATTCTATCTCTCTATAACTTCCATCTTTTATTTCTGGTTATGCCCTCTGGGGTTTATCTGGACAAATTTAATCCTTCTATTACGTGATAGCCCTGCAAGTATTTGGAAACAATTATCTTGGCTAGTCTTCTTTCTGTTCTCTACATGAAAAATTCCTCTATGGAAGGGGAATTAAACCCTCTGAGAATGAAGTAATTTCTTATGCACCAAGCAAGGAGGATTCCCAGGTGTCATGAGGCCATTTGGGGAAAAACAGAGAAGTAGTTGGGGCTGCTAACTTCCAGCTGAGGGCACTGTTGAGCAATTGTAGAGTCTGCCGTCTTCTCTGGGTGGATATCTGGGATATAGATGCTTGCCTCTTTACTGAGCTCTGGAAAGAACAGCATGATGGTTACCTGATACCAATCTGCTGAAAAGTTTTGGGGCCAAGGCTCTAATTTTATGTGTAAAACATAATTAACATTTTGAAGTGGTAAATGGTACCTTAGTCCCAGGAAAAAAAAATGTGTTTTGTAGTAATTTCCTAAAGTTCTGCTTCACATCATGTGCCTTGGACAAATTGACCTTGTAAGTCATGAGCAGGGGAGGGGGAATTGCTATTGGAGGCTTTGGCATGAGTCCTTTGGTGTCTGCTCTATAGTAACACAGACATCTTACATTCATCAAGTGGGGCTTCTCTATGTCACACACAGCGAGGTGCAATGGAAAGAGCCCTGGACACACAGTGAGGTGACTTGAGTTCTAGTCCTGATAGAGCCACCCTGCTACACTTTGAGTAGATGGGTTGGTTCCTCTGCACTGCATCTCTCATCAAAATAAGGTGGTTGGACTAGAAGACTTCAAGTCCTTTCTGCCTCTATCATTTGAGCTTATGCTACTTCCTAGAAGTAGAAGAAAGCACCAAACAGGGTTAAAGAACTTGCCCAGTGTCACATACCTAGTAAAGTATCTGAGGTGGGATTTGAACTCAGGTCAGGGTAGCTAGGTGGCACAGTGGATACAGTACCAGACCTAAAGTTAGTTTGCCTCAGTTTCTTTATCTGTAAAATGAGTTGGAGAAGGAAATGGCAAACAACTCCAGTATCTTTGTGAAGAAAACCCTAAATGGGGTCACAAAGAGCTTGGACACCCAACTGAACAAACAACAACTTTCTGACTCGAGGCTGTGCTTTTTCCACCTAGCTGCTCTTGGGTGGTGGTTGTAGGGAAGACGATGTACAAAAGGAAGCTTAGGGAGGTGGTATTAGTCAAGGCTTGAGTTGGAAAAATGGTAATGAGATAAGAGTTGATGAGCTTAATCTGGGAGGCGTGTCTTGTTCAGTGGAGGTGAAACATGGCAGAGTAGCAGGTACTCAGTAGAAAGTTAAGGAAAGTCAGTGGAGCCATAAAGGAGTGGATCGATATCCATTAGTAAATGGTTTTATTATGGTTTCAGAAGTGGAAAGGGGCATAGGCATGGAGGTGAGATGGCTGTCATGATGCTGGCCTGGGACTAAAATGAAGCATGGCTGGGGCTGACCTAGATACAACAGGCCATTGGAAGTGCTCATCAATGAAGACATTTGGGCACAGGGTAGAAGAATAATAGTATCATGGGTCTGGACGTAGAAGGGCCTATAAAGGTCATAAAGTCTAATGCCTATATTTTATAGATGAGGAAACTGAGACCCGAAAATGACTCAGTTACTCAAGGTCAAGCCTGTAGAGCCAGTACTTAAATCCAGGTTTTCTTACTCCAAGTCCAGTAGCCTTCCTACTATCCCACGCTGCTTCATAGGAATATTTATATGTGAATTGAGGAGTGTGATGCAATAGAGGGAATGATGTAATGGGGGTCAGACTTGGTTTCCAGTACCTGCTCTGCCACTAATGAGCCAAGTGACCTGGGCCTTACTCAGCCTTTTCTCTCAACTCCCAGGTTACCACTCCAGGCCAGGGCCCTATGGTCTGGACTACCGCAGTGGTTTCTTAGTCAGCCTTCCTGCTTTTGGTGTCCCCCTTCTCCAATCTAGCCTTTACGTTGTTGCAAAATTGACATTCCTAAAGCGTGGTTCTGACCATTCCACTGCTTTCCTCAAAAAGCTCCAATGGCTTTGTATTGCGTCTAGAATAAAATACAAACTCTGCTGTTTAGCATTCAAAGACATTCCCAGTCTGACTCTAGCCTGTCTTTCCAGGTTTCTTACGCATTTCTCCTCTTCAAGCACTCTACCTTCTAGCCAGACTCCTATGTGTGACATTCCACATGTACAGCCTTCCATCTTCTAGTCTGTGCTTTTCTGTAGGATGGGCCACCCATGCATACAATGTACTACCTCCTTACCTCAGCCTCTTAGAGTACCTAGTTCTCTTGATCCTCTCCCCCACCAAGTACCTTGTGCTCTCTCTCTCTCTCTCTCTCTCTCTCCCTCTCTCTCTGTATGTCTGTCTCTGTCTGCCTGCCTGCCTGTCTATCTCTTTGTCTCTCTGTCTCCATCTCTCTGTCTACCCCCCCTCTGTTTCTCATATCTCTCTGTTCCTCTGTCTCTGTCTCTTCATCCATCCATCATCTATCTATCTATCTATCTATCTATCTATCTATCTATCTATCTATCTATCTATCTATCCTGTTTACCTTTCCTCTGAGAGAATATAAGCTCCTGGAAGGCAGGTACTATTTAGTTTTGTCAGTGTATCCCCAGCACCTAACACAGTGACTAGCATACAGAAGGTGCTTAATAAATGCTTTTTGACTGATTCATAAAAGGAAGCAGGTGAGCCAGATCACCTCAAAAGTCCTTCTATTGTTCTGTGATTCAGAAATGCAGGATCTATTTTTGTTCATTGCATTCTGTGGACTAAAAGACACTCCCACGGAGTCAGAGTATCAGTGAAGGAAAGTTAGTGCAGTACAAATTGAATAATGAGTCTTTGGGATGATGAAGAGTAAAGGGCAGCACTGAGTCAGGCAGCCAGGAAAGAGAATAAAACTCAAAAGGTAACCAGCAGGAGTCCTTGGGGTTCATAAAGGGTATTTCAACATGTGAGAGATGTGTGTGTGCATTGGGGGCAAAAGGGAAAATGCCAGTGGAGAAGGAAAGATTATGAAAATCAGAGAGGGAGGAACAATACCTCCTTGAGTCAAGGCTTAAAGGAGAAAATCTTTTTTCCTTTTTGACAAAAACAGCTCACATTTCTCTTTCTCTTCATAGCTTATAAAGTATTTTTCTTACAACAGCCTTGTGAAACAATTGTGACTATCCCCATTTTGCAGATGAAGAAGAAAAGGAGGTTCAGAGAAGTTCAGGGAATTGCTAATAGTCACAGAACTGGTCGTTGTTGTTGTGGTGGTGGTTGTGTTGTTGTGTTGTTGTTGCTGCTGCTGTTTTGTGAGCGCATTTGGATTTTTTTTTAGCAAAGATACTGGAATGGTTTGCCATTTCCTTCTCCAACTCCTTTTACTAATGGGGAGACTGAGGCAAACTGGGATAAGTGACTTGTCCAGGGTCACACAGTAAGTGTCTGAGGCCAGATTTGAATTCAGGAAGAATTCCTGACTCCAGGCCCAGCACCACTTTATCCGCTGTGCCACCTAACTGCCCCAACCAACTAGCCAAGCTGATTTCAGCCAAGCTGAAAATTGAACCCAGGTCTTCTGATTCCAAGTCTTGTCTGTATTCCTTTATGCTACGTTACCTCTTCTTTGAAATGAAGCCATCAAACTGAATGGTCAACTTTATTTCTAGGAAGCTGCACAATCTCTCTCTTTTTTTTTTTCCTTCTTTATTATCAATCCGAGGACATCTAGGCTCTGCTAATTACTAGCTATTTAGCTTTGGACAAAAATAATAACGCAGGGCAGATCAAAGCAACAAGAGGCTTGTTATTGACCATGTATGCCATCTTCTACTTATTTCCTATTTATTCTGGACATAATTATGTGTGCCTGTTGTTTTCCTCAGTAGAATGGAAGCTCGTAGAGAGAAGGGATTATTTTGTTTTTTCTATCTCCAGCCGCTAGCACAACAACTTGCACTGAATAAATGCTTGTTTATTTGATTGAAGTAGTGGATTTGGAACAAAGGTTAAGGCAGCTCTACTTGTTTCTCATTCTTGCTTTTCATTTTGGGTCCAAGGAAGGAGGGCTGCATTTAGAGTCAGAACCCTGAGTTCAGATCCAGGATCAGCCACTTTCAGGTGATGGATCATAAAACTAGAATTGGAAGGAACCACAAAGACCATTTAATTTGACCCCTTATTTTATAAAAGGGGATACTGAGATTCAGGGACTTTAAGTCACTTGCCAAAGGTCACATAGGCAGTGATCACCAGAGGTAGAATTTGAACCCAGGTGCTCTGACTCAGAACCTGTGCTCTTAGTATGAGCACCATGCTTATTGATTTTCAAATGAAATAATACCTGTAAAGCTCTTAGCACAGTGCCTGGGGCATAGTTGTTTTTGTAGTTTGTCCTTTGTCCTAGAAGAGGACCATGACATCAGGAAGGTGATGCCATGACATGCAAGTGAATTGCATTTAAGTGAGGGAAGTCTGTGCCAAGTCACCAGCCTCAGTTTCTCCTTCAGAGCCATCTGGGTCTAGTGGCGAGATACAGATCAGGATGACTGGAGATGGCCCTGGCAGCCTGGCACATAGTAGGTGCTTAAGCGATGCCCATCCCTTCCCCCTTCCCATGAATATGTGTTGATTCTCCAACATAGTAGATAGTTTCAGTGTTCCTGAAGTCACAGCATTGAGAAAGAACTTAAGACCCAAGAAATTCAACATGGAGTTTGTCTCTGGGGGATCTAGTTTTACATTTAACCTAAGAAGTATTTAAAGAAGTCTCCTCTGCACTTTGGAAACACTGTGTCAGATATCTTAGGCTGGAGCCCCTGGTTCCTATTTGAAAATATATTCAGGTAGTTATTTAGTAACCCTTATCTATAAAACCCCTCAATGGAATATCAGGGAGTTAATCAACCATGAAACTACTTAGCCTGGCCATTTTCCTTATCCCAGGTCAGCATTTTCTGACTTTCTGTAAATATTCTCTCACATGATGCAGGTTAATAGGCTTCCTCATGCAGAAAATTCTTGGCAACGCCTAGAAAAGTTCTCCCAAAGACTGATTACTTTCCTGTTGCCTCAGGCCAACTGCTGATCATCATCCTTATGTGGCGTGACAAACATAGTTAATATCATCCCCTGAAGCTGGGTCTGAAACAGCCAGTCATGCACCAGTTAAAGAACAATTTGGGAGTGTTCCATGGGGGGTGGGGTGGGGAGGGAGGGGTACTATTTGGGGAGTTATTTGGGCTAATTCATAGGAATATGTGAACATGGGCTTGTGTGAACCTCCTTTCCCTCTTGTAAAATGGGAGTGAGAATATCCGTAATCCCTGTCTTATAGGGTGGTTGTGAAGATTAAATGTAAATTTTAAAGAGCTATATAAATGCCTTCTATTATATGCTTATATGTAGATATACATGCAAATATATGTACCCTGAGGATCACACAGATTTAAAACTGGAAGAGATCTTGGGGTCATTTAGTCAAATCCCCCTCATTTTATAGATGAGGAAATCGAGGCTTATTGAGGTTAAGGCTACAGGTAGTAAATGGCAGAGCTAGGGTTCTGACCCCAAATCTAGTACTCTTCCCACTGGGTCACACTGGGTCCCATCTATTTCAGTTGTGTGGGACTCAATTTTCTCATCTATAAAATAGGGATTCATGCTTAATTTTCTGTAAGATCTCTTTATACCTTCTCTTCAGTTCCCTGTTCTAAGAGCTCAGAGATAGGAAAACGCTGGGCTCGTAGTCAGGAAGATCTGAATTCAAATCTGGCCTCCGATACTTATTAGATGTGTGATCCTGGATAAGTCACTCGACCTCTTTTCTTTACTTTCCCCAACTGTAAAAAGGGGAGGATGATCTTAGCTAAGTCCCAGGCTTGTTGGGAGGTTCAAATTAAATAGTATTTGAAAAGTACTTAGCACAGTGCCTGGCACATACTAAGGTGCTATATGAATGCTAGCTTGTTTTTTGGTCCCTTCCTGTTTTGATAGTCTATGTTTCCAATGCTAGTGTTCTTTGTTCTAAGGTCTTTTCTGGGCCTGACAGTCTATGCTGTATTTTCTATGATCCTTTTGGGCTCTAAGAGCCTATGATTCTATGATACATTTAAAGCATGAGAGGAACCAGGTCTCTTGGAGCTCCCTCAAGCTAAATGGCTATAAGTAATCAACCAGAGAGAGGATGGGCTGATTTCCCAAGTCAGATTACAGCTTAAGCAATCTGACTTGGAAGCACAATGGTGGACCCGAGGTCAAGGTCTGGGTGAGTTATGTCATTATATTTACTGTGCATAGTTGAATGGTTTCCAGGATGGAACTCCAGGCTGAATCTTGCCTATTCCTGATTCTGAAGGGCAGAAAAGTCTTCAAATAGCAAAAGGAAACCAGACTGAGCATTTAGTACAGCTGCTGGAGCCATAAAAGAAAAAATTAACCAAGCCTATTAGTCTCCCAGTATCTTTTTTCCCCATAAAACCAGCAGTTGGCAATAAATGCCATTCTATTTCGAATAGATGAATGGCCTAGTCGTGATAAATCCACTAGCATTTTCAAAGAAGGTGCATTAAATTCAGCACATTTTCAGTGGTGATAGCATAGCTTTTTAAAGGCTTGACAAGGAGATGCTTATTAAGGTTGAAAGCTTCAAGCTTGCACTAGGGCTGGGCCTATGAGGTTCAAGATGACTTGAGGGCCAGAGGCCAAAGTGTCTATGGGTGGCAGTCTCTTTCATTCCATGGCAAAGTATACACCAGTAGCTGACTGAGGTCAAATTTATCTTAGCCTTGTGCTCAGCAAGAAACTCTTGTGCCTGGGACATATTCAGTTGGGCCTGAGTAAGGAGGTGATATTGGTAGAACAGAGGGCAATGTACCCATAGCTACAGTCTTACATGGAGGTGAGGTGGCCTATCCCCTGTACCTATACTTCTTACATGCTTACAGTGACTGGAATGAGGGGAAGGTAGGCTCTGGAAGAGGGGCGCCATGATGATCTTGAGGGTCAAGTTGCTGGTCATGGGAGGTTGTGCAGTATGGTTATGGAACAAGGATAGTGATGAAGAGAGAGCATAAAGCCCTCCCCATGCCCCCTCCCCCCCCAATACATCACCCTGGCTGTCAGTATCATGAAAATATCAGGACAATATTAACAGAGCATCAGGACTCTCAGAGAGATTGGCTTTTTTCCCTATCTGAAAAAGCAGAGTCACAAAGAGAAAGAGGCCTGAAATAGGAAGAGCTAGAAATAAGAAGGCCTTAGGTGGTCCTTCAGCATTGTTTCTTAGTGCTTTGGCCTTGAGTCTTCTTCTTAACCTCTCTGGGCTTAGGTTCGGGTGAAAACAAGGGAGTCAATCAATTAATCAACATTTATTAAGCACTTAGTATGTACCAGGCACTGTGATTTTTATGATTTTTTAAATTAGTTTTTCAAATATTTAACTTTTTAAAACACACATTTTATTGATATCTTTTGTTTTTATGTCATCTAAATTTTTCTTTTATTCCTTTCCCCTCCCCTTTCTAAAGCCATTCCATGTAATAAAGAATATTTTTAAAGAAAAAGATGAGAAACATTATCAGCAAAACCCATCAATACATTGAAAAAAATCTGAAAATATTTGTAGTCTTTCAGAATAATAGCCCCTCCCCCACTTCTGCAAAGGGGAGAGGGCAACTGTCCATTCATAGCTCTTCTTTGGGGCCAGCCTTGTTTGTTTGGAATTTTGCAATATTCACCAGCAATAGCTGGTGGTTGTTCTTTCCTTTTATATTGTCCTGTATTAAATGATTTCTAGGGTCCCTTCCAGCTCTAGCTCCCCTGCCTCTCCACAACTTTGATCCTGGAGACCCCCTCTTTTCTTTTTCATCTTGCCTTTTCTCCATCTCTTTTCTGCTCTATCTTTACCCCTTCTGCATGGTCATTCTTTTTCCCTCAGCAATGGAAACTCTTTTTAATAACTCCCCTTCTTGGCACATCCTACCCTCATGGAAGGTGAAGCAAAATTTTACTCAGTGGTATAATTGCAAAATCCTTTCCACTGATGTCTCAGTTCCTCCATAAAGCCTTCCTTGACAGAACTCTAACACTGCCGCTTATCTAAATTCAATTAAACTCAAGTCAATACATATTTATTAGTGCCTTTTATATTCAAGGCAGAGATGCCACATTGGAGAGTGGGCTGGCCTTGAAGCTAGGAAGGTCTGTGTTCAAGGTATACTTCTGACTTATAGCATCTCTACAAATCTGGCCCAGTCACCCAGTCATATAATGTCGAAGCACTAAGTAAGGATCTGAGGCAGGGTTAGAACTCAAGATTTCCTGAATCCAAGACCTGAACTTTTACCTGCTGAGCCACTTAACTGTCTGGTCAACATGCCTTTCTTTTACAAATGAAGAAACTGAGGCTCAGAGAGGTAAAAACAGTTGCCTAACCTAAGGTCGCACAAGTAATCAGTAACAGATCTGGCATTCAAACCCAATTCTTCTGACTCCAAATCCAGGGCTCTTTATGTAATAAGTTCACATCTGTCTTGCAATGCAGTTACAAGCATTTTGCATTCCCCCCTCCTTTGATTCACAAAAACCCTATGATGTAGGAAATGCAAGTATGACCAACCCCAAGTTTTAGATAAAAAAACTGAGGCAGAGAAAACTTGAGATTTACTTTTTCACTGTTACTCAGCTGGAACAAGGTGGATCTGGGACATGAACCCAGGTCTCCTGACTCAATGCCTGGTATTTACATTTGTCTTATGGCAAAGCTAAAATAAATTGATGCCACTTGAGCACATACCCATTTGATGCATGGCATCAAGGAGAAAAATAAATTAAGTATTAAAAAATTCATAAACACAGTAGATATCATTAGGGGCTAATTGTACAAATTAAATTGTAAAAACAAACAAACCCTCAGACACATTTATTGCTATGTAACTTTGCTGTTAAGCTATGTCCAAAGTTATGAGCTATGCTGAAAGTGTGACTATAAAGTGATGAAACTGGATTTTGTTTATGGTTTGTGCAAGAGGGACAGGAAAAAAAAAACCCAAAACCTCTATCAAAGGACATGTTACAGGATATGTGCTGGTTATATGTGTTTTCTTACTTGGTCTTATATGATTTGATTGGGGAGTGTGTACTTCAATGTGTCCATCTTATATAATGGATGGAGTAGAGGAACCTTTCTTGAGAAGCAGCCCATCTTCTTTGGGTCCTTTTAATTCAGAATACAGTGGATGCTCATGAGAGATAATTCTTAACTGGGCCTCAGTTTACTCAACTGTAAAATGTTTGGATGGTCTCTAATGCCTTTTGTATTTCTAACATTCTAATAATTAATGTTTTAAGACCCCTTCCTGCTCTGGCATTCCATGTTCTATGTTCTAGTATTCCTTTCAGCTGGAACATCCTATTTCTGAGTGAATTCTAATAATTGCATTGCAGGATGATACAATAGAAAGGACTAAGTGTCATTCTAAGATCCCAAGTTCAGTGATAATTGAGCTTCTAAAAATATTCAAAGAAGGATGAAGAAGATGAAGCTTGTGGAGGACAAAAGGATTATGTTGGGAACAAAAAATATGTGTCAACACATAGCATGATACCGTGTCCTTAGGTAGAATTGGATAGCAACTTTGTCGAAGAGTTGAAAGCGCTTTATTGATTGACTAGGATTCCTTTCAGCACTCCTATGAATTAATTCTCTTTCAGGGGAGGAAATGAAGCAGAGAGTGAGTTCTATGATTAGCCCCATGGTGGAAGAGTGATTCAGGAAGATATAATAAGCTCTGTTTACTAGTTCACACTCTTGTGGTGTGCTCTAAATTCGCTAAGTGCTTTGCAGTCAATTTTATTAGAGACTTGTTGGCTGCTAGCCTTTATAGCGGAGAAACCTTTTAGGTCCACAAAAGGGAAGAGACTCAAAACCATGCCGGGTCTTCTCTTGAAGGAACTCAGAATGTTTAGTCTAGAGAAGATAAGGCTTTGGGGGAGGAGGGGAACATAGTTCTCTTTCATCAATTACTTGAAGGGCTCTTCCATGGAAGGGGAATTAGTCTTGTTTTTCTTGGCACTGGAGCACAAAATAAGATCAGTGGGCTTAAATTATAGGGGGTCAAATTTGGGTACAATAGAAGGAACAAGTTCCTAACAATTTGAGTAGTTTTTAGAAAACCAAGATCTTCAAGTATAGTCTACATGACCGATTTTGGGGGATGTAGAAAATATTCATGGTTCAGAGAGGTGATTGGGCTTGGTGACTTCGGAGCAGTGGTGTACTGGGAAATATTTAGCAAAAGGCTCGTTGGGGGAAAAAACGTATGTGAAGCACACTTTTAAGTTTAAGATTGCATTGCTAACATTTTCTGTATCACTTTCCTAAGTAGCACTTGCCAGTTTTCTAGGTGTAAATGCTCACAGTGCAAATTTAACCAGAGCCATTTCCTAAGTTTTTAATACATCCCTTTCCTAAATTCAATGATTGATTTTTTGATTCATATATTAACAAATATTTACTATGTGTGCTAGACATTACACAGGGAAACAAGATTAACACAATGCATAGTCCCTTTCTTTAAAATTCTTTTAGTTGAAGAAAGAAGGCATATGAAAAAAAAATTACAAATCAAGGGACTTGCTAAAATGAATAATCAGGACCATAAATGTTACAGGAATTCAGAGAAAAGAGTCATTAGCGGGGCCTGGAGTTATCAAAGAAGGCAGATGATATGAAAGGATTTGATCTGAGTCTTGAAACATGGTTAGGGAGGAGGAAGATAGAGAGTATTTCAAGGAGGGGAAGTGGTATAAGCAGAAGCAGAGGGGTAGGGATAAGCATGGTCTTTTCTGCATAGAAAATGCAGGTTGTATAGAGAGCCAACCTCAAAATCTTGGATTCAAGTCCTACCTCTGACACATACTGGTTATGTGACTTTGGGAGAGTCACTTAAACTCTTAGTATTCTAAGCAATTCTCTAAGACTACAAATTGCAGAAATGCCCATCTGTACTGGTAGAGAATATTTCTTCACTTAGGAGTTTACTATACCAGTGGAATCCACTCCATAGCCTAAGTATAACGGAGGTTTGTGCATGCTCACATATGGAAGACCATGTGGACGTGCTTCTGGGAGAAGACATGCTTCCATCTTGGGTGATCTGGGCATTCATTAACCTATCTTTACATTCATGAGAAGACAGATGGGGATAGAGTAGAAGTTTTAATTTGAAGATTAGTGAGATTGTAGGTTAGTGCAGTACTATTGTGTGTGTGTGTGTGTGTGTGTGTGTGTGTGTGTGCGCTTGCACATGTGTTTGGGGTAGAGTGGGGCTTGAAAACCAAGCTGTTAGGACTTACCGTATTTCCCCATTTTTAAGACTCATTTTAATTTGGGGGCCTGAAATTTGAAAAAAAAAAAGTAACACAGAAAGTTATTAAACTCAGGTTTTATTCATCATAAAATTTATACAACTCTTCATCACTGTCAAAACTCCCATCCATTAGCTTGTCCTCATCTGTGTTTGATGAGGAATCACTGTCTTCATCTATTGCCTCATCCTCAGTTCCATATATGACATTTGAAATGTCACACTTCTTAAAAGAGTTGACAACAATCTCAATCTTTTCTTTTTTTTGGAGGGGGGAAGGCAGGGCAATTGGGGTTAAGTGACTTGCCCAAGTGTAATAGGAGGGCAGAGTTTATAATCTCAAAGAGGATCATAAACATGTCTGAAAGGTTCGGAACCGCCGGATATAAGAAACTCTCAAAGTAGAAGGCAGAAGAATCAAAACATTTATTTAGGCTCCACAGTAACCAACCCATGAACCAGCAACCCCATTTTGATATATTGATCAAAAGCTTCCAGGCCCAATAAGTACGCCTTGAAAGAGTAACCAGGAGGCTACAGAGAAGCATGATTGCGTAAAGCAAAATCATGTTTCCCCCTCTATGGTAATAAGATTACCCACTGGCCTGAAGTCTTTGTTCAGCTTCCTCCCGTAGGTCAGCTCTGCTACTGGCAGCTCCTGCTTCAGCTGTGGCTGTGGCTGTAACTGTAACTGTAACTGTCGCTGTAACTGTCGCTGTAACTGTCGCTGTAACTGTCTCTGGCTCCAACCGGAAAAGGAAAAGAAAGATCTTCAAGCTGTCCTCTCCCCTCTTATAGAGTTTTTGACATCATCAAGCACCGCCTGAACGACCAGGGCCGATTGGTTCTTGACTTGGCCCCTCCCCCTAGCGTAGCCGTTAACACCTCCCCTCAGCCAGCCCCATGACTCATCACACAGGAAGTTGTCTGCTTCCTGGAATGTTCTTTGGGCTTCCTGCCCCGGAAGAGCAAGCCACAGTGTCCAGAGGCTCAATGAGGTAAGCTGAGTCATTCAAAGAAAACAAAGGCCATTCTGGCTACACCAAGGTCACACAGCTAGTAAGTGTGTCAAGTGTCTGAGGCCGGATTTAAACTCAGGCCCTCCTAACTTCAGGGCCAGTGCTCTACTCACTGCACCACCTAGCTGCCCCAAGGATCTCAATCTTGATATTATCCCAGGATCTTTTCACCCAGGTACAAATCTCCTATAGTTGGTTTCTTCACTCTTGCCTCCCATGGCCTTCTTCTGCCATGGCGTTTTCAGTAGGGTTTCTTCTTCCCGTAGACAGTCTTGGATTGTTTTCTCAGTTGGAGGAGGACCAAACTTATGTTCGGTAGCACGATTTCCATTCACTTTTGCAAAGTGGATCACTTTTAACTTGAATTTACCACTATAAGAAAATCTCTTCTGACCTATTTCTGGGCAGAACGTGGCAAAACATAACCTAATATACTGGTAACGAACGTGAAACAATGAGCACAAAGACAGCAAGCGTGAAAAAGCAGGAAATGCAAGTAAAAAAATCTACAACCACTTTATAAGATGCACTCGGTTTTTAGACGCCAAATTTTTTGGAAAGGGTTGCATCTTATACATGGAGAAATATGGTATCCTACAGGTAGGGCTAGAGGGAGGACACTGAAAGTATTTTAATGGAGGAGGGACATAAAGGCGAGCTGTATTTTAGGAAGATTAAACAATCACATGGTATTCTTTCGGAGCCAATTAACATCTTCACCAATAGTGCATTAGTACTCCTCCCTGTCACCCCCACAACCCTTCCAACATTTGTCATTTTCCTTTTTTGAGGGGTCATTTTTGCCAATCTGATGAGTGTGAGGTGGAATCCAAGAGTTGCTTGAATTTCTCTAATTGTTATTGATTTAGAGGATTTTTAATGTGATTGTTGATAATTTAGATCTCCTCCTTTGGGGACTCTCTTTTCATATTCTTTGCTCATTTATCAATTGGGGAGTGGCTCTTATCAAAGGAATTTTCCTCATAGCAATCCTTCCAATATTTGAAGACAGTGACCAAATCAATTACCCATTCTTTGCCAGAGGTCTTTTCTTCTTCAAGGTAAATACTTCCGGTTCTTTCAGCTCAGGCCCAGGGAGATGGAGTGACCTGTGCTTGATGATAAAACTGGTGTTAGAGCAGGAGACTTTAAAGTACTAGAAGGACCAGATGCATTGATTGGCATAACTGATGCAAGAATTTTAAATACCTTATAGTTTAAAAAATAATTTTCCTATAACTAACAATAACTTTCATCTAAGCAAATGCATTTTAAACACCATTTCAGGCAGATATTATAATTTTACTTTGAAATAAAAATTTTCATCCTACTCTCTATAATATATGCAAATGCCTTGCATCAATGAATACATCTGGGTCCTTAGAGGTATTATTCTTTAATTCCAGCCCTTCTGTTAAACCCAGGTTTTTTGGCTGTAAAATCAGAGCTCTTTTTCATGACCAGGGGCTCTTAACTAAGGGTTTGTGAACCTGTGTTTAAAAAAAAACATTTTAATAACTCTATTTCAATAAAATTAGTTTTCTTTGTAATTTTATGTATTTTATTTTGCACTTTAAAACCTGATTCTGAGAAGAGATCCACAAAAGGATTTGCCAGCCTGCCAGGGGAGTCTATGACCCACAAAAAGGTTATGAACCATAGCTTGACCAGCCTATGTTAAGTTCCTTTTGTCAGCTAGTTAAGTTTAAGCTGTTATAGGATAGATTTAGATACTGGATACAATCATGTGGTTTGCTGAATATATTTTAATATTCCACTTCTCAGCCCATCATTTTTTTAAATACTTATTTGCCTTTGTCTCCCTTTCTAGCACTTTTGAATGTTTTTACTTTAATTGTCAAATTACTGTCAACGTTGCTTTCACTAAAATTTTCTTTTAGTGTTATCTTACCGTTCCTTCCTTTGCCTGAGACGCAACAGACAATGGTCATAAATCTCTGAAAAGAAAACAGAAGTTGTCTATTTTAATTTTGTATCAGTTTTCCTGTGTTTGGAAAGCAGCGTGGGAGAATGGAGGAAAATATTCTTTTGCAAGCATTTAAAATTGCTGGTGCTTTTGTTTTCTTAGAATATTGCTGTTTATGATGATATGGGAACATAAAGGGCTTGGTTAGGAGATAGGCTTAGGTGCCTAGATGTAATACTAGTTATAGCTAGCATTTATATAGTGCTTTAAGGTTTGCAAAGCTTTGTACATGCTGTTTTATTTAACCCCCATAATGACCTTGTGAGGTAGGTGCTTATTATTACCCATTTTACAGGTGAAGAAACTGAGGCTGAAAGAGGCTTGAATTCAATTCTTCCTAACTCAACTCTAGCACTCCTATTCTCCGTACTACCTAGCTATTTCTACATTTAGACCCAGGAGGGATTTCAGAAGTCATCTTGATCAACTCCTTCATTTTACAGATGAGCAAGCTAAGGCCTGGGAAAGCCACATGACTTACCCAAGGTCCCACAGTTAGTGTAAAAGTGGGGACTGGAGCCCACTGTCTTCTGATTCCACACACAATGCTCTTTCCAATGGGCACCCTGTCATTCAACCTCAGTTTGAGTTAGGGGTTTACAAGGAAAGGGAAGGTGAATAGTTTGCTTGTGGGATCTTGGCAAATTATCTCAACTCCCTTCTCCTCCATTACCTTTAATATAGGGATGCAGATTCCTGTTTTACCTATATTACAAAGATGCTGTTAGGAGAAAATGCAAAGCTACAAGGCAATGCACTTAAAAAAGTTGAAATTATCTAGACAAAGGCAAGGGGTTCATGTCCTTTCAATTCAGTTCAACTAACATATAAAAATAATAAATTTATATTTACCTTTTTTCTTTCTACATTACCTAAATTTCCCCCAGCGGGCTTCTTCCTCCCCCCTCCTAAAGAGCCATTCTACATGAAAAATATTTTTTAGGAGAAAAAAAAAGAGGAGGAAGAAGAAAAATCAGCATAACCAATTAATACATTGAAAAAAAATCAGAAAACATAAGCAATATCCCATGTCTGTGGACTTTCTACTTCTGCAAAGTACCTGGGAGAGGTGTCTTCTCATCTCTTCTAGGAGGTCAAACTTATTCTTTGTGATTTTGCAACATTTGGTTTTGTTTGTTTTGTGGTTGTTGCTATTTCCATTTTTATTACATAATCATGTATTATTATTAGCATCCTTGTGATCATTATGTATATTGTTTTCTCTGCTCTGCTTACTTAACTTTGCATCAGTTACTGTGTCTTTCCGTGTTTTTCTGTGTTAATCATGTGTGTCATTTTTTACCTCACAGTAATATTTCATAAGGGGCAGCTAAGTGGTGCAGTGGATAGGTCACTGGGTCTGGAATCAGGAAGACTCACCTTCATGAGTTCAAATCGCCTCAGACACTTACTTGCTGTGTGACACCCCGGCCCATCAAGTTACTTAACCCTGTTTGTCTCAGTTCCTCTTCTGTGGAATGAACTTGAGAAGGAAATGGCAAACCACTTCAGTATCTCTGCCAAGAAAACCCCTAAATGAACTCACAAAGAGTTGGACACAGCTGCAATGACTGAACAACAGTGTTCCATACATTGATGTACCATAGTTTGTCTAGCTGTTCCCCAGTTGATGGACATCTACTTTGTTTCCAGCATTTTTCTATCATAAAAAGTGCTGCTATAAATATTTTTGATATATATGGGGACTTTCTTTTTAGCAGTTACCTCCTTGGGGTATGTGTATGGTAGTAGAACCTCTGGGTCAAAGGGTATAGATATTTTAACTACTTCATTTGCATAATTCCCAATTTCTTTCCAAAGTGATTGTACTAATTCGAAGCTCTACCATTAATGTATTAGTTTATCTTTTCACAACCCCTTCAACATGGGCCATTCCCATCTTTCAACAACCATTTTCTTAAGTACTTACCATGTGCATGGCATGGTCATAGGTTGACAAGATACAAAGTTTAAAAATGATCAGACACATTTCCTAGACAAACAGTAAGTAAAAGATTAAGGAACATTGTGCTTGGAGCAAGAAGACCTTGGCTGAACCAAGCTCTGGCCCAGGATGAATATGAGACCATAGGCAAGTCACTTAAGTTCCCATGGTCTCTGTTTTCTCTTCTATTAAATGGGGATAGTGATACTCACCCTACAAGTTGCTTTGTCAGCTTTAGATGGTGAGGATTATTATCATTTTAATGATAGCACAAGCAGTGATTAAGTGTCTTCCCTGTGCTGGGGCATTGTGCTAAGTGTTAGAAATACAAAGCAATCCCTCCCTTTGTTATCTGACATTCAAATGAGAGAGATAACAAGTACATATACAGCATGTCCCAATGGTCTTAGTGTGGCTTTAAGCTTTAATAAAAGCTGAACTAAGACTTTTCAGATATCCTGTACATACATGTAAGGCATAGCCATAATATAAACAAAAACGAAGCAGTCAGAGGGAAGATACTGAGTGCTGAGGAGGAAATAGTCAGGGGATCAGGAAAAACTTCATGAAGAAGCTTGAGCTCCACCTTGAAGAAATAGGGGAATTCTATGAGACAGAAGTGAGGAGGAAGGGAATTCCAGGCAAGCGGATAGATACCATGTACAGAAATAGAGAGGTGGGAGGTAGAATATGTATAAGTGGGCCACTTTGACCGGAACACATTGCAAGCAGCAGTCATTTGAAAAGGAAAACATAAGTTGGAATCAACTTGTGAAGGGCCTGACACATCAAACAGAGGATTTTTTATTTTATCCTATAGGTAAGAGGATACCAATGAAACTTCTTGAGCATTTGGGCATGGTCAGACTTTCTTTAGGAGTAGCAATTAGTCAGCTTTGTGGATGGGGTGGTTTGGAAAAGGGAAAGGTTAGAAGCAAGGAAACCAATTGGGAAGTGATTGCAATAGTCCAGTCGAGTGGTGATGAGTTTGAACGAACAACTAGGTTTGTGACTAGGTAAGCGGAGAAAAAGGACAAGAGATGTCGTGGAGGTAAAACCGACTGGACTTGGCCTCTGAGGTTCCTTCTAGCGCTGGAGTTCTGATCTTATGATTGGGTATGGGGCCTAAGTGAAAATGAAGAGTCAAGGATTACTCCTTAGGTTGTGAAACTGAGTATGGCAGGAGCAATATCCTCAGGCTCCATCCTACTCAGCCTAGACTAGTTTTTCCTTAAAAGGTTTGAAATCACCCTTGAGACTTAATTGGCTTAGGGAATTAAGGCCTAAACCATTGAGAGTTTCCTAATGGGCTAAGGACGGAAGCCAGTACAAGAAGAGCCAGGAGGTCTTCCATGATGGAGTAAGTATGGCCAGCACCATGGGGGAGAGAAGCTGCACCTAATGGAACCAATGCTGTATCCTTGCTGAATACCTTTTCCATGCTATGCTAAGTCAACTTCCTTACAATAACTGTTAGATGATCTAAGACTGTCTCACTTTGGTCCATTTCCAAACCTCATCCACTAGATTGGCCTGATTTAGGTCTGGCTAATAAAACTGGATGACTAGGATTGTAGAAATAAGAATAGGGACTTGGCCTGTGATTTCACTGGAAATCCCTGGTGAGGAAACTTCCTCTACAGATACAGGGTGAGCTCCTTCTCTGTTGCTTATAGTCTTTGAGAATTGCCTAGAACATTGACAGGTTGAGGGACTTGTCCTGGGTCACAACAGGCAGAATGTGACATAGGACTTGAACCTCCATGAAGACCTCTTCCTGGCTCCAACATGAGGCCTCTGTTGACTTTGCCATACTGCCTCTCAGACTAGAATTATACAACCACAATATGATTGTTTAATAGCAGGTAATATGGCCACACCATTAGATGGTGTAGCTAGTAAGCACTAGAGGTTTAGAGGAAAGAGAAGGGAATATAGGTTGGTGTAATCATGGGGGCAGGTGGGACATGAATGAATTTCCTGAATGAAGGGTGTGATTGGCTCAGACAGGAGAGCAGAGGACATTGTCTGAGGGAAGGGAGCTGAATAAGGGGGAACAATTCACTTGTGACCATTTAAATATGGCCCCTTAATGTAAAGGTGGTTTAAACGGGAGGCCTATTTTCAAGTCTTTCCTGTTTTGTAAGCAAAGAACACAACTTCTCAATTGAATGCTGAAAACCATGATTCTCATGTGAGATGAGTGCACACACACACACACACACACACACACACACACACACGTGCATAGACACTTAATCTTACCGTGTTGTGGCTGAGAGAAAAAGTTATTCATGGCCCCCCTCAGAAATGTGTTTTCCTTTCCATACTTGAACAAGCAATCCTCCCTGGCTCTCACTGTATTTCTTTTAAGCTGAGTCCTATGGATTTGTAAATAAGAATCATGTTTTCATTCTTTACATCTCTACATTTGAAGAGAGAGGAATCTCTGGAGGAGTGACCCTGATGAATTCTCTGCCAACTCAACAAGGGAAATCTCAAATGTTATTGCCTCCAGTCATTAAAAAAATCCAATCCCAGGGAACTTGTAGGTTCTTTCATGATTTACATTACTAACAGTCTTGTTTTCCTTTCTGGATTGATGGTGATGATGGTATTGTTTTTAAAACCTCCTTTATTTGTTCTTCAAAAACATGTAAATTGTGGGTGAATTTGCTATAGGACACAAAAAATTCTCAGCATATTATTGTTATGGAATATCACTAAATTGAATTCATTTAAAAAAAAATCTATCTGAATAGATAGACAGCACTAGGGACCCACAGAACCATCCCCCTCAGTCCTATGCTGGTTGCCTAGAATGGGCTTCTGTGAGGCAGACTGACTTGTGAATAGTGGTCAGCCTTGAAGGTAGGCTGGAAGCCAAGACTGAGATTGTCAAGGTAGTAATCCAAAATATTTAAGCCAGCATTTCAGAACCAGGGACAGGTGGATGAAGACAATAGGCATTCAGCTTGATAAGGACAGCTTTGCACAATGCTGCCTTACTTAAATCCAATTCACTTAAAGTCAAGTCAAGTCAGGACATCATCTGTGATGTCATAGGTTGTCTTCGAAAATGAAAAATGAACAACAACAACTTTTAGGTGCCACTATGTACCAGGCACTACACTAGGCTCTTGGGATACAAAGACCAGTTTCTGCCCTTAAGGAGTTTACATTTTATTGAGCAAAACAAAATGTACATGGATAAGTAAATACAAAATATGTATACAAATTATATACCAGGTGATTTCTTAGGGGATGACACTAGCAGCTGTGGGGATTAGGAATGAATGAAATAGTGAGGACTTCTCATGAAATCATGAAATCTAAATCTCAACTTCTCTGTAAATCGAATAGGATCAGCATGGCTCAGGGCTTCTGATTGACAGCTAGGCCTAAGTCTTGAGTTACTAAGAAATCACCTGACTTATAGCAATCCGGAACTTAGCCAGTACCACCTCAGCACAAGCCTCGCCAAATAAGGATAAAGATGTTTTTATGAGCTTGCATTGGCTAAACTAGCACTTCCTTGTTCCTGGGTTAGATTTCTCATGAGATTGTGAGCCTGAACTCCACCAACAGGAGTGAAGGTTAGTGGTGGGAGGGGGATAGAATGAGCTAGGGTATATGATCATGCTTTATTTCCTGTACTGAGCCTCTCCTACTAGCTCGCTGCTGGTGGTGATGACGCCTGTTCTCGAGAGATTGTAATAAAGAAGTTTTCTGTTTCTACCTTGAGAAACCTCTGATTCTTTTAATTAATGGCTGATGGGTGGTCTCACCCCACAACAGAAGGACCTGGCAATGAATAATTAAGCATATATTTATTACTCAAGGATCAGCCTAACAAATTTGGGGATATACATCTCCAGAATGGCTGACAAATGATGCATTTTTTTAGAAGGAGAGGCACAAGGCTCAGAAAGTCATAAAGATCATCTACTAAATTATAGAGATTTTCAACCTCTTGGTGAAGGGAGTACCTGTACCCATGGAATCACAGATTCTTGAAGTATTTCAGAGATATTGTTACTGTTGGCATCATCATCCTTGATCAGCACAGCACTCTATCTCCATCTTCAGAATGAGGTGCTTCTGGACTGTCTCTGAAGGCTCCCTGACTCTCAGACTAGTCCTATTTTCCCAGCAAAAGGGTGCTTTGTAAACAGAAACTTGAAACAAAGTTCCAAGCAGTGAAGTCTGTTGGATTCTTTTTTGCCACCTCTCCTGATCCAGCTATTTTGAGCTGTCTTATTTGTTATATTTACATAAGTAGTATCAATTATCCAGTTGGGGTTCCTTCACTCCTTCTTTTTTGGGAGGGAGGGCCGTGGTCACTTTGATGAATTCATTATAGTAGGCATATGTGTCCAATTTGCAGCTGACTTGAAGATGGGAGAAATAGCTTTAAATTTTGGATTACAGTCAGTACCTAAAGGCTAAAATAGTGGACTGAATCTAATTACATTAAATTAGATAGGGGTGAATGCAAATTTTAAAGTTGGAAGAAAAAAATCAACTTCATGTTACAAGTTCTCTCCATGGATGTAGATGCAGATATTACCTCTTGCGAATTACTGGTATATGCTTTTTTTATTCTTCTTCCAGTGGTGTACCTGTTATTCTCTATAGGATCAGACTTGGTGGTTGTATGAGCAATATTCTCCTTTTCTGGCCCTTTTCAGTTTAATGCCTTTTTGGTCAGACTTGAAACTTGGCCCTTTGATGCCAAGTATAATAATTTTTCTGAATTATAAGACATAGTTCCTCATCAGAAGTACCTTTAAGTTTAATTGAGAAGGTAACTAAATGAAAATGAAAGAGGTAAATAATACCAGATAGTCCATACAGGTTGAGTGAGTGATGCAGATTGGAAGTACTATGTATTTTTAGAAGAAGGATGATTGTCAGAGGCTGATGTGATTATGATGGAAAGATATGGTGAGACTTCAGCTGGGTCTGAGAGGACAGGTATTTTGAGGAGAGGGAAGGTTTGTACAGTTATCCCTTCCACATTGTGACTTTCTCCATCACGATTTCAATTTATCACGAGTAGGCATAAGAAATTAAACGGGAATTTTTTAGGAGTTTTGTGGAAGCTGCAGATGATATGCAAAGGCCAGCAGATGATTCAGAAAAAAATTTATAAACTCAGAAATGTATAAATTATATGTATAGTATTGTATGATATCCAGATATTTTAGCTTTTGATACCATAATAATTCAGACTTCTCTGGTATGAAGGGAGAGCCAAAAAATTTTATGTGGTTTTTCCAGATTGCAGGGGCACTGACCCCAAACCTTCACTATATGGAAGGGATAAGAGTAGTTGGGAACGAGCATGATGAATACCCAGGAACAGGGCGGAGTCTTGATTATTTGGAACAGAGAGAAGGGGAATAATGGGGATTAGGGTAAGATAAAAATAGAAAGGTAGATTAAGACAGCCTTCTGGAGTGTATCCAATGCTAGGCTAAGGAACTTGCTTTTAAGTAGTTAACCTCTGTGCACCTCAGTTTCCTCACTTGTAAAATGGATATAAAAGCACTAGCAACAACCATCTTTACCTCTAAACATCTTACAGTGTTGTGAGAAAAGTGTTTTGTGAACCTTAAAGTCCTACTCTCATGTGAGTAGCTGTTGTTGACATTAATATTAAGAGAGTCTCAGCATCTCAGAGTTGGAAGGGACCTCAGAAATTTTTCATTATAAACCCATGCTTAAGTAGGAATCTCCATTGCAGCATCCCACAGATGGCCATTCAGAGTCTATATGAAAACCTCTGAGGTAGCCAATTCTACTTTGGGACAACTTTAATTTTTTGAGAAGATTTCCTCTACTTGTTCCTCCTGATTATTAAGCTGATGGGTAGAATTCCACAAGAAAACTCTTCTGAGTACTAGGAGACAACTGCCCTGTCCCTCCCTAAATCCTTTGGGTGCCATCACTCTGGAATTGTTGGCTTCTCCCTATTTCTTGGCATGCTGTCCTATGCAAATCATTTTGGAAAGAACTTTCTACTTATTCACCTTAAATGAGTTAGAGGTGCTTGGTGATGACAATCGATCTATCATCCTTGGAGCCTAATAGTGATTTCTTATTATTTTTAACTTTCATGTGTTCAACTGCCAGTGGGCAAGTACAGCTGTCATGTACTACAAGGATTTTCTACAGGAGAAAAATTTCAAAGGAAAAACATCCAAGTTTTCATTTCCTCTTGAACTTGCTCTGGTTTTTCTCTCTCATTTTTTTCCTTACTTTTTTCAACAGGTGACAAATAATAACAATAGCTCACATATTATAGAGTCTTGAGGCTTATAAAATACTTTTGTCAGATCATCTGTGTGAGGTAGGTAGGGTAAATATTATCACCTCCATTTTATAGGTGGAGAAATTGAGGCTTCCATTAGTGAAGTTATTCGTCCAAAATAATGTCACTAGAGTTGGTGGTGAGGACTTACACTTAGCTCTTCCAAATGCAAGTGCCCCATCCTTTCCATTTAGCTACCTTTGATGTTCTACGTACTCATACAATTTGTCTTGTAGGTCACATAAATGGTCTTCTGTAATGTTCTCCAAAATCTTCATTGTTTGTCTTCTGGAGAATACACTCGGTTTGCTTCCTGTATCTCAATCCTTTCTATGTACTTAGCTACACTCTACATGGAGGTTTAACACAAAAGAATGTTGTCATAAGCCCAGAACACAAAATACAGGTTTTTTTTTTATACATCTTAGATAGTCGAAACAGCGAGGCAATAATAACGATGTAGATGATAACTGTCAAAATGCCTATGTAGTTCTGTTTCACAAAGTGTACAAGACTCTCCGCATGGAAGGTGGAAGAGGCAAACCATTTATGCAGACACCAGACAACCATGTCCCACAAGCCATTTATCCAGTCTATCATGGCAGTAAAACATTCCACACACAGTATCACAATCTGGAAACTCACCACCCCAAAACCTCTCTGACCCCCTGCTGGGGTCTTCCACAAAACAAACTCACAGTACAGCTAAGTCAGCCTGTTCAGTTCTAACCATCATAAGGGCGGCCATTAGCAGCCATTACTTCTCTCTCTCTCTCTCTCTCTCTCTCTCTCTCTCTCTCTCTCTCTCTCTCTCTCTCTCTCTCTCTTTCTCAGCATTTCCTGTGACATAACTTCCTTTTCTTGTCAGGAAGCTCCTCCCACCATGTAACTTAGGCTTCCTGTGACATAAGCAGGTCACATGGCCTATTAATAGGTGGGAAAGATCTTCAAATCTAATTGCTACTACAATAGCTAGTTTTTAATTTTAAAAAGGACTAGATTCCTGAATGGAAACTAATGACCTGTGAGACAGCTTTGAAGTCATGGCAAGAAAATACTCCCAGAGATGACTTAGTGCAGCCATGGGCAAGACAATACTGAAACAATCTTCATGAAAAAAAAAGTGACCAAGAGGATTCCCATCTCCCTCAGTGCTGCCTCTCATGTTTTGTCTCAGCTAACTATTGCAAAAGTACATTTTAAAAGTATATCAATGTTTGCTATTGGCTGATGGCTATATGATAGTAATATGGCTATGAATCAGAGGAATACTTAACCAAAGTCCCTACCATGGAGGTTAGACTATTTTTTTTTTCTTCCTAAAAGTCAAGGTGAGACTTTGTTGGTCCAAGGGAACAAGGCTGAAGCTGTTGACTTGGCTTCTTGGTCACTTAAGGGAATAGAAAAGGTCAGCTCACAAGGAATCAATGACCTTCAGAGTTGGGTAACATCCTATGGTTGTTAAGAGTCCCCACCTTCTGCCCTGGTGACTGATGTGTTTCTATAAAGAGGTGGGGGTAATAATAATGTGTACACATTCTTCTTTGCAGTGTTCTTTTGAGAATTAAACAAATGCCTTCTGTACAAAGTATTTAAATCTTAAGTTACTATTCCATGTAAGGCCATTCAGAAAGTGGTTTGGGGTTCAGTTGTGGGTGTTCTCCCCTATCTCCCCTGGGGGCCAGTCTTTATTGAAATATCAAACTATTATCTTAGGAATCATACTGTGTGTCAGTCAGCTAATATCTATTAAGCACCTACTACTGCAAAGATGTAGAGATGAGACATAGAGTATCACGGGTGAGGAATAGCAAGAAGACCATTTGAATGGATTGTTGAGTGTGGGACGGGGAATAATAAAGGATAAGTTTAGAAAGATGATTTGGCATCTGGTTGGAAAGGGCTTTAAAAGTTAAATAAAGAAAATCTTTGAGGCAATAGGGAGCCTATTGGAGTTTAACTTTTATCTTTATCCTTATCCTTATCTTATATCATTCTCCTTCCCACACTCCTTAAGGTAGGAGTTTTGGATTAGATGACCTCTATAGTGCCCTCCCAGCTCTAAATTCTCTGCTTCTTGCCTCGCATACTAAAGATTTATGGTTCCATAGCACGGAAGAGTAGAAAGAGCTTGCTCTCTGTGGATTGGGAAGACCTAGGCTTGAGCCAAACCTCAAGGATGATAGGATCATAGATTTTAAGCTGGGAGATCCATCAAATCAAGAAGCATTTATTAAGAGCTCACTTATTCCATCGCAGGCACTGTTTTAACCACGGGCAATACAAATACGAGCAAAAAGAAGGATAGTCTCTGCCCCCGAGCAGCTTACATTCTAAGGGCGTAGGGAGGGGGAGACAACACATAAATGGAAGCTAGAAAGCTATGGGGGTGAGGTGGGATGGTGAGAATAAAGAAGGACTGGTCTGGACCTTTCCTCACAATGGAGGGTCATTAAAATTAGAGGCAGTCAAATTCAACCCCCTCATTTTCCAGATGAGGAAACTGAGGCTAATAGGTGGTAAGTGACTTGCCTCAATGGACATTAGAGGAATTACACTTGCTACCTACAGGCTTGTTGTGCAGTAAATGCTGTGTAAGCCTTATAGGGGTGGAACATTATTTTTGTGATTACTTTATTTCAGTGCCTGTTTCTATACCTGAGATTTCTTTGACAAGGACTTGAGATCTAATGAATGGGGGGTGGGGAGGGGTTGGGGAAGCCAGCAGGCTGGAGGATGGGAGCACAGACCCTGGAGCTGCCTGTCAGAAGCAGATGTTGGTCTTAAAAGGCAAGAGAGCACAAAAGCTCCCTGGATCAGGCTGATGCCTTTGTGTATATAAATATTAGTCAGGAGGAGGGCGGAAGGGCTTTGTCAGGCCTCAGAGTTAAGGCTCAGGGCTTTAATTTCACCTGAGGGATAGCAATTGGGCTGTTTCTTCCAAGGAGTTTATTTGTAGTTAAGGTCCTGGAACATTGGATTCAATTAACTAACAGTTTAGGACCCATGGGGAATCAAACTCTCCGTCTACATCCATTTCCTCTTACACATTATCTCCTGGTTTCTTGCCTTCATTTAAGTGACTCTTTTTTTCCCCCTTTAAATTATTTTCTTCATCTTCAGAGAATTTTGTATTCATGGAGAGGCCAGGATTGGCACCTGTATTCACAGGCCTCTGGTGGGGGCGATAATAGAGGGAGGCTGCCTTCTAACACCTCTTCTTGACAATTTATCTCCAGTTCAACCAGAAGATGAAGCTTCTAGTGAATGAGAACGGCGTGGAGAATTGGACAGAAGCCTAGCCCTGTGTCCTCATTTCACTGATGGGGAAACAGAGAGTCAGAAGTGGCTTATTTAGGACCATGCTGTTATTTAGGGACGGGACTAATGTCCAGGCCTGTGTTACACACAGTATATCACACCGTGGGGACTGGTTTTGCTTTCTGAGCTATCTTGCTATATGTCAAGGTTCAAGTGTGGTTCTCTGTAGTTTAAACTTCCTGGATGGTTTCTGAACAAAACAGAACAAAAATAACAACAAGGTTAAAGAAATATAGGGGATACTGGGAAAGAACTATATAAAACAAACTATGTCAGTGAGAATTATTACATTTTGAGTTGTTCCTAAGATTTTTTTTTTTTGTACCTGGGGCAATTGCAGGATTCAGTTGAGAGGGGGTGACAGTTGAAGCTTGGGATGTGAGGAGGCCATTGCCAGGATTGCAGTCACTGGCAGGGAAGAGCAGGATTGGATGGTTGTTAGGGGAAGAGAGTGGGAAGATATTACCAGTTAGCTTCCTATATTAAATCATTATTCTTTAGTGCTGCAGTTAGTTGTTTCTATGTTATGAGAAGCCTGAAAGTGTTCAAATGTTCTAAATTTTGTGGCCTTGGGGCAAATCCCAAGCTATGGTGCCCTGCCCTGCTGTTATGGTAATTAAGGTGGGACTTTTTTTTTTTTTTTTTTTTACTGTTTTCTCTTTTGGAATGCTGAGGTAATCAAGTACCTTTGATGAGTCTCGCCTTTCAAATGTAATGGCAAGCAAAGTGAATTTTTTGTTCTCTTTGTTTTGGAGTGCCTCTCAGCACTAAGGAATCTTGGATTGAGAGAGTCTTTGCTGACCTACTTACATCAAGGGAAGGTCTAGTTCACATGAGTTTGAGTTGAATGGTTGTGATGCCCTTTGACCCTGACACTACCTTTGGGGGCACACTCATTGGTGATTTGGCCAGATGAGACTCTGGGTAGCTGTTGGAGCCCCCTAGCTTTGAAAACACAGATGTTGGTGCCTCTCTCTCTGGTTACTATGTAATTCCCTGGTCAGACAGATAGAGGCCTGTCTGTTGATTTCTGTGTGTGTTTACTCTGTTTATATAATGTATGCTTGTGATTCTGTTTGTATTTGCTCTGGAGTTCAGGGTGCTGGCTTTTCCCCCTGAACTAAGTGAATGGTATATGTATGTTTAATTAAAGTAAGATTGTTAACCCTTTAAAGTTGCTTTCCTTAGAAAAGCAGATGAAAGAACTTGTGCTAGCAGCCCTTCTGTGTGCTTTTGTGGTTGGTCTTTCACCCCCCACAACAGCTGCTAGCAACATTGTTGTTACACCTCCTTACACATCTAGTGACCTGGATGTCTTTGTGAAAAAAAAAATCACTTTATCCTATTAGGGCTAAAGCAAAAGAGACCCCCTGGAAGTTTTTTCACTGGTTCATGAGATGGTAAGACCTATGCCTCAGGAAGATTATTTTGTTAGTTGTGTGAAGGATGGATTGGAGGGGGGTGGGAGGTAGAGAAATGAGTTAAGAGGTTATTACAATAATCAAATCAGAGATGATGAGGGATTAGCCAGGATAGTAGGGATGGATACAAGAGATAATGTGAATTTGCAGTAGATAGGACTTGGATATTCATTGGATATAGAGAGAAGAATAAAAAATGACCATGAGATTTTCAGCCTGGCTGCCTGGGCTGCAAGGATGGTGGTACCATCAATGTAAGAGCTTTGGATCCTCTGGCTTCTGTAGATTCAGCTTCTAAGACCTTGACTGTGCTAGATAGTTCTCTCATTCAACGTTTCAGCAATCTTACTTCTGTCTCCAGTGCACTGAAACACTCCTTATTTTTGAAATTCTTAAGAGACATTTCTACCCACAGAGGTCAAAAGACTTGCTGAAGGTTTCATAGCTAATAAACGGTGAAACCATGACTGGAAGAGAAGCTTAATGTTCCTTCTAGGAGACAACTCCTCTAGTGAATTAGGGTTTCTGTTATAGATAGAACACGGTGGTGGTAGATAGAGTACCAAACATGAAATGTAGAAACCTGGATACAAATCCTACTGCTGACACTGGCTTAGTGTCCAGAGGCAAGCCACTTAGTTTCTCTGAGAATTTTTCCAGAATGCTCTAAGATTATAAAGGTACCAATAATACCTTACATTTAGAGCTAAAAAGAGCCTTAGAGGTCATCTGTAAGTAATTTGTAAAGCCAAGATTAGAACCCAGGTCCTTTGATTCTAAGTGTATTCAAATCCATAAGTAAGAAGTTTAGAAATGTGAAGTTCTTTAGAAACCATCAGATCTAAGGTTCTCTCTTGTCATTCATTCAACAAACGTTCACTTAAAAGTTTACTGCGGGTAAGGAAAACGATGAGGAAATTGAATCATTAACATTGGATAACACTATTATATTGTTGTTTTGCTCAGTCCTGTCCGACTTTTTGTGACCCCATGAACCATAGCAGGCTAATACTGTCCATGGGTTTTACTTGGCAAAGATCCTGGACTAGTTCACCATTTCCTTCTCCAGTGGATTAAGGTCAACAGAGGCTAAGTTATTTGCCCAGGGATATACAGCTAGTAAGTTTCTGAGGCTGGATTTGAACTCAGATCTGCTTCCTTACTGTAGGTCCAGCACCCTATACTGAACCACCTAGCTTCCTCAAAGCTGATACTAGTATGTAAAAGAAAGTCTGTCTCATGAGATGACATAGTGGAGGCAGCTCCCTATTAAAAAGAACCCTAGGAATTAGTCAATTTTCACTCTTTCACCTGTAAACTCTATGCAGTCAGGAAAAGGCTCCTTAATGAGGTCAACAAGCATTTACCTAGTACTTAATATGTGCCAGGCATTGTGGGAAACAGCTGGAATACAAGGAAAGGCAAAAACAAATCCCCCTACTCTCGGGAAGCTTATAATCTAATGGGGGAGATAACACACAAGCATCTATGTACAGGTAGAGAGGCAGTGGGTTCCACATGTATAGAGAGTATACACATGCAGAGAGGCCTGACAGAACAGTCATTTCTAAACTCTTCTTGGCCCACTCTTCTCTAAGGGAGATTTCTGTTTCTTGTAGAAGGGGAAGCAGGAGGTTGGGGCTAGAGGCCACTCAGTTCTCCACAGAGAGTGGGGATATTGGGCTCAAAGCATATCCATCTATCCTCTTAAAAACTGTTTGTCTGGAGGATATGATTGGGTTTGAACTAACTTCTGATTGTTTTGTCACTTCTGAGGGGAAGGGGGAGTGAAACAGCTCACCCATTGGGATAGAGGTAATTCAGCTAAAACAAGAGAGATTTTCTTTGATCTTACCTAAGGGGTAGCTCCCCACAGACTCCAGTGTAGCAAGCTGGGAATAAAGACATAATGGAGACTTCCAGAACCTCCTCATGTCTTTCCAAATAGAGTTGGCCTCTTCCATCTTCTCTCTCAAAACTGGAAGCCAGGAATGCCTAAAGAGGGACTTGAAGCTTGACCAGTACTAAAGGGTACTGACCCTGAAGGGAGACTGGTGAAGGCTGGAGCTCTCTTGCTACTCACCAGCTCCACTCTCTTCCTCATGCAGGACTGGACATTCATTCCAATAAGGAGAGTATCAGACCAATGGGCTTTAGAACATGGGTTACATTCATGCAAGATACATACATGATAAACTGAAGGATAATCTCAGAGTAAAGGTGAACCAGAAAAGGCTAGGATTTGAAATGAATGTTGAAGGGAGCCAGGGAAGCTAGGAGGCAGAGACAAGGGGGACAACACTTCAATCACAGGGGAGAGGCAGTGGAAAGGAAAGGAGTTAGGACATGAACTGCTGTGTGAGGAACACAAAGAAAGTCAGTGTTGCATGTTGTACAGTAATTGGAAGGGAGTAAAGTCTAAGGAGACAGGAAAGGTAGGAAGGGACTAGGAAATGAAAGGCTTTAGAAGCCAGAGTTTTTATATTTAATCTTGGAGGCAATAGAGAACCAATGGAGTTTATTGAATAAGGGAATGCCTGGTCAGACCTGTGTTTTAGGAAAATCACTTTGGCAGCTGAATGGAGGATTGACTAGAGTGGGAAGACTTAGGCAGAGGGGCCAACCAGCAGGCTCTTACAATATTCCAGGTTTGAGATGATAAGCCTGCACCAAGATGGTGACTATATCAGAGAGAAAAGATGATGTATGTTAGAGACATTGGGAAGGTAGAAATAGGATGTGGCTACAGTATGGATATGTGGGCTGAGTAAAAGTGAAGAGTTGAGGATGACACTGAGGTTGTCAATCTGGCCGACATATAACCTGGGGTTTCAAGCCTGGGGAATGCCACATATATAAAAAGAAACATAATTATTTCATTATTTTTATTATTAATTACTTTTCATCATTTTCAGGAATGATAATCTTTCTTTTCATTGGTGAACAAACATCTTTGGGGAGCATTTGGTTTCATTCATACTTTTATAGTCTAACAATGCCTACAACAGAGCAGGTGCTAAAAAATTCTTGTTCATCCATTCATACTCTTAATTAAATCTTCAATGTAGTTCTTATAAATTACTCAAATACCATTTGGAACTGAAATTTTAAAACAATGCAGAAATGAGATAAAATGTATGGGTAAAAATGAAAAAAATTGGTCTATGTATTTTAGATTTCTTTAAATTTTCCCCCTTCCTACTATGGGAGAAGCACTGAACTAAAACCATGCAGGATCCCTGGCTTCTACTTGTCCCTTTCATTGTATGTTAGTTGTGTAGACTTTGTGCCCTTAATTCCACTGGGTCCAAGTTTATAAAATAAATCTTCATTTTCAAAATGAAGATAATAATACTTTATTTGTCCAGCGGCATAGGGCAGGACCAGAGGATCTCTTGGGGCACCTTATAGTCACAACAGTATATCAGAAGCTTAATCACTCTTGGAGATGACAAGATCTAGCCTTTAATAGTTCAATTCCATAGTGCGGTTGATTGGTTGATTTTCTATATGAACTTGAGCCATCATAGATGGTACCCTACTGCAAATAGAAGGAACTCTAGTGTTGGGGTCCTCTCGTGCCTGGTAGTCCTTGACCAGCAAGGACCTGTCTCATTACGCAATGATGAGGCGGGAGTCAAGGATAGAAGGAACTCTATTTATCGTTTCAGCAAGCAGGATTTTTATGCAGTACTAGCCTTCGTTACTGGGTGCAAGCAAGCTCCTGCACGATCCTCTAAGCCTATCAGGAGCCCCAGGGCCATGCATCACAGCTCGTGGACAACTCGTGTCCAGTCCTTATTTGGAAGGGGGCATGTGCTGTTCACAGCCTGCCTTATCAGAGGAGGAGGACCCGAGCTGGACTGTGTAACCCTAGATAATTCCTTTTTCCCATGGGACTGTCTGTGGGCCTCAACTCCCAAGCTTATCAGGCTCTCAAGAGCCCCTTACACTCTAGAAGTCTAGTCCTGTTATGTTACAT
This sequence comes from Trichosurus vulpecula, assembly GCF_011100635.1. Classification (NCBI taxonomy): domain Eukaryota; kingdom Metazoa; phylum Chordata; class Mammalia; order Diprotodontia; family Phalangeridae; genus Trichosurus; species Trichosurus vulpecula. Next base: position 196,167,213 of record NC_050578.1, on the reverse strand, counting down.
ATGAGGAAACAGGCTCAGAGATTGGAAGCAATTTTCTAAGGTCACATGATGAGTTAGTGGTGGAGCTAGAGCTAGAACTTAGAGTTAAAAAAAAAAAGCATTATTTATACTTTAAAAAATACTACTTTTACTTCCCTATGAGTCTTCCTCCTTGCCCTATCCCACAAAACCCTCCATTTTAGTAAACACATAGCATAGTTATGGAAAAGCAAACCAATATATTGTTTATGTCTGAAAATGTTTGCTCTATTCCATAACTATAGTCCACCACCTCTCTGTCTAGAAGAGAGGACATCATGCTTCGCTGTCAGCCTTATAAAGTTGACAACCTTGATCAATATTCTGAAGTCTTTCAATATTGTTTTCCGTTACATTCTTGTGATCATTATATAAATTGTTCTAGTCCTATCTTGCTTTGATCAATTTATATGACTCTTTTCAAGTTTCCCTGAAACACTCATATCAGTCATTTCTTACAGTATAGTAATATTTCATTACATTCACATGCCTCAACTTATTCAGCCATTCCCTAATCAATGGGTACCCGCTTTTATTCTAGCAACACCCAGGTCTACTGATGTCTCATCTGGTTTTATTTTTCCTATACCTTGATGTCTCCTTCAACTCCCCTAATCTTAGTTGCTGCACAAGTACAGTGGTAATAAAATATTATTGTCAGTAGACTCCCTATCAGTTCTTTTTGGCCCACACAAGCTAAAACACAGTGATGTTAGACATTATATGGCTAAGTATAAAGGGAGGTCATAGTCCTAAAAGGTGGAAGTTCCTGTATGCCCGGAGAATATAGTTGATTAATTTGTGATGTGTAAAAAAACCCATGGAAAACAGCCCTTGGTCATAACTCTAGTTACTCTGGCACATAGTCAGCTATGGGTCAATCGACACATTGTCTTCATCGCTCCTACCTGCAAAGGAGGCCCTTCTCCCTGCTTTGAAAATAAGTCTCTGCATTTTAAAGTGGGCTAGTCTGCAATGTATGGGAGCAGCTGAGTAAGCGAGATGAAAGATTGTATCCTGGAGGCACTGGGCACCCTGCAGAGCCCCACTACCTGACGGGAACTGTTCTGGTCTGTGAGATATCAGGGGCGTGTTATGCAGGCTTGGCAGCATCGGTGGTAACTTTCAAAAGGTAAGCTGGGTTGCCCAGAGCGATGGAAAAGTGATTTGTCATAGCTTTTCATCTAGATCTCATCTACTCCGAAAATCCACATTTATCCAGGTAGTAAATTGGGTTGTTGGCTCCAGAGTCCCTCACATTTTACCATGACGCATTCAAAGGAACAGCTGACATTTATATAGAGTGCTTTAAAGACAGCAAAGCGCTTTACTTAGGAACTGGGTATTTGACGCTTTCCCTATGGGCAGGAAGGACTTTGAAATTCAACTAGGTGAATTCCCAAAGCTGCACAAGTCTGTGAGGGAGGCAGTACAGGTGCTATTGTCCCCTTTTTACAAATGAGGAAACTAAGTCTCAGAGATGTTAAATGATATTCCTAGAAATACCAGAGAGAGAAAGAGAGAGAAAGAGAGAGAGAGAGAGAGAGATTGAGAGGGAGAGGGAGCTAGGCCTTAATGAAAAAAATTTTATCTGGACCCCAAGCAAGGTTGGGAAAGCATCATTCCTTGGAGTTCAAGAAAATGCTTCCCCCTCAGAGATGCTGTTTCAGCTGTTGTAGGAAAAGCTTCATACCCACTCTGTGGCTCTGAGACCTCACTGTTCCTTCTTCCCTTTCCACTCTGTGTCATGTTCTTTTCACCTTCCACACTGTTTCATCACTTCAGATGCTTTTTTCTTAGTCTTTTCCTTGCAGTAATTTCATTCTTTCAGAGAATATTTCATTCCTATGAGTGACTAGAGAAATATTCTTCTAATCTTTTACTTTCTCCTCTGTAAGGAAGACCAACCTGAACTTGAACATTCATTATGTGTCTGGCAGTGTTCTAGGGCTGGGCCCTGGGGATGGGAAATCAAAGCCCAATGGTCCCTGCTCTCAAGGAGTTTACATTCTACTAGGAGCAAACAATATGCATGCAGACAAATAAATACAATATATTTATATAAGTGTAGAATATAAACATATAAATATGTATTAAATATATTTTAAAATATATAATAAAATACAATAAATATAAATATATAATATAAATATATTTAACATAATAAAAATATAATATAAATATAACAAACTTAAATATATGAATATAAATGTAGTATTTAAAGTACTAAATTATATTAATATAATATATTAATATATAGCAACTATGCATACATATATACACACAGACATTTATACATACATACACAAACATATACACACATATACATATTCCCTGTTTGCTTCAGTTTCCTCATCTGTAAAATGAACTAGAGAAGGAGATGGCAAACGCTGCTAATCATAAAGCCCCAAATGGGGTCATGAGAGTTAGACACAACTGAAAATGCTCGAACAACTATATGTATATGTATATGTATATGTATATGTATATGTATATGTATATGTATATGTATATGTATATGTATATGTATATGTATATGTATATGTATATATGTGTGTATGTCTATATATACATATATCTCCATATAGATATATATGTATGTATGTGCATCCACACATGCATCTATAGGTATACGTGTGTATGTGTATGTATGTATATGTGTATTGTGTTATGTATGTGTTTATATGTGTATGTGATATATAAATATAAATGTATATTACATATTGGGTGGTCAGCTAGGTGACATAGTGGATAGACTGCAGTCAGGAAGACTCATCTTGCAGAATTCAAATCTGGCCTCAGGCGCTTACTAGCTGTGAGAACCTGGGAAAGTCACTTAACCCTGTTTACCTCAGTTTTTTCATCTGTGAAATGAGCTGGAGAACGAAATGGCAAACCACTCCAGTATCTTTGCCAAGAAAACCCCAAATGGGGTCATGGAGAGTCAGACATAACTGAAAGTGCCTGAACAACAGCAACTATGTATGTGTATATGTGTGTGTGTCTATCTATCCATTTATGTATGTGTGTATGTGTGTGTGTGTGTGTGTGTGTGTGTGTGTGTGTGTGTGACAAATGCAGAGTTATTATAGGGAAGGGCCCCTCACAACTGGGAAAATAAAAGGCCTCTTGAAGGATGTTGTTCATGAACTGAGCCTCAGAGGGAGCTAGAGGCTTAGGGAGACAGAAGGTGAGGAAGGGAGGGGATTCCAGGCATAGAGGAAAGCCTGTTTAAAGGAGTCAGAGGTTGGGGGGATGGGGGTGGTTTTTGACCATTTTTTGTGTAATGACACAGTGTTACATGGCATTGCCCCTTTGGCAGTCAAGTGAAACCTGAGGATTCCTTTTCAGAATAAGCTTGTGGCCCATATTCATAATTGGGGGTCAATGCTATATTTCAGATAGAGATTAGTGAAAATAAATCTGTATTTTTTCCACATTCAAGTTCATAGGACTCCCCCAACCCCAACCCCAATCTCTTTACTGACCTATCCGGGGAGGGGCATCCCTGTATCCTGGGTTAAGAGCTCTTATCCCAGAGGCAAGAGAAAGGCATCACTGGCAGAAGTCCAAGGATAGCGCTCTCTCTGCTGGTCACTGCTCAACTCCCTTTGCCCTTCTTGCTGGCAATAAGACTGTCAGTTCTCTGTGGTTCCTGATGGTAGCTCTTACAACCAACTGTTATTGTTGTATTTTCATGACAAATTTCCAATTCACTCTGCTCGAGGCCCTTGAGGGAAACCTGACTTATTCCTTTCGGTTCCCAATCTCTTTTCATGATAGAAATGGCTGCTTGCCCAGCCGTCCTTGATGGGCAATTAGCAGGCTCCTGTCAAGTCTTGAAGCAAATAGAAAATGCCCTCAGCTATCCTCTGTGAGAAGAGATGAAACAGAAATCCAATTGTTGGCAAAGGTTTAATCTAATTAAATCTGATCTCCCACCTCTTCCCTCCTACTGATAGATTTCTGATAACATCTTGCTGTTTCTTTACCTTCAATGTTCTCTTTGCCTCTCTCAATTGTAGTTTTCTTATCTGTAAAATGGGATAGTGATGATGATGATGATAAAGGTTATGCTACCTACTTTCTGGGTTGTCATGAGGAAAACACTTTGTAAACCATTTTGTTTTGATTCTGCCATGAACTTGGTGAAGGATCTTGGCAAATTACTGGAGCAATCTGGACCTCTGTTTCTTCATGTATAACAATGAGGGTCTACTACAGGATCTTCAAGTTTCCTTCCAGCTCTGACATTGTGTGTTCTAGGCTTTAGAGTTCCTTCTGGGTCTGACATTCCACGTTCTAAGGTCCTCTCTGATGCTGACTTTCTGTGGTCTATAATTCTACTCCTTACGTCCTTTGCTCATACTTTTCCGTCGATGAGGCCGAGACCCATGGTGCAGGGTTTTGCTGGCCCACTGCTCCAACAAATTGTACAGTAGGTATTATTAAAACTCCTTGACAGTTTTTCATCATCACCGGGTTTCTCATGATTACTATAGGCATTGTAGGAAGACTGGACTTGGAGGTCATCCACTTTAGTGACATTTTATTTAATGATATTCACACTAGAGGTTCCTGAAATGTTTTATGCTTAATTATGTAAGAGTTTAAAAATACTTCTTGTAAGAAAGGAAACATAATGCCATAGGAAGTGCACCAGACATTAGGAAATCTATGATATTAAAAAAAAATCAGGCATAGAGGTATAACATTTTGAGACACTTTGAAGTTGGGGATAGTTTTGCATTTGTTGTTGGAAAGGTGGTGTCAGAGGAAAAAGTTAACCCCCAAATTTAACTTTGCAAGGATGTGTAGTCTGCTCTATGCTTTTCTGTCTCACCAGGTGGCTAACACAGTGCTTGATAATCAGCAGAGTAGGTGCTAAAAAATCTAGATGGAATTGAGTAATAGCACATGGGACTGTTGTGAGGAAAATACTTTACAAATCTTAATCAGAAAGCACTGCGTGCAATTAATATTACTATAGAGAGAGTAGATAAACGTGTAAAGACTTGGGAAGGGAAAAAACCAAACCAGACAAATTTAATATGGTGACAGAGAGGAAGGAGAGAAACCTTTCTGTTTGCATAAGAACTTTTTTTTTAAATTAGAGGAAAAACCCAAAACCAACTTGGATTTCCTCCTCTCCCCTAGCCCTTTATGTCTTCAAATACAGCAAATATGATAATTTTATGACCAAACCAAGTTCTCTACATAGCACTATTTTATGTTCCCAGACTAACATTACTTTATACCTGTGTGGGGCATGAAAACCAAAAATAAATGTTGCACATATTTCATTTTGTCTCAACCAGTCCCTGAGGTATTTTTGAAGTGATTTGGCATGGTGGATTGAACATTAAACTAGATCTAGAGACCTGGGTTCCAGTCCCTACTTTGTCATTCATTTTCTATATGACTGCAGGAGACTGACTTGGGAATCACTTTCCTCATCTGTAAGTAAAATGAGATGCTTGAACTAGATTGTGTTTAAAGTTCTTCTCAGATTAAACATTCCGTAGTCTCAGGTTCCTTCCAGTTTTGATATTCCATGTTCTAAGGTTCCTTTGCATGCCAACATTCTCTCCCTCCTCTAACATTTTAGGTATTTGGGTCCCTTGCAGCAATATTCCCCTTCCATTCTATATTTTAAGACAGGGGCTTTTAACCTAGGGTCCATCTCCCCCTCCCAGAGAACTATCCTCTTTAATATAGAATAAAAAAGGAAAAGAAAGTTCATCAAAACTAATACAACAACAAAGCCTGACATCATACGGAAAGTTCTATGCCCATGTATTTACATTTATATATGTATTTATATGCATACATTTTAAACACACACATACATATATACATACACACATACGTTTATATACATACATTTATATACATGTATTTATATATATATATACATATGTATATATGTATATAGCTGTATTTTTATATATTTGATTTCCTATGTAATTCTATGAATTTTAAAACATTCTGAGGAGTCCCTAGGCTTCATCGTAATGCAGAAGGTTTACGCATCACACAAAAATGTTAAGAACCCTTGTTCCAAATTGTATTCTAGATTCTCAGGTCCCTTCCAGCTATAGCGTTCCATGATTTCTTTGATTCTATGATTCAGCTCTGGGATTTTATGAAATCCAGTGTATGATCATCCACAATGACAATACACAGTGCACCTACAAACTGCTTCTTTGAGCTATACTTTGGTTGGTTTGGTTGGATGGTTTATTGCTGTTCCATTTTCTATCTCCTTGACTGAGAGAGGCAACACGGAATAACATAAGAACACTGACTTGTGTCCTGACTCTGCTAGTGACTACTCGACTATCATTGGGCAAATCACTTAATCTCTCTGAGCCTCAATTCTTATAACTATAAAATGGGAATAATAAGCCTTGCCTTCCTTACCCTGGATTTGTTTCAAGGATCATATATGTTAGATGTATATTAAAGTACTTTGTAAACTACAAAGCAGGGCAGCTGGGGGGTGCATCAGATGGAATGCTGGGCTTACAGTCAGGATGACTCATCTTCATGAGTTCAAATCTAGCATCAGACACTTTCTAGCTGTGTAACCCTGGGCAAGTCACTTAACCCTGTTTGCCTCAGTTTCCTCCTACGTATGTAAAATGAGCTAGAGAAGAACATGGCAAATGATTCCAGTAACTTTGCCAAGAAAACCCCAAATGGGACCATGAAGAGTCAGTCACAACTAACAATGACTAGCAACAATAACAACAAAAACCTACAATGTACCATATAAAACCACGAGGTTACTACTAGCAACCATCCATGGTTACAAGGTGGTTGTTTGGACTAATGACTCGATCTGTGGAGTGGAACAAAAAAAAGTCAACTAGCTAATGCAGGGGTATGACCTTGGTCTCATCGACCTATTCTCTAACCAACCAACTTGAGTAGCCATACAACCACAAAAGAAGGAGGGGACAGAGGTGAGCCTGAAGTTTCATACTAACTCCAGATGCTGGCCATAGCCATCCTGGGTGATCTTTCCTTGATTCAGTTTAAGGGGGAGGAGGTGACTAGAAAAGGGGGTCTTCCCAGTTCTAGGTCTCAGAGAGTAAATAATCTGATTTACTTGTAGGTTCAAATAAGAGTATTTATAAGGCCCTTTGAGCTCCCCGGGGGTGGGGGGGATATTGGGAAATCTGACCTAAAACTAGTATTGCGATGGTAACTTCCCGTCTATAAATAGGGCCTTTAAGGGGATTAACTACATCAAGGGAATGGCATTTTTTTTGCGGGGAGGGGAGGTTACTTTATTCCTTGAAAAAAAAAAACAATACTTTAAGGATCTATGATTTTATGGGTTGTGGATATTTCCTTTTCCACTGTAGATTGCCACCTCTCTGTGCTTTAGTAAATGGTCTTCATAAGTTGCTACGTGTGAAAAAAATCAAAACAAAACAAAATGACTTGTGGTGGCCAACCTTCTGGCAATGAGCTGCTATGAATTTAACGAACCTAGTTCTTGGACATCAAACAGATTAAACCCAGTGCTTTGCACAGAGTAGGAGCTTAATAAAGTTTATTTGCATTGTACCAATGCCAGCCACATGTTTGAAGTGCTTCCAGATTTCCAGATGAGTAGGACTTTGGCAAAGGCTTTGAAAACCTAGAGTCTCTTCCATGCCATGATGAAGCATTGGGGTGGGCGGGGTTTGAGGTGGGAAGGGAGAGAGACTAAAGAGTGAGGGAGGAGAGAGAGACAGAGAGAGGTTGATAAGAGAGGGAGAAGGAGAGATTGAAGAGAAAGGGGGAAGAAGAAATTGAATAAGAGAGAGATTAAAGGGAGAGAAAGAAATTGAGGAGAGAGAAGGAAAAGAGAGAAAGAAAGATTGATTAAAGAGAGATTAAGGAGAGACTGAGGAAAGAGGAGGAGGAAGAGGAGGAGGAGAGAGAGAGAGAGAGAGAAAGAGAGAGAGAGAGAGAGAGAGAGAGAGAGATGAGATTAAGTAAAGAGAGAAAGAGGGTAGGGGGAAAAAGAGATTGAGAATAGACAGGTTGACAGAGACACAAAGGGATTCAAGTTTTCCTGAATTTGGACATTCCAAAGGGAAGATAGTATTATTCAAAGAGAACTGGAATTAAATACAAATAAATATAAATAAATTTTATATTATATTATTTATATATAATATAATTATGTAAAATATAATACTTTTTATTAAATAAATATAAAAATACAAACTGGAATTAAATTAAAAACATAGTTGATGTTTTGTTGTTTTAGTTGATGAATCTGTCTTTGTACCTCTCTATTTTTCCTCACTTCACCACCTGATAACAGTGGTATATTTCTTTTCACAAACTGTATGGTGACTGCAGATAGCTTGACTATAAAGGACATAGGTCTTTTGCTGCAATGTTTTGATGGAGTTGGTCGAGGTGGCTGTGGGGGAACACCTCACTGACCTCAGATGGTTCTACTGATACAGGAGAGTGATGCATCCTGAGCCTTAGAGCGCAGCAATCCTCTCTAGTTAAACCCTTTCATCTTATAGATGAAAAAACTAAGACTGAGAGAGGAGAGATGATTTTGTTCATGGTCACACAGGGTAAGGATTTAAGCACAGGGTCTGATACTGAACCCAGTGTTCTTTCTAGTTCACCATAAGATCTCAGAACTGGAAGGATCATCAGGCAATGACCTGATCCAGCCCCTGTATTCAGGCAGGTGAAGTACTATAAATCCCTCTTTTAGAGATGAGGAACTTGAGACCCAGAGAAGTTAAGTAACTTGCCTAGGGATCACATAGGTGAATGAATTTGTATGGGTGCTATGTGCTTGGTCCAAATATGAGCTATACTATTTTCCCTCAAATTTGGTAGGAATAAAAAGCGTAGCCTATAATTTGCATATTTCAGACAGATCATGAAGAAAAGAAAGATGAACAAAGGAAAAAAGAGGAAAAATAAAAATGAGTAAAATGTTTTGAAATGTCAATAAATCTCTTTTTGGTTGTTTTTCTCATTTTAGTGTATGTCTGTATATGTATATATAACATGCACAAAATATAATTTTTATATAATATATTTTTATTGTATATTACACATAATACATATATTTTTCAATGTATATATTTCAGAGATATCTTTCAAAGATCAAAGACTTTTCAAAGAGATCTCATTTTAGGGGATGTGACATATTGGGGGTACCCTACAGTCAGACCAATACTGCAGACCTTATTCCAACAACTGCCAGGAAATATGGTTCCCATTCTTTTTATCCATTGTTCTTTCTCTGTCTTCCACCAACGTTGGCAGTTGAACTAGCATTCAGCTATAAACTTGCCTGGGTGATAGAATGTAAATGTATAAATCACAACAATCTCAGACGGGCTGCTCGCAGTAATAAGCACTCGGAGAGGCAACTCAGACCTGCAGCATGGCTGAGATTACACAAACAGTTGCCCGTAGACAACATGGCATAATGAATAAATGAACTCTTGAATTATTTATTTCTTCAGGAGTTTATTTTATCTCCGCCATTCTATAAGGCTTAGAAATGATTCTGGCTGAGAGCTTCAAGAGGCTGCATCCCAAATTAAAACAATTGTATTAATGCCTTCTGCAGTGATGCAGGAGGATGATTGGAGTGCCTCCTCCTCCCCCAAGACTTTAGGCAGTTGGACCAAGCACCGACCACTTTAAATTTACTGCCTGAGAATCCTAGGAGTCAGGAGCCGTAGAGCCCCAGGAATGGCTGGGGACCAAATGCACTTTAATTTATGTGTGGTGGACAGGAGCAGAACTAATCCTTCCCATGCCTCTGAGCTGGCATATGGCAGAGACCTTTGCATTCCCTCTCCTGGGTTTATCATTTTTTTTCAGCAGCATTTTCTGTGAAATCTGATGACAAACATCTGCTGGGGGAGCAATCACTAAGTCCTCAGGATGTGCCATGAGGGATTTCAAATGACCAGATCATCTCAGTTCAAATCTCCTCCCAGATCACCGCAAAGGAGTTCCTTGGATAGGCAGCTCCATGTAGTGGAAGAGAGTGCTGGACTTGGATTCAGGAGGACTGGGTTCTGACATTACTAGATGTGAGAAAATAGGCAAATCACTTCTTCTATGGGACCCTCAGTTTCCCCATCTGGAAATTGGGGATAATATTTTTATTCCCTTCCTCATAGGGTTGCTAGAGAGAAAATTCTCTGAGGGCCTTTTCCCCACTAGTCAGCCAGAGGTAGAGAATTGGACTTTCTTTTTCTTAGCTACCAGAACTGCTTAATAACTGATCATAGAGCTCCACAAGGAGAGAAATGAGAAACTCCTTTGTCTTCTGTTTTCATTTTAGCAGGAAGAGGGGACCCCAAGTTCACTGAACTATTATTCCTTGATACTCCAATTAATTAAATAAAATTCAATATGCATTTATTAAGTACCTCCCAGTTACAACACTGTGCTAAACATTGAAGTTACAGAGGGAAAAACAAAACAGTCCCTCCCTTCCAAGAGCTTACCTTGCACTTGGATGTTGGAGTGAGGGAAATATTCATACAGATCAGTAAATGTGAAGAATGAAAATAAATACAAAGTCATATTGGGTAAGGAGCCCCAATAGCTGGGATTTTTAGTGAAGGTCTTATGTAGCAGCACTTTGAGTGGGGTTTGGAATTCCAAAAGGTGGAGGTGAGAAAAGAGCATCCTAAGAATACGGAGGATCCTATATAAAGACTTGGAGGCTGGAGATGAAATACCACACATGAAGAACATTAAGAAAGACAATATGGCTGCCATGTAAAGGTATGTAAAGAGTAGTCTTGTGAAATGAATCTGAAAAGATAAACTGAAGCTATGTCGTGAAGGGCTTTAAATGCCAAATCAGAGGAGTTTATCTTAGTAATTTATCCTAGACCTAGAGATGAAAGGGATCCACTGAAGCTTCTTTAGGAAGGGAGTCCCTTGGTCAGACTTGTACTTTAAGAAGATTCATTTGGTAGCTGTGTGGAAGATGGATTGAAGAGGGGAGGGACTGGAAGTAGGAAGACTTCAATTAGGAAGGAGGCTGCTGCAATAGTTTAGGCAAGTGGTAGAAGGTAGGGCTGGTAAGACTTACAAATTGCATAAGAGAGGGAGTATGACTGAGAGTGAGGGTTGAGGGTAACTTTGAGGTTGGAAATCTGAGGGACAGGAAGGAGAGTGCCTTTGGCAGAAATGGACAAGTTAGAAAAAAAGAGTAGGGTGGCATTGGTGGGGGGGGTGATGAGTTCAGTTTCAATCAAGTTGAGTTTGAGATGCCTGTAAGATATCCAGCTGCCCGTGATCCAGAAGGTAGTTGGTGACATGGAACTAGGACCTTCACTTTTCAGGCAGTCACACCTATTTGTAGGCATTTCCGAGTGGCCTTGTTTCAAAAGGCCACTTTAAAGTCAGTCGTTTGGAATGCCAAATGCATTTCCTCATAGGTCCAGTGTTAGACATTTTGCCTGAGGAGACAATGCTATAATAGTAGAAGGAGTCCTGGGTTTAGAGTACAAAAGACTGGATTCAAAGCTAGTGATGCAACCACGGGCAAGTCATTGAATCCCTTGGTGACTCAATTTCCTCATCTGTAAGAAATGAGCATAATGATACTTGCACTACCTACCTAACAGTATTGCTGTTAAGAAAGGGCTTTAAGACTGTAGGATATATTGAAATGCTTTAAGTATTCATGATTTATCCTTGTTTGTTTTCCATCTACCTAGGCACATTATAACTCCTCCAAACCTTAGGAGAAGATCTTCATGAGAAACTAGAATCCTAAAATTGATTACCTTGCAATGGGTTCATTACCATTTTTCTGGCACCGTACTTCTTCAAATTTGAGTAGGCTGGTCCTTGCGTGGTAGACATACAATCCAGTGCTCAGTTTGTCCGTTGAGGCTTTGCAGCTTCGTAGAACATTCCAGACTTTGTACTATTCTCCTATAGCCTGAAGGAACCCATGGCAACCTCTAGACTGCGGGGAGAAAGCAGTGGAGCAGACTTTTGCAGAGGAAAGCACTATGCAAATGTGACTAAGAATTCACATTCATAAAAGGATTTATATTCACAAAGGACTTTACATGTATTAACTCACTTGAGCCTCACAAAAACCCTGGGAGGTAGTGGTTTGCTTCCCAAGCTAGCAGACAAAAGCCCATTTAAATGTACAAAATGAGGGAAATTTAATACATAATATTAAAAGAAGCAGAGGAAAGCTTCTGGCACATTGGAGAGATTCTGTATGAAGGATTTGTGGAAGAACATTGGCAAAAATTATACAAGATGAGAAAGTTTGAATAGACTGTGATATGTACTAGTGGAGAGAGTAGTCCCCACAAATGAGATCACAGTTCTAGTAAAGCATCAGTATGTGGGTAAAACACTTGCAATGAAAATTAGGAAAAGAAAAATACAAAATATAATGTAGTTTAGTATGGATTACAAATCTCAGACCTTGATACATGGGTGCCTGATCCAGAAAAAGTCAGTCTTGTCTCCTTGCCACCATTGAACCTTTATAGAGTTGTTTTTTTTTTTTTTTTTGGAAGCAGGCACGGGTAATTTGAATAACCGCGCCCAATGGTCCAGGGTGGGCAGCAACTGAGAATGAATACTCCCTTGGAAACTCTGGGCCAATGGACAGTGCTAATTCGAAAAGGAAATCTATATTGTCTGGGCAGTGGGAGAGAGAATGAAAAATGAGTCACTATGAACCTAATTGGAACTGAGACCTGCTTGCGAAGGATGTGAAGGACCATGGGCAAAAGAAGGGTAAAGAATAAGAGAGGTGTACTTTTGAACTATGAACATCCCCAGGGATTCTTCCTGTATTGTCTAGTGGTTAGCTGTTCTCCTATGAAGGTAAATGAATTCATCTATTGGAGCCAAAGTAGGATACCAAAACTCTATTGGGGTTGATTTGGTTTGGTGATGAAGTCATTAGCACAAATAGGAAAAAGGCTGGGTCATACAGGATAGCAACCAGAAACATCTGGAGAGTGGAGATCAATAATGCCTGTTGAAGAGAAATAGGAAGCTCTCTAGAGGCTAAAACAGCAATGCTATCCGGGTAGAGGTACAGCAGAAAGGATTTCCAATTTGGAGGACCATACAGTGCTTTCAGCCCTACCTACTTGGGGCAGTATGGTAAGTCACTGGTAATGTACAGGTCTCTGGAGGGAGGATTTGTTGATTTGGGATATGGTTTCTTCTATGGACTCTGATTCAAGTCTTATTTGTTTCTTTTAGCTTATAAATAAAATAGTTCATGTTTTGAGCCTTGTGATTCTGTGTGCTTGTAAGAGAAGCTAGTTACTATCCTTGGAGAGTATCAGATACTAAAATTCCAAGATTGCCTACAATGGCAACAAATGAAAGAAGTAAGGAATCCATAGAGAATATCCAGGCCCTGTATATAACAAGGGAGCCCAAGGCATAAGGGTTGCACTATTAACTACCACACACAGAAAAAAAATCATATAATATTGAATGAGAAAGAGTTTAATGTAGTTTGAATTTTAGTCCTTGAAAAATCTGAATTAGGAAATAACTAGACATTTTTGGGAAGTTTCTGAAGGGGCTTCACAGGGCTTTAGAGATTGGTGATGCTTTTTTCTGAAATCTAATTTCTCTTCAAAACTGAAATACTTTGGGGTGAGTAGGGAAGTATAACAAGGGCTTTTTGTAGGTATGGTGCATAAAGAGAAAGTGTAATGGTGCTCACTGGTTTGGGAGACCTAGGCTCTATTCCTGGAGCCATCATTAATGGGTAATTGACCTGGGCCAAGACATCTACCCTCTCTGGAGCACAGTTGTCTCGTCAGGAAAATAAGAGGTTGGGTTCGATACTCTGTACCATTGACCCAGAAGACCTGTAAAGGCCCTTCCAACTCTAGGTTTACAATCCTATATGAATTATGATTCTTTTTATGTCATGTCAGATATTGCAATGTGCTTGTACTTTTTCAATTAAAATATTTAATTTATATTTTTAATAGAACTCAGATTTGCAAAGAACTTTAAGGTTTACAAAGATTTTTCCTCACAAAATCCTACCTAGTAGGTAGAATTTATTTTGAAAAAGGTATTATCTATATGTTTTGTTTTTTATATCACTTCATTTCCCCTTCAGTTCTTCCTATAGTCTCTCACAGAGAGTTATCTCTTACAGCAAAGACTGAAAAAAGGGAGAAAAAAGTTCAGCTAAACCAATCAACACATCAAAAAGAGTCAGGCATTATGTTCAATCTTCCACACCAATGAATCCTCTAAGTCTGCAAAGAAGTGCACATCTCCTATCTATGGAGCCAAGCTTGAACATTATAATTTCATAATATTAAATGTTGATTATTTTGTTGTTCTTTCTACTTATATTGTCATCATCATTGTATATATTGTTTTCTTGGTTCTGCTTCCTTTGCATTGGTTTATATGTCTTTCTATGCATCTTTGAATTTATATTTGTTGTTTCTTATAGTAAAGTAACATTCCATTACATGTATGTATACAGTTTGTTTAGACTTTTCCCAGTCTATGGGCCTCATTTTGTCCAATGCTTTGCTATCAGTTAATTTTAACTTCATTTTTGTTCTTCAAATGTTGTTGTTACTATCTAATTGTTCTCCTGGTTCTGCTTACTTCATTCTATATTAGTTGACAAAAGTCTTTTCCAGGTTTCTCTGAAACCATCCATTTCATTATTTCTTATGATACAATTATTTTCCAAAACGAATTCATATGACGGGATTTGGACCCAGCTCTTCTGATAACAAATGTAATGCTCTTTCTACAGTACCATTACTAACCAGGCTCTTTGGTTCACCCACACTTTATGAACGGTGGATGGAAAGATTTAAAATATACAAGGTATGTGTGTAGCGCATGTAGGTTATGTATATTTCCATTTAGGTTTGCCTAAACTTAGCTTTCCAGAAGGTTTTAATTCATGAGTGATACAGGAGAGGGAACTACAAGGCTAGGCCATGCTGTTCTCTTCTGAGAGGGGGTACTGGATTAGAATTATATTTATCAGCCCT
Source organism: Trichosurus vulpecula (assembly GCF_011100635.1). NCBI lineage: Eukaryota > Metazoa > Chordata > Mammalia > Diprotodontia > Phalangeridae > Trichosurus > Trichosurus vulpecula. Next base: position 196,152,148 of record NC_050578.1, on the reverse strand, counting down.
CCCCTCCCCCAGCAACATACTAGTCTAGGGGAAATGATTCTTTTAGGTTCAAGTTAATTTCCTTGTTACTATCCTTTAAAAAAAGAAGGGACGCCACATGCTCATATCCAAAGACTTTACTTACCCCTTCTCACCAATTGTTAATTACACAAAGTTCATCACAAATAATAAATAGTGAGTAAACACATCCAGGCAGACAATAAATAGAAATAAGCAACATTATACAGATTAGAATATGCCAGAAAATACAGAATGAATGAGCCTTCCCACTAAGAGCAAGATAGTTCAACCAAAAGAGAGTCCTTGATCTCACCCAAAGGGAAATTCCCAAAAGTCTCCAAAGAGGCAAGCTAGAAGTTAGAGATACTTATAGCTCCGGGGTATACGTATGCCTTTCAATGTCTTTTTCCTCTTTCCAGTCTGGAACTACTTGTTTCCTCTCTCAAAGCAGGAAGCAACATCTCTCTTGTCCAAAGTTCTTTTGCCAACTCTGTCCCTCATATAGGAATGCATCATTAAATTATCCCTTTCTCCACTGATGAAGAGTCTTATGCAAATGCTCCAGCCTTGAGCCCAAGGTTATGAGTATATAATAATCATATGTATATATCACACATATATACATATATGTGTATAAATAAAATACTGTATACTACTTACGTTTCACAATGAATCTAAGAGAAGATAGGAAAAATGTAATTATAATACTAATTTAATGCAGAGAGCTAGTATAGAGTAGTGGGTAAAGAGCTGGCCTTAGAGCCAGTCCCCATCTCTGACACAATGTCAGACATAATGTCTGTGTGATTCTAGGCATATTTGTCTCATCTTTGAGACTCACTCATTCATGATGCTGAACCCCAATGGTACTTGCTATATTATTTTTGAAGTGAGACCCTGTAAGGTTAATGGGGTATAAGATCTTCCCCACCCATTGATAGGCCTCACTTGGAGCCCTGAGGCAGAGCCAACTAGGGTCTGGACCACAGGGATTCCCACACCCTTCTGATTAAGTGCTGATTTCCAAGCTTCTCAGCACAAAGCCAGTCAGGTACCAGAGTCTTTGATTAGCAACAGTATATATTGTATTGCTTGGAGGGAGAGGTGTAGGTGGAGAAAGAAGCCAACTTGCCTGGGCAACTTAAAGAATGCTTAAGATGTGGGTGCTCCCTGGATTGGCAATGTTTACAAATATTGTTGTTGTCATGCTAAGTTTTGCTTTCCAGTATCTGAATAAATATTTTGGTTTTGTCTTGGAGGAAGAGAGTTTTCTGTATTTTGCCAATCAACCCTGGAAATGCCTATGCATACTCATTACATGGGTATCACATTGGTCATTACAGACCCTGAGAACTGACAAAGGATTGATATTTGGTTTTGCTGAAGCCAGCTATATAATCATAGTCTTATGCTTACATTATGTTTTCTAATTTACAAAGCACATCCACATGCAGTATCTCCCTGCAGTCTTAGGACAACCCTGTGAGATAAGCAGTCTCATAAGGTTCTTTTTGTTAAGAAAGGTGAGATGACATCCCCAAGGTCACATGGTTAGCAAAGGGTAGAGCCAGGGCTAAGTTTCCGAAACAAGTATTCCTTCTACTTATGAATTAGTGGAGTGGAATCATTATATTATTGTGCTCATTGTATAATGTGGTCTTGGATCAGCTCAGTTTACTTTGTATCAGTTCATAGAAATCTTCTCAAGGTTCTCTGATTTTTTTCCTCCAAATACAGAATAGATATGAAGAAACTATGTATCAGTAAGTGCAGAGTGTTTGAATACAAGGTAGTTAGGGATGGAGAGCACTAGATGTGGGGGTGGGATTAAGAAAGACTTGAAGTCAGTGGTAGTGTTTGAGCTGCAAGACTTGAAGGGAAGGAGGGATTCTGTGGGTTGGAAGTGAGGAAGGAATACATTCCAGGCATGGGGGATTGCCAGTTTTGCTCAATCACTGAGTGCTTGCAAAAAGAGTACTAGTTAATGAATCTGGAGAGATAATCAGGGACCACATCATGAATGGCTTTACAAATTAAATAGAGGTGTTCCTATTGATCCTAGAGACAAGAGGGATCCACTAGAGTTTTTTGAGTGTGGGAGTGACATTGTCAGATCTATGTTTAAGAAAATTACATTCAGGTACCACAATTTATTTAGCAATTCCTAAATTGATAAAAATACTCATTGTGTTTCCAGTTCTTTCAGGATTTTTATTGTCTTTCAGACTATACAAGCATAAAAGATTATAATAATCTGGGTCCTGACCCTCTCAGGGGCAAACATCAATTCTGGTGGTGACTCATTCTCCTGATGGAGAATTCAGACAGCTCAATGACCCTATCATGTTCCAACAAGAGGCAACGGGATAAATTTGGATGTCTATGTTAATCCTGCAGAACATCAATCTTTAATTGTCATCTCAACAACAACCACAAGAACAAACATCTTCCAATCTCTCTGAAATAAAAATGACAATATTGTCTTTGTCTTATTAAGGGCACAGGACTTGAAGTCAGGAGGGATGTTATGACCCTCAGATTCCTTCTTTCTGAAATGGAGTTAAACTATATTTGTACCACTCCACCAAACAGGGTTGTGGTGAAGACAGTGCCTTGCAAACCTCAAGTGCTGTAGATTAAAAAAAAATCTTTAGAGTAGGCAGCATGGAGTAGTGTATAATGTCCAGAGGGGCTTGGAGTTGGAAGATGGGTTGGGATACTCTTACTAGTTGTGAGATCATGGCCAAGTTTCCTGTCAGGACCCTGCTCTGTTAAATGAGGATACTAGTACTTGCAATGCCTACTTCACAGGGCCATTATAAGGAAAGTGCTTTGCAAACCATAAAGTACAGATAGAAATGTAAGTTATTAGTGAGGGAGGAGAAAAGGCTGCTCCAGAGGATTGTTTGAAATATGACATGTCCTTTCAGGGAGAGAACCACTATGATGAAAATCTTTTTTTTTTCTGCGAAGACTTAATATTCAGGAGACTCATTGAATTAAGGGCCAGCCTTAGAGTTGGGAAGATCAGCTCAGATACTGCCTCTCAGGGAAATCCTGGACCAATCATTTAATCTCTTTCAGCATCAGTTTCCTCATCTATAAAATGAGGATAAAAATTGAACTTACCTCACAGGATCAAATGAGAACGTATGTAAAGGACTTTACTATCGTTATTATTACTTAATATATAAAATGTTTGTTGTATGTAACCCTTGGCTGAGCCTAGCTAAGTGGAATGACTCCTCACCAGTTGGTTGGCCAAATTGGTGATGAGTTCTTTGGTCCTGGTAAACCATGAAACAAAGAATAGGTAACCTTACTCTGATACCTATTGGTATAGGAATGACCTTGGAATCCCCCAGGATATGTCAGTGGAGCAAGCTCTAGTAGGTTCTCCTAAGTTGTTGACTCTAAGTGTCAGAATGGTCTGTAGATCTGCTGCTAGGTGACCAGCCTAATGTGAGGAAGCTCATTACCAGGAGATCGATCACTAGTGATGGATGTTTTTGGCCACAGCAACACATGAAACTGTGAAGGCAGCAGTATGGAAGCCATAGGAATAAAAGCACAGATCATCTGAAGGCTTAGAACATATGTTCCAAGTCATGGAAACAAAAAGAATTGAGCCCCTTCACCACTCTACTATTACTATTGAGGACACTTGTTCAGTGTTTCAGTTGTGTCCAACTCATCCTGACTCCATCTGGGGTTTTCTTGGCAAAGATACTGAAGTGGTTTGCCATTTCCTTCTCCAGCTCATCTTACAGATGAAGAAAGTGAGGCAAATAGGATTAAGTGACTTGCCCAAGGTCACACAGCTAATATCTGAGGCCATATTTGAACTCAGGAATATGAGTCTTCCTGATTCCTTAAAGATAAAACATAAACTACTTTGGCATTTAAAGCCCTTTACAACCTAACCAAAGTCTTTTTGGTATTATTATACATTACTTCCTTTCCCACCTTGTACAGGTCTAGCCCATGTAGACTTTTTGCTGTTCTTCACACAAGACACCCTCCTCTCCCATCTCTGTGCTTTTGTACTGGCCATTCCCCATTCCACGAATGAATTCCCCATTCATTTCTTCCTCTTGGCGGTTCTTGTCTCTTTAAACAAGGTATCTTGGCTCAAGCAACACCTCCTACCTAAAGCCTTTCCTGATCCCACCAGCTACTTGTGCCCTACCCCACAATTTTACCTTGTACTGATATTGTGCACATTTTGTATATGCTAAGGTAAATTCATTCCTCCAAGCGCTCTGGGGTCAGGAATCTTGTCATTCTTGTCTTTCTATCTCCAACATCTAGCTAAGAACCTGGCACATAGGAGAAGCTTAGTAAGTTTTTTATTCTTTGATTTAATGACTGAGAGGCAGAAATAGGGAAAATTGAAAAGTTATTATTTCAGGCTAGTGATAAAGAATATTTTGTGTTGATTGGTTTCTATTGGCTCTCTTCAGGTCACAGTGTATGTGTGACTGTATAGTGTGCCATCACATAAAATTTACTCCAACTTTAATTTATTTGTACCCTGTTATGAGACAGATTTATAAGAACTCATTTCTATAGTTCTTCAAGGTTTATAAAATGTCTTCCTCCCAACTTTAGAACAGATAATCCAGGTAAGATTATCCCTAGCTACTAATCAGGCAACTGCTGCCCCAAATTCCAATAGGTGAAAGGATTCTAAAGACAGAGTTTTACATTATGTTAATTCCTACAATCAAGTAAGCTCTGTCTTGACTCTTAAAATGAGACCTAGGATCATAGCTGAAAGGGACCAACTCTCATTTTACAGAGGCTAAAACTTTAGTCTGGGGACCTTTAAATAAATTGGATAATTGGAGATAATCATAGAGAGAAGGAGCTAACATTATGGAAGATTAGGAAAGACTTCTTTCCTAAGAAGGTGGGATTTTAGTGGAGTCTTGAAGGACTCTATGAAGTAGAGATGAGGAAGGTGAGAATTCTAAGCTTGGGTTAGCCAATGAAAATAAGATAACAAGCATAGAGTCAGAAGATGGAACATGGTATGTGAGGAACAGCAAGGAGGACTGGATTGTAGAGTATGTGGAGGGAAGTAAGGTGCAAGAAGACTGAAAAGCTTAAGAGAGGCCTGGGATAAGAAAGATTTTAAAAGCCAAACAGGATTTTATATTTGATCCAGGAGATAATAGGAGCCATTGGAGTTTATTGAATAAGGGGAAGATGTGGCTGGGCCTACATTTTAAGAAGATTACTTTGATAACTGAGAAGATGGGTTGGAGCAGGGAGAGACTTGAGTCAGAGAAACTAACCAACAGGCTATAGCAATGATCCAAGTGTGAGGAAATGAGGGCCTATACCAGGGTGGTGGCAGTATCAGAGGAGAGAAGGGGGAATATAGAAAAGATATTATAAAGGTAGAATTAACAGGACTTGACAATTGGTTGTATATGAAAGATGAGAGTGAGGAGTTGAGGATGACATTAGATGCAAGCCTGGGTGACTGGGGGGATGGTGGTACCCTCAACAGTAACAGGGAAACTAAGAAGGGAGGGTTTGAGAAGGATAGGTAACAAGTTCAATTTTGGACGTGGATTGACTGGACATTGGGAGAGAACTAAATAAACATATCTGAGAATCATTTTTCATGGAGGTGATAATTGACCCCATGTAGGCTGATGAGATCACCAAACCAGAGAACCAGTCTGTGAGCTCCCAGTATGACTGCTTTTGGAGACTCTTGTGTCCTGAGAGGAAGGTCTGAGATGGTTGACCCAGAATCCAAGCACTTATGCTCTCATCCTCTCTTTTAGAAGCAATGGCGGTATAGTGGAATGAATATGGGACTTGTAGTCAAAGGCCTGGGTTCTAGCCTTGGATTTGTTGTTAAATAGCTGTTTGAACTTCATCAGTTGATTAAACTTGGCTTTTTTCCCATCTGCATATAGGTCCTTTTAAACAATTTGACAAATGCTTATTAAGAACTTTTTATGTAGGCGCCCCACATGTACTAAATACTAAGATGACAAAGATGAAAAAAGACACAGACTTACAGGCAAGGAACTTAAGATCTATCTCTGGGGAAAATACCTGTTTACAGGTGAGTATCATACAAGGTAGGGGGAATTGTATAGACAAAGAAGAGATCCATAGAAGGGCTCTAGGAAAATTTGAGGTAGGAGGGAATCCTTTCAGCTGGGACATGAGAGAAGGCTTCATGGGAAATCGATGCCTGAACAAGGCCTTAAGGAAGATAAGTATTTCAACAGATAACGATATGGAAGAGAGTACATTCTAGGTGTGGGAAAGACCTAGTAAAATAATCAAGGCAGAAGTCTGCATGTTGGATGTAGGGATCTACATGATGCGTTTCTTTGGAAAATAGTGTATGAAAGGGTAAAGAGGAAGAAAATGGCTGAATGTAGATTGGGGACAGATTGTGGAAATTATCTGATGTCATTTTAAGGAATCTGAATTTTATTTCAAAGGTAATAGGGAGCCATTGAAAACTTCTGAGTAGGAGAATGGACATGTTCAGATCTGTGCATAATCAGATTCCCCAGACCTCATTACCATAACTCAGCTGTCTGAGTTCCCTTAGAGTTTGTAGCCATATGATCTTGGAATATCCCTCTGACTCTCTGGCCCCCTTCTTATTTGTATCCCTAGCAAATTTGTGTCACTGTGTCCTCAATACATTGTTGCCTGTTGACTATACAATAAAAAAAATATTTTGATTGCAGAAGGGATAGATTAAAGAAGAGGCTAGAAACAGGGATATCAAAGAAGAAGCTATTAAAGTTGTCCATGACGGGTGATGACTCTGAACTGGATGGTTGCAGTGTAAATGATGAGGGAGGGGAATCGATTCTAGGGATGTTGGTGAGGTAGAAGTGAGAGCACTCCGTAGCTGAATGGACAGATGAAGGAGAAGCTTCAAAGATGAGTTTGGGGTGTTGAGAAGATAGTGGTCTCCCGAACAGAAATGGGGAAAGGGGAAGGTTTAAAGGGGGAAGGTGATGAATTGGATCCAATGAGCTCAATTTTGTACATGTTGAATTTGAAGAGCAATTATTGGTATATCTTAGGTGAAGGTCTGGAAATGGCGGGGGTAGTACTCTGGGAAGAAATTCAGTTTAAAGACATAGGTTTAGGAGTCATCTGCTTAAAGGTGATGATTAACTTAGGTGATGATTAGACTTAGTCATCAAGGCACAGAATATGGCATGAGAAACAGAGAAGCAGTTCTAGGAGAGAGTCTTGCTTGGGGCAGGGGGAGGTACCCACACTTGGGGAATGGAGGATGATAAATTAATTTTAATATTGCTTGATTTTATACTTTCCTTTTTGCCAGACTGCATAGCATTAAGGCTCCTTTCTCTCTTTATTTTCCTACATATGGTGCTGCATATTAACCATAATAAAATAATGAACACGTAGTAATTAGTTTTTTCATTGTGTACAAAGCTAGAACAATAGCAAACATGCTGTGCTGATTACTAACATTTTCCTAACCTGGGATTGTTTTCATTATTCAATCAGCATTAACTAATAGAAATCTCCGTGTTCAACGTTAAAAAAGCTGGCAGTTCTATAAAGATGCCTAACCCAATCTCACCTGGCTTGTTGTCCAATTCTCACATTACATTCCTCAATTTCCCTTTAAAGTCGTGAATGTGCTAGATTAGGGGAAACATGTAGAAAGTGACTTCCTTTCTTTGCTTTGTAAAATTATAATTCAACTGAGACCCAAGACAGGGAAAATGAATACCATATTTGTTTTCTCTCACCGTCTCCAACACCGTCTCCACCCCCACCCCCATCCCCCACACTCGACAAAAGAAGATTAGAAGCGTTTGCTGTTCCTGGACAATGTAAGGCCATCACAACACTGTTGGGCAGGGGGCTGATTGGCCTAATGAAGTGTCCTCAGGAGTTCATGTGGTCTAAGTAAAGAGGCCTGGGTCAAATCCCAACTCTGCCAGCTAGGGACAGCTAGAGGGCACAGTGGGTAAAAGTGTTGGGCTTGGAGTCAGAAAGTTCCTGACTCAGACATTTTCTAGCTGTGTGACTCAGTCCAAGTAATTTAACCTATCTCAGTTCAGTTTCCTTGTCTGTGAAATGGGGATAATGATCCCACACAGGGTTGTTGTGAACATTAAATAAGATGATACATGCAAAGTGTTTTGCAAATCTCATTAAATCACTCTGCAAATGCTATCTATTACTATATTTATTATTGTTATTATTATTGATAAGAATACTAGTTACCTGGGGCAGAGTACCTTAAAATATGACTGATAAAAGCATCCTCTAAAATGTAGTGACTGGACATATCCATAATCACACACTATATTAAAGGTAGGACTTGAACCCCCATCTACTTGATGCCAAGAGGGGTTTGACCCCTTATTCACTTTCTATGATGCTTCTTTAATTATTTTGCCATAGATAATAGTATCTAATCCTTTATATAACTTCACAATTATTTAAATCCTCACTGTAACCCTATGTAAGGTAGGTAGGGCAGAGTGTATTGTCTTCATAATAAATACAGAAGAGCTAGGGAGGACTAGGTAATGTGATCACAGAATATCCTGATTCAAAATTTAGTGTTCTTTCTGCTACATAACACTGTGTGGGAAAGATCAACTCTATCCTGTGTCTGTCTGCAATGATCACATGCTGACCCAAAAAAGAGGCTTTCCATAATATGATTCATTTATACATAACTTTTTTTTTTTAGTTTACAGAGTACTATCTTACTACAACTCTGTGAGAGAGGTAAGGCCAGAATTATCATTTTCTTCATTTTATAAATTTAAAAAATGAGGAAAAGGGGTTAGATTTGTTCAAGATTTACTCAGTTACTTAGTGGCTTTTGGGATACAAATTTAATGACTGCAAGACTAGTCTTCTTTCCATTATGAAACAGTATTAGAAGGTTCAGGGGACTTTTTGGCAGCAGTGGATGTGATCAGGTTCTACTGTCTGGTTTCCCCACCATTTAGCAGAAAATGCTTTTCAAGGTAGGGTGATTTTGCGGCAAATCAGTGATTATGGTAGACAAAATTAGATAGTTCAAGCATAAGACTTCTGTATCCAAAGGTATTATTGGGGGAGGGGGAACAAAACCATCCAGATGATGATGGTGGAAGGACTCTGAACATGATTGCTTATAAGGTTTTCCTGAATTGATGATGGAGCTTCAGAACTCTAAACTGATAAAGAGCTCTTACCTAAATGAAAGGCATGGTCTGGTTTCTTGGACTTTTATAATTTAGAAGGTCCTACTAGGAGCTTTTGCTTCCCTGCTTCAGCATTAAGACCTTAGGGGCTCTGAGGCAATGATTTTCTAAGATGGAGGCAAATAAACTCAGGATTCCAAAACTTGACCCTAATCTTACTCTAGGTTGTATAAGGTCTCAAGGTCTGTGAGATTCTCTTATCTATATGTGCATTCTCTTCTGAACAGGTAGCCATAAATCTCTATAGCTCTTTGAGAATTTGGACAAGAGGCCTCACAGTTCAGAAATGCAAGAGCATTCAAACAAGTGTCATTGGGTCTTTTGATCATCTAAGAACATGAGTTAATTCATCTTAAATCTCTAAACTTTTTTTCTTTCAGTCATGCAAAACATCTTACCATATTAGTCATGTGAAAGAAGATAAAGACCCAATGGGGAAAAAAACAGAAAAAAATACAGAAAGTAAAACATAGTCTGCTTTGATCTGCATTCAGACTCCATCAGTTCTTTCTCTGGAGGTGGATGGCACTTTTCATCATGAGTCATTTGGAATTGCCTTGTATCATTGTATTGCTGAGAAGAGTTAAGTTCATAGTTGATCATCACACTATGTTGCTGATACTGTATACAGTGTTCTCCTGGTTCTGCTCACTTCTCTTCACATCAGTTCATGTAAGCCTTTCCAGGTTTTTCTGAAATCTGCCTGCTCATCATTTTTTTTATAGCACAGTAATATTCCATTACTTGGATAGGTTGGCCACACTGTTCAAATGCCAAATGTACTCTTGCCAAAAAGACTGTTTTATGGAAAACTCACACAGGGCAAGTCCTCATATGGTGGCCGGAAAAAGTGATACAAAGACACTCTCGAGGTCCCTCCTATGAACTTTGAAATTAATTGTATGATATAGGAGACACTGGTACAGGACCACTCAGCATGGCATACCCTTCTCGGAGAAGGTGTTGTGCTCTATGAGCAAAGCAGAATTGAAGTAGTTTAAAAGAAACACAAGAAGCACAAATTTAGGGAACCCACCCCAAATGTTCATGTGGACTATTTGTGCCCAACCCGTGGTAGAGCATTCTGAGCTCATATTGGTCTGATCAGCTACAGTTAGAAACACTGTAACTTGATTCTAACATAATGATGTCATTTTGGTACTCTTCAAGAATGAAGGACAAGGGGCAGCTAGGTGGCGCAGTGAGTAGAGCACCGGCCCTGGAGTCAGGAGGACCTGAGTTCAGACACTTGGCATACTTACTAGCTGTATGACCTTGGGCAAGTCACTTAATCCCAACTGCCTTCCCTTCTCTCCTCCAAAAACAACAACAACAAAGAACAAAGGACAACAACCAACCAACCAATATTTCATTACAATTATATGCCACAGCTTGTCCAGCCGTTGTCTAATTGATGGGCTTCCCCTCAATTTCCAATTCTTTGCTACTATAAAAAGATCTACCTCTAATATTTTTTGCACAAATAGATCCTTTCTCCTTTTTTTTATCTCTTTGGGATACAGACCCAGTAGTGGTATTGCTAGATCAAAGGGTATCTTTGGTTTTATAGCCCTTTGGGCACAGTACAAAATTGCTCTCCAGAATGGTTGGATCCATGTGTTAGTGTCTCAATTTTTTCACATCCCCTCCAACATTTATTATTTTTCTTTTCTGTCACATTAGCCAATCTGATAGGTGTACGTTGATACCTCAGAGTTGTTTTAATTTGCATTTCTCTAATCAATAGCAACTTAGAGTATTTTTTTATGTGACTATAGATAGCTTTGATTTCTTCATTTGAAAAATGCCTGTTCCTATCCTATGACCATTTATCAATTGGGGAATGACTTGTATTATAATTTGAATCAGTTCTCTATATATTTGAGGAATGAGACCTTTATTAGAGATACTTGCTGTAGAAATTGTTTCCCAGCTTTCAACTCTCTAAACTTTAAAGCATTTTATATAGGTGCAAGACATGGATTCACTCAAGGAATTTGTTCAGTTTTGGGACAGGAGTTTTGGGGATTGGGGATCTCACATTCAGGAGATGGATCAGCAGGTGGAACTTGGGGGTCTAGAAAATGCTTCTGTTAGCAACATATGTACTTCGTTTTATCTTTTTATCCTCAGGAGCTAGTTTAGTGCCTGGCACATAGTAGGTGCTTAGTAAATCATTGTAGATTGATGAATTGATTATGATGGAGTTTTCCGCTGATAAAAATGTTGACTTCTTTTTACATGGGGCTTTGGGGACAATTCTGGGAAAGTTTCTAAATATTGCTCACTCATTGAAGCAATGTAGATTTGAAGATGTTATCTTTGTTGTACCATTGAGGAAACCGGGACTCAGGCTGAATGACTTGCCCAGGGTTAAACAGATACTTCATTCTCTCTGGGGAACAAAGCTGGAGAGATGGTATCATTGCAAGACTATCAATCAAATCAGGGGATAGAGGGGATCCAGGTGGGTGGTTCAAAATTAGCTCCTGGTCATGATGTTTCTATAGTTTCTGTTAGTAGAAAATCAGAGCACAGGGTGTGGCTACAAGACTTTTTTCATGAGAGCAAGCCATGGGCTAGAATGTCTGTTTGATTTTTATCTTATCCAGGAATGCTTTCTTCCTGATACTCTGCATCAAGAGTAACACATAGCAGAGAAGTTTGTGTGATGAGTTATACATTCCCAAGCACTTTTATTGTCCCTTTACTATAGCCTCATGACAACCCATGTTGTACAGAGGAAAGATGTCTCCAGTTGTAATCAGAGAACCTGGGTTCAAATCTTTGTTCTGCTATTTATGTTTACTGCTTGTGTGACCTTAGACCTCTTTGCTAGTCTTAGTTTCCTCACCTATAAAATGAGTGAGTTGGACTAGATGAACTCTAAGGTCCTTTTCAGCTCTAAATCTATGATCTCTTGTGTAATGGGCAGGTATTGTAACCTCTTTTACAGATGTGGAAATAGGCTTAGAGATGTTAAGTCACTTACCAACATCCCACAACAGAGATGAAGACTGTTTACATTTGACAGAGAAGATGAACTTCCACAATACCTGGAATAATAACTAAGGAACTGGTATGCCCCTATCACAACTGGAAAACTGACAAGAAATATGGATGGTTCTACATGACGCTGTCAGTAAGGATTTATTAAGCATGTAGTATGTGCCAGACACTGTTAAGTACTAGGGGTACAAAGAAAGGCAAAGTCGAGTTCATCATAGACTCAGACTTTAGTCAGCGAATGAGAGAAGGGACCAAAAAGGAGCAAAATTAATTAGAAGTGATTAAACAAAAAGTCTCACGTACTGTTCTCTGTGACCATCTCTGAGAGCTTTGGCAGATTAGATGATACTAGCAGCTTGTCTACATACGGGACTTTGTATTTCTCAAAACACTCTCATATATAATAGCATTTCATTGTATGCGGCCGTCAGGGTAGATATTCAATCCAATCTAATGCAACAAACGTTAAATGACAACTGTGTGCAAATAAGACCCTGTGCTGGGGCAGGGGACACACAGATAAAAGTCATGCAATCTTTACCTTCAAGGACTTTACAATCTAAAAGAAAGGGGCAGATGGCACGTATACAGAAAAGTATAATGCAAAGTAGGTACAAAAGAGAGAGCCAAATGGCTCTAGGACAATCTTTGGAGGAAGAGAACATTTTCAGTTGTGGGGTGGAGAAGAATCTGGGGAAGATCAATGTAGGCTTTCCAGAAGAGAGGGCATCTGAGTTGGAAGGAAGGGGGCAGAGCATTTTAGGTACATTATCATTTCTATTTTACACTTCTAGGTACTGAGGTTCAGACACATCTCATTTAGACTGCATAGCTAGTCAGTGGCAAAGCCAGGATCAGAATTCTGGTCCAAGGTTCATCCTCCTGTGTTATGCTATTAATACTTTTTGTAGTGAGAGATGCAAGGGAAATTGAACATTAAACATCTGTGTGTTTGGTTTGTGTGTGTGTGTGTGTGTGTGTGTGTGTGTGTGTGTGAACAAAGGGACTGGCAAATAATAGATCCATACTTATAAACCAAGGGGCATCCAAGGGTATGAGATGAGGCTTAGGCCATTAACATTCTCTTTGATTCTAAATTTGCCAAGCAGAAAATTATAATATCCACTGGCATAGTTTCCCCACCCACTTTTCACATCCATTCTGGGATGAAAACCAAGAGAGAGGTTTACCTGAACTAACTGATTGATTCCAGAATCCCAGAGACCCCTGCTGCAGTGTTCTATTTTAAGATTGCCCCAGAATGCTACCATAGTAGTAAGGTGGGTGGCAATGGGCACCTGGAATAGGCAGTGGGAAGAGAGAGAAAGAGACAAGTGCAAGAGTTTGTGGAAACAAAAGTGATCAGATTCTAAAACTTGCCAGATTGTAAACTCCTTTTATTGTACACTAATTTAGGGTATAAGAGAGTGTGATGAATGTACAGGGGGAGTGCAAAATCTTATGGGTGGTCAGAGGAGAGAGACAGTGTGGTAGAGGAGAAAGCATGCTGGATTTGATGTCAAGGGGACCTGAGTTTGAATTCTGACTCTTCTCCTTAGTATTTCTGTGATTAGGGAAAATCACTTGACATCCCAGGGCCTTAATTCCTCAACAGTGATATGAGAGATTTGGACTAGTTCTTTCCAGCTCTAAAACTATGATCCTATGAAGAGAAAAATGCTGATTCAAACTGAGGAGATTAAGACTTCATGGAGGAGGTGACATTTGATGAAGGTCTTGAAGGATGCATTTAGTCTACCCTCCTTCCAAAATGCCACCCCGTCTGGCCACCAACTTATGTGGGGTTACATGGGTGAAAGTATTGAAGTTCTCAGTTAAAGTATAAGTATGTTACTTGTGAGTATGTTAAGCTATTATTAGCCATTAAGATATTTGAATAATTCTGTTTCCCAGATGAACTAGAGAAATAACAAGGTCTTGGGGAGAGGGATATAGGACAGCTAGAAAGAAAAAGGTGATTGCTCATGGGTAATCTAAACCAATATTATAAAAGTGACAATTCTACCTAAATGATTTCCTTATTCAGTGTCATACTCATCAAACTACCAAAGAATTATTTTATAGACCTAGAAAAAATAACAAAATTCATATGATAGATCAAGAGCTTCAGGGGGATCAATGAAAAAAGTATGAAAGAAGGCAGCCTAGCAGTACCAGATTTCAAACTGTATTACAAACTAGTAGTCATCAAAACAATCTGGTAAGAAATAAAGTGACAGATCAATGGAATAGATTAGGCACATAATACACAGTAGTAAATGACTATAGCAATCTAGTGTTTGATAAACCCAAAGATCCAAGCTTTTGGAGCAAGAACTCACCATCTGACAAAAAATTGCTGGGAAAACTGGAAAGTAGTTTGGCAGAAACTAGGCATAGACCAGCATCTCACACCATATACCAAAATAAAGTCAAAATGGGTACATCATATAGACCAGACCTGTACAACCTGGCAGTAGGTAAGGGCCAAAATTAAAATAGGCTAAACTTCTTTGGGCCGCAGATAGGTTAGACTAGAGACAGACTGATGATGGTTGGTTGCTATGGGCCACATGACAAACAGGAGAGTTCCCAGTGGCAACTCTTTTGCCAGCTGCCTGAAATCCTTTGGTGGGCCATAAGTGGCCTGTGGGCCATTTTTTGTGCAGGCCTAATTTAGACAAAAAGGTTAATATTATAAGTAAATTAGGGAAACATGGAAAAAGTTACCTGTGAGATCTGTGGAATTTATGACCAAACAAGAGATCGGATCATAGGAAGTTAAATGAATAATTTTGATTACATGAAATTAAAATTATGTAAACAAAACTAATGCAGCCAAAATTAGAAGGAAAGCAGGAAAACTGGAGAAAAATTGTAGCAAGTTTCTTTGATACAGGCCTTATTTCTCAAATACATAGGAAACAGAGCCAAGTTTATAAAAAAATTAGAGCCATTTTCCGATTGAACTCAGGATGGACCCTGGGCTAGCAGGCTTAAAGGGTACGGTGTAGCAGAAGTCTTTGGGGTCCTCTGAGTATTGAAAGGAAGAAGGGAAGCAGAGACAATGAAAGGGGCATAGAAGAGAAAATTTACCCACTTAATATTGTTTTTACCTGTACTTTTAATTACAGTACTTTTACTTGTTTTCTCTATCCTTGTTGTATGGTTAGTAGAAGAGCTGAGGATGGAACCTAGATCTATTCTTTCCAGTGTTGTGCCCACTGCATGCTTTCTTTAGTCTAACCAGTACATTCCTTCCTAACTATCTTTTCTTGGCATCTGGCCTCATGAACACTCAACCATATTGTGAACCATTGTTGTCAGCAAAGATGTCATGAGGCCCTTTGGTGTATGTGAAAAAAAGTTAAAGTTTAAATATGTGCCCTTAAAATAAAGTGCCAAGTGATTGCAACACTTAGAGGATATTTTGGTAACAAAGTAATACAAGGGAAATTGTCTTGACAAGCACATGGCCTCCTTTCCTGGTACAAAGGGACTCCTCATATCCTATGGAAAATGTGTCTAATAATTTATTGGACCATATAAAATCAAGATAACATGATCAAATGGCTCTGGAGATGTTTGTGGCAAAATGTGATAAATGCTCATTTAAATCCTGACTCCCTGGATCTTCTCTAGTAGGGAACACATAAGGAAAATGAGGGGGAAAAGGGTTTGGAGGATTTAGGAAGGAGAACAAGTGCCAATAGAAAGGCAGGATACTCTAGAGCAGAGGTATTGAACATATGATGGCTGCATTCAACCTACAATGCTTCCAAGTGCAGTCAAACCATATTAAAATATAATTGGGAAATATTTAACAAAATAAAACCACAATAAAACAAAGATAATAATGTGTGGTTTTCTAAGTCAATATGCACCCATAGAGATCCTTAATATATACAGTTAAATGACCCCTAATTCTATTTGAGTTTGACATCATTACTCTAAAGGCCTCCAACTTTCTTTAATTTCTGTATCCCATTAGAAAAAAAAAAACTGAACACACTCCCAATACATATATACTTATTTGCTCATTTATAAATTGTGTATGTGTACAATTATGCTAATAATGTACATAAAATGTATACAAACATAGACATTTTAAAAGAATGAGATGAAGATGAAATGATATTCATCCTGGAGTCAAATAGGAGCCACTGGAATTTATCAAAAAGGAGACTAGCATGGTCAGTCCTTTAGGAAAATCTCTTTGGTATCTATGGAGAGAATGAATTGGAAAGAAGAGAAATTTGAGGCAGAGACACTAATCAGGAGGCTGTTGTAAAAGTCCAGGCAAGAGGTGATGAGGGCATAAATTAGGCTGTTATCTATAAGAGAAGGGGACAAATATGAGAGAGATGGAGCCCTTCTCAGAATAATGTTTGTAAATGCATAAAACAGAGGCTTATACAGTAAACCAATTATGTTGAAATATAGTTATAAAATTAAAAGATCATGGATCCCATGTTGAGAATCCCTGGACTAGATTAAGTGAGTATAGTTTTAGGGAGTATAAGGAAATTGAGTGGGTATATACTTCCAAAAAGAAGTACTGTCCTTTTCAACTTTGTGCCCTAAATGTTGAGTAACAGGACACTTTAGGAGCCCATCCCTAAATATCAACTCCAACACTCCAGCCTACCTAGTATGAGTTAAAAATCCCAGCTCTTTCAAGTACAATGTGAGTTTTTGCTCCTCAATTTCCATTCTTTACATTTACATCTAGGCTCTTATCACTTTAGCTTGTGTGATTATAATAGCTTCCTAATTGGTCTTTCCATTTCCATCTTTTGCCTACTTCAAAATGGACCCTGGGCTAGCAAGCTTAAAGGGTATAGTATAGCAGAAGTCTTTGGGGTCCTGCGAGAATTGAAAGTTCATCTTGAACATTTCCAGCTGAATGGACTGGACCTGTGATTTCACTGGTATAACAAATGCCCAATGAGGAAATTCTCTCTACAAATGCAAATCAACTATTGCTCCACATTTTATAGTCTTAGAGAGTTGCTTGGGGCACTTAAAGTTTAAGTGACCTGTCTAGAGTCACACAGCCGGTATGTGTCAGAGAAGGGACTTGAACCCAGGTCTTCCTCACTGCAAGACCAGACTTCTACCCAGTTTAGCCAGCTTCCTCTCTGGTCAATTAAATAAGCTTCCTAAAACATGAATTTCATCATATGGCACCTACGCTTCCTACACCTTGCTGTCAACTTCCCCATGGCTTCTCCATTGCCTACAAGATAAATCTCAGGTTGGCCTTTAAGGCTCTCCACAATCTGAACCCAACCTAACTATCGTAACTTAATTTCCCACTATTCTCAAGCGGGGTTATATAAATAGGCAGACCTATCTCTGTCTCGTCATTTATAATTTTAATTCTTTGTTCACTCCCCCAACTTGGTATTACTCTTCCTTTACCCCTCTGCCTATGTACATCTTACTGACTGTTCAGAGCACAATTGCTATTTCTTTCATGAAGACTTTTTTCTGACACCCCCTACTGATATCTTTCTTCTCTGACTTCCTATGACACGGTCTATAGTACTTATGTGGTCACTCAGTGACACTGATACTTCTCTGTTTACTGTAAGTATGCCATGTCTCCTGAAGGAAACTGTAAGCCCCATATGGTCAGAGACAATATCTAAGACTTCATTTCCTTCAGTGTCTGTCTATGCACATAAGTAAATTTCATTATTAAGTCCTCATTAAACATTTGCTGAATAAATGAGTGTAAGGTAAATGCAGGTCCTCCTATTAAAATAAGGTTATTCATTTCAATCTTTAGGAGGTATTTTGCAATAGTTATTCATCCTTACATCATCAGTAGACATTTCTAAAATGTTATACCATCATGGTAGCCTACATTTTAATTCAAGGATTGAAGGATTTTATTGGCTTTCCCTCAATTCCCATAGAGAGTAATCCCTGTATACCTCAATAGATAACTTTCCAGAATCAACCAGTGGCCAACCTTCTTGGGGTTGAACGTCTCTTATTTTAGCTAGACTTGCCCTCAGATGATGGATTGTTGTTTGTCTTTAATTTTTGAAGAGGACCAATGACCTCATGGGGGTGGTGTCTTGACTTGTGGGTGAATTAGATTTAAGTGAGGCAGTTACAAAAAGTCATCAGCCTCACTTTCTCTTCAAGAGTCAATGAAGTTCAGTGGCAAGACAAAAGTCAGGATGACTGGCAATAGCCCAGGATACAGCAGATGACCTTGGCATCTTTGATGTCTGACCAAGCTCTGAGTGTTCCACAGCATTTGCTTCAGCTGCCTTCATGGCCATTAGAACAAATTGTTCTCATCCACCATTCTTCACATGCTTGGGATAGATATCTCCCTAACTCACTGATGAATTTGAGGCCTGTCAGTTACCTTCAACCTAGTGTAGCCCATTGTCCAAGGTGGTTTTACTGAGTGTGGCTGCTGTACATGCTATAGATTCTTGGAGCCACAGGTGAGAGTTGGGTGACAGGTGGACATAAAAGGTAGAAGAAGAGTCCTGAAAGGGTTAGGTAGGCTCCCACACCAGAGGTGCTAGTTTTCCATGAACAATGACAAATACACACATAGGCTGTCACTGAATCTATACCTGAAGCCTTTTCATAGGATTATAAACTCATTGCACCACAGACAGAACTTGGAAATCATTTGGCACAACTCCTCTCAGTTCACAGGTAAGAAAACCAAGGTCCACATGTGTTAACAGGATCTCTCTGAGCTTGGTCATCACTAGCATAGCCTTTAAAAGACCAGAGTTATCTTCATATCATGATGAAGCTTTGGAGAAAGAATAATTAAGGCACCTCTGTTGAGTATGTAGCAAGGGTTCCCTTTAATTCTGCAATTCCTTGCTATACTGAGTTCAGGTAAGATGTTTGGGTAGTTACAATCATAGAAAAGTGTCCACACTCCCATTCTAGTGCATATATACTCCATTGCAGGCAAGGTAGGAACCATAAATGGTCAAAACACTTAATTGAAACAGAATAACAAAATAACCAGAGAAAACTCAAATAGAATAATGCTTTTCAGCATGCCTGTATATACATGAATACCATCTCCTTGGAAAGCTCACCTTTTTTCTCCTTTGTGGGTAGATGTGGTCAGGAAATGTCATTTAATCTCATAGTTTGTCTTGGAGATATCTTGAAACTTGTAGAGGTATTTACATTCACATCTCTGGCTCCAGGAGCCTTAAGATTCTGTTGAGATTCTTGGGCTTCAGGGCATCATTAAAGATTCATTCAAACCCATCTTCCTTTTCTTTACTCTGACTACAGAATAGTTGTGCTCTATCTGCCTTACTTTCCTTCTCCCCACCTCTGACCCATACATTCTCTGTTCTGCCTTTTAAACCTCTCAGTTTTCAGAAGATTCCCCACCAATTAGGATGCTTGCCTTACAATACCACCATTTTACATCCAAACACATAGCCTCCTGGGAAATGGAGTCCAGGGAATTTTCCCCAGTGAGCAGTGCTCTCTTGCTCCAAACACTATGAGAAATGAAGATTTTTCTTCTTGGCCATCCCCACTAACTGTGGTTAAGAAATGAAGTAACATAAATTACATTTCCAGCCTATTCCCAGATAAAGAGTGAAGTTGGACTGTAATAAGTACTCCAGCTTTTCGAAGTCCTGGACCTAGTTCCAAAATTCTTGCGTATTGAATTTCTCTTTCACTGTTTTCTTTGAACCTCAACTAGTCTGTGTATGTTAGGAAAAACACTAATCCATGCTGCAGTGGAAGGGGATTTACTTTGCTTATTATCAGACAGCAGTACTTGACTGAGTGAGCCTGACATTATTTCTGAAAGCAAAAGGTAGAGGTAAGCTACCAAATCTTAGCCAAAAAACGTCTGGAATCCTTATACAGCCACACATCACTTATGCAAAAGAGTTCTGAAGAAAACCAATCTGAATTCCTGAAAAATGTAAATTCTTGAATATTTTAAAAGATATGCAACTTAATTACCTTCATTTGCATACAGAAAGGTGAGCCAATGGCAGACCTGATTTTTTAAGACTAGGTGGTCTGATAGATGTTCTTTAATGAACTGAGAAGAATCTATATAGTTAGCTCGCTGATTTTTCACAATTATGGAAAGCTTAGCTGGTTTTAAACATGCTTAAAATGATATTGTATCTTGTGATTTTTATTCGTGTGAGTATTCTGGCCATTAATACATATCACAATCTCTTCATACTTTAGTAGCTGATTTAATGAGTTGCTGAGATCAAAAAAAAATTTTCCTCTCCTGGTAGCCAGCCCTTTGGGGATCACCTTGGCAAAACCTAGCTGAGCTGGTCCTCAGGCAACAGACATGGAGCCTATTTGGTGGCCCATGCTTGAAGCCTTTCTAGCTTGCTGGTACCTACCAGAGCTTCTCTGCCCATAGTGTTGCCTTTGAGAACCCAGGGTCACCCCTACACCTCACTAAGGAAGCAGTGGACCTTGAAAGAGTTTTCTTAAATAGGCCAAAGCTTCTCCCTTAAGCCTTGTGTGCACCATTAATTTACTTGGCGTACCTAAGTCCCAGGACAAATGGGAAGAGCTCACAGTCCTGAGGCTTTTATGCAGATTTCAGGAAAAGAGAGAAAGAAGAAAGGAGAGGAACTGTTCTTAAAAGAGGGGGTAGAATGTAAACAGATACCTCAGAGACTTGGGAAATCAGGGCAATAGGATGAGGGGTGGGAGATTACAGGCATTCTTGAGAGAGACGCGGCTATTATTATAACAATAACATTTGGAAAGAATTGATTTATGACAATGCAGTATGCTGGGAAAAGAGTGGGCAGGAGACAACAGCAAGTGAAGATGTGAAATGAAAGCTAACAATGGAGGGAGAGATTAAGATGATAGCGTATGTGCCCTAGGTATTGTACAGATAATATAATTCAGTAAGCTGGGCAGCACTGATAAAACCACCACTGGTTATTATTATTTTAAAAAGTGGGGGGTGGGCAGGACAGCAAGGCTCAGAGAAAGGGCAAGGTTTGCATACAATGCATGTGAGAGGCAAGTTTTGTATTTGATGTGTGTGGGGGGGGATGAGAATGCTTTATAACATGGAGGCAGTGAAATTTATTAGAAAGAGCCCCAGATTAGAGAAGGGCAGCTAGGTGGCGCCATCGTGCACAAATCTGACCTTAGATACTCACTAGCTGTGTGACCCTGGGGAAGTCACTTAACCCATTTTGCCTCAGTTTTTTCATTTGTAAAATCAGCTGGAGAAGGAAATGGCAAACCACTCCAGTATCTTTGCTGAGAAAACCCCAAATGGGGTCATGGAGAGTCAGACACAACCGAACAAGAATAATACTTACTGGGGGACCTTGGCCAAATCCTTTCAGTGTCCAAACTACACAAGTGGCCAAGTGTCAGATGAAACTCTACCCTGTGGTCCACTGGCTCCAAATCCATAGCTTTCTGCTATACTGTCTTAAAGTAGTTTGAGTGAAGTTTGACATTCCAAGGGGCAGTACCAGGAGATGCTAAAATCTCCCTTATGTCCCACTTGTGTTGCCAAGGGAAAGAGCTGGAGGAACATGTGGTTGAACCAGGCCTCTAAACATATCCCTGGTGTGGGGAAAAGTGGGGAGGTCCTACTGTTGGTGACTAGGGTTCTCATTCTCACCCTCATGTTCTGCATCCCCTAAGCCATTGGTTTGAAAGCAGGGGCAGCTGCCAACCAGGGGTGGGGAATCTGGGGCCTTGAGGCCACATGTGGCCCTCTAGGTCCTCAAGTGCAGCCCTTTGACTGAATCCAAGCTATAATAAAAGGATTTGTTCTATAAGACTTGAATTCAATCAAAAGGCCTCCACCCAAAGACTCCAGAGCCATCTGAATCCAGTGACCAGATATTCATCAGGATGACTGGAGATGACCCAGGATGCAATAGGAGACCCCGGCCCTTTTAGGCTAAGGCCTTTTCATGTACTCACTTAGAGTGAGGTAACACCCATTCACTAAGAAGTGAGTTCAACGGATAGCCCCTTTAATTAGAAAAAAAAAGAAAAAAAATCAAGCTGGGAGGGGAAGACCCTCAGGGTTGCTGTTTCTAGTTACCATTAACATTGACTCTAAGCCAAGGAAAATGCACCAAGAAAGAACAGTCAAGGAGGTTAGAAAGAGGTCAGATAGGCTAGGACCACAGCTAGGTGGTACCATAGTAAACAGATCTCTGGGCAGGGAGTCAGGAAGACTGGAGTTCAAATATGACCTCAGACTTACTAGCTATGTGACCCCAGACAGGTCACATAACCTCTGTTTGCCTTGTTTCCTCAACTACAAAATGGGTATTATAATAATAGCACCTACCTTGTAGGATTGTGGTGAGGTTCAAATGAGATATTTCTAAAGCACTTAGCATACAGTAGGTGCTATATAAATGCTTATTCTCTTTTTCTCCCCACCCCACCCCCATAAAGTGTCCAAACCCATAAAGCTTGAAGATTTTTTTTTTAATAGAGTTCTTGTTTGGATCAAGATTGACTAGGTCTTGGGTGGAGGGAGTAGGAAGCCCAGACCTGAGGTATAGGTCAAGGTTGGGGATTGGGTGTGGGGGAAACCCTGGGGAATTGGTAACTAGTTGACATTCAAATTCTTCGCCAGCTGGAAAAGAGACTTTGGGTTTTGATGGCTGGCCTCCCTCTGACCTGGTAACTCAGGGATTTTGAACCTTGCCAGGACTTCTTCATTAGCCACCTGGGAGTTTCCTGAGCTCCTCACACACACCCATCAGTGTTGTGCTCTCAGAAGCAGAGTTTGAATGCTTGGAAGTTTAATTTGAGAAATGACCTCAGTGTCTGGCTCCTCCTCCTGCCAGGTCATCTTCAGAATTTTCCTAAGACAATTCAAATGGAAGCGATTCAGTTTCTTAGCATGGTGGTGGTAGACTGTCCAGGTTTCACAGGCATACAGCAATGAGGTCAGCACAATGGCTCTGTAGACCTTCAATTTGGTAGGCAGTCTAATACCTCCTCTCTCCCACACTTTCCTTTGATGGGCTAGTGGGTTGTTCGAATATCAAATCTATGGTTGCCAAAAAGACTATTTTATGGAGAACTCAGGCAGGGCAAGTGTTCACATGGTGGTCAGAAAAAGCAATGCAATGACACTCTCTAGGTCCCTCTTAAGAACTCTGGAATTGATTGTGTGACATGGGAGATACTGACATAGGACCTCCCAGCATGGTGTGCACTCATCAGAGAAGGTGCTGTGCTCAATGAGCAAAACAGAATTGAAGTGGCTCAAGAGAAACTTGAGATACACAAATTTAGAGAATCCATTCCAAAAGTTCACATGGAATATCTGTGCCTGACCTGTGGTAGAGCATTCCAAGCTTACATTGGTCTGATCAGCCACAGTGGGACACTTGACTCTAACATAGTGATGTCATTTTGGTCCTCTTCTAGAACAAAGATAACAACCAACCAACATATACCATACTATCTTTGAGTTTCCTCATCTATAAAGTGAGGGGGGTGGATTTCTAAGGTCCCTTCCAGCTTTCAAGTCCTGTGATTCTCTAAGTAAGAACAAATTTTATTTGGGTAACATTTATTTAGAATTTATAGCCTGCAATTACTTATTGTCTTATACAAGAAAACATTGATATACAGACTAGCTAAATGATTTAACCAAGGTCATAAATGAGTTAATAGCTGAGCCAGATCTGGTTGTGCTGACTGGTGGTCCCTTTCTAACCATTAGATGATGCTCCTTAAACTAGAAACACATGATGGATTATGTTTTAAAATCTCATGGCAACAGTCATGCGGTCTTATGCTAGGTGTTACTAAAGTCAATGGAATTTTATGGAGAGAAAGCTAACATAATAGAGGGGAAAATGGAGATTATGTTTCCATACATAAAATGAAGTAATCAGTAGGTTAAGGAAAGAGAAAAGGCCCAGGCTTTTTGTAAAATTAAATCAAGGAGAACCGTATGATAGCTCTGATAGATAGGCAGGAAGTCCTAAAGGAGAGAGTGATGAAAGGAGACTATAACCATGTCCTGAAAGTTGAGAAGAAGACACACCATAGACACAAACTTTGAAAATGACTTTCAGAAAGTCTCACGAGTGAAGCAGCCACCACAAAGCTTAATGAAGGCATCTGTGAAGACTTAACCGATTTCCTGGGGTCTTGTTGCCAAGCTGTCTTAATTGACATGCTGTGATTTCCTTCCAGATTAGCTTCCAAAGAGTTTGACTTAATAGAAATATGACTTAAATGAAAAGCAGGCTGTAAATGGGGATTTGTGATGTTAATAGGCCGGTGTAACCCCTGTACCGTTTACATACATTTACATTTCTCAAATGCCCATTAGCATATACTGAGTGATATCATGAAGGCTTTACTTGGGTTCCATCAGCATGCTAATAAACATAAAACTCTCTCAATGTCCGAAGAGTCATTGGCTTGACCTCCTTAGTTGTGAATTTTGAGGATTTTCTTGGAGACAATGATTTTATGAAGTAAGACTTGTTTGGCAAATGAACATTAATTATCTGTTATCCATCTGCAAAACCATCATAAAACATTTGAGATTTCATACTATTTAAAAAATTTTGTCAGTGCTTCGAGATCCTCTGTTCATCTGAGAGGCTAACGAATAGCAAAAATATTGGTGAGGAGAGCATACGTCAATAGAGTTAAACATTACGGCCTACAAGAAAGCATCTGCCCAGTTCATCTATCAGCAAGGGCCAATGAGCCCTCTCCATATTTGGAGCAACATTTGGTACCATTCTAAACCACCAGATTTATGAGCTTTGAGTTGATTCAACCTGTCCCAAAATATAATGGGCTGCCTCAGGCAAGTAGTAAGTTTCCCATCTTCTAATCTACAAGTGGAAGCTGAATGTCAGGGATTTGTCCTTTGAACATTTATTAAATTCCTTCTCCGCATGAGACATCCTTCCCACAAGGGTCTAACATTCTATAAATGTAGGTATCACATGTACACAGATAAATATAACATAAGATAGGATGTGATGGGGAAAAGGAGTTATGGGAAGACTGTTGTAGGACAATATGAGGAGGGGGAGAACACTTTCAGTCTAAAACCAGGTGGGCTTCACTGAAGAGGGACACTTTAGCTAAGCCTTGAAGAAAGGTGAAATCTCTTAAAGCTCAAGGTGAGGAAGAAGTACATTTCTAGTAGGAGGGATGGTTGGTATAAGTACACCAAGGTGGGAGATGGCTTATTAAGTTTGGGGAATACTCAGCACTCCTATTCAATGGAATAGAGAATGTGCTATGAGGTAAAGCTGGAATGATAGACTAGATTCAGAGAGCCTTAAATGCCACTCAGGATTTGTATTTTATCCTAGAGATAATAGGGAGCCATTGAAGGTTCTTGAACAGGGTATAGATTTAGTCAGGCATGAATTAAGACAATTATTTTGGCAGCTTTGTGTGGAGGCTGGTTTGGAGAAGATAGAGGCAGGAACATCAGGTAGGGGGTCAACCCTGAAGATATCCAGCATGTGGAACAAGTTTTGGGCCCAAGATCTCCTGATCGCTTGAAGTACAATCTTTCTAGGGCCTTTGGTGTCTTGAGACTGGATTTCTAATGGTTCTGCTGAGGATCTTGAGTCTAGCCTCTAAGTCTAGCCTCCCTAGTGACTGACTGGTGCTGTTTTCCTGAGGCTCTGGATCTTTGCTGGAGATGACCTCTGGTGACTGGTTCTAGAACTCTCACTTGGTTCTCTGTTCACAGATGAGGAACACCCAAGAAGAAGCTTTTCACTACAATTTGCTTCACAGGGAATATTTCCAAAAATATATGTGTCTAACATGCAGCTCAACAAAACTTGGTTTAATTCAAGTTATTTTTTTTGAGCCCAGCTGTCCACACCGTAGCATGAGAAATGTCAGTTGTGAGTTCGAGAAGGGCAGTTCTTCACAGTTTACTCTGGGAGGGTAGGGAGAGAATATCATTCACTCTTCCTTTTCCTCCCTATCCCAGGTTCATGCTTTTGCTCAATATAGGGCAAGGTCCGAGTTGAGGCTGATAACTATTGCCACATGCATATTTTTCTGTCATGCATTGGCTGCTCACATGTGAACCATGTGGGCAGGAAATGTCCCACACATCTGGCTGCCATCTTGCTTTAGGAAACAGAGAGCTGGGGTGGTCCCTTTGTGTGCCTCTTGGTTTGGCTGTATACCTAGGAGATGAGGCCAGAAGAAGCCTGTGGGAGATGTGGAGGACGAGTTTACAAGTCAAAGTCCAACAGGTCTGGTTAGGTTTAGGACACCAGATGGTAGAATAATCTCACCTGCAATTAGCAAGTGGTTTGATGAATTTTGCTTTCCTCCTTCCTTCTCCCCTGTTCCTCAAGTAATGGAAGAAACAAAACTACACTAGAAGACGGTGGGACTTTGTTTTTACAATTAGTTGTAACACTAAAGTCAGGCATGAATTAAGAAAATTATTTTGGGCAGCTTTGGGTGGAGGGTGGTTTGGAGAAGTAAGATAGAGGCAGGAATAGGAGGTAGGGGGTCACCCCTAGAAGATGTCCAGCATGTGGAGCAAGGCGAATAGCTAGGTGGCACATTGGATAAAATGCTGGCTATATCTGAAACAAGAAGACCTAGTTCAAATATGGCCTCACTTCAGATACTTATGAGCAGTGTGACCCTGGGCAAGTCATTCAACCACATCTGCCTCAGTTTTCTCATCTTTAAAATGGGGATAATAATAGTACCGATCTTCCACGGTATTATTTCCACTTATTATTTTTATTATTATCAATGACAGCAACAATAATAAGTTACTTCCCCTTTTCAAGCCCTCAGTTTTATTTGGGAATTGAACTTGGAAACTGAACTAAAGGAAATGGGAATCACTAAGGGCCTTCTAATTTCCAGAAATCACACTGTTGTTTATCTTTTCCCCATCAATTTAGAAAAGGAGGGACTGTGTTTCAATCCCAGCTACTTAACTACATGTGTGACCTTGGTCAAGTCACTTAATTTTTCTGGGCCTCAGTTTCTTTATTTGTAAAATGAGGGTGTTGGATTAGATGATCCCTAAGGTGCCTTATGGCATTAAACCTGTGTTTCCTTTCCTTCCCTCCCCCTTTCACTCTTGACCCTGGCTTTGGTTTTTATAACTTAATACCCAAGATAGCTCAAGTCTAGTTTTCTCCTGAAAAGTGGATGGATGATCCACCATCAGTCTTTCGTCCATAAAACCTAATCACTAGTCTAACCGTTGTGTCACTTTGTCTTTTCTGGGTGAAAAAAAGAGAAGGGCCTTGTCTATGGCGAGACCTGCAAAGAGGAGGGATTCTTTTTTCTGTCTCTGCTATTTTCCTTTTCTTTATAAGTAGTCAGAGATCCTTAGGAAGCCAAACCACAAAAAGCCTGTGTCCTAGTTTTTTTTTTTCTTCCACATTGGGCCAGGAAAGGAGAGAAATCTTAGTGGCCAACAGGTTGGTGAGGGAAAGGAATGATAGGCCAATACCTAGGGAGTGAGGAAGAAAGAAAAGTAGAACTGGGGAGTTAGGCCAAGACTGAGACATGTCCCCAGGCCTTCGTATATCCCAAAGTTCCCAATACGCCATTAATCCTCAATCCCCATTGATCCTTACTTCCCAACCCCTGGAGCTGTGTCCTGATTCCTTATCCCCAGGTCTTCAACCCCTGGAGTCCCTTGCCTTTGACCATGGGATCTTCCAACAGGAGTTTGGAGCTAAGGGAAATCTCCACTCTCACTATTTGGTGGCTGGTGAAGAGTCATAATTTGAGAATGCACAGAATGGGGCGAGGTGTATCGTAGGTACCCCAGATGGGAACTCTAAATATATTTTCCCAAAAAAACCTTGTTGTCCAAGGTGGTTAGGTTTTGCAATTCTATTATCATATCACAAAGTACAACAACATTAGAGGTTAAATATGTATTCAAGGCTTGGCCTGGGAACTTAATCACATTGTTTCTATGGGGCAAATAAATGCCTTAGTTTCCAAATGACTGAGATCCAAGTGAATTTTTTTTTTGGAGGGGGGAAGGCAGGGCAATTGGAGTTAAGTCACTTGCCCAAGGTCACACAGCTAGTAAGTGTGTCAAGTGTCTGAGGCCAGTTTTGAACTCAGGTCCTCCTGACTCCAGGGCCGGTGCAGTACTCACTGAGCCACCTAGCTTCCCCCCACGAGTGGATTTTTAAAATAATCCTGTTGTAAAATAGAGATTATCTACAATTACAGGGACCATAGAAAGATGACTTCCTGCCTATTCCACCTCAGAAGTCTCTGTGGCCATATCTTGACATCTCTTCTTTGCTTTCTTCTTTACCTATTTGGGAATGATTTTCTATATGTTTTATTTTTTATCTCCCTTCCTGGGGAGCACTTCCAACCTGAGGCTGGCCTTCAGCAAGACAGTGAAATAGGAACCATGGGATTTTAGCGCTTGATAGATGTCAGAGATTACTCTCTTGCATTACAGATGAGGATTGAAACCCAGAGAAGGAGAAACTCCAATTATAAATTGAGAGAGAGAAGGGAAGAATAAATCACAGTGTTTTCTGGAAATCAAAAGGCCCTTAGTGGTAACCCCAATTCCCTTAGTCCAATTCTCAAATTTTATAGATATTGAAACTGACTCCCTAAAAGGAAAAGTAATTTATTATCATTATTAATATTATTATAATCAGTATATGGAAGAAGGTGTTACATGGGTAAAGTGTAGAAGAACCAAGATTCAAACCTGAGTCCTACAACACTAAATTCATTACCATTTGCACTGCCCCATACTGCTTTTTTATTAAAGTCAGGCCCCTGACTTCCATTTCAGTCATTTTTCCTTATCCTAGTAGGAGAAATTTGACTCCCCTGCTTGTCATTTCTTTATTCCTTCTCTTCCTTCTCCCCTCCCTCAGGAACCCAGCGCTCTTGTGCTCGTCACTGAGCACCCTTCTTTTTTCACCATGGGACCACAACTGGACTCACTCTCCTTTGTTCAGGACTTTGCCAAGATAACCGTCTTCATTAAAACTCACGGGACTAAAAATCCCATTCCTTCCTGCCCCAACTCTGTACCAGCTAATAGGAAACTATTGAGAGAGAATATATTATTAAAAGACTCAGGGCTGTGTCACTCCTGCAAGATACTGCATTAGCATTTCAATGAGGCAGTCTACAGTTGGGCAAACAGCATTGATTCTGGGGCTTGCCAACCTGGATTCAAATCCACATGGGTAAATCTCTTTGTTTTCTGGCTCCTCAATTTCCTTATTGATAAAATCAGGCCTAGAGAGCTCATGTAGCGCTTTGAAATTATGAAAGGCCTTCTGAAAGACAATTTCCTAACCCAAAGAGATGACTCTAATATGGTGAATTCTACCAAAAGGATGAAGAGTTTGTAACAATTGAGATTGTTTGGCAAACCTCAAATTATATCACATTAGCATATAGTCTTCTTACTAGTAGGTCTGACCTTATCTCTTCTGCTAACCTCCTTCTCAGTGACTAGGCTCAAGATGAGATAGGGTGGAGATATCCTAAGGAGAAACCTTAGGAAATCATAAAATGTTAGAGCTAGAAGGCATTTTATGAGGTGATGAGGGAGAGAGGATTAACAACTGTGGAGGCATCTGGAAACACTTCATAAAGGAGCTGAGCCTTGAAGGAACGTAAAAATTTTGGATGAAGAGCAGTCTTCTCTAGGCATAGGGAATGGGTTGTACAAATGCATAGAAGCTTGAGACTGAATGTCATGTTGAAAGAGTAGCTGGAAGTCTAGTTTGGCTAGAATATAACATTCCTCAGTTCAGAGAAAAAACAAAAATAAACTGAAAGTGACCTCAGAGGCCATTTGGTTTCATACCCTCATTTTACAGATGAGGAACTTGGGGCCAAGGAGGCTGGTTAAATGATTCCAACCAAGGTCAGACAGCTAGTTTAAGCTTCAATGGTGGGATTTGAACTTAGGACCTCTGACTTAAGAACCAGAGCCTTTCCCACTGTAACAGTGAAGGGGAAGGGTATGGAAGGGATGTGGAAAGGGAGTTTCAAAGCAGATGGTGGAGGGCTTTAAATGCCAGGCTAAGGAATTTTTATTTAAGCTTGGAGGAAACAAGGAGCCACAGAAGGTTTTTGAAATCTTTTTTGGGGGGGGCAGGGCAATTGGGGTTAAGTGACTTGCCCAAGGTCACGCAGCTAGTAAGTGTGTCAAGCATCTGAGGCCAGATTTGAACTCATGTCCTCCTGACTCCAGGGCCGGTGCTCTACTCTCTGTGCCACCTAGCTGCCCCCACAGAAGGTTTTTGAACAGAGGAATAACTGTCAGACCTGTGTATTAGGAAGATTTTTTTTCAGTAATTGTGTGAAGGATAGATTTGATAAGGAAGAGAACAGAGGTCTAGAATCCAGGAAGGAAACTAATACTGAGGTAGCATCCCAGAAAACAGAGCAGGCAATTAATTTCTAATTTTTCTTCATCTTGATGAAGACTATGGAGCTGGGATAAAGCATACTGTGTTCTTAAGAAGATTAAAAAATTTGCCTGTTGAAATATGTTAATAATAATAGCAATAACTCAAATTTACTCCTTCCCTAAAAACAGGCCCAGTTCTTCCCAATTTTCTAAAACAAAACAAAAGTCCTTCATTTGGTCCTGTCATCTCAGATTATCATCCTTTGTCTCTCCTCACTTTTACAAACTCCTCCTTGAGGGGAAGGAAGGGGAAAAGAACTGGTTATATTTCTACTGTGTATTTTCTCTCCTCTCACATACTTCTCAGTCCTTGCCATTGAGATTCCAGCCTCATTACTTCATCAAAACGGCTCCATCCAAAGTCACTAATTAACCCATGTTTGCCAAATCTGATGGTCTTTTCTCAGTTCTCATCCTTCTTGGCTTCTCTGCAGCATTTGACACTACTGATGACCTTTTTCTTTGAGATACTCTTTCCTCTCAGTTAATATTATTATTATTAGGGGTTCCTCTGAAAGAAATTAATATTATACTATTATATTGACAACTAATTATTAATTTGTGCCCCACCTATTTTCCTCTTATTTCTATTAAAATCCATCTCCTGAAAAGGTCAGTTGGCCTCTGAAGGGCATGGCTGAGTGATGAGATTTGCTCCTAGTCCTCAAGGCACATGTTCTTCAATCTTAGGCAGGACTCCACCCAACTGGGGACCTCATTTTAGTCTAAGTGATCCTTTGCCTGGAGGGAGAACCCCATGTCCTTGGTCCCCTTCAGTAGAGTTTAGGGTAATCTAGCTCATGAAGGAGAGAACTAGCCAGAGAGGTCCAGACGGAGATGACTTCTCTTTGCCCAGATGCCTTGACACTGCTGACTCTCATGATCAAGACATTCTCAGCAGGAGGAACTGAAGACTTTTAGTCCACCTCCTCATTAAATGTCCACCTATCAGGGTTAATTTTCATTTGTCAGGGGAGTTATTTTCAGGAAAGATTCAAGATGTTTCAGGGTCTCCCTTGGATTCCTAGAGAAACAATTGACCATCAATTTATTAATTTCTGGCTAGCCTAATTAATAAATTGATTTTTAATTTCCCAGAAACTCTGTCTCTCCAGGTTTTCATTCGTCTCACCTCTTACTTATCAATCCTCTCCTTTGCTTGATCTTTATATATGCTCCACTGCTTAATGCTGAGTGCACCTTGGAGATCTTCTCTTCTTTTTCTATACCCTCTCCCTCTGTGATTTCATCAGTTCCCGTGAATTTAATTATCATCTGCATACCAATCATCCCAGATTATATATCCAGCCTCAATCTCTCAAGTGATAGTCATCAATTACCTACTGGATATTTTCAACTGGCTATCCTGCAGGGGTATCAGCCTCAACATATGCAAAATACATCTCATATTTTTTTTCCCCAAATACCTTCCTCATTTCTCTATTTCTTTCGAGGTCATGACCATTCTTCTGAGTCACCCAGCTATGTAACCTTGGAGCCAGTATCTACTCTTCAGTCACCCCTTTATCCAATCAGTTGCCAAGCATTATCAATTCTACCTTCATTGCATTTCTTGGTTCTTCCCTTTCTTTTGTTCTTATGACCACAACCTTTGTTGAGGCCTGTACTGCCTCCCATCTCTTCCCTCTCCAACACATCCATATGGAGATTCCAAATTAACATTCCTAGACTGAAAGTCTAATCATGCCACTCTCTTGCTTCAAAGGCTTCCTTCCTATTGTGTCTAGGATAAAATACAGACTCCTCATGATGATTACATATTAATCCCTTCATGTACTCTTGAGTTTTAGCCAGCCTTTTTTTCCCCCTGTGCCTCATTCCTAAATGCTATCTTCCCTCCCCATGCCTTTTGCATAGTCTGTGCTCTATGGCTGGAATGTTCTGCCTCTATCTTGGTCCCTTCAAAGCTCATCTCTGGTTGCATCTCCCACATAGCCCTACTTGTTAACTTCACCCCCTCCCAATGACTTTGTATTTACTTTTTATATATTTGTTCATTTATATGTGTACATGTTGTTTACCTCAATAGGGTAGGAGCTAATTAATGTTTTTTCCCTCTGTATCTCCATTGCCTAGGATAGTGCCTAGCACATAGTAGATGCATAATAAATGCTTGCCAAATGGAAGAGTGAATACAAAACTTGAATGTTTATAAAGTACTCTCACAACCATCTTGTAAGGTAGGTATCCCCATTCTACAGGGAAGGGAACTGAGACTTAAAGAGACATCTAGAGGGTGTAGTGGATAGTGCTGGGCTTTGAGATAGGAAGATCTGAGTTCAAATCCTGTCTCAGCCACTGATTAACCTCTTAACTTCAGCTTCCTCATTTGTAAAAAGGAAATACTAATAACATCTACCTCCCGGGGTTGCTATGAGGACAAAATGAGATAATATTTTTGAAGCATTTTATAAACCTTAAAGCACCATATAAAAGCTAATCATTATTAATTATATAATTAAGTGATTTGCCCATTATTGCACATGTAAATGTCAGGCCCAGAGTTCTAACTCAACTTTCTTTACTCCAAGTTTTCTGTTCTTTCTAGTCTAGCCTATTTCTTGGCAGAATCAGGAACTGGAGTGGTAGGGCTCATACATTTCAGGTCTCTGATGGCTTCAGAAGGCTGGAAGACACCTCAGTGAGTCCCTTGTGTGGCCCCTTACAAAGCGAAAGCTGTTATTTGGACCTTCGCCATGCTGACTTCAACAAAGAAGAAGACTGACAGAGACAGTGGGAAGAAAATAATTAGCGTCGACATGCTGGGTCTGCTGTCAAAATGAAAAGTAGAAGTCTCAGGCTGTTCTCATGCAAAATGATGTTACTTGTTGGATGAGAAGAGAAAGGATCAAAGTATATATAATATATATGTGTACATATACATATATTGATATTTGTATTTATATTCTTGGTAGCATTACTTACCTTGATTTCCCTCCCTGGTGGGTAATTACAGCTTGAACTCATAGAATCATAAACTTTTAGAATTGGAGAGGACCTAAGAGATGATCTGATTTTGTCAGTCCCTTTTATTGAGCCAGTGACGGAGACTGGCTGAGGTGAAACGATTTGTTACGAGACTCATCAGGAACAGAATCTGTGACTAGAACCCAGGTCTTCTGACTTCTACTCCAGTGTCGTTTTCACTAAACCATAGCTCCTTCACATTGAAACAAACCAAAAATGAACAGCAACAACAAAAACCCCAGGCCAAGTAGTAAATATGAGTGGAGCTGGTCATTTCACTTTTGCATGGCACAGTGAATAGATGGCTGGACTTGGAATCAGAAGGACATGGGCACAAATCTTGTTCCTTGTGCTTATTAACTGTACAACCGTGGGCAATTTAAATTGCTCTGAGCCTCACTTTCCACTTCTGTGAGATAAGAATAACGATACCTGTAATATCTATTTTATAGAGTTGTAGCAGAAGTAGGAAATATGCATAATGTAATTTGCAAACTTTAAAGCACTAATGTCAGTTATTATTATTATTATTACTTTATTCCATGGTAGTTTGAGGAATGGATGAAAAGCCTGTGGAATTAAAATTTCTCTTCCAATGATACCCCGTGAGTCAAGGCATGACATTTTCTTGGAACACCTATAAAAACACAGTCATGTCTCTGGGAAAGGTTGCTCACTAGCCTAATACCAGCTATTCATATCCTCGGGGACTGGTTTTTTGGGGGGAACCATATGTAAGGTCAATGGGGAATAAGATCTTCCCTGCCCATCAATAGGCCTCATATGAAGCCCATTAAGGGAAGCTTGCTTGCTTGTAGGAAGGCTTACACACCTTTTGTTAATTTCTAATTAGGCACTGAAATTAGACTGAAAGGGTATATATTCTGAGAGGTAAGTTTTTGCTTTGGGGGCTCACTTATGAGAAAGATGTGATTCCCTGGTCAGGACTCTGAATGGCTGTATGTTCAGAGTTCCCTGACCCCTCAGAGGTAAACACTCTCTCGATTCAGTGGTGGATGTAAAGCTTTGATTCAGGCAGTAGAGCCCTGTCTGTTGGTCTTTATTTCTCTTCTCGGTATTTTTTCTATTTAATTAAAGAAGATTGTTGACTCCTGAAACAACTGTCTTTCCTAGTAAAGCAGGTAAAAGAACTTGCACTAGCAGCCATCCTGGGTGTGCCAGTGTGGTCACCATTACACCATAGCAGAGTTTTGAAGGGAATAGGATGTCGATAGGTAAGGTCTGATGAAGAATAGTTGAGTTAGAAAAGGTCTGGAGCAGGGTTCTGATGCATGGGCAGAAGGGGGTATGGCAGGGACAGGGTAGTATTGAGTGCCCTGGTGATGTACCTTGGCCAGATAGGGGTTATTAGAAGGGCAGTGGGTAGCTAGGGATTCTGAAAGGTGAGAAAGGGTCAAAGCATCTACCACTCAAAACTGTCACGGTATCTTCTCTTTTTGAATTTACTAGATTCTCACTCATGAACTATGCAGCTAGGGTTCATGCAGGAGTATCCTGGGTTGCAGAGACTTTCCTCCTTTGCAGGAGAAAATCTATAGTGAGGAAGCTTCCTTCCGAGACTACTCTCAAGAAGAAAGGGGGCTTATTTCAAGAACAAATACTGAGAATGTTTCATTTGTTTCACATTTCCATTTTTGTTCCAGTTGAATGTCTTTACTGATCCTGTGCTGCTTGCCTGTGTTGCCGTTTCTCCTGTAATAACTGAATATTGAGACCCTGTTTGAATTTAAGAACTTCTAATCTTTGACTGGGTGGGGACACGTTAAACAGGATGGATGATTTGTCAGAGAATTCCCTGATAAATATGAAACCCAGATCCATGAGGGGCTAGTGTGGTTTAGCACATAAGCACAAACAATACTACATACAATGTTAATGGATCCTTCTACAGCACTTTTGGATAATTATTAAGTACTTTCTTATATATCATCTGATTGGTTCCTCACAACCACCTTGGGAGGGAATTGCATTGCAAATCTCAACATCCCCATCTTACAGGTGAGGAAACCTAGGTTCAGAAAGGGAAGTGACTTTTCTTCGGCTGCACAGCTTGTTAGAGGGAAGTGAATACCAGAGCCTTGATTTGCTAACTCCTTGCCAGCATTTTCCCCCCTAATACACCAGATCTGCAGGTGAATATGGCAATATAGTTGAAACAATTTCCTGATCCTTAGTGTAAGTCACAGATCTACAGCAAGAGATGAATGGTCTTGTTTTAAATGTATTTTGAAAAGTACTTGTGCATGTTATATAATTTCAGGTTTTTTTCCCCTCTCTCAAAAATCTAAGGTGTTTTTTTTTAAATATTACTATCACATTGATCCTTCCAGAAAAGTGTGCCAAACAGCTGGATGCCAGCAGGATACCAAAAGGAGCTGACCAAGGCGTTGGGAGTTAGTTTGAAAAGCAGAGGTAGATTCATTACTTTTCATCTCCTTGGAACTGGGCTCATCTAAATGCTCATCAAGACTTGTATACCCATTTGTTCCAAGTAACGGGAATACTCAATGTTTAGAATCTGACTTTATAGATTATCAGAATTTTGGATAAGAGGAGAAGGTGGCTACTTCCATAGCACAACCTGAAAAAAGTTGGGAAGACATGCAGTATCTGAAATTCTGCCAATAGAAATGTATTTCTTTTGCATTATACCTTGACTTGGACCATAAGGCCTTTAAGGTCCAACACACATCTACCTATGAGGCAAAGGTGGATCCTTGGCCTCTCAGAGTTATCTAGCCATCCTCAAAAGAACCTTACTCAGCAATGGGACACTGTTAACACAACTTGTTTATCTGGGAGCTAAGGACTTCTTGTCTTCATCTGCCTCAGCCTGTTTCATCTCCCACCCCTTGGAACTGTGCTGATCTCTATTGTTTCCACCCCATACAAATGTTTCTGCTCGTTGTTACTGTTAGAGATGTTAAATTCAGAAAGTGTAACTTTTTGTTCTATTATAATATACATAAGATTTTATTGTTTAGAGATCACCTACTTCAGCAGTCATGACAATTAGTCACAGTTAGGCTTCATTTTAGTGCCCACATATTACAGATAAGGAAAACAAAATTTCATAAAGGTGAAATGAGTTGTCTAAGAACATACATCTAGCTGGGATTTCATATTGACTCCTCTAACTCCTCATCTGGTGCTCATTTTGTGATCCCATATTGCTTCTGTTCTCACATCTTTGCTTGCTATTCATAGATCAGAAAAAAAGTAATGCCAAATTCCTTAAAGTTGAGCAACTTGTAGCTCTGTTTGGAGTAAAAATTTAAGCTCATCCGAAGGAAATTCAGTTAGTAAGTTTGAATGAATTCTAAAAAGCTCAAAGAATGTCTTCTGGGTAAATGGCCCCGTGGTCTTGGTAATTTAAATCCTTTCAGCCAATATATACCTTGAGTTACTGATCATGACACTCAACCGAAAATATCCCAATCAAAGAAGCTTTAAAGAACTAGATGCACCTTTGTCATTTTGGTCTGCTTCACTTACACTTATCCAATTTTTTGTTTTGTTTGTTTGTTTTTGAGGCCTGAAAGATCCTTCTGATCCAAAAGGATAGGCTTAGGAGACTTTGTTGCTGTTCAGTTGTTTTCAGTTGTGTCTGACTCTTCATGACCTCATTTGGGGTTTTCTTGGCCAAGATACTGGAGCGGTTTGCCATTTCCTGGTCCAGCTCATTTTACAGATGAGGAAACCGAGACAAGTAGGGTTAAGCAACTTGACCAGGGTCACACAACTAGTAAGTGTCTGAGGCCATATTTGAACTCAAGAAGATGAGTCTTCCTGACTCCAGGCCCAGCACTCTCTCCACTGCACCATCTGGAGTCAAAGGAGCTGGTTTTGAATTTTGCTTCTGATACTTATGACTAAATCATTTTAGTTTCTCAGGCCTTAGTTTTCTTATCTATAAAATGAATGGGTTGGACTAGATGGCCTCCCAGGTCCCTTCCAGCTGTAGCTCTGAGATACTATGATCCTTCCTGCCTGACACTCTTCCCTGGTACTTCCAACGACTGTTTCTCTGAGTAGCATTCCTCAATTGCTCCTCCTGTCGGTGCCTGACCTATAAGGTCCTGGTTTACTGTCTTCTAAGTGCAGCACTTAGCTGATTCCTTTACTCTCTCAACATGAATATTTACTATATTAAAAAAAGTTTTATTGATGCCTTTTGTTTTTATATCATAGTAATTGCTGGACATATCGTGCCTGCACTCTCTCATTTACTTACTCCCAAACCACACGAGGCTGCCCCTCCCCTTCCTACTTGTAACAGAACATTAAAATAGTTTAAGGACAGAACATTTAAACAGTTAAGCAAAAGCAACTGATTCCTTAGCAGTCTAACAATGTATTAACAAACAGTGTCACCCTTACCACTCCCACCTCTGGACTGAATGGAGAGAAGTATATCTCAGAGAAGTTAATTGATTTATTTAGGGTTTTCCACACAACTAGTAATGGCTGGAGGTGGGATTTGAACCTCTCTCCCAAATCCAGGTCCTATGTTGGTTTCCTGACACTAATCTATCTTTTACATTCATGAAACTAAACAATGTTTTGTTTCTAGGTGCTTTCTCACTGGTCCTTTCTGCTGTTCTTGGCAGGCATGTGCCTGACACATACCTTTGGCTTCATGTATGTGTCCAGTCAAGAAAAACTCCCTTGGATTCAAAGCCCTTCATCTGGCCCCAATCTACCTGTCCAGGCTTATCTCCCATTATTCCATCCCACTCATTCATCCCAGCCAGCCTAGAATGCCCACTCTTCCCCATTCCTGTATAGCCCTCTCCTCTCATCTCTGTGCCTCTACTTATGCTGTCTCCAGTGTCTTTAATGGGGCCTTTCTCTCTCAGCCCCCTGGTTGATTGATGTCTTTCCTTTTTGTAAAACCCAATTCTGATATGATTTTCTTCATGAAAGTGCCCCCCCACCAATTTCTCCTGGTACTTTACCTGGATTTCTTTTTTGCATTTATCACACTCACCCTTATATTAGAATTATTCATATATGTGTCATGTCCCACGGTAGATTGTAAGCTACTTGAGAACGGGGCCAATGTCCCATCTATCTTTGCATCCTTATGACCCCTAACGTTGTTAGGCTCATAGTAGGCACTTAATAATGTAAATTGAACTGAAAAGAAATGCTTGTTGAATCCTTCTCTCTGAGGATCCCTCTTCTTCCTTCTCTCTCCCTTCATTGTAGAAGTTATGAGCTCCACCTGAAAGTACCCAAATTTAGATTGTAGATGAATTGTTGACCACCTCCAATTCTCCTCACTATGTCTTCTTCATAAGGCTCGGGGTTATATATGCACATTGATTCCTAAGAACAGTCTGGGACATCCCATAGTTCTTTTAGGTAATTATGCAAAAATGGTTTTTGGAATATAGATTCTAATAATTCTAGGTGATATAGATATACCAATATTAGGTAGGTGCCCCTATGGTTGAGTAAAAATAACTTTGCCCTGCTGACCTCCCCTTGTTGCTAAGGATGGGTAAGTGATTTTGTCATAAAACAGTGAATTAGTAAAAATTCAATTATGATTTACATAGGCTATGAATACATGCTAATATATCTAAGCTATTGTTTAACAGTTTGAATTCAGATATGTTTAATCTCTTATCTTTTCATATAAAAGTCCACCTTCTTTCAGCTTCCTTGTAAATCTCAGTGTCACAGGGTCAACAAGAGCCAGGTTTTCATTTCTCTTTAGCTCCCAAAACTTTAGGCTTGCTCTTGCTTTACTTTGTTCATAACAATGAGCTCCATCCTGCCATCTTTAATCTCTATTCAATAAAGGATCAAATGGATGCTACTTGCAGTGTCCACTCTGCTCACAGTTCTTTGAAGTATCTCAGGAGGGCTATGTATTCACCAGACCTGCAGATGGGAAGGCAAGAAGAGAGTGCCCACAACCAAAGAGGGACTAGAATGGTTCTTTCTTCTCTTGTAGAAGTGGCAGCTCTCAGGATCAAAGATTTGGAAGGACGTCTGGTCCAACCAGCAACTCGACAGCAAACTCCTCTATCATACTATAGATATGTGGCTATTTCTGCCTTGTGGAAAAAATGTAGCTTGCCTTTTAGAGTTATACTAACCTACTTGTTCTCAACATATAGGAACCAAAATAGTTCACCTGTGGATAGGGTTTTTTTTTGGTGAAAAACTTTTTGTTTATAAAGTGAGTCATTGATACATTTCTATTCTATTGATACATTCATTCTATTTGATTCCAGAGGGCAGAATGAAGATGGATGAAAGTTGTATGGAAATGGATTTTGGGTAAGTACAAGGAAAAACGTCCTCATAACTGGAATTGTCTGAAAATGGAGTGAATTTCCTTGTGGGGTCATGTGTTTCCTATCAGGGGATATATATTGAAGTTAGATGACTAAGTGTTGGGGATATTGTAGAAATTTGCCCCAGATGACCTATGAGGCCGCCAATTCTAAAGTTTCTATTATTTCAATTTATGTATTTGCAATTTCAAAAAAAAAGACAAAATTTTTTTTCCAATTTAAAAAGAATACTGAAAACATCCCCTTTCCTTCCCCTCTCCCATACCCAGGTCTTCTACTTTTGTTTTATGGACCTGTAACACTTTTCTTATTATTACAATTTCATTATCTGTTTTAGTGATAGTAGACAGTGATAATAATCAATCAATCGACACTATGTTCTAGCTAAGTGCTGGTGCCGTGCAAAGTGCTGGACGGTCACAGAGTCATAGTGATGGAAGGTATCAAGAGGCTTATAATGCCAAGATGTCTGTAGTCCTCATGGTGATTCCCATTAACTGGGTGGATTTTGGGAAATTCCTACTGGGGAAATGCACCGGTGAGTACCGAGACAGGAAAGTTGAAAGTATGAGAGAATCTGGTGAGCGGACTTGAAGCCTGCAGCAGTTACCTTTGTTACCTTCACCACTGCTTACTGAATGGATGTTGAAGACACTACTTTATAATGCCACCTATTCTATTATTGGATAGCTCTAGTTTTTGAGGAACATAGATTATCAAAACCTAGTGTTGGAGCAAAGGCATCCTAAGGGAGGTCCCAGAGAATAAGCATCTCTTATGTGAAAGGAACCCAGCCAAGGTTGATTAGGTGGAGGGAAGGCATTGAACAATAAGAGACACCATGGTTCAGTGGAAAGACCTATAGAAGACCTGGGTTCAAATTCTGCCTCTGACATTTGCTATATGTTTGTCCTTGGACATATCACAACCTCCTTGGGTCTCAGTTTTTTCTTCTATAAGAGTGCTGAACATGATGGCCTCTACGGTCCCTCATTGTTCTAGAGCTAATGGCTCTAGGAAATGTCAGAAGACAGGTGTAGCAGCTGGGGTCCAGTTGGGGGCAGCAGAGAGCCATAAGCCATAAAGTCTTATGTCCTCTCTTACATTCTACAGTGGACTCATTATTAGGAACTACTGTGAGGTTGGCGCCACACACCAACATTGGTGTTGGTTGCAGTTAACTGTAGGGTTGACAGTTTGTAGCTGGCTTGTGTGAGTGAATGTTACTATTAATCCTGGGTTGTTTTGTGTGAAACAAGCAGTTCTCAGGCCAGTGGTGTTGTGTTTAAGTTTTGAAAGGTCTTTCACATCTTTATTAGGAATAGTGAACTTTTTACCAAAAAACAAACAAAAAACCTGAGAGATGATGGGTTGGGCCCCTGACATTGAAGGTTTCAGCACCTTGAAGATGTAGAAATAACATCTGTAGGACTCTCATGACTCCAGTGCATAGATCCAGGTTAAGAAAACCAGAAGAAGGGATGTCCACAGTCAAGATGGAAGTTGGAATCATAAGCTCTAGAGCCTGAAGAGATTTCAGTGATCATCTAATTTAACCTCTTTATGTTATATGTAAGAAGACTGAGATTCAAACGTGAAGTGTCTTAGCCAAAGTAACCTAAGTAGTGAGTCGCAGGTCTAGTATTTAGATACAGGTCCTCTGACTGCAAATCCTTTGCATTTAGAGGCATCATGGCTCTGCTCTTTATTTCTTCTGTCACCTTGGCAAGTCGCTCTTTTTGCTTCAGATTTACCGTCTGTAAAATGAGGAGGTTAAACCGTATACCTTATAGCTCTAAATCTGTGATTTGAGTTAACTCAGTTAACTTCTCTGAGACTCAGTTTCCCCAACTACGTGTGGTCCATGCCGAAGAGTATCAGAGGACCCTATGAGGTATCTGACAAACTCCCTGAGCATCTCTTCAGCTCTCTGAGCCACTGGACATCACTTACTTATCCTTTGACCTTTGTAGGAGGCATTATATTCTAAGGTTTGGATCTACATCATCCAATAAGAGCTTGAGGCTCAGGACTTCACCCCACTTGTACATATTATTCAACTGCTATGTTTCATTTAGAGAGACTTCAACAAGAACAGTAGAAATCCATGACGGCAGATTAATGCTGTCATGTCCTGTTAGAATGCATCACCAGCCAATGACCCTTTCAGTTGCCTACATCAACGTCTCAAGTGGAAGGGAGGGTAGAAGAGTAAAAGTCCAATGCCCTTTGCTCCTTGCTAGGAGAGTGCAGAGCTTCCGTTGATGTAAATCAGAATTTAGAGCTACTGGCCTTTCTAGAATTTGGTGCCAGGTACAAACTCCTGCTTTC
Source organism: Trichosurus vulpecula (assembly GCF_011100635.1). Taxonomy (NCBI): domain Eukaryota; kingdom Metazoa; phylum Chordata; class Mammalia; order Diprotodontia; family Phalangeridae; genus Trichosurus; species Trichosurus vulpecula. The sequence continues at coordinate 196,109,786 of NC_050578.1, read as the reverse complement.
AAGCAATTGGGTTTCTACTCCTTAAGTTCCAGCTCTTTTTCTCTTACTATCTGGTACATTTAACTATGTCTCTATCCTTTTAGAACTGGAAAAGTCTGGGAGAGTTTGTGCACAGAATATTAACTGCCTGATGACTGAGGTCTCAAAAAGGCAGATGGAGAGGGGGCTGCTTTGAGCAGGGCACCATTTACCCTCATGTTCAAACTCAGACTCTGTTTTAAAATCCTCAACTCAGGTGTGCTGTACTTCTGGTACAGTCGTGGGTGCCCTCCTCAGTCCTGCTCGGACCTGGGATTCTTTATGAGAGATGTGGTCCCTTCCTCTTTCCCCTCTCTTTCTCCAATGGGGAAAATGTAGCCCCTATACCTTTGGGCCAGCTCCCAGCTCTGCATTGCCCATATGGGTTCAAATTTATTTTCAGCTTTCCCTGATTTTGAAACAAAGTGGAAATCTTTCTGTGGCATCCATGATGAGTCACATCAGGAGCAGCATGAAGGTACCTCCAATTTTCAATTTCTGAGAAAACATTTCTAATTCCTAAATACTCACCTGGTACACCATGGGGCCAAGGACGATTTTTATCTAGGTGTTAATTGTTAAAAATCTGAGAAAGAAGAAACATGACCTTGGGAAAGGGGAGAAGTAGGCCAAAGAGACAATTATCAGTATTCAGGACATTGTTTCACAAGTGCGGGTTAGGGAAAATTTTTACTCTCCTGTGAAACTTTGCCTACCAAAGGCCCTTTCTTAATATGGCTGATAAAGTTAAAACAAAAAAACCCTGACTCCTCCTTCCTCCTACTTCCTCTTCTCCCTCCTCTTTGGTTATTTCTCTTCTTCCTTCCCTTTGTATCTTGCTCCTCTCTCCTCCCTAGCTCCCTGGTTACTGCATTCAGAGGTGGAGAGACCTACTGCTCTGAAGCTGGAGAGAAGAGAGTGGTCCATGGTGGAAAATTTAGGTGTGTTACCAGTCCACAGTAGTTTTTTTTTTTTCTGAGAGCATCCTGCTCATCATTTTTTTTATTTGTTTTTTTTTTTTGGTGGCGGGGGGGGAGGCCAGGCAACTGGGGTTAAGTGACTTGCCCAAGGTCACACAGCTAGTAAATATGTCAAGTATCTGAGGTCACATTTGAACTCAGGTCCTCCTGATTCCAGGGCCGGTAATCTATTCACTGCTCCACCTAGCTGCCCCCACAGTGTAGTTTTAATTGAGAAATACTGAATCATGGCCTAAATAGCAATTATATGTGATTCTGATTATTTTGTCCATGTTAGAAGCATATAGTGTGGTGGGAAAAGTTAAGAAATCCAATTTAGGAAACTTGGGTAAGTTTGAGACCTGAGTTCAAGTCCTGATCCTAGCACTTAAGAATTACTCTTTTTTTTATTTGCAAATTTTTTATTTTAAACTTAATTACAAAATAAGAAGGGAAAAAAGAAACAGACTTAGATACTAAAACTAAAATAATACAAAATAAGAAAAGAAAAAAAAAGCATTATCATGTGCACAGCAGAACATGAGAGAAGATTCAAAATATACAGCAATAAATTTCCATTTCAAGAAAGCCTGTATAATAAACACTACGTGTTGAGAACTGTCCATCTTTGCTTTCTAGTAAGTTTTCTTTTGTTCTCTCATGTGCACCTTTTATTTTGTTCTTTTCCTCCCATGCTACCCACCCCTGACGGCAGCAATTAAGCACAGATATATTTACATATAGATATATACATACACATATAAACATATATACACATATGCATATAGACATATACACAAAGATATACACATATACATAAATATACATACACCCATGTGTACATACACTTACACATACATATACTTAGTTATTGATAATCTTCATCAATTATAGATATATACATTCATATATATGTATGCAAGTCCATACGATACATATTTATCCTGTTTCTCTGAGGGTGAATAACCTCTTCCTTCATTAAGTTTGAATCTTTCCATATTTTTCCAAGTCCACCAGTTCCTATACCATAGCAATTCCAATCTTATACTGTTTAGTTGTTTTAAATAGTCCAAAACAACATTGATAAATATGCCTGACATATAGTGTAGTTTCCCTGTTTTTCTCTTTTGAAAAAAAATCTATCTTAGCCTTAACTTTGTCCGAGATAATGATTACCACCCCTGCTCCTTTCTCCCTAACAAATTCTACTCCTGATCTTTATTTTTTGTTCGAGTGTATCTCTTATTTTCTTTTCTTCCCAACTTCTCTACTCTACTTCTACCTATTACCTTGTCCTGCTATTACTTAATCTACCCCCCCCCCAAGGATCCCTCCCTTATCCTCCCCTTCCCATTAATCTAAACACCCTTCTATGCCTCCCTTTAACCTACTCCCTCATCCTCTTCTCTACGAGATCCCTCCCTTATCCTCTACCACCTTCCTATCTCCTTAGCACTTTATTTTTTACTGAATTTAGAAGACCTTTATACTCTTTTAGCTGTATATGTATTTTTCCCTCTTGAACCCATTCCTGATAAAAATAGGTTTCCAGAACTAACAGCTCCCCTCCCCCACCTAATTCCTCTGTATTGGTTTTTCCTCTTGCACCTCATTTTTATAAGATAATTACTCTTTTCAGCTGTTCCTAAATGGTTTAACTTTTTAAAATCGTATCATACTCTGGTCTACCTCAATCTTTCTTACAAGCTACCCAATTACTAATAATAATCTTACAAACATAAAAGGTTAACAGTCTGTCCTTATTGAGTTCCTTGTAATTAGTCTTTGACATGTACCTTATTTTTCTCTTGGCTTTTGCACATCAAATCTTCTATTAAATTCAGTGTTTTTTTAAACAAAATCCTAAAAGTCTGACAATTCATTAAATGTTCATTTTTTTTAAATTCAGGATTATGCTTAGCTTTGCTGGGTATGATATTTTCAGTTGGAACCTCAGTTCTTTTGCTCTTTGATATATGATGTTCCAAGACATGCAGTCTTTTAGTGTTGCTGCTGCTAGGTCTTAAAGTTCTTCTAGGAATTCTTTTGGGGCAAGTGGTCATTTGACATTACTCTTTGGGGCAGAAAAGGGTTTCTTTGCTTCAGTATCCTCTTCTGAAGATGAACCCTGCTCTTTCCTATTCCCATAGTAATTCTCTGTGGTTGGATTCTTTCTCCTTGCCAGCTCTTTTTTTAAAATTTGTAGCAGTTTAGTTTTTGTAATCACCTCTAGCACTGGGGTATGGAGAGTGTTGCCTCTGGCCTCAGATCCTCCTTTAGTTCTCCCCTGTGGAACCAAAACCAAGAGCTCCAGGCTCCTGTAAGTGCCCATAGCCAGTGGTGTCCCTACCCCACTGCTTCTGCACTCACCTGCATGTGTGCCGATTCCTTCCTCCCCCTGCCACTCTCTGAAGCACAGCTAGGTCTGGCATTCCTTGTCAGCAGAGGTTCCCTAGATCTTCTCCAGTTCAGACACGCAATTCCCCTCACTGTCCCGAGGACAAAAGTTCCTGTGTCTGGGACCAAAGCAGCCTCCCAACCCCAGCTAACCCCAGGGCTTGCAGCTTGTCATTTAAGCGATTCTATCCTGGAGGTCCCTTCACAGGGACCGATTGTCATCCTGAGATTTTTCTTCTGATCTCCAATTGTTCCAGGAGGATCCCTGTAGTACCCCTGCTCTTATTTATTTTTACAGCTCTATATGTGCCCTGTGGTGCTATTATTATCATCTTGTTTGTGGGGGAAATCTGGAGAGCTTGGAATTTTCTGACCTACTCTGCCATCTTCCCAGGATCCTTTCCTGAATTACTCTTATGACCTTGAGAATAGTATTTGACCTCTGCGAGCCTCAATGTACTTACTCCTCTATAAAATGGGTACATTATCTATTTCACAGTGCTGTTTTTAGATTGAAATGAGGTAGTGTATGCAAAATTATTTATAAACCTTGAAGCACTATATAAATGTTATTCATCATCATTGATGTCTCTTGGCCTTAGTTTCCTTAACTGTGAAATGGGGATGATAATAACATCTACCTCACAGGGTTGTTGTAAAGGTCTAGTGATATGACATGCATTTTGTACACCCCAAGACACTGTATAAATGTAGGTCTAATTATTAAATCATTAAGAAATTTTTATTTAATTATTTAATGATTACCTATTTATTTAATTATTATTTCCTCTTTCTGGGCCTCAGTTTTCTCTCCTGTATAATGATTGAATTGGGCTAGGTGATTTTTAAGATTCCTTCTAGTTCTACAAAGTCCTTGAGGTAGCCTGCCATTTTGTGACTACGTGGTCAGGAGACAGAATCGCTGATCCCTCATTTAGGTTTCTGAAAGTAAACTGAACAGCTCTGACCTGCCACTGCAGAAAATCAGTTCATCCCTGGTTTTTTTTTTTTAAGTTGACAATTTGAAGCAGGATTGGGATGAGGAGAGAGAAGAAGCAGCGCCTAGGAAACAGTCCGATGGTTCTTTCTAATCATACCATACAAAGACATTTCTTCAATAAGAGTATCCCAATTATAATCAAACTGTGGGAGTATTGTTAGAGAAACACCATCCCCTCCATAATCTCATTCATTCCCCTATTTGGCCTCTAGTTCCCTCCCTGTCTGATTTGGAAGTTAGCCATGTGGTAAAGCAACTTTCCCAGGGATGTAAGCAATCAGATCCTGTATTTAAATAACATTCACTGGGAACAGGTCATCATATAGGTTGCCCTGCGGGCCTGAATTAAGTTCCCAGACAAATATATTATCCTTTGGGTCACTGAGGGAAGGATATCAGGAATTTCCTCAATGATATGTAACAACCACAGGAGGTGATGGAATCACCTTCACTAGAAAAAGAAAATTTTTAATTCTTTAAGGAACCAGTATTCTTCTGATGGGTACATTCCTTCTACATATGCAGATCACAACCTCTCATGCTTTGATAAATAATCTTCAAGGCTTGCTGTTACTGGGAAAAATAATCATCCCACGGTGGGAACCTCACTACTGATAGAGACTTTCTGAACTTTGGCACAGTTTCAAGGCATTTTCATATCCATTCCCAAATAGAAATGGGTCACAGAATTATACAGAAGGATCCCTGTGGGCCACATATTAACTTTGAAAACCACATATTAACATTATCTATGTTCTATTATATTTTTATCTGTTGTGTTAGATATTTCCTAATTACATTTTAATCTGGTTCTGCCTGCACTGGGGAGTGTTGTAGGCAATGTTTGACACCTCTGTTTTAGCTCACCATTTAAGGCATTCTACAATCTGGCTCTAACTTACGTTCCTATTTTTATTTCAAACAAATTCCTTCTACTGACTCCATGTTCTAGCCTAATCATAGTAAACTTGTCGTTGATAGGGGGAGGGGGAAGAGGATGTGTCACAGTCCATACTAATTGATTGATTGCACCTAAGGTCTAACTTCCTAGTCATCTGTCCAGTGAGGAGCAAACTTTGCTTTCCAGCTCTTCCTAAGACGATGGGCTTCCTAATTACTGGAATTCATGCCATTCACATTTTTTTTCTTGGTGTGGATCACTAGGCCAAGCTCCTCAGAGTAAATCTTATTGAGGGAGGTACTGGAGTATTTTTGCTTCCATATAACCAACACACTCTCCTCTGCTAACAGCAGCACCTGGAGAACCTCAACATCTCAAAGGAATCTGTCTTCCATTTAGATGCTCGAGAGCAGGGATTACTTCATTCTTTGTATTTGAATCACCAGCACCTAGCAAAGTACCTGGCACAAAGTAGGAACTTAATAAATTTCTGTTAGTTGAGTGGTTACTCAGGTTGCACATCCAGTAAGCCACAAAACCAGGATTTGAATTCAATTTCAAATCAAGTGTTCTGCCAACATGTCCTCTGCATGAGAGTTTGGTCTGTCTCCCTCTCTCCTCTACTCCCCATTGCTTTTTGAATTCAGAGTACAGTCCTATGGGAGAAAGGGAACTGCTGAGATAGGAACAAGGGCCTCACTGACCTCGGGAGTGGGTGAGATTCCTTTTGCTTTGTTTTTGACTGGTAGAATGGTGCCTTCAAGTTGTGATTCCTTCTTGGCAGCCTGCATGGAGAGAGAAAGATATTTTAAAAATGAAAGTGTGACATTCAGGCATATCTGAAGCTAGGTAAGGTAGTACCTGGGAATTCTGAAATATTCATCTATCCGGAGTCACCAAAGAATAAGAAAATGACATTCTTAGCAAGTGATGCAGAGAGAGAAATATTCCCTAAGGGAGAGAATTACTAATATGCTGGAAGATTTCAGTGTTTGCTGAATACCTACATATCGTTCAATTCATATTTAATGTGGCTCCCAATTCTTGTGTCCAGCTTAAAGAGAAAGGTTGAGGACTTAATCATCCCTTCAGGAAAACTGGGAATTCAATAGATAAGGGGAAAAAAAAAGCATCAACCAGTGGAGAAAATGTAGAATTTTAAGCCAGGAGATCTGGGTTTAAATTCTGGCTCTGACCCTTCTGAGCTATGTGGCCATGGGTAAATCACTTAAATCACCTGAGCATCAATTTACTTATCTGTAAAATTAGAAAAATTTACTTGTAGTTGTGATAAGATATTTTTATAGCACTTTAAGGCTTATAGCAACCCTATGGAGGCAGACCATATAAATATTATTTTCATTAGTCTGGCCTGGAGAGAATGACAGAGAATAATGCCCAGGACAGATTAGGTACTGGGAAGAGATTGCAGGCCAGACCAGGCACCTGCAAGCAGAGACTCCACTGAGAATAATACAATTACATCAACAGAAAGCATCAGTCCACTTAACATCGGTGATGGAAGTTAGCCTTGTGCATTTCCTATGATGTGAATGACTCTTCTCTTGCCACTGATGAAGTGTGTGCTCCATGTTAATGGGGGAAAATCCCCCCCCCCCACTTTTCTTACCATGCTATATCATTAGATAGCTTTGTTTTTAAACAATTATCTCCTTTGCTTGACCAGCAAAAGTTAATACATCAGGGATGGCAGTGTTGAACTATGGTCTTTGGGAGTGGATGCTTACCTATTGAGTACCTTCAACATGAGGTAGATTTTCTGGGGACTTTACAATGAAGAATAGGTTACCCCTAGGCTATATTTAGAAAGACATTTATAAAATTTCAGCTGATTCAGAGGATGGACAACCAGGATGGTGAGGGAATTGGAGAGCAAGCCTAAAGAAGGGCATGTGTAGGTGGTACATGATAATTCTCTGGAAGTATCTGAAGTGCTGCCATATGGAAGAGGGATTGTATTTCTTCTAGATGACCTCATGTATTGGTAATTAAGGTGAGCTTTTAGCACTTATTCAATCAAATGCCCTTGAGGAGTTTGGTCTTTGTTTTCTTGATTAAATTAGAAGTCCTTGTATCAGGAGGGCCGAGTTTATAATCTCAAAGAGGATCATAAACATGTCTGAAAGGTTCGGAATCGCCGGATAGAAGAAACTCTCAAAGTAGAAGGCAGAAGAATCAAAACATTTATTTAGGCTCCACAGTAACCAACCCATGAACCAGAAGCCCCATTTTGATATGTTGATCATAATCTTCCAGGCCCAATAAGTACGCCTTGAAAGAGTAACCAGGAGGCTACAGAGAAACATGATTGCGTAAAGCAAAATCATGTTTCCCCCTTTTATGGTAATAAGATTACCCACTGGACTGAAGTCTTTGTTCAGCTTCCTCCCGTAGGTCAGCTCTGCTGCTGGCAGCTCCTGCCTCAGCTGTGTCTGTCTGTAACTGAAGCTGCAACTGAAACTGACGATGTAACGGTCGCTGTAACTGACGTAACTGTCGTAACTGTCGCTGGCTCCAACCGGAAAAGGAAAGAGAAGAATCTTCAAGCTGTCCTCTCCCCTCTTATAGGGTTTTTGACATCATCAAGCTCCGCCCAAATGACCAGGGCCGATTGGTTCCTGAGTTGGCCCCTCCCCCTAGGGTAGAGGTTAACACCTCCCCTCAGCCAGCCCCATGACTCCTCACACAGGAAGCTGTCTGCTTCCCGGCATGCTCCCCGGGCCTCCTGCCCCGGAAGAGCAAGCCACAGTGTCCAGAGGCTCAATGAGGCAAGCTGAGCCATTCAAAGAAAACAAAAGCCATTATGGCTACAGTCCTTGATGACCTCCTTGCCTCAAGGAAAAACCTAGTTTGCATGGATTTGAGTGACATGTTTGTGACATCAGAGGCTTTTAGACCATGTGGGTTTAAGATGCATTTTTGTGAGGCTTTTAGGTCATGTGGGTGAGTCGCATGTGTGACTCACTTTTTACCCTGAACAAGATATATAAACCCAGAGGTTGGCATTCTCCCTTGGAACTCTGAGCCACAGGAGGAGTGGCGCATGACTCTGGGCCAGCCATTGTTAAGAGTTCCCTGGCTTGTCAACCCAGATGTTGATGGTTTCTTGAACTGCGAACTGTGATTTTTGTCTGTTTATATAGTGTATGTTTGTAATTTGTTTGTACTTGCTCTGAAGCTCAAGTTGCTGGTTTTTCCCTCCTGAACTAAGCAAGTTTATATGTATATGTTGGATTAAACTAAGATTGTTAACCCCTTAACGTTACTTTCCTTAGTAAAGCAGATCAAAAGAACCTGTGCTGGTAGTGTTATTGTTCTTGGGCTTGTGTTGGTCTTTCACCCCCACAACAGCTGCTAGCTGAATTATTGCAACACCCCAAAGAGCAGAATTAGGAGTGATGAGTAGATGTTCTAGATAGATAAATTTCAACTTAATGCAAGAATAGCCTTTCTAACAATTATTGCTATTCTAAAGTAGAATGGGCTGCTTTGGAAAGTACTGGGTTTCCCATCAGTTGAGGTCTTTAAGTAAATTAGCAAGTAATTAATTAAGACTAATTGCTGGGGATGTTGAGAGCATTCTTGTTCAAGCATGAGTTGGACTAGATGAGCTTGGTGGTGTCTTCCAGCTATGAGATCCTGTGATGCTGAGAGTCACCAAGAGAGTGAAGTTTGGTGCCGTAGATGGGAAGGTGGGGAACTGAATGGCAAACCGATGAGATGTGTTTCCAGAGACTGGATTTAGAAACGGATTTTTCAATAGCTGACTTTTTTTATGAGACCCATAAACTAACTTTTTCTTTTCTTTTTTTTGGGGGGGTGGGTAGGGAGGTCCATCCTTCCTGGTTTCACCTCATGCAGGTTTTTAAAGGAGCAGCTGACAAGAGGCTGCATACCCAGGTCAAAAGATCCCACATTTCCCAGGTTCTAGTTCAGCTGTAGAACTTTCCTGTTGGATTATCTAATGTGGATGGGTTGCCTCTCTAAAAAAGTTCATCTTCTGAAGTTTGCGCACTCTTAAGAGAATCATTGCCAGCTGGGGGTCTGACATATCACTTGTTCATTGTTGGAGAACTAGAGGGTTGAGAAATGATAGCCATCTATCCTCTATATCCAACCTAAACCATTTTTCTTGGCACTGAAACCTAATTCGAAGTAGAATTGGAGAGTTTGTGGATTATTCATTCCTCTTTTGTGGCAGACATTAGCTTGCATTTCTCTTTATTGAGGTGGGTCTGAGGCTTATATGGCATCATATGGCATCACATAGAAGGAGGAATGTGACTGATGGAGGCTTCTTGGCATAAAAGACTGTATGACCAGAGAAACATCTGTGACACCCTATTGCTCTCCTTCTAAACTTCTTTTGACCACAGTAATTTGCTCTATTCACTCTCACCAAAGACCTGCCTCACTCGCTCAAGTTTATCTCACTTCTGTATGAACTGCAACACCTTACCTGCATCTTTCCTGATAGGCTTATGTCCTTATGTTTATCTTTTGGAAGAATTGGGTTTGAACTTTGGTATTTTCCTCTCCAAGGGGCAGCTGTGTGGTGTAGTGGATAAAGTACCAGGCCTGGAGTAAGGAATACTCAGCTTCCTGAGTTCAAATCTGGTCTCAGGCACTTAGTAGCTGTATGACCCTAAATAAGTAACATTAGTTGGGCCTGGAGAGAATGACAGAAAATAATGCCCAGGACAGATTATGTACTAGGAAGAGACTGCAGGCCAGGCCAGGCCAGGTACCTGCAAGCAAAGACTCCACTGAGAATAACACAATGACATCAACAGAAAGCATCAGTCCATGTAACATTAGTGATGGAAGTTAGCCTTGTGCATTTCCTATGATATGAATGACTCTGCCACTGATGAAGTGTGTGCTCCACATTAATAGGGGAAAATTTTGCCTCAGTTTCCTCATGTGTAAAATGAGCTGGAGAAGGAAATGGCAAACCACTCCAGTATCTTTGTTAAGTGGGGTCATGAGGATTCAGACACAACTGAAAAATGACCTAACAACATTTACCTCTCCTTTACTGCCAGAATAAGTTCTGAGTTCTTTTGTCTCTGACAAATGCTTCTTGTTCACCTTTGGGTCTTTCATAGACAAGGCCAAGGCCAATGCTTTAATCAGCTAAATCCTTTCCCTATGGCCAAACCTGGCCCATAAAAGTAGTATAGCCTCTTAGAAGAATGATGAAATCATTAAACCTTGTCTTCAGTTCCGTTGGCTTCTCCTTTCTCTTCCTTTCCTTCCTTCTTCCCTTTTTTATGTCCTCCCTTCCTCCCATGCCATCATTTTCTCCTCCTTCGGGTAACCACTGTCCCTTGTCCCTATGCTCACTTTCTTAACAAAAGCTGCTCCAGGACAGATTTGGAAAGAAATCATATACACAATAGTGCCTCTGTGCTGGATCTTCCAGGGGGTATCTACACTTGATGCCCAATCTTTGATCTTCTTTCGTTCCACAGGAATTTTAGGTTCATCTAGTCCAGGCCTCTCATCTTACAGAGAGGTAGGTGAGTGACCTTCCAGGTGCCTTTGAAATCACACCACCTGAGCTGATACCTACTACCTACATAGAAGGCCGACTCTGGGCTTTATCCAAAATCACCTTAGGTATCCAGGTAAAGGGCCATTGAACAAAGGAAGCAACACAGAGGACAACTATGAGAGAAGCTTTGAGACTGACCAGAGAGGAGGGGAAATTCTTCCTAGCTGTTAGTGTTAGAAGCAAAGCCTTGCATGCTCGTTTCATTCCCTCTGGGATGCTGAGAGGCCCATAAAGGCAGGCCAGAGTTGGAGCTTTCTCCTGCCTCCTCATGAATCCTTCCCTAAAGTCTGGCCTTATTAGTTCAAAGAATGGCAATTACATACTCCCCAGGCTGCTTCTTTTGCCTCTGACTGTGGCTCTCAATTCCATAGCAACTTCAGGTTTACAAAGCACTTTCCTAACAGCCCAGTGAAGTAGGTAAATCTCATTAACCTCATTTTACGGATGAGTGAGAATGTCAAGCCTTACCTGATTTAGCTCCTCCTGAAGTTTGTCTGCTAATTGCTCATCGGGTGATGGCTTGCTCTGGGGTCATGCAGATAGTACTGGATTGGGTTTGAACTTAGGTCTCTTCAGATTCTCAGTGTGGGGCTGTTTTGACTTTACAACACTGCTCTTACAGAGTCGCTTCCTTCTGCACAGTTTAAAAGTCCTCGCTTTGTGATTTTGTAAATGCCGGCCCTCTAAGAGGAGAAGCTGAGAATGGTGTAGAAATGGAATACAATGAGGAATTAGAGGCCTTGAGTGAGAATCCTGGTTCTACACCTACCAGCTAGGTGCTCTCCAGCTAACTACTTAACATTATCAGCTTTGGTTTCCTCATCTGTAAAGGGGGGATATAACAATACCGCTCAGGTTTGTTGTGAGGAAAGCATCCTAGAAATATGGGCTACTTGATTTTATCTTAGACTGGGAACCTATCTCTATTTCTTCTGAAAATTTTCATTCTAGGCAGATAGCCCTTTCCCCTCGGCTCGCTCTTCTTCTAGGAAATGCCTTCAGAATCTTAGAAGCAATTTAATTACTTTTTTATAAATTCATTTGAGGCATGCTAGTAAATATTTAGCAATTGACTCAAAAAAAATGATATGTTATATACATTAAAGTCTAATACATTATGGATAAAAAGTATACATATATATAAAATTATATATATAATGTAACTTATAAAATTATATATTATATGAAAGTATATGTTATACACATGATATATAAAAAACATTGTATATTAAATTTATACATTCTCTAGTGTATACAGGATACACTTTTAAGCTTAATTTGCATTATTAATGTTTTCTCCATCATCATTCATCATTCTCCATCATCATCATTCTTTTGAAAAAAACATTATTTGAAACATTTTTTCCTTTTTGAATTTTGAGTTTCAAATTCTTCCTTTCCCTTGGACCTATCTCCCATCCACTGAAAAGGCTAGTAAAATGATATAAACTAATTATACATGTGAAATCATGTAAAACATATTTCCATATTGTCCGTATCATAAAAAAAGCAAAAAGGGAGAAAATTATACTTCAGTTTGTACTGGAGTTCCTCAGTTCTCTCTCTGGGGGTGGATAGCATTTCTTCATCATGAGTCCTTTGGAATTGTCTTGAATAATCATATTGATCAGAGTAGCCAAGTCCTGTTAGTGTATGGTTTGTAGTCAAGACTTGTCTGTTAGTGTGCTGAATGATCTTCTGGTTTCTTTTCACTTCACTTTGTATCAGTTCATATTGGTCTTGCCAAGTTTTTTTTTTTTCTGAAACCACCCCTCTCATCATTTTTTATAGCACAATTAGTACTCCATTAGTACTCCACAATTAACACTCCATTAGTACAACCATATGCCACAACTTGTTTAGTCATTCCCCAACTGATGAGCATCCCCTCAATTTCTAATTCTTTGCCATCATGAAAGTAACTGCTATTTTTGTACATGTAGGTCTTTTTCCTTTTTCTTTGATCTCTTTGGGATATAGACCTAGTAGTGGTATTACTGAGTCAAAGGATATCCACAGTTTTATAGCCCTTTAGTCATAGTTCCAAATTGTTCTCCAGAATGGTTGGACCAGTTCACAACTCCATCAACAATTTATTAATATATCGATTTTTCCTCAACCCCTCCAGCATTTTGTCATTTCTGATAGGTTTGAGGGATTACCTCAGAGTTCTTTTAATTTGCATTTCTCTAATCACTGGCAATTTAGAGCATTTTTTCATGTGATTATAAATACCTTTGATTTCTTCTTGTGAAAACTGCCTGTTCTTATCCTTTGACCATTTATTAATTGGGGAATGGCTTTTATTTTTATAAATTTGACTTGGTTCCCTTTATATTTAAGAAATGGGCCTTTATCAGAGAAACTTGCTGTAATTTTGAAAAACAATTTCTTCATTGTCTATGGAACCTTTTACCAAAATGTAGTTTCCCTGATTATCTCTTTTAATTAGGTCTATTTTTGTTTTTGCTTTGTCTGAGATTATGATTGCTATCCCTGCCTTTTCTACTTCAGCTGAAGCATAATAGATTCTTCTCCAGCCTCTCATTTTCTTGTAAACAACATATTGTTGGATTCTGGTTTCTAATCCATTCTACTGTCTGCTTTTGTTTTAGGGGTAAGTTCACATTCATCTGTACAGTTATGATTACTAACTGTGTTTCCCTCCATCCTACTTTTCTCTGTTTATCTTTCTAGCTTTTTATACTGTCTCTCCTCAAAAGTCTGTTTTGTTTCTGACCACAACCATCCTTACTCTATCCTCTTATTTTTCATTGCCTTCCCCCCATTGCTGTATCTCTTATCTCCTTCTCCTTTATTTCCCTATTGGGTAAGATAGATTTCTATGCCCCAACTGAGTGTGTATATATATTCTTCTCCTTTTGAATTAATTCCTATGAGAGTCAGGCTATATTATTATAATATATATATATTATATATTTATAAATAAAGTTATAGTTAATGATTAATAATAACTACTATTTATATAGCACTTTACTGCTTCCATAAAACTTTACAAATATTATCTTATTGATCTTCACAACAACCATTTACTACTATTATCCCCATTTTACAAATGAGGGAACTGAGGCAGACAGATGTTAAGTGACTTGTCCAGGGCCACCCAGCTAACAAATGTCTGAAGCTGGATTTGAATTCAGGTCTTCCTGACTCCAAGTTCAGCGCACTATTCATTGTGCTACCTAGCTGTCTCTGGTGAAGTGGGGCTAATCATAAAATCTCATATCTATGTAACTCTTATGAAGTACTTTCCCCACAATAGTTTTGTGACCAACTTATAGATTAGAACGGTGAGGTTCAGAGTGGTGGAATAACCCTGCCTCTTATTACATGGCTAGATCATTCTATTTCAACATATACTGTATGGTGCCTTATACACTGTAGGCACCTTAGGTATCTGTTAATTTAATTTACATCCCGCCCGCCATTTTGTTTAAGCTGTCTCAACAAGAATACTTTCAGGAACTGGACGAGATGATGTCTGAGGTCCCTTCTAGCTCACCACTCATATGGTCCCGGGAATCCAAGCCCATTGTGTCAGTTATAGCCAAGAAGGGGCCAAAGGAAGAGTAGAGGTGCTGAAGGCCTCTTGACCTTGTCAGGAACCCTCTCGCTTTTCCCGGCACTTTCTCTTTCTTCCCTACATAGACCTTAATGGAAAAGTACTTTGGGGCCTCTGTAAATTATTAATCATTCTGTGATACCACATACAGCTGAATAAAAAGGTGATCAGCCTCGAGCTGAGTTTGGGGAAAATCCAAAAGCCCAGGGATGCCCTTCTGACATCATGGAGGCTTCTGTCTCCTGCTAAGTGAGTTCTGCCCTGCACTGCCTTTCATAGCTTCTGCCAAATTCCTCACTTCCTGACGTGCAAACCCCAGTGGAGTCAACAACTTCTGCTTTCATTTTAGGGTCTGACTTAGATGAATGACTTTAAATTACTTCCAACCTTCAGTTGATTTAAGATGTCACACAAATGTTCAATGAGTATATATTTAGGGGATGTATGAACTGGAAAGTAAGAAGGGTGTCAGCATCTTTGATTTTGCTCCAACTATATAATATTCCCTGCCTCCCCAACAACAGGTCAGACTTTGAATCTATCCAGGCAAAAGTCATTGTGGAGAGGAACTTTAATTGATGCTATTGAAAGTCAAGAATGAACACCCGATGGAAATATTCCAGTGGTATTGTAGAATGCCCAATAGCCACAGAATCGTGAGACCTGCTGTTGAATCCAACCATGTGAGCTCAGCGAGGTCTTTTTATCTCTCTGAGCTTCACTTTCCTCCTCCTTAAAATGGGGATATTGATACTTGTAATGCCTACTTCACAAGGGTGTTGTGAGGACCAAGTGAGCTGATGGATATTAGGCACATTTTTACTACAAGCTCTCCTCAGATGCCTCATTTAAGTTTTGGAGATTACCCTTGGTTCTTGAAGGCTATATCAGGAGAGCACAGGCTCTAGCAGGTCCTAGAAGCTGTGGAGGGCCTGAAATGTAACAGGGTACATTCATTGTATGAGAGAGGAGCAACCTAGCTAAGCAGACAAAGGTTCACTACCATAGCGCTGACCATGGAATTATGATTCTTTTTCAGTCATGCCAAGTCATGAAAGAACCAAAGCAGGGAGTAAACTAGAAACAGAATGGAATGGAATAGAAATGGAAATCCTGATGCCTGAAACTGCTTATCACACTGAGTTGTTATGGTTTACCAAATCCTCGGTGGTTTACAAAGTGATCTATAATTGGCAAGTAGGTGGTGAACTGAATAGCTCATCCCAACCTTGGAGTCAGGAGGACCTGAGTTCAAATCTAACCTCAGACACTTACTAGCTGTGTGACCCTGGGCAAGTCACTTAATTCTGATTGCCTCAAAAAAAAATTCTTACAAAGTGCTCTATAAGCTGTGAGTGCTGTTTCCAATAGGCTGGTTTATGGAGGAAGGATTAAACTTTTTTTGTCCAATCCCAATGTGTGGAAGTTACAAGTAGGCAAATTTCTGCTCAAAATAAGAAAGAGCTTCCTAGCATTAATAACTATATACAAATGGGATGGGATATGCTGAAGGGTCATGAATTCCTTTGTTTATGAGGTATTTAAGTCAAGGTTTGATGCCTCCTCTTCTGAGATGTTGTAAAGGGAACTCACTGCACTTATGTCCCACACACAATGGCAGATGTCCCTTCCAACCTTGATACTTTGTGGCTCTGTATAGGCAGTCTTGGTTTTAGGAATCCTCCAAAACCTTAGACTTTCCTTCTTTTACCTTGAATTCCCTGAAGATAAGACAAAGGAGCTGCTATGGGAGAGGAGAGACTAAGCCTGAGAGCCTTGGGCTGTGGAAAATCAGCTGCTAGATCCGACTAAGACCACTGCTGCTAGGAAGGGGAATGAAAGAAGACAATGTTGATCTTCAAAATATTTTTCTGAGGTGGCCTATTACTCAGCAATTCAGAACAGCCTCAAAATGACCTTGTCATTTTATTTAAAAATGAAAAGTGGAATATGACTTTAGTATCTTTTTGGTTGGCTCTGGCAGAAATAGCCAAGAAGATAGGTGGAGATTTCAGAGAAGAGAATTCAGAGGAAGCAAGCTTGGAGCACTGGGGGTGGAACATTAAGATTATTGTTATTGATATCATCATCATCATCATCGTCACTTTTGTTATTATTGGAAAGCTCCTGAGCTGTATATGGAAGATGTATCCCAGAAGTTAATTACTTTCTGGGTGAATATCTGATTAAAAATGTCATTTGAGAGCTTCTTCTGCAGCTCATTTCCTCTCTTTATGAAACTGACTTTCAATGTCAAAACCCTTTTAAATAGCACAGAGCCTCCTCACATCCCCTCCTTGGAAAATGGGACAAGGACTACTTTCCAGTTTTGAAAACTGGAATCCTGTGGCCTAATGGTTTTTTTTCTTTTTTAACTCTATGCAATTTCATAGACCAAGGAACAGATCAGCTAAGGAATCTGATAGGAAAACATGCTGACCATGGGAATATCTGGAGTCACTTTCCTAAGTGATAGCTGCACTTGGATTGGTTAGGATTAAAAAAAGATACCAAAATACTAGAGAATTGTAAAAGGTTAGAGTTTGATAGAGTCTTTAAAATGTAGAATGTCTGGTCTGGAAGGGCCCTTCGAGGTTATTTTGGCTAACTCCCTCATTTGAATGGATGCCACTGTCTGAAGAAGTACATCTTTTATTTTCCACACCAGGATGCTTATTGGTCTTGCTTCGACCTTCGTGGTATAGTATAAAGGACAAGGATGGGGACTCAGGAGAAGTGAATTCTGCTTGAATAACTTTGCAACTTCTGGCATATCACTTCAACATTTCCAAGACTCATTCTTTTGCTCTGATAAATGAGGAAATTGACTAGATCAGGAGTTTTTAACTTGGGGTCAATGGGCAGAGGTCAGGAGTTCCTTGAACTTGCATGGCAAAAAAAAAAAAACCCGAAACAAAACAAGGCAGAAAAACAAGAAAAATCCTTATTTTTCACTAGCTTCTAAGTATTTCCTTCAGTTTTTAATATGATCAGCAAACATTGTTCTGAGAAGGGGTCCTTTGGCTTCACCAGACTACCAAAGGGGTCCATGACATTAAAAAACAGTAAAGAACCATTGAATTAGATGGTCTCTAAGGCCTCTGCCTGTTCCAGATTTCTACAATTCTCCGTGTCTCTGTATGGGTCTCTATCCAACTTCCTAACTACACACACCAATGCTCCAGTGCCATTGCTAAGTATGTGCCTAATTTTGAAAATATTTAGTTGTGGGATAGGAGCATGGGATCAAGAATAAAAAGGTGAAAATTGTAAACTAATTTGACAAGTAATTGCTGAGGCAAGGCCTTTGCCCTAGGTATTCTGGGGGATACAAAGATACATAATACCAAGTCACCCTTGTTTCTACTTCCTTTATCTATTAACTCATTTGTGTACTTACTTAGTAATTGGGCATTTATGGGGCTAACTCTAAAGGTTTCATAAGGAAAGGAATTCTTGTACTCACTACAAAAATTGAGACAATGGGAGAACAAAAGGGAGGAGGGCCATGTGAGCATGAAAGAGTGACCCCCATGATAGCTGGTAAATTTTTTCCCCTTCCTCTTTGTGCTCCCTCCTTTCCTTTCTTTGTACCTTCCTCAGATGAAGGAAGGGACCCCATGGGGAGGTATCAGAATGACCTGGATAAAATGGTCTGGCCTGGGATGTGGTCAATTAATCATAATTGCATATATTTATATATTGTTGTCCAGTTGTGTTTGACTCTTCATGAACCTGTGGACTGTACCATCCAGGGGATTTTCTTGGCAAAGATACTGGAGTGGTTTGGCAGTGGATTAAGGCAAACAGAGGTTAAGTGACTTTCCCAAGGTCACACAGCTAGTACATGTCTGAGGCTGAATTTGAACTCAGGTCTCCCTGACTCCAGGCCCAGCTCTCTATCCACTGAGTCGCCTACCGGCCTCTGGTCACATTTATATAGTGAAGTATTTAGCATGCGTTATAGCATTCAATTCTCAACAATCTCGTGAAATAGGTGTTACTATTATCCATATTTTACAGAATAGGAAATCGAGGGTCAGAGAGGTTCAGTGATTTGCTGAGGATCACGTAGTTAGCATCTGTCTAAGACGGTATTTGAAGGTAGGACTTCCTAACTCCCAGCCTTACACAATAACTATCACATATTATTATATCATATACAATTACATGATTATGTATAAATATATATTATATAACTAACCAGAGAAAGCTGTCTCCTAGATCAGACCTGACACTGAGGTTCAGCAATCAGCAGCCCACGGCAAACCAGTCCCCAGAGTACAGGCTGAGTTCTTTCCAGCTCCTCCTTTGTGTCCCTTCAGTGCCCGGGACTGAAATGTCCCTTGAGGTCTGAAATCTTAATCTCTGCTCAGATCTATCCTCTTGAGGAATGTTTCAGACTTTAAAATTATCCTTCCCCAGTCCACTAAACTTGGTCTTGATCTGATTCTATTCAATTTTTAAAAATCCATTAAGTGCCTACCTGCTGTATCCGAGGCACTTTTCAAGAGATAAAGAGACAAAAGTGAAAAGTCCCCTGTCATCGAGGACCTTATATTATACCAGGGGAAAACAACACGATTAAGTAAATTAAAAGTATACACAAATTAATGCAAAGTAATTTCAAGAGGGAGAGAGTGCTAATAACTGGGAAAGGGTAAAGAATGTCTTTGTGTAGGTGGGTTCCCGTGAACTGGGCATTCAAGGAAACTAAGGATTCCATAGGGTGGATTTTCTTTTTTTTGGGGGGGGGGGAGGTAGGGCAATTGGTGTTAAGTGACTTGCCCAAGGTCACACAACTAGTAAGTGTTTCAGGTGTCTGAGGCTGGATGTGAACTCAGGTCCTCCTGACTCTAGGGCCAGTGCTCTACTCGCTGTGGCACCTAGTTACCCCTACCACAGGGCGGATTTTCAAGAAAGAATTTTCTAGATATAGAGGACACTTGTGGAAGTGGGAGGTGACATGGCAACTATGGAGAATAGGAACCTGATAAGTTTTGCTGGAATGGAGAATAAATAAAAAGAAAGACTACAGAATAAGTCTGGAAAAGGAAGCAAGATCCATCCAGAATGTGGAAGGCTTTAAATATCAGGCCTAGGAGTTTGTATTCTATCCTAGGAGCCACTGGAAATTTTTGAGTAGAGGTCACATCTGTGTTTTCGGAGTATCAACCTGGCAGCTCTGTGGAGAATGGGGGAAAGACTGGAAATAGGGAGGTCAATTGGAAGCTATTTCAGTAGTCTGCTTGAGAATTAATAATGGTCCACACTAAAGTAGAGGCTGTTTAAGTGAAGAGAAAAGGATTGATTATGTGGGAGATGCTGGGGAGATAGAACTGAAAAATAACTTAGAAGATGGCTGGATATTGAAGTTATGGGAATACTAAGAGCTAAGGATGACCCCAAGTTTGTGAATCTTGGTGACGGGAAGGATGGCAGTGCCATCCATAGAAATGGGGGACTTTGGAGGATGGATAGATTTGGGGAAAAGTTATAATGAATTCTATTTTGGATTTTTTGACTTTGAGATGGGATGTTCAGGTGGTGATAAATAATGAGTACTAAAGGGTGTGACAGACCAGTAAGCTTGATTCTTTCTAGGAGCCATTTGCTTCCAAAGGGGAATTTGTTAATACTAGTAATATTCCAGATCTTTTCAGTCAGTCAATAAACATTTATTAAGTGCCTACGATGTTCCAGGCACTGAACAACCCAATGAGGAAAGGGGAGAAGGGAATAAGCATTTATCTAGCACCTACTATGTGCCAAGCATTTTGCTAAGTACTTTATTTACAAATATCTCATTTGGTCCTTAAAACCCTGTGAGACAGGTGCTATTATTATCCCCATTTTACAGTTGAGAAAACTGAGGTAGACAGAGGTTAAGTGATTTGTCCAAGGTCACCCTGCTAGGAGATGACTGAGGCTGGATTTGAACTCTGGTCTTCCTGACTAGGACAAGAGCTCAATCTACTGTGCCACCCTAGTAAGGGCACTTCCTCCCCTTCCAAGAAGACTTGGAAATCCCTCTAGGCCTGAGTTGGTAGTTTTCACAAGTCTCTATAGCCAAAAACAATTGGTCAGGAACTAGACTGAATGTAAAACCTTCCTATTTTGGCAAGATCTTCCAGAGTCTTTGATCCAGACTGGCATAGCCTTTGAGGGTTCATTTTTATTCCCAAGCCTCAGTGAGGCAGATCCTGCTGCTGCTAACTTACTTTTATATGGTGTTTTACAATTTGCAAAACACTTTTATGTTCCCTGCCTCATTTGATCTTTACAATAACTCCATGAATTAGTCACAGCAAGTATTTTTAACTCTTTTAAGTATCAGAAAACTTGGGCCCCTACCTAGATGGCACACTGATAATATACATAGAATCCATCATTGGGCTTTTTCTGCTTGTAATCCACTGATTTACCCTCCAAGAATTCTGGGTCATTCCTAAGTGAGGCATGGGTTAGGTCTTTAGTGGAGGGTATACCTCAGGGAAAAGTCAACTGGAGAGAGTCCAGGATAGCACAAGGAACAGTAATCTCTATACCTGGATAATCTTGCAATGTGAAGGAGGCAGCTCTATCATAGACAGAGTACTGGACCTAGAGTCAGTAAGGCCCGTGTTTGAATCCCACCTCAAATGGTTATGAGCTGTGTGAAACTATTCAAGTCCCTTATCTTCTTACATTCATCTTGAGTCTCTCCATCTATAAAATGGAGATGATAATAATAGTGTTGAGCTCATGTGAATTATGTGAGGAATAAAGTAATATGTGTAAAGTGCCTTACAAACTTTAAAGTGATGTTAGCTATTATTATTCTTTACATAGTATCTATGAATAAACATACATTCATATGGAATATAGGCCAATTTTGTCTCTCCTGTGAGGCTGTCAGTCTCTTAAGGGTCTCATTAATATGCATGTAACAGTTTCTTGGGGTTACAGTCACTCTGTCTTTTACTGGCACTCCTAGATTTAAGATCCTTGTGTTGGTAAGCAAAATGGGCTCCTTAGCACTTAGTTCAACAAGTACCCTTGAAGAGTTTGGCTTTTGTTTGCTTTGAGTAATTCAATGTATTTTCATTGAGTCTTACTAAGTGCTAAGCCCCAGGCCCAAACCCCTATTAGGTGTAAAACCTTAGTGGGTGTGGATTGGCAACTAAGGTGGGGCCCAAGGTGGGGCTAACTCCAGGGAGGGCCTAGTTTACATGTCTGGGACAGCAGAGGCTTTTAGACCATGTGGGTTTAAGTCCGCCTCTTTGTGATGATTCTAGGTCACGTGGGTGAGTCGCATGTGTAACTCACCCCTGACGCTGAAAAAGATAAAAAACCAGGGCTTGGCCTCCTCTTCCTTGGAGCTCATTCCCGCAGCAGTGGTGGCGTGTGTGACTCTGGGCCAGCCCTTGTTCTGAGCTCCCGGGCTGAACCTAGATGTTGGTAACTATGAATCTGTATTTGGTCTGTTGATGTTTGTAATTTGTTTGTAATTTGCTCTGAAGTTCAGTGTGCTGGTCTCTTCCCCTGAACTAAGTGAATGATATTTGTATGCTGAATTAAAGTTAGCTTGTCAACCCCTTCACCTTGCTTTCCTTAGTTAAGCAGATCAAAAGAACCTGTGCTGTAGGCAGCTTTCTGGGTGCTGGCTGTGGGTGGATCTTACACCCCCACAGAAGCTGCTAGCCAGATTGTGGAAACAATCCTTTTACTGAATAAGGAATTTGTGAGCTTTAAAAAATTTAGATAATGGCATTTCCATATAATTTATTTCCTTTGTAATTCTATATAATTTTTAAAAAGGTAATTAAAATACTATTTTAGAAGGGGTCCATAGGCTTCACCAGACTTCCAAAGAAGTCTATAACAGAAAATGGTTGAGACCCTATGTTAGATGATCTTTATGGTCCCTTCCAACTCTGTCCTTCTATGTCTGATTAACCAATAAATCAACCAACAAGCACTTATTAAGTACCCATATTTGCTGGCTACCACGTTAGGCCTTGGGCTTACAAAGATAAACATTTAGTGGTCTTTGTCTTCAAGGAACTTAATACTCTAGGTTCTAAGACCCCTAAGATCTCTTACAGTCTATATTCCATCTTCTATGATCCCTTTTGGCTCAAACATTATTTAATGATAAGATTTATTAAATGCATGCCTGGGTGCATGGCACCATATTGGAATATAGAAGGTTCTACTAGAGGCAATTCTGCATTTTAGGCATCACAGGCTCTTGTTGCATTAGAAAGTCGGGTGTATCAGTAAATACATGGTGGCAGTCAGGAGTAGACATTTCCACTGCTGTTCCCTCATTCCCTCACAAAATTCAGTGCTTTGTTAGGCCCTTACCTTTCCTATTATCCTATGATCTTAATTAGGGTGGGTGGTGATGGCAATTATGTTGCCTTGGCACCTTTTCTGTCAGAAGTTACCCTCTCCATGGAGTACCCTGAGGCCTGGCTGGCCAGAAAGATGAATTTACAAAGTGAACCAACAGAGAGCTCCACAACACTGACACTACCAGAAGGTATTACTCTTGGGCTGTTTACGTCCTCCATGATAAGTACAGTATTTGATAGGGAAGGGTAAGTTAACCACATTAAATGCATTCATTTCAAGAATCACAGAACCCAGAAAATATCAAAATAAGAAGAGTCTTGAAATATCATTTAACCTAATAATATTTCTATGGCACTTGAAGGTTTACAAAGTGCTTTCCTCAAAGTGGTTCAGGGAAGATGAGACTCAAAGAAATCGAATGATATGTACAAAGTCATATGTCTAGTAAATGATGGAGCTGGGACTGGATCCCAGGTCCCCCTGACTCAAAGTAAGTATCTGAGTTAAGATTTGAACTCTAATTCTCTGATTGAAGGCCCTTCATGATCTGGACCTACCTCAACTAGTCAGCTTAATCTCTTGTTACTTCCTAAGGGAAACCTGTTATAGTCATGCTTTTTTCAATTCAACAAGCATTTAAGTTATGCACAAAGATGTGCTTCATTCCTGCTTCTTTGCATTCCTTTCCCAGACACTTACTTAAACTGAAATGTCCAGACTCCTCTTCCTTGCCAGTCCAAATCTTTTGAGTCTTAGTGTGAGTACCAGCTGTTCTACACCATTCTTCATTAGTTCAGGGATATTGAATTTCTCCCTTCTTTGAAATCAGTACTTACTGATTCACAACATTCACTCAACAACCATATATTATGCATGTTCAAGGCCTTGGGCTAGATGCTGAGACAGCTACAGAGGTAAGTAAGATGATTGACTGGCATCCAAGGAGTACACAGCCTATAAGAGGTGATAAGACATGTACTCCCCAAAAAAACAGAGTAAAAAACATGATGCAATGAGCATATGAGAGGAGCAGGCAAAGTGCTATGAAGGATCTTACTGAGGGAATCAAGAAAGACTTCACAGTAGTAGAATAGAAGCTCCTTGAGGACAGAGAGAACTGTTCTCTCTCTCTCTCTCTCTCTCTCTCTCTCTCTCTCTCTCTCTCTCTCTCTCTCATAGCTCTGTGCCTACCACAATGCTTGACATCAATTAGGTACATAATAAAGTATCTAGTGAATTGAGTTGTGGTGGTGATATTTGGTGATATTTGAGCTATTCCTTTCTGGTTATCTTTGATTATTTTCTATTCGTAAATAATTTCTTCCCAACCAGAGTGTAAGCTACTTGAGGGTAAGTGGTATGCATGTGTTCTATTGATTTTGTATCAGTTCACTTCCTTTCACTTTAATGCTTATTTACTGATTTCTGGTGGATGGCAGAGAGGCAAAATATCTCCCTGGTCTTATTGAAAATTAAAATCTAGTGTCACCCACAATACCTAGTGCAGGGTCAGGCACACAAGTGTTTAAGAAAATGAATGTTAAATTTAATGGAATGTCGAGCCTCATGAAATACTTGCTGTGGACCCAGGAATATATATCATGGCTGACACTTCGCTCTGGTCCCTGTGAGGAAATTTTACTGGATCACAGAAATAAGAGGTAAATAAAACAACTATAGCATGCTGTCTCTCTAGGATTTGACTTCACAGAAGCTCTCTGGGTACCATGTAAGGCAATTTCACTTTTATTTCCTCCTTAACATACTTCACTATTTTTTTCTCATTTATTTAAGAAAGTAGAAATCAAAACATCAGAGAGATTGGCTTCGATGAGGGAAACGAGAAAACCCCCAGATCCCATATTCTGTGGGTTCAAGAGTTCCTTCCATCCTCCCAGATTTACATGTGTAGCCTTGAGTTACCATCTTCTCTCTACCAAGCTTGACTATTTTATCTTCCTACTTCAGAACTGTGTGGGTACAAGCTGAGAGAGGGCTTGGCCATGTTTAGTAAGCCCTCTGCTTCATATACATCCCTCTAACCCTGTGATATTCCTGAGAGTCCCTATGTGCCATTTGTTCGTCAGACCTTAAGGGGGTGGTGACTCAGGTAGGCAAATGGGGAAAAGGATCTTTGACTGTTGAAATTCTAATGCCACAAATGAATTTCATATTTTTTTATTTCTCATAGATTTTCGCAGAATGAGGAAATGGCCCTGAAGCAAGAATAAAGAATAAAGCAAAAATACAGTAACATTTGCTCATCTAAACAACCTCTAAAGGTGAAAAGAACTGGTGGAAAGCAAAGAGATTTCTTCTGTTACCTGAAATAACCTTTAGTGTGAGTATAGATCTTGTTTTATTGTTCACTTGATATTAATATTTAGAGGATCATTGAACAAATTCATCTTGGTGGCTACATCTATCAAGGAGTCTTATATCATCTTAACATAATGGGGAAGTAACCTTGAAGAAGAGCTGCTTATGTATTTTTCCACTGAGTTAAGATTTAAAAATAGTTAGCAAATAGTTAATACAGCAGGATATCATATTCTCAACACCTGTCAGTCAATTCTGCAACTATGAGGATGCTATCTACTACTGAAAACAAGTTTGCAAAGGTTGCCTATTGTCTTCTCATATTTTCACCAAGAGTACTTTCAAGATGTGCATGGACCATTCTTAGAATTTGTTAAAATAAGGAAGGAAGTAGGATCATGGATTGGTGGTTACTGTTATCCATGGAAGATGTTCCCTTCAAAGTTCATGGAGAAGATTGATTCTCTAGAATCAATCTAGGTCTTCAGATAATCCTGTTTATGCATGACCTTCTGCTGAATTGCTTGAACCCAAGAACACTACTCTCAATGAGATCCATGACCACCTCCAAAGAGATTGGCATATTAACCCAGAAAGGGGAAAAAAGACAAAGAAAGCCTACTACCTTAGTGATGATGTGTAGTTGCATGGGCATCATTGAGTTAATCCATCAATAAAAAATCATGGACAAGCACTATAGATAAACAATGAATTGGATCCAGAATTGATTGGAAAGTAGGCTGGGTTGCTTTGGGGAGATAGCGCTGTGCTTTAGTAATCTCAAACTGCAGCCAAAGCCACATTTTAAAAAAATGCTCATATCTTCCAATGATACAGTTAGACTTCAAATTATGAAATATCATGGTCCTAGAAAAATATGAATTTCAGAGGACTTAAAAGGCAATGGGAAAGCATATAGTAGGTGCAAACAGACTATAGCACATTGTAGTTCATTTACAAGAAGGGCATAAAAAGCATTATCAGAGATGTGTATTACAGGAAGAGGCAGTGGGCCAGTCACATAACAAGAGCAAGGGGTAAGAGATAGATGGCCCATGTGTGACACTGGAATCATAAAATATTAAAAGAACTAGAGGATGACTTTCATCATGTTGTGTTGATACTCTGTGGAGGATTTATGGAAGAAAAAGAATAAGAAACACAGATATGCAAAGGCATGAAGATGTGGGGGAAGTACTTAGATCAGATTACAGATCCATTGAGATATCAAGGTAAATTAAATATCTGCCCATCAGCAATTCATGTGTCTGTTCTGTGAGGATGGCATGGATGAAACACCTTTTGGTCAATAAAGTTTGCTTAGCCAAATTATTCAACAAATACAAATAAATCTAGGTCAGTAATTATATCCACAAACTTATTTAAAAAATAGATATGGAAGAGCCCCTCATGTATTTTCTTGTTGACCAGCTCAAAGAGGAACATTTTGTTCATTGTGGTGATGTCTTAGAACAGATGGAATGAGCCAAGTAGGTTCAGTAGAGTCCTGTGCAATACCATGGATACCTGGCCCAGGATATAGACATAGCAGGTATCCAATAAATATTTGTGATCAAGTGTTTATTTGCCACCAAGTCTTTAAACTACCTGGCAACTGGGAATTTTGTTTAGTTCTATGACATGTATAAGGATAACTATTGAGCAGAATTTTAAGTACTAACTCAATTTATTAGCTATGTGACCATGAATAGGAGACTTAACCTCACTCTGCTCCAATTTCCTCATCTACAAGATGGGGATAAAACACTTATACCACTTAATTCCCAGAGGTGTGGGGATGAAATTGCTTTGTAAATCCTAAAGCATTAGATACATGTGAGTTATTGTTATAATTTCTTCTTCACAGATGCCTACTCTTTGCATGTAAACTGGCTTCTCTTTTTTATGCCTCACTGAATATTGATAATTCCGCATATCTATAAATCTTTTTATAAGTTTGACTCCTGTAATTGTACAGCCAAGAATTTATCACCAAGTGTCCAACCTGTTGGTGATGAGTCTCTCCACAAGAGGTTAATTCACAGAAGGCAGAAATAATCTGCCCCCAGGACCAGACTCAAAGTTTTTCCAGCATGGTCAGAAGTTGTATTTTGAGCCCAAGATCACCTCCATTCAATTTAATTCAATTCAATCAGCATTTATTAAGTGTCTGCTACATAGCAGGCACTCTGCTAACCAATGACAGTATAAAGTACGAAAATGAGATGTTTCTGCCCTCAAGAAGCTTTCCAGGTGCAGCTGGGTGGCTCAGTGAGTACAGAACAGGCCCTGGAGTCAGGAGAACCTGAGTTCAAATTTGGCCTCGGACACTTGACACACTTCCTAGCTGTGTGACCTTGGGCAAGTCACTTAACCCCACTTGCCCTCCCTTCACCTCTCCAAAAAAAGAGAAACTTTCCATACCATTGTGAAACACCAAAGTAGGGCTTTTCATGAGTGGCTTCACCTATTCTACATTGATTAAAGGAGGCAGTTTAGTCTACCAGAAAGTGCACTGGAATGAAAGTGTAAGAAATCTGGTTTTGGATCCTGCTCTGCCAACATGTGACTTGGAGAATGTCCTTTCACATCTTTGGACACTAGCTTCTTCATCTGTGAAATGGGAATAACTGTAGTGGTTCTACTTTCTTCATATGGCTGTTTGTGAGACTCTGATGAGATTGTGTATTTGAAATCATTTGGGAGCCAGGAAGCCCTATAAAAATGGGAGTGAAACACAACAAATATAACGATGTCACTAACACTTAAAATACCCATCCCCTGTTTCATTTTGTAGTTGACAGTATAATAACAGATATTTTTGGTGCTTCCTACTTTTGGGCATTCCATTTTTTCCCCCAACAAAATCCCCATGTGGATGCAATAAAGCACATTTCATGTGATTTTAGGGTCTTGAAATAAGAAATAATTCATTTACTCTGCAAAAGAATGCCAAGGCAGCATGGGGATAGCAGTAGAGAGATAGCTGACCCCGGAGTCAGAAAGATCTGGGTTCAAGTCCTACCACCATATACCCTTTTATCATCCTGGGCAACTCTTGAAGACCATATGTAAATTGCAGAGCCATGGCTGATCTACCTACATGGGTTCAGAGTTTCCATCCTGGAAGTTGCCTATGCCAGTGAAATCACAGGTCCAGGCTAACAACAATAATAATGATGGATTCCTCATAAACACATTGATTATGAGCATCATTTGGTCCTCCATTTTATTCTCACCTCTTTTGGAGTAAAGATGGAGTCACAGGTTGCTCTGCCTCCAGGCAAGAATCAAAGTTTGTAACGCTCCAGAGGTCTGAAATAGGAGCGCTTGGCCACTGCTTGTATTAAGGTCACTGCTTGTGTAGTTTATATATCCCCACCCTGTGTCTTTCTGCTGCCTTGAACAAGATGGCTACATATGAAGCCAAGTTTCATCATTGACCACTGACCAACAGATGAATCTGCTAAGTCACAGTGGTCCCCCTAACTACTACCTATTCCTCCAGAAAAATCTCTCTGGGTCTAAACCTAGTTTTTCTTGCAGCCTGGCTGGTTCCATTTTAGGTACGCCTTCTACTTGATAATCTATCTTTTTTGTTAGGCTCCTTTGATAGCAGGATGCTATGATTTATTGTTGATCAGTCTTTTTTCAGTCACATCTGACTCTCATTTGGGATTTTCTTGACCCCATTTGGGATTTTCTTGGCAGAGATACTGGAGTGGCTTGCCATTTCCTTCTCCAGCTCATTTTACAAATGAGCAAACTGAGGCAAACAAGATTAAATGGTTTGTTCAGGGTCATACAGTTAGTGTCTGAGGCCAGATTTGAATTCAGGAAGGTAAATCTCAGCACTGAGTCACCTACTTGCACTATACTATGC
Organism: Trichosurus vulpecula; assembly: GCF_011100635.1. Taxonomy (NCBI): domain Eukaryota; kingdom Metazoa; phylum Chordata; class Mammalia; order Diprotodontia; family Phalangeridae; genus Trichosurus; species Trichosurus vulpecula. Next base: position 196,080,808 of record NC_050578.1, on the reverse strand, counting down.
TATGCTATACTAGGTGTCATACTCTCACCTGCTGCCTGTTTTTGCATGCCTAGGAATAGTTTTTACACTTAAAAATATAATTGGCAGGCGATATTTGGCTTAAAGACCATAGTTTGCTGACCCTTGTTCTGTACTAGAAATTTCCAAGCCCCCATGTGACTCCATCTGGGCGGTTCCCTCTCTGTGGCAGCAGCTATGGGAAAATAATCACACTTGTCTGAGTGATGCCCCACCCCTCCCTCTAATCCATGGTACTGACTTTTTGTGTTGCTACTTTGATATGTGAATTAGCTAACTCTGGGTGTCCTTTGAGCCCACTCCCCCAATTCTGGAGATGTTTGTTCCTGGTCTCAGTATCACAGGTACATGGAAGTATGTAGGGGAGGGCAGGTGGGGGAGGGAATTGGTACTGCCATAGTTTGGGAGGTTTCTGGTCCCATTGTAGAAGGATCATCATGGTCATGATCTGATAGAGGAGGGAAAAAATTGACCATCTTCCAAACCAACTGTCAGAAGAAATGATGAGAGCAGAAGCTGCGAGCACCATGGGAGTGTACAGCCTTTCCTTAGGACCGTGATTAGACCTTCTTCCTCCTCCGGCTGTGGCCTGGAGAATATGTGACTGTTCTGATCCTTGTCTCATTGCTAGTACCTTTGTTTTTATATTCCCAGCCTTGGGAGACCCCATAAACTGCACGCCTTTGGCCGTGTCAGCTACAGCATGCCAAATAAAGGCCACTTGTCTTTAGATTCACTGGCCAGATAGTTTCTTTTTGGGAAAACTCTAGGTCCCCAAAGGCATCTGTGAAGGACTAGGGAGCCCAAACAGCACATGCAGAATAGAGGTGTCCAATAATAAGACCCCGGTCTCTGAGAAAGTCACCTAGTGGTGCTTAGTATTTGTAGCTTCAACCTAGTGGGCCAGTGTGGTGTTCCTCTAGTGGCTAGCTACATGATTGCTGACATCTGAAAATGGATGCCAAGCCACTGAATGGCATGTGGACTGAGCCGCTGATAGCAACCATGGCTTTGTCACACCTTGTGACAAACAAGTTCAATGATAATTATCTCTGCTTCACACTGGAACAAGGACATTGGTGTACTAGACAGAAGGGACTGAATGAAGACTTCCTCTGAATACATTGAAGGCATTTTAAGGCCCCCAAGTGAATTTTAACTACATTTGACTGTAAACATTTTAAGAAATCCATATGGGGTCAGAACCAATTCCTTGAAGGCTTCATGTTATTCAAAAGTAGGCCAGAACCAAGGGCTAGTCAGTAGTATAAACACTGAGAAGCAGGGCGTCGCAGTGGATAGAGTGCTGGAGAAGACCTGGCATTGAATCCTGCCTCTTAGGTACTTGCTAGTGGTGTGACCCTGGAGAAGTTACTTCCCATCTTGGGCCCCATTTTCTTCATGAGCAAAATGGAGAGTTCAATACCTGTTGTACCTACTTCTCAGTGATGTGTGAGACTCAGATTAGATAATGTATGCAAAGTCCTTTTCAAACCTTAATGCACTAATGCAGTAAATGTCAGTTTATTTTTTTCTTCACTGATAAACATTTCCTCCGTGTATACGTGTATACGTGTGTGTGTGTGTGTGTGTGTGTGTGTGTGTGTGTGTGTAAAGGGCAGGTAAGGTTAGGGGAGATAATAGAGATATAGGACATGCAGAAATACTCTCAAGGAACTAATAATCTAATTGAAAAGGATGGATCAATCCATTAACAGGCATTCTTTTTTTTCTATTTTATTTCTCCTTAATTACATGTGAGAAGATTTTTAACATTTAAAAAAAATTAAGTTCCAAATTCTCTCCCTCCCTTTCCTACCCCCTCCTTGAGAAAGCAAGGAATTTGCTGTAGATTATACATGTGCAGTCATGCAAAGCATATTTTCATATTAGCCATCTTGCAAGAGAAAACAGACCAAAAAAAGAAAAGAAAAAGAAAGTAACAAAAGTATGCTTTGATCTGCATTCAGACTCTATCATTTATTTCTCTGGAGGTGGATAGCATTTTTCGTCATGAATCCTTCACAATTGTCTTGGATCATTGTATTACTAAAAATAGCTACGTCATTCACAGTTGATCATTGTATAATATTGATTGCTATGTACAATGTTCTCTTGGTTCTGTTCACTTCACTTTGAGTTCATATACGTCTTCCCAAATTTTTCTAAAAGCATCCTGCTCATCTTTTCTTATAGCACAACAGTATTCCATTACAACCATATACCACAAATTGTTCAGCCATTCTCCAATTGATGGGTGTCCCCTCAATTTCTAATTCTTTGCCACCTCAAAAAGATTCTTAGATCTCTTTGGGATACAGACCCAATTTTTCCACATCCCCACCAATATTTGTCATTTTCCTTTGCTGTCATACTAGCTAATCTGATAGGTATGAGGTGGTACCTCAGAGTTGTTTTTATCTGCATTTCTCTAATCAATGGCTACTTAGAAAAATTTTTCATATGACTATAGATAACTTTGATTTCTTCTTCTGGAAACTGCCTGTTTATATCTTTTGACCATTTGTCAATTGGGGAATGATTCATATTCTTATAAATTTCAACAAACATTTATTAAGCACCTACTATGTGCCAACCATTCTAGGTGCTGGATATACAAAACCAAATCAGAATTGTACCTGCCTTTAAGGAGGTTACATTTTAAGGGAAGAGACAACATTCTCCCCTACAGATACAAACAAAACAAATACAGAGTACCTGGGCGAGTGGGAAGGCCTTAGCATCTGGGGGTGATGAAACAGAAAGGACCAGGAAAGGTTTTATATAGAAGGTGGTGTTTGATCTGAACCTTCAGGTAAACCACTGATTCTAATCTAAGACAATATATGAGGAAAGCTTGGAAACAGTTACAGAAGAATACCCTAGTAAATACAGGTGACCAAAAGGAAATCAGATTTTGCTTCAAGGTAAGGAAGGAAGAATGTTCTAACCATCAGAGCTATCCAAAGACAAAGGGACAGCTTGGGGAGAAGATGGTGAGTACCCTTTTGTTTAAGGTCTTCTAGTGGTAGACTGATGACCACTGGTTGATGATATTTATGGCTAGTTAGCATTCATATAGCACTTTAATGTTTGCCCAATGCTTTACAAACATTATCTCATTTTTATCCCCACAGAGATAGGAGCTATTATTAATAGTATTCTCATTTTACCAAGGAGGAAATGAAGGCAGACAGAAGTCAAGTGACTTGTCCAGGGTCACACAGCTTTTTGTCTGGGGGCTTTGAACTTAGGTCTTCTGGACTCCAGAGAAAGAAAGAGAGCTCTATCCAGTGCGCCACCCAGATGCTATTGGGTAAACCTCAAGGTCCCTTCCAACTCTGAGAGTGTGAGTTTCTCATTTCATATAGCCTGAATGCCTAGAGCTTGAAGAGGGTCAGGGTTCAAGGCTGCATGGAGATGAGTGGGTTGATACATAACCTGAAGACTAAAATTCCTGAAGAGAAACATATGAAGTTACTGGGTGTTTGGTGTTTTAGCTTCATCGCTCTTGTTTTTAATTGCTTTCAGATCCATATGTTAAAGTGCTGAATTTCAAGGGGAGCATATGGTTGCTCTGGACCAGTGTCTGTTTTCTCTAAGTTCCTTGGCTCTAGCATCTTTGCAGCTTTGGCAGGCGACAGTGGAGAAGCTGGAACAGGGGAGCCAGTTCTATTTGGGTGAATTATATAAGTGAAACCTGCTTTTCTCACTTGCTTAAGAACAAGGAGGGTTGACATTTAGCACTCAGAAGCTGGCATGCTGTTGGCTTTGTGATACTTACCCCTTCCCCCCTCCTCTCACAAGTTTATTTCTTTAGGGTAATTTGTGACCCAGGAGATGATGACAGACTTTCAGTGTGGCATGTTCTTGTACTCTGAGAATAGATAAAAATAACTGAAGAAAAGAAGTTTCATTTTCTAAGCAATGCAGGCAGTCTGAGTATGGATGGCATTTGTGGAAGATTTGTGTCCATTGGTCAGCGAGGTATATGTTGCTCTCTTCTCCTTAGAGTAGAGGGTTGGGTCAAAGGAACAGCGCAGAGTTCATTCTCTTGAACAGGATGGATATGAGGTAATTCCTGAGTGATCTTCTCTCCATAAATAATTTAGAATTGGAAGAGGCCTTAGAGTCTACTCCAACTCTGGATATATAATACTGTCTTGGTTATGCCTTCTCTTGGTGTCACCAAGATTGGGGTGCCAAGGTAAATTCCTGATCATTTTGGTCAGAAATCTCCCTACATCCTCCTCCTTAATTCTCTGGGGACTTTCCTTTATTCTGAGAGGGTGTGAGCCAGATGTCTTCCCCAGGACTAGGAGGGACTTATCTTTGTTTCTAGCACACCCTTGCCTTCTCTTCCCCCGCCCGCCCCACTGCTCCAGATTATGCTCAGTTGGAATTCTAATCAAATGTATGGAAGGTTTTCATTTAAGATTTCTTGAAATATAGGTATGACAAACCAGGCTTTGATAAAGCCCACTGGGATCCTAATAGAGCTACTTGACTATGCCTTTAAACCCAAATCTCTCTGACTCTCACTGATTGGCCAATAATAGGTCCCAGCCCAAGCCTCACTTGCTCGTTGTTTAGATTTAGATGGCTCAGAGTGAGCGTATGTTTCTGTTATGGTCAGAAACCTTGAGGGTCTTCCCCTCCCTGACTTTTGAGAAAGAGAACTAGGCCAGCTTTTGCCTCAATTCTTACTTAGTCTTTATTCACTGGATGGGTGTTGCCTCAGACAAACTGAGACCTGGGAAAGACCTTAGTTTAAAAAGTCCAGGGCCTCCCACTGCATCAGGAGCCATCTCCAATCATCTTCTCATCGGACCCCAAGTGACTCCGGAGGAGAGGGTGAGGATGATGACTTTGCACAGCTCTGCCTCACTTAAATCCAATTCTCTTGCAAGTCAAGATATCACCCTCCTGATGTCATTGGTCCTCTTTGAGAATGAAGGCAATGATTGCCTAGATTGGCATTGAGATGAGCACCTACCACTTTTCCATGTTCTCATTTGAAAGAAAAGTGACTGTTTTAAAGGGGGAGGGGCCGAGGCAGTGATGAAAGGGAAAATCATACCCAAGAGGAGAAGAATAGATTGGTCCACAAAAAAGTGGGAGTGACTAAAAATGACCGGTACCTGCCTGCCCGCTCACCAGCTCAACATGGTGACATTCCTATAATATATATTTTATATTAACTTATCTGTGTACATGTTGTTAAAAAATAGACTGTAAGCTCCTTCAGAGCAGAGGCTATTTTGTTTTGTCTCTCTGTCTATCAATCTATGTAATCTTTCTACTTTTATAACACATCTATCTTCCTATATCTATTATTCTATTATCTATCCACCTGTATATTTTTCTTTTCTTCCTTTAACCTGTCCATTTATCAATCTACCTTTCTATCTATCCATCTTTTTTATGTTCAGGTATGGTCTTAATTTCTCTTATGTGAACACCATCTTTAGCCCAATATAAAATTATTTTTTTGTTTTGTTCTGTTTTTGCACTAATATCACATTGTTAAGTCTAATTGAACTTTTGTGAATACCTAAGTTCATAAGTCTTTCATATGAACTACTGTAGAACCATATTTCTGTTTTATACTTGGGCAATTAACTTTTGAATCTAAATTCAAGATTTTACATTCATCTCTGTTACAATCCATTTTTTTGGTTTGGGTTTATCAATCTGACCTGTGGAATATGTTTAGTGTCTTAATTATATGGTCTATCAAGAAGTCTGGAGAAAGTCAGAAGCAAAATGAGAGTGGGTATCTGTTTGAGAAGTAGTTTTAGACAATGTGTGGATCTGAAGCATAATGTGACCATTATGTTTACTTTTCTGGTCTTCATTTGCCTTACCAAGAACATTGGCTCAGAAGAACTCTGAGACCTTTTAGTTTTAGATTTCCATTATTTTATAAATGCAAAGGCATTCTTTCTTTTGAGGGGCAATATGATGATTCACAGTCAAAATAACATACAACAACCACCCTTAGAAAAGTGGCAAATGAATAGTGTCAATTCTATGTTTCCCAGGTCCTGGGTATGACCCATCAACTTGGTGTGTGAAAGACAGTGTTCCTTAAAAATATACCTAGTAATAAGGGGTGGGTCAGAGAGAGCAGGGGACAACTGGGGAAGAGCTCATCTTAGCAGGCCATCTGATATTTAGGTACTAGACTCTGTCCTTTCTAAACTGCAGAATGGATGAAAGTTGTCTGTTCCTCAAAACAGAGCATAATCGGGATAAAGCTTTGGTTCCTACCCAAGTTAAGGTTCTGACCCTCGGTTATCCCAGGCTGCCCCAATTAGTGCAATACAATACTAGTCATTTAAAAAAAACCTATCAAATGCCTACCTAGTCCTGGCTATGGGACTTTGGACAAGTTGCTTATCCTCCTAGCGCCCCTACACAACTCTCAAAGAACATATGTTCCAGAGAGCATGGGATGACCTGCATAGGTGTTCCCTAAACCATTGACTTCACAAGTCTCATAAAAAAATTAACAAGGCACTGTGTTAGTCCTTAGGTACACAAAAACTAAGATGGAGGTGGTACTTTCCTCATGGAGCTTATATTTTACTGGCTATGAATGTGCACAGTTAAATAAGGTAAGTTGAGGAGAGAGAACAACTTTGTGAAGAATTAGGGGAAGTTTCTTGGAGGAGAGAATCTAACTGACTGGGAGGTTAGTAGTGCCCTCAACAGAACTAAGAAGTTTGAAGAAGGGGGCAGGATTAGGGACTGGATGATGATCTCCATTTTGTATATGAGAAGTCTAACAGGACCTCCAAGTGCTGATGTTCACCAGATATTGATGATGTTGATTGGATATTGGTGTAGGACTGGAGCCCAGGAAAGAGTTTAATATTGGATTTGTACAGAGATGGTGACTGAATAGATGAGACATGATTAGGTCACAGAGGAGGAGTATGTAGGAAGATGAAGAGAAGTTCCAAGATGGAGACTTCAGGTCCAAGGGAGTAGGAGAGAGAGACTGAAGCAGCAAAGAAAACTGGAAAGAAGTTAGATAAGTAGGAAAACTAGGAGTGAGCAATTCCATGGAAGCTAAGGAAGAAAAAGTACAGAGAAGCTGAAGGGATGGTAAAAAGCATCAAAAGCTGCAAGTAAGATCGATGAGCCCAGGGCCATTGCAATTAATAGTCAAGAGATCACCAGTAACCTTGGAGAGAGCAGCCTCAGTTGAATGGTTCTATCAGAAGTCTGATTTTAAGAAGTTGAGAAGGGAGTGGGATAGTTAGGAAGAGGAGGCTATGAAAGAAAAATGCTCTTTCTAGTAACTTGGCAATGAAAGGTGGGAGATGGATAGTTCCATAGGCTGGGGGACACCAGGGGTGATGTGAAGTTTTTTTTTTTTTAAAGGATGAGGAGACCGTGGCTTATTATATGGCAGTAAGGAAAGAAATGACAGGAAAGGACAGACTGAAGATAAGCGAATATGATGGAAGGGATGGATTCAAGCACACAGATGACAAGGAGAAGGACAATTTCTCTCTCATAGACTGGAGTTTTGGGTTTTGAAACAGGATAAATGAGGGAGTTCCTGGCAAAGGCTTCCATTTTTTCAGTAAATGAGGAGTTAATGTCTTTTCTAAGAGAAAGTAGGTGGGGGTGTGTAAAATCGAAATCTTCATACCCAGATGGTACTATAAGCCACTCTCTGAATCTCACTTTCCTCAACAGTAACACTGCCTGGGAGTCTATTGTATGTAGTTTCATACGTATGCACAAAGGACATCTTTTTACATATTTATTTCATTTTGATCTATTTTTAAACATTTGAGTTCCAAATTCTCATCTCCCTCCAGCCCTTACCCCCCCCACTGAGAAGGCAATCAATATGATATCAATTATATGTTTGAAATCATGTAAAACATATTTCCATATTCATCATGTTGCAAAAAGGCAAGAAAAATAAAGTAAGAAAAATTATACTTTAGTTGTTCATTGTTTTTTTTCTCTAGAGGTGGATAGAATTTTTCATCATGACTCCTTTGGAATTGTCTTGATGTATTGATTAGAGTAGCTAAGTCTTTCACAATTGAGCATCATCACAATATTGCTACTGCTGTGTATAATGATTTCCTGGTTCTGCTCACTTACTTTGCATCAGTTCACATAGCTCTTCCCAGGTTTTTCTGAAACTATCATGCTCGTCTTTTTTTTTTAAAGCACAATAATACTTCACCACAATCATACACCACAACTTTTTCAACTGTTCCCCCATTGTTGGGTATCTTCTCACTTTCCATTTTTTTTTGCCAGAACAAAAGGCTATATATATTTAACATATAGGCCCTGTTTCTTTTTCTTTGATTTCTTTGGGATACAAACTTACTTGTGCTATTGCTGGGTGAAAGAGTTTTTGGTGTTATAGCCATTTGGGTAAAGATTTGAATTGTTCCCTGGATCGGCTGGACCAGTTTAAAACTTCATCAACAGTACACTAGTGTCCCTGTTGTTCGGCATCCCCTACATCATACATCGTTTTCCTTTTCTGTCGTGCTAGCCAATCTGATAGGTGTGAGGTGGTACCTCAGAATTGTTTTAATTTGCATTTCTCTAAGCAATAGTGATTTAGAGCATTTTTTTCATATGATTTTATAGATAGCTTTGATTTCTTCTTCAAAAAACTCTCAATCAATAGGGGAACAGCTCTTATTTTTATAAATTTGACTCAGTCCTTTATGTATTTGAGAAATGAGGCCTTTATCAGAGAAATTTACTACAATTTTTATATTACTTCATTGTTTATGATGCCTTTTAGCAAAATGTAGTTTCCCTTGTTACCTCCTCTAATTAGATCTATTTTTGCTTTTGCTTTGAGATCACTATTAGCTACCTGCAACATACATTTTTGATATATATAGGTATGTACTTTGAAAATACTTTTGACATAATTAAAATAATTGTGTTTTTAAAGCTAAAGCCATTAATGTAGAAAGCTATTTCTAAAGATGATTTGCATTAGCAAGAAATAATTGTGACAATTTAAGTCTTGCAATCCCATATAAATGGCAGTATTTAGTATTTATCTGACATGGAAAGCTTTAAAATGGCTGAAGTAGCTCTTTGCTCATGCCAGAAACAGACAGACACTAAAAAAAATTACAAACCATTTATGGAAATAGCCATGGTCCTCAAACACATTCATTTTGTTTTAATTATATTTGGTGGAGTTGCTAAGCTTTAACTCTGAAAACTGCCCCCCCCCACCTTAATTTAGAACAATTTCATTTCTGCTACTTTCCCCTGCCTGCGACACAGTTACCAGCTGTATCTGGAATCTCTCTTTTGGCTCTCAGCTTTGTGTAGGACCTCCCCAGGTGGGTAACCATACTGGCTCATTTAACATCTTCAAAAAGAAGCCTCATGGTGTTTTAGAAAGTGCACTGGGCATTGAGCCAATGACAACACAGAACTGAACAATGAAAAGCACCCAGGACTGGGCAGTTGAGAAACTTGGCTAGCTGGGTGACCTCTAGAAATCGGTATATTACTTATGAATGAGCCTCAGTTTCCTCACCTGCAATATGAGGGGATTGGACTAAGTGATCTCTAAGGTTGCTTCCAGCTCCAATAAAGAACACATGAGTCATGGGACCAAGGTTTGGTGTACCAGCTCAGCCATTTATTACTAGGATTGTTCAAATAAAAACCAAACTAAAATAAAATACAAACAAAAAATCCCTGGTCATAATACACTTCTAGACCCTGTGATAAAATACCATCTGGGTTGGTTATAAATAGACAAGTTGGCAACTTTGTTGATTAGCTGTGTTTCCTTGTCCAGTTTACCTCTCCAAGGTTCCAGTTTGTCCTGTGTAAAATGGGTCCCCAAAGACTTGCACTCACAGAACTAGTTATCTTTAAGATCACAGGCAATGTTTGTAATAGTGCTTTTCAAACTCTAAAAAACTATGAAATATAAAATATTGTTGTTGCTGGATTCCAAAGTCCATTAAATTGTAAATTCCTTTAGGACGGGGACTGTCTTTTCACTCATTTGTATCTCTAGCACTTAGCACAGTGCCTGTCACGTAGTGGGTGCTTAATATATTGTTTATTTACTGATTGATTTAAGGAGAGCATCATTTTAAAAGTAAGATTGACTTTAATTTTAGAAGCAGCCTGGTGTAGTGTAGGGCTTCTTAACTAATTTTGTGTCATTGACCTCTTTAGTAGTCTGGCGAAGTCTTTGGAGCCCTTCTCAGAATAATGTTTTTAAATGCATAGGATCACAAAGGAAACCAATTATATAGAAATATGGTTAGTTTTTCTGTCTGTGTGCCTGCCTGCCTGTCTGTCTGTCTGTCTATCTATCCATCCGTCCATCCATCCATGTATCTATGTATCTCTCTATCAATCATCCATCCATCATCTACCTATCCATCCATCCATCCATCCATCCGTCCGTCCATCCATCTGTCTGTCCATCCATCTACTTATCTGTGTATCTATCTATCAATCTATCTACCCATCCATCCATCATCTAACTGTCTGTCTGTCTATCATCATCATAGATTCTAGGTTAAGAGCCCTTGGATAGTAGAAAGATGGCTTGATTTAGAGTTGGCAGAGACCTCAGTTGGAAAGTAGCCACTTACTAAGTTGTGTGTCACTGGGGAAGTAACTATACCCTTCTGCACCATAGTTTTCTTATCTGTAAGATGGACAGATCTTTAGTTCTTAGTTCAGCATGTCATGAGACTCAGGGGGGACAAAATGCTTCCCAGTCTGAAAGCTGTAAATATAATGTATTATTTACAGAGAACTATCAAAGTTCAGGATTCATAGTAAAAATAACCCACATTTATAAAGTGTTTTTGATATAGCATCCAAAGTACTTCACAGTCTCTCCTATCATCCTTGTGGACAAAATGAAGACATATAGCTTATGTGATTGTTAAGCATAACTAGGTGGATTCAGAAAGGGTTAACTGACATTTCCTTCTGCCCCCAACCAAAAAATTAATAAATAAAAGAGGAGGACAGCGCAATTTAGTGGGCAGAGTATGGGACTTGAAGTAAAAAGTCTTAGCTTTGAACCCTACCTTAGACATTTTGTAAGTGACTTTGGGCAAATTACTTTCCCTCTCAGAGATTCCCTCTTTTCATCTGTAAAATAGGAAGGAAAATAAGAAAACTTGCATTATATTCCCCATAGTACTATTGTTAGGAAATTATCTCTCCAATTAGAGTTTAAGTTCATTGCAAGTAGAGATTGTTTCATTCTCTGTACTTATATCCCCAGTGGCTGGCACATAGTAGGTGCTTCATAAATGTTTGTTGATAGATTAATAAATTCTTAATGATCAAAAGTGCCAATATTCTAATATCCACTAAATTTATCTGTGTAAATATTTTCTTATTCCTAACAGACTTTAAGCTCAAAGGCTGTATCTCAATTTCTTTGCTTGTTTTCCTAGTTCTGGCCCAGGGCTCTGCACATAGCATATATTTCATAAATATTTGTTGAACGAATGCTATTGATTCATTCAATCTTGTACTCTCTCATTCAGATCATTTATACTTCACCCTTGTTTTTCTGTCTAGTTTCACTTTGCAGAAGGCAGGGACCATGTCTATCCTGAACTAGTAAGCCAGACAGGGATTAGTACTGGGGTATGGTCTTGATGGGTACTTACTAAAAGTTTGTTGTTGCTACATCTGACAATCAGTAAGCCAGGGGGCTCTCAGATTGATTCATTTTTTAATCCTTTATTAGGTTCTGAGTCAGCATGCTGTATTTTAGAAAGAACACTAGATCTGGAATTGGAAGACCTGAGATTGAATCTAGGGTCTGCTACTTACTACCAATCGTGACTTTGGAAAGTCACGTCCTCTCCAGGAGTTCATTTTCCTCATGTCCCTTCCAGCCCTAAATCCTATAATCGTGATTGTGAGAAGCTCGGGGGTGGAGAGGGATGTAGAGATGAATCAGTTAGAGTTCTTACCTTCAAGAAGTTCGCCCTATCTAGTTTAATAAGAGAAATTTAACATGTAAGACTGTGAACATGTAGCATGCCAAATAGGATAAGCACAAACACTATAATAGGATCATAGGTTTAGAGCTGAAAGAGACCAAAGGGACCTCAGAGGTCATCGAGTCCCAAGTCCCTCACTTTTCAAATGGGAGAAGTGGGGCCCAGAGAGCCTAAGTACCTTGTCTAGGGTTATACAGCTAAGGAGTATCTGAGGCAGAATTTGAACCCAGATCTTCCTGACTCCAAATCAAGCACCCTATTCACTATGCTGCACTGCCTCACATAGCACAGTACTGTGTGAGTTCTGAGGAAAGAAGACTCACTTATTATCAGGGATCGGAGTAGGCTTTGTGGAGGATGTGACATTTGAGATGCAACTTTATTGATGGGTAGGATTTCCGCAAACAGAGGATAGGGTAGGAAGAGCATTCTGGCTACAGGATGCTGTGTGAGAAAGGGCTCAAAGGCAAGAAATCATCTGTTTTGGGGATGGTAAGTAGTCTAGCTTGACTGGAATTTAGAGGGTGAGAAGTAGAAGATAAACCTTGAAAAGCCAGATTAGCTGTAGATTGCAGAGAGTCTTAAACCATCATCGATAAGCATTCATTAAGTGCTTGATGTATACCAGGCACCATTCTAAGCACTGTGAAATGAAAGAAAGGGAAGAACAACATGATCCCTGAATTCTAAGCTTTCCCATTCTAAAAGAAGACAACATGCAAACAACTGGACATACAAAATACATGCCTTGTAAATGGAAGGTAATCTTAGAGGGAAAACGTTAGCATAGAGGAAAAGAAGTGAGCTTGGAAAGGCCTCTTGATGAAGATGGAATTTAAGCTGGTTTCTGAAGGAAGCCAAGAGACTGAAGTGAAGGTGAAGACCACTCCAGGCTTGGGGGAGAGACAGTGCAAAATCATGGAACTGGGAGATAGATAGTGTTAAGGAGTTTGGATTTGAATATTTTGGTGGATCTATGTTTTCCTTGAAGTGAGTATTCCTCCAGTGACTCAAGTATCAGTCCATTCCTTATTTTCTTATCCCGAGTAACTCTGGTACATATTCTCCTGTGAATCCTCCCTGGAGGCATCGGGGAAAGGTTCATCTAACTAAGTCACTGGGGTCTTTTCCTTCTAATATCTCCACATTATATGAATGCCAATGGAGTCTGGGGGCTCTCAGTTATCCTTTATACCATGGGGGGTGATTATTATTGTGGGATGCACATGAAAATCTTTTGAACTCTTTACTGCATCTGACATGTATCCCTCTATCCATCAAGTATACAATGAAGTCAGGTTTAATATTATGGCAAAATTTATTACAGCAACTTGGAATTTATTGGCGCTAACATTTCAGTGCTGCCTCCTTCACAACAGAGATGGATAGAAGTGCTGAAGTCATCAAGATAAAATTTCTTGCAGCTTTGTTCTTCCTTCATGAATTAGGAGACTTACTTCTACCCAATGTGACTTAGTATTGCTTTGACACAGAAAATAAAAACCAACCTCAGGTCCATTTCCCATCCCCACCCTCAGTCCCTCACTATAACCTCTTTAATTAGAGCAGGAAAGAGTCTGAAACCAGCCATGGAATGCCAGAATTAGTAAGACAAAAGCTAATTTTATACCTGAGGCGCTGCTGGCTCAGCTTCTGGGCACCTAGACTCAGCCTAATTCGTTTGCTTGTTTTTAGGGTAAACAGCATAAACTGAGTTAGGAAAAAGGGTTCCTACCAGATTAAAAGAAAAAAAAATCCTGTATTATATGAGGATATATGAAACTATCAGAACCAAGAGCTATCTTTTCCCATCTCAGAACAGTTTGTCTAAAAGTCTGATTGAGTGATCGCTTGGCATTCAAAGTCTCCCGTAGCCTGGTATGGAGGTCAACTATTCCAGATTCATCTTACACTGTTCTCCTGCATCCAATAGGACTATTTCCTGTCAATATGCTCCATGTTTCAGCCAAACTGAAACAGTCATCATCGCTATCTACATGACTTCTACTTTATCTGTAAGTCATTTGTAAATGGGTGATGAGAACAATTTACGATACATGAACACAATGGAATACTATTGTGCTATAAGGAGTGATGAAAGGGAAACCTGGATTATGAACTAATGCAGAATGAGGTGAGCAGACCTGGGAGAATAATTTGTACAATAACAATAACATTATAAAGACAACTTTGAAATACTTTAAAACTCTGACAAACACTAGAGGCTCCGTAGGTCCCCGGAACAAAGAGGGGATTCATTGGAAAAGGTAGGAACATTATGTTGTCTGCTATGATTCCTTCACGTTTTGCTATTTCTGTCAGGTGAAATATAGACTGTCCCATACATATTGTTACCTTTAGTGCTTGTACAGGAACTGGGGATTCTTTTACTCACATCTGTGGAACCTTATAACCAAACTACATTATGAAGTTCTCATAGAACATTCTAGATGGGGGCAAAATAAGCCAAATAGTTATAAATTTGGGGTAGCCATCAATCGGCAAGTATTTGTTAATGGTTCTTTGTACCACACATCATGTTAGGCACTGGAGATACAATGACAAAAGCAAAATAGATTCTGCCTTCAAGGAACTTACATCGTCACGAGGGAGATACATGTACATACATAGGTATACATGAAACACATACAAATTGGATACAAGGTGATCTTTGCAGGGGAAGGGTCACTAGTATGTTGGGGAATCGGGAAAGGCTACGTGAAGAAGGTAAGGCTTGAGCTGAGTCATGAAGGTAACTAGGGGATTGAACTCTTCCCTTGTAAGCCCAGAGCTCTGAGAGTGGGGCCATGGACTAATTGAAGATTATGCCTGTCTTTTTTAACTCTCATCAGTGTTATGAGGATTAAATAACTTATGTAAAAGCATTACATAAATGTTAGCCATTCTAATTAGCATTTCTTTTTACCTTCCCCACTTTAAAGTCTTTATTTTGTGTCCTTGATGAAACCTGCAACATACAGATGTTGGCAAGGTGGTATATGTGTCTTTGTGGTAAAAGCATCTCATCTCTCTTAGAGACATTCCTCATCTTCCCAGCACCCACGTGGTGTCCCTGGAGTAGCTGCAGCTTTGCTCATAGTCATGTTCAAAGGTCATTGGTAAAGACAAAACAAAACCAAAAATAGGAGGCCTTGGAATGGTCAGGTGGGAGAGAACATCTGCCTAACAATCCTTCCTCTTGGGCACATGGGCAGAAGGGATGTGAGATGTAGGCCAAGGGGCAGTGAATATCCCTTTCCAATAGCCCGCCTGGGCACTATTCCTGTATTATGCATAAGCACAAAGGCTGGATAATTGCTGGTTTGCCCTTTAAAAGGTGACAAGATAGAAAAGATGTGATGTTTATTAATTAAGAAATAAGGAAGGAGATCAGATGGAGAGAGAACCAGCAACCATAGGGACAATTGTTATTGTTTTAGTTAAAGGCATGGGACCATGGCATTAAAAAGGGAAGCTAGACCTTGCTATTGGAAATCCACCAAATCTTATCAATTTCACTGAAAATCCCCCTGACTGCAGGTGTCATAGCAGGCAAGTACCCAGAGGAAAGAGGTTAGATGGAACCCATCGTTAAGGCAGAATAGGAGGGAAATGGGTCCTGAGAATTTTCCTCAGAATACAAGGTTGACTAACTCTTCCAAGTCTAAGAATCTGTGGTAGTTTGACTTAATGCCACTAAACTGCTGCTCAGAGAGGTATCCAAGGTCCATTCTTCCTTCCCTTTTTCCTTCCAATTTTCTTTTTCCTTTCATCCTCCCTCTCTCCCTCTCTTCTCTTCTTTTCCTTCTCTTTTCCCTTTCCTTCCTTTCCTCTCTTCTTCCTTTCCTTCCTTCCTTCCTTCCTTCCTTCCTTCCTTCCTTCCTTCCTTCCTTCCTTCCTTCCTCCCTCCCTTCATTCTTCCCTCCCTTCTCCCCTTCCTCTCTTCTTCATTTCCTTCCTTCCTTCCTTCCTTCCTTCCTTCCTTCCTTCCTTCCTTCCTCCCTCCCTCCCTTCCTTCCTCCCTCCCTTCCTTCTTTCCTTCCTCCCTCCCTTTTTCTATCTCCCTCTTGTCTCTCTCTCCTTGACTCCTTTTATTCCTCTTTCCTTCTATTCTTTCTTCCATCCCTCCCTTTCTCCCTTCTCCCATTTCCCTCCCATTTCTTTTCCTTCTCCTTCCCTTCTTATGCTCTCCCTTCCTTTTCTTTCTTCTCTTTCTCCCTTCATTGCTGTATAGCACTCTTTTATTTATATCTTTGATGACACTCACTACCTGTAGAAGTGAAAGGTGTGTATGAAACATACTCATCCCACTGGAGCCAATGCTCATTCCCCTGCCATACCACCTTTAAAGGCCAAGGTTAAAATGATAATAGTTTTTAAACTGATATTTCCTTCTTTTGCTGCTAACATTCTACTCTGTTGCTTCATTGTAGTGTGGAGTGGATGCTCAGTTCTCAAAAGCTATCCCAGTGGAGTGCAAGTACGTTCCTACCGAGGTTGAAATGCTTTGTGTACAAGCCTGAAATTCTTTCATATGCCTATTGGCAGAGAACCATCTTAGCCAAGATGGGAGGGAGTCATCACCAGAAGGATGGCTACTGAGTGATGGAATTTTTGGCTATGGGAAAGGCTGTGCAATCTGTAAGGGGCTGAAAAAACTCTTCCTAACAGAATACCCACATTTCCTCTTCCTCCTTCTAGCCTGCTGTTCATAATTTATCTATCCTAGGGCAGCGCTCAGCTGCCCACTTTGAAAGTATTTGTGGAGTCTCATGATTGTGGGTGTTTCCTTACATTCTTTCTGTGTTCTCTGTAACTCTTTCACTGTGCCTAGCATGCTTCTGTGCATGGTGGACTCATGTGACTTTCACTGGGGAGAGGGCTTAGTCAGGGTCACAGTAAGGGTGGGATTGATTGACTTACTCAATCCAGCCATCCCCAACCCATTTAAAATACTGATAAAATGCTCATTCAATTAATAACAAGCACAGGTTTTAGACTGTGTTGAGAGTACTTGGAACTAGAGTTCATTCCTACAGGCCGAGGAAACTTGTTCATATCTCAAGGGTTGTCCAAATTATCAAGCTAGCTTAGAATTGGAATCATTCAGAGGTCAGTTGGAGCTAGCATAGCCTTGCAGCCAACCCCCTGGCATTATTACTACTGTTGTTGTTTGTCCTTTGCTCTCGAAGAGGATCATGACATCAGGGAGGTGATGCCATGATGTGCAAATGAATTGGATTTAAGTGAGGGAGAATTATGCAAAGTCACCAGCCTCACTTTCTCTTCCAGAGACACCTGAGTGCAGTGGTGAGATACAGAATGGGACAACTGAAAAAAAATAGATCAGGATGACTGGAGATAGCCCTGGATGCCGACAAGAGGAGCAAGGCGAAACCTTAGCTTTGGCCAGAGCTTGCATCAGATCCTCAGGCCCTTGACCAGAGGAGGACCTCATAATCTTAGAAAAATGTAGATGATTTTGCACTTCCTATCTTCCTATCAGTGTTCCAGTAGCATTCTCAGATCAGATGACAGTGGACAGCCGAGGAGGATTCACTGTTGCATAAAGAACCTAGCAAAGAAACTACCCCATTCCTAAATGAATCTTCCAGCAATCAAGATTCATTACCCCTTTGTCTCTAAGGTTGAGTCCACTTTTCCTGAGACTTTGTATCTCTGGGACATTGTGTTACAGACTTTTGGAGGATGTTTTAAGCCAACTGTTCTTATTGTACATAACTGTTTGTAAAATCAACTTCAGACTGGCAAGCTAATATGATTCTCACTGATTGTCTTAGAACAATTATACCCCTGAAAACTTGAGGCACTGATATTAGAGAATCACCATCAACTCCCCTCTAGAACCTGAGGCAAAGATATATCTTTGATTTTGGATGCAAGACTCATCTGTGAAGTGGGAGTTGGAATAATCATCCTCAGAGCTTTTATGGACAACGATAGGATCATCAATTAAGAGATGGATGGGACTTTAGAGTGCACTGAATCCAACCCCTCAAGACAACAAGCATTTATTAAATTGCCTACTGTGTTCCAGGGCAGCTGGGTGGTGGAGCGGATAGAGCAGTGGGCTTGGAATCAGGAAGACTCGTCTTCTTGAGTTCAAATCGAGCCTCACATACTTATTAGCTGTGTGACCCTGGGCAAGTCACTTAACCTTGTTTGCCTCAGTTCCTTATCTGTAAAATGATCCAGAGAAGGAAATGGCAAACCATTCTAATATCTTTGCCAAGAAAACTCCAAAACGAGGTCACAAAGAGTTGGACACAACAGAAACGCCCAAACAACAACAAAAATAACTATGTTCCTGGCTCTATGCTAAGTGATGGGGATACAAAGAAAAGCAAAACAAAAAATGGTCCTTTCCTTCAGTGATCTCACAGTCTAAGAGATAAGAAAGCATGTAAGCAACTGTGCACAAATATATACTGGACATATTAGAATGAATAAGGGAGGGAATACACTAGTTTTAAGGGGGCCTTGAAAGGCTTCTTGCAGAAAGTGGGATTTTAGCTGCAACTCGAAGGAGGATAGGAGGAAGAAACATGGAGGGAGAAAATTCCATGCATGGGGTACAGCCAGTGAATGCTCAGTGTACGGAATGTCATGTCTGAAGAAAACAGCATGGTGGCCTGTGTTGTTGGATTGTAGAGTAGGTAGAAGGGAATATAGTATAAGAAGACAGGAAAGAGAAGAAGGGGCTAGCTTGTGAAGAACCTCTTTGCAACCCCATTTAGCTTCTTCCTGGTAAAGATAATGAAGTGGTTTGCCATTTCCTTCTCCAGCTCATTTTATAGATGAAGAAACTAAGCCAAACAGGGTTACGTGACTTGCCCAAGGTCACATAGCTAGGCAAGGGGTCTGAGGCCAAATTTGAATTCAGGTTTTCCTGACTCCAGGACCAGCACTCTATTCACTGAGCCACCTAGCTGCCTCGGTGCTGAAGTAACCACAGCCAAATGGGTTAAGGTTCTATATGGGCTCCCCTAGGTGAATATCACCCTGTCATATTTGATTTTCTTCCTTTCCTATGGCAACAATAACTTGCTAGTATGACTATTTTACCCAAATTGTATACTCAGTTTCTTAATGCTGAATCATAGAACTATGGTATAAAGTCCCAGGATTGTAAGGAGGTTTAGAATATTGAATTCCAGAGCTGGAAGGCACCTTAGAGAACATGTAGTCCAACCCTCTCATTTTATTGATAAGGAAACTAAAGTCTAGAAAAGAGATGTCCCCCCTAAGGGTAGAAAACAAGTCATGGCACATCCTGGGATTAGAATACAATTCTTGATTTTTCTCCAGATGCTCTTTTTACTATGCCAGACTTCTTCCTTATGTTTCAACTGGCTTTGCATCAGGCCTTGAATCCTGCCTCCATGCCTTCTTTACCATGTAACCTTGATCAAGTCTCTTAATGCTCTCTGAGTCCTTGTTTTCTCACATGTAAAACAGGTAAATAATATTTACATTAGTGCCTTGCCCCGCAAGGAGGGTTGTGAGCCAACGGCCTCATATTTATAAGGCATTATGCAAATATTTGCTCTTGTGATCTTCCTCCGCTTGTGTATGTATAGACCCTTTCCTTGTTCTTTATACTTTTAATGAAAATGCTAGTAGCAGTTGAAGTTAAGCTGAGTGTGTTGCCTATACATGCTGTAAACCAATAATATGAAATCCACTTATATTCCAAGGAAAAGAAAAACGGTAATCAAGTACCCTTAGACTTGAGAACAATCAGCCTCACTTTACTGAGCTGTGCCCTTTTTCATTATACTTTCATTATTTTGCTTCAAGGATTTCTTGAAATCCGTATGACAACTTTTATTTAAGCCACCGTCCATCAACTCTAAGTGCTTTATGGCCATTAAAGCACCCCTCAAGTACACATGAATAGAAGTTGCCCTGTTCCATTCATGTACACACCATTTCCTCTGGCATGATTTGGTCTTAATATCTCTATATTCTTCCACCAAAACCCCTACTGTGATGATGTAGCACTATCATGAGAGTGTAGTGGGTTGATATCACAGCCATTCAAGAGAGCTGGCTGTTTCTAAAGGGAGGTAGTAGATGATAGCAGAGTTGATGCTGCTGGGTTGTGTTGTGTTGTGTTACAATGTTGTGACAGTCTGCCAGAGTGTTGTGGTTTCAGATATCTATGGAAGAGGATGAGCTGTTATCAGCTATCTATAGATTTACCTAGGATGGCCAACCTTTGTTCTTTTAGGTGGTTTGAGTTGTTCAGAGAGTGAGAGTCAATACCAGATGAACATATAAGACTGAAGAAGTAGCTTCTACGTGTCTGGATTTCCCCAGTGAAACCTTTCCTGGATGTGGGGGGTATCTTTTCTTAAGTGGGCTAAGCAGGAGGGGAGGCTGCTAGGGTAAGTGTATGGCTCCATATTCGTCCCCCAGTGTCTGGCATCCTATAGTGTTTGGTGCATGGAGGCATCACTTTTCTGGTAAAAACTCCAATGTAGCAAGAAAGCCTGCCCCACACACCCCCAGTTAAACTGTTAATGTACGTGTTCTCATACTATCTCCATCCAACTTTGTCTTCAGGCCAAATCCAATGTCTCATCATGACTTAAAGGTGACTCTGGGTCCTTGTGCCAATGGTACAAACGTTGTAATAGGTGTTACATTACCAAGACAATGAAGTCTTCAAGAACTACTCTGGCTATAGACTGTTTAGTGGGTAGAAGGCTGGACTTATCAGGAAGACCTGGGTTTGAATCCTGCCTCAGATGGTACTAGCTGAGCATGTTGCTTAACCTTTCACAGCCTTTTTCCTCATCTGTAAGATGTGGATGTTGGACTAGATGACCTTTAAGGATCCTTCTAGCTCTCTCTTCATCCTAACACCAGCCTACTCAGCACTGAGAGGCTCATCACCAGATTAGCTGCCATTTTTGTCCACGGAAACTCATGAAGGCTGCCCCCCTGCCCCCAAAAAAGCAGAGAGAGAGTATGATTTGTATTAGTGGAAGGAATATGAGCACTGAAGAAATTACCAATCATTTGAAGTATTTAAAAAGTAGAGCCGCGTTGCTTATTGCTTTTTATTCTAACTCTCTAACTTGGTAAATTGCAGAACTCTTGCAAATGCACTGATTTTTAGGACAGAGGGTGTTGTTTGGTGTGAATTTTTTTGGTTGTCATCAAACTAGCAGTCATGAAGCACCTACTATGTGTCTGGCACTGTCCTAAGTGCTGGGGATACAAGAAAAGCAACAAAATAACAATATTGACCAAAAACAAAACAAAATAAAGCAGTCCCTGTTGACGAGGAGCTCAGTCTAATGAGGAATGTCTAATGACAGCTAGGTACAAGCAAAATAAATACAGATCAAATTAAAGGGGAACTCCTGAGATAAAGGAGGACTGGAAAGGCTTCTTGCAGAAGATAGGACTTCAGATGAGACTTGAAGGAAGCCAAGGAAGATGTAGACAAGGAGGGAGAGAGTTCCAGGGTTGGGGGATGGCCAGCAAAAATGCTTACTCAGGAGATAGAGAGCCATGTTCAAGTAATAACAATGAGGCCGATCTCACTGGATTGTAGAGTATGTGACCAGGATCAAGGTGTAAGAAGGATGCGAAGGTAGGAGGGGGCCAGGTTATGAAGAGCTTTGAAAGCCAAACAGAATCTCATATTTGATCTCAGAGATAATAGGGAGTCACTGAACTTTAATAATAAAAATAATGATAATCAACATTTATATAACACCTACTATGTGCCAGGCACCGTGCCACACACTTTACAGTTATATCATTTCATCTTCACAACAACTCTGGTAGGTAAGTATTATTATTATCCCAATTTTACAGCTGAGGAAACTTGAGGCAGAGTTTATGGGACTTACCCAGGGTCACACAGCTAGTGTCTGAGGTTGCATTTGAACTCAGATCTCCTGGACTTCAGGCCCAGCACTGTGCCACCTAGCTGCTGGTTGGAGAGGTGTGTGTGTGTGTGTGTGTGTGTGTGTGTGTGTGTTTCTGAGAGAGAGACAGACAGAGAGAGACAGAGAATTTGGTCAGGCCTGAACTGTAGGAAAACCAATCTGACGGCCGAGTAGATGATGGATTGGAGTGGGTAGAGGCCATATGCTGGTTCTGGCTGATCTGGTGCCCACAGGTGGTTATCATAACTAGAAAAATGTCTGAGACCTGAAGGCAAATTTTGCTCCTGATAGAAGCAGGGCGGAAACATCACCAGGATTACCTCTTAGGTTGGTATTGCTGCTGAACTGGGTCCACATACCCTCCCTGACTTGATTCACTACCTGTGTCACCTCGGACTAGTCACTTAACCTCAGTAAGCCTCACTTCTTCATCCATAAAAGTGAGAGGGTTGAACTAGATGGCCTTTGAAGTCCCTTCCAGCTAGAGATCCACAGCCCTACAATCACATAGTCACAGTCAGAGTGAGTCCACAGTGACTAGAGAAGGTATGAGGGTAGCAGCATTGCTGGAACTCTTCTGAAGAGAGAATTCATAGGAGAATTAAAAGGGGGTCTGTGCATAGGCCTGTTGAACACTTGTGTAAAGAAGTGTGACATACTGGAATTCTCCCTGTCCACTTCAACACTCTTGCTTAGCTGGCACCAAACACTTCACTCCTGTTAGCTCCCCTGGACTAAATCATATTCCTAGTCATCTTCAGACACAGATATCACTTCAGACCTATAGCATTCTGCGGCCAGCAATTCCGCCTCCTGACCATGTTTTCCATCTCAGGTGTTGCGGCTCCCTGGTCCTTTCAGACTCCATCCCAGACTCTGAAAGCAATCTTGTCTGAAGGCAGGAAATAGAAGAAGCCTGCACCTAACCACCTCAGAATCAAGAACATGTTTTTATAAAGCAGTGAGGCTTAAGTCTAGGCAGCGTGGAGGGGACAGAGAGCAGGTCTTAGAAATGAGAAAGATCTGAATTAATTTGAGTCACACTTACGACACATACTGTCAAATCCCCTAACTTCTTATAATGTGTCAGTCAGCTCCTTAGGACTATGAATGGCCAAGAGGGTGCCAACCAGAAGTCATGGTTCTTCTGCTCGCTTGCTGTGTGATCCTGGATCAGGATTTCACTCTTCCAAACCTCAGTTCTTTTGTCTGTAAAATGGGGATGATTAGAACTCCCTTGCCCAACTCACATGGTATTTGTGAGGCTTTCCTTAGGTGAATGGCTGTACTCTCCCTAGTATGGGAGTTTGCACATCATGAAGTACTTGGCCTTTGTAAGGGCTAATTATGATGATCTCTTGAGGTCCTTTCCAGCTCTAATATCTTTGAATTTACAAAGGAGCCAGAGTGACTAAAGTATAAAAAGGATCTGGTTGTCAATCTTCTTTTTTTGCCTTCTTATATAACATTTCAAGCATTACATAATTTGCAATTTGCATGCAAAATACCCCACCACAGGGCATCATGGATGCCTTGTAAAATCCAGCATTATGCAGGCAGCCGAGACTTGGGCTGTTAAACCAGGCTTCCAAACTAATTTTCTCTCTTTAAGGAAGCAGCATTTTCACATTCAGTACAGCAGCCATAAATTTCCGCTTTCTCACCACCCCCTGCCTGCTCTTGATATACACTGGGTTATTATTTTTATCAATAAAAATGCCATCTCTGCTTGTGTATTCAAAGCTGTTCTTGTGGTAATAATGTGACTAGGGCACCTAATTAGACCCCAGAAAGTCCACTTTTCCAGGCATAATCGAGAGGAAAACATTCCACATCAATTACTCTTACTCTTCTCTGACCCTTGAGATGGGGGTGGGAGGTAGAGATTAATCACAAAGGTTCTTAGATTTAGAATTACCCTAGATATACATGCTGATTCTATTAATATGCTGTACCAAGCACTGCACCCAAGGTATACATAATACAAATATAAATAAATACAACAAATACTTGTTAAATGGAGAGGCATATGAATGAGGTATATAAGCAGCTAGGTGGCACAGCAAATAGAGTGCAGGATCTGGCATTAGGAAGACTCATCTCCTTGAACTCCAATCAGACACTTATTTAACTGTGTGACCCTGGGCAAGTCATTTAACCCAGCTTACCTCAGTTTCCTCATCTGTAAAATGAGTTGGAGAAGGAAATGGCAAACACACTCTAGTATCTTTGCCAAGAAAACCCCAAATGAAGTTGGAAATTTAGGTTTGTTGTCAGGGAAAATATAATAATTAGGACTGTCCAAAAGGGGAATGGCTTACCTCGGAATGCCATGTGACTTCCTCATCACTGCAAGTCTTCAGAAAGAAGCTAGATATCTATTTGTTGGATATGTCGTAGTAGAGATTTCAGGTATGGGTTAGGCTAGAGAAAGTCACTGCAGTGAGATCCCTCTCAATTCCAGAATTCTGTTATATTGTGTATTCTGTACATTGTGTATGTTGTTGTTTGTCCTTTGCTCTCGAAGAAGACCAATGACATCAGTAGGGTGATGTCCTGATTTCAAGTAAATTGGATTTAAGTGAGGCAGGGCTGTGTGAAGTCATCAGCCTCACTCTCTCCTTGGAGTCCAGTGGCAAGACATAGGTCAGGATGACTGGTGATGGCCCAGCTGTAAATATGTATCTTACTCTGGAATGTCACTTACCAAGGCTTTCATGGTCCTTTCTAATACCCTTATCAAGGAAGCCTGGATGTACGTGTGTGTATAGATTACTTTCATTAAAAAAATTGCAAAAATGTCCGAAAATATTCATGTGTTTATAGTTTCTGGTTCTCTTTCCCCTTTTTTGGTAGTATTAAAGTCTGACATTTCCATGACTTTGATATTCTCCCCTTTTTTATAGGTTGAAATTCATTCCCTCAATGTCTTCAAAACTGTGTCCCCTCTAGCATGGGCCTCCTTTGTGAATATTTGGACTAGTTCAGCTGCTTTCCCCATCTTTCCTTCCTTGAGTTCAATTTCTACTTCCTCAGGCAGCAATCTGGGATCATATTAGAGTCCAAATAGAATGGTTCTACTGTCCTTGATGACAAAAAGGATGTAAAAATCTTTTCTCATTATTTGTCTATTGTTATTCTTCCATTTTCATCCTTAAAGGCCTTCAACATAACTTTGCTTGGTTGAGTCTCTTACCAACCTCTTCCCCCTCACCCCACTGCTTCTTGTTCTTTTATGAGGCACATAATCACCCACCATCCTTCTCCATAAGATTTTATAAATGAGTTTATATTTTGGATTGGTGTTGCCCTTGGCTGCCATATTGTTTTGCCATTCTCTCCAAAGTTACCAATGATCACTTTTTTTGGGAATTGATTTTTTTGTTTGATTTTATATCACCTATATTTTCCCCTGTATCTCACTTCTTCTGCCTCCCAGAAATCCTTCCCTTATAACAAATAATTTTAAAAGAAAAAGAGGAAAATTAAACTTCAGAAAAACCAAACAAGTTGAAAATAAATCTGGCATTATATGTAATGTTCCATACATGTGAAACCATGACCTTATGATCTCTTAGCCCTCAAACCTGATGCCCTTTCTTAGTCCTCATCTTTCTTGACCTCTCTGCAGCCCTTGACACAGTTGCTCATCTTGCCTCCTGGACATTCTCTTGTTTCCAGCTTTTTGTGACATTACTCTCTCTTGATTTTAATCCTACTTCTCTGGTCGCTCCTCATATTCCTTTGCAGAGTCTTCATTCATGTTACACCCGTTAACTGAGGTATTCCCTAAATTTCTGTCCTGAGCGCCTTTCTCTTTTTACCCTCCCCTCTCTCACTTGGTGATCTCATCAGTTCTTATGAGTTTGTTGTTGTTGGTGTTGTTTGTCCTTCATTCTCAAAGAGGACCATGATATCAGGGAGGTGATGCCATGACCTGCAAGTGAATTGGATTAAAGTGAGGAAGGGCTGTGCAAAGTCACCAGATTCACTTTCTCCTCGGGAGCCATCTGAGACCATTGGCCATATATAGATCAGGATTACTGTAGATGGCCCTCATGAGTTTAATTATTCACTCTAAAAAGACGATTCTCAGAAATGTATGTCCGGCCCTTCTCTCCCTCCCTCCCTCCCTCCCTCTCTCTCTCTCTCTCTCATTGCAGTTCTGTATCAGCAATAGTCTTTCAGATATCTAGAAATGGGTGTTCAAGGAACACCTCAGATTTAACACATCTGAAACAGGACTCATTGTCTTTCCCTCCAAATTATTTTCTCTTCCCAGCTTCCCTATCTTCTCCATTGCCAAATGTTGTGATTTTAACTTCATAACTCATCTTACATCTATCCCCTTCTCTGTATGCACACAGCTACAACTTTACTTTAGGATGTAGCTCATCGTCTCTCACTTGGCCTATTGCAATAGCCAAGTCTATGCAGGGAGGAGATCTCTCTGTCTCATGTTTTCTCTCCTCCAATTCATCATGTATTCAGCTGCCAAAGTGATTTTTCCTAAAGCATAGAGAATGTTCTCCTTATTCTTTGTTCTAGTCAAGAACTTGGGTGGACTAAATGGATTGGGTATCTCACAGTACAACTTCTTGTCCAGGACAGATATTATTTTGAAATGTAATTTTTATTTTCTCTTACTTTTTAAAAAATAACAAGCATTTGTTTTCCTTCTCTTTTCCAATTGAAAATAAAAAGAAACAGAACCCTCCTAGCAAACATGAATGGTCAAGCAAAACAAATTCCCCCATTGGCCATGTCCAGAAATGTATGCCAGAAATGTATGTGCCATTCTATATCTTGAATCCATCATCTCTCTGTCAGGAGGTAACCCATTTCATCATCAGTTCTCTAGAATCGTAATTGGTTATTACATCGATGAGTATTCTTAAGTATCCCAAAGTTGTTTCTTTTTACAGTGCTGTTATTGTACAAATTCTTCTTCTGGTTCTCCTCACTTTACTCTGCATCAGTTCATGTAAGGCTTTCCAGGTCTCCCTGAAAAAGCCCCTTTTATCCTATATTATAGTGTAATAATATGCCATCACATTCAGTTCTTTCCCACTACAAAAAGAGCCACTGTAAGTATTTTTGTACATTTCAGTCCTTTTCCTTTTTCTTTGATCTCTTTGAGTTTTAGGTGTAGTTGTAGTATTACTGGGTCACAGGGTATGCGTGCTTTAATATGTTTTCCAGAATGGCAGTACTAAGTCACCGCTCTATAAATAATAGTGCATTAGTGTTCCTGTGTTCTCCAAGGGAAGGGAAGGGAACCCACATTTATTAACTCCCCTACTATGTGCCAGGCATTGTGTTAAACACTTAATAAATATTATCTCACTTAATCCTTGAAACAATTCTGGGAGGTAGGTACCTTTACTATCCCTATTTTACAATTGGGGAAACTAAGGCAGACTGAGGTTAAATGATTTTCCCAGAATCACATAGCTAGTAAGTGCTGGAGACTGTATTTGCACTCAGGTCTTCCTAACACCAGCCTTAGTTAGCACTCTGTCCACTATACAACTTAGCTGTTTCCAAGCTTTTTCTTTTTCCTTTTTTTTTCTTTCCCAATCTGATAGATATTAGGTAGAATTTCAGACTTGATTTAATTTGTATTTCTCTAATTGTTATTTTTCTCATATGGCTATTGACAGCTTTTCTTTCTGCCTTTGAAAACTGCCCATTCATATCCTTTGACCTAGACACAATCTCATAATGGAAACTATCAGAGTACCCTAGGATTTATAATGGGAAAGGTCCTTAGATACTAACTAGTCCTTTTTCATCATTTTACAGATGAAGAATTTCTAAGGTCTGGAAGAACTAAAGTCATTTGTCCAAGGTCACATAGCAGATAATTAATCAGGATTTGAATCCAACTCTCCTGACTCCAAAATCAATGATGCTTCCGGCACATTCAATCCTTTACTGAAGTTAGAAAGAATAAAACCAGTATACTTGAGAATGTCAGAGCCCCTTATGACTTTAATTTGTTTCAAGACAGTCTATATTATGGTCATATCTGTCCAGAAAGGTGAAAAATTCAAGCAATAATTCCTTTCCCTTTACAATAACAAAAAATATTTTGCACACAAATAGATTTTTTTCCCAGGAATTTATCAGTATTTATGCCAAATTTTGTTGGTCTTATGTGGGTATAGCCTAAAGTAAAGATTAAGGGTCAGCTGCAGAAAGTGTATATGAAAATTAACATGCTAAGTTTTGGTCTCAGGACCCCTTTACAACTCTTAAAAATTTTTAGAAACCTCTTGCTCTTTTTTAATGTAGTCTCTCTATATGAATATTTACCACATTAAATTAAAACCTGCTATTATTATTATGAAAATTATTTAGAAATCATGGACCCTCAGTGGTCCCCATACACTTTGAGAACAGATGATCTACAGCCTTAAGAAATTAGATAATTCAAAAGAAATCAGGTAGGGGATAGGAGGGGCAGTGGAAGATGGAAGTGAGTACTATATTATAGAATAAAGAGTACTGGCATTGGAGTTCAAAAACCTAGGTTTAACTTTCAGCTTTGACATAATAACTATGCGGGGTCTATGGAGTGTTCAAGGAGAACCAGCACCTCTGGTGTGAAGGCATGCCAAGCCCTTTTCAGGGCTGCTTATCCACTTTTGGTGTTCACTTGTGGCTCAAAGAAGTTGTAGCATGTGCAGTGGCCATGCTCTGGTAACTGTCTCAGCAGATGGGCTACTCCGGGTTGAGAGCAGCTGACGGGCCTTAAACCTGTCAGTGAGTTAGGGCGATGTCTACCCCAAGCACGTGAAAACTTCTCCCAGTGGAATAATGGATAAGAACAATTTGTTCCAATAGCCATGAAGGCAGCTGTGGAGCACTTCGAGCTTGGTCAGAAATCAAAGATACCAAGGTCATCCATTGCATCCTGGGCCATTGCCAGACATCTTGACTTTTGTCTTACCACTGAACTTGGATGACTCTGCAAGAGTGTGAGACTGTTGACTTTGTGCAACTCTGCCTCGCTTAAATCCAGGTCAAGATGTTGCCCTGTGATGTCATTGGTCCTCTTCAAAAATGAAGGGTTAGCAACAGCAACAATAGCTTTGTGTGACCTTGCAATAGTCAATTAATCTATTTCATCTTTAGTTTCCTGATATCCTTCACAGTTTTGGGGCTTAACTTTTTAAATTGTAAAGTTTTAGATAAATATGCACTATCGTTAGCAAAATCATCTTTCCCTGAGATTTTGGAAATTTGCTACTACAATATGAGGGACTTTCTAGATGAAAACTCAAGAGATTGATCCGGAGCTAAGCCTGACATGCTTGAGTTAGTTCCCCGGGTTAGCTACCACTGACATTTTTGATGTTGGCACCATTCAGCCACAGTATTGGCACTTCAGACTTGTGTAGTGAAATTGTTAGTGTTAAAATTTTTCATGCCTATGTTGCTTGGGTAATGAGGTAGGATAACTTGTGAATCTCAATGATTCTCAGCTCCACTAGTGAGACCCCATCCTGTGCTAGGAAAAAAGTGAGTCCTAGTAAAATCACAATGAGGAAAAGAGAAACCTTCAATGAAGCTGGAATTCAACCAAGGTTGGATTATGCATCAGAGAATCATAGACTTTTGGATTTGGAAACCATTTCCAAGTCTGTAACTCTCATTTTAGGCAAGGAAACTGGAGCCCAGAGAGGGGAAGTCACTTGACTTGGGTCACACAGTTTGGTTGTTGGAATCTCGTGTGCTTAGCCATTTTTTGCAATAAAGGTATTCCCCAGTAATTCAAACAACTAGATGAAGCAAGCAGCTTTCTACCATAAGTGGGGCAGAGCTCCCTAAAGGCACAAGGGTCACCCACTAACCCAAATAACTTGGGATTTTAGAGGTTCCATGTTATCTTCAATTCACAGAGCAGCTAAAGAGTAGACCTTGATTCTGATAAGAAGGGATCTGAGGATCACATGTAGGGAGTATTTGCTGTGATCTCACTCTACCAGAGTGAGGCCAACTATATATCTACCCCTAAGAGCTCTAGGGGCACCACTAAGAGGTTGGGAGTTTTTCCTCTTCAAGAAGAGGTTTGAGACTCCATTCTGAATGTATTCCTTCTCTCCATTGCTAACTTCTTAAACAATTCACATTGATATCTTTTATAAAAAGAATATTTCGAAAACAAAAACAAAAATAATGGAAGTACAAATATTTTTTCCCTTAGCATCTTGGGGCCACATTTCCTTATACTATCTCAGTCTCTGGGGAGAGTAGGTTCAAACTGTGATTTTTACATAGCAGTGTTACTTAGAAGTAGTAGACAGGTCTTAAAAAACTTGTTTTCTGAAGACTTTGATCTCCTAAAGGATGGGACAGTAGGGAGCAGTGTGGATCCATATAATTCCCTCCCTTTCCTTACCTTCCCCTCTTCTTGATGAGTCATTTATTTCAACGGAACTAGAAATTTGCTAGAAAACTTAGTTCCCAATCTCATTTAAATAGCTCTCTTAAATTTTATATAGAATTCTGCTTTTTAATAGGTGTTTATCCTGACAAGTAGCTTATTGTCCACTGCCAAAAAGATCCTAAGAGAGTAGTAACATACATTCAGAGTTTGAGGGGATAATTTCAGAGGCCGGAAAGGTGATCATCTGTCTTGATTTTTCCTCCAATATTTATCAGCAAATGCCAAAGAGATGGTCATGTGGTTAACTGTTACCACAATGCCACTAAAAAGGGAAAACAGAGTCTAATATGTAATTCATGTATTCAAAGGGGATTTATTGAGGGACATGACAAAGTAAGTTCTCCAGCCTCTGTAATTTGCAACAGAAGATCCCTCTCTGGAGGCAATCTATGCTTTTTGTGTTTACAAGTTCTGGGTAGTTATCTTGAATTATTATTATTACTTAGAAAAAATAAAATAAAAAATAAAAAAATAAGTGTTCTGGTGTTTTGACTCCTTGTGATCTTCTGGGAGACCTATAATCCTTAGGTTTTCCCTGAGCATCCTGTCTTTGAGATCCAAATATTTTGCTTGTATGGAGAGCATGATTCCTTTTTAATGTTATTGTCTTTTATTTCTCTTCTTCCAGATTGTCCTTCACTTTCTTTTGAATTTTCATTCCCAATCAGTTATTCTCTCTTTTATTTCTTTGCTAAGACTTGTCCCTGTGGATTCAATTTTTTTTTTAAATTTTACTTTACCAGTTATTTCTATGCAGGCCATAAATTCTGCTCTTATAATTCTTATTTCTCACTTAAACCATTCAGAAATATCTTGTCATGATTCCATGGCCTCTCATGAATCCACAGGGTCCTCTGCCTCATTAGACAAAATTTACTTTGTTTGATAATTTTTTACCATAAAATATAGGGATTCATTTAGATGACCTGGAAGCCAACTTCCCTTTTGTTATTATTAACTTCTCTGTTGATTTATACTCTTATGCTTAAGGTCTTTAACAGTGTTTTGTTTCCTGCAACTTACATAATTTCAGGCTTCCCCCATTTCCTTATATTTCCTTTATTGCTTACTTTATGACTCTATCCCTTTTGGGAGTTCTCCAGGGGCTGGGCATCTTAGCTGCCTCACCTTTTTCTCACACCGAACAATTCACATTTTGATAGCCTTATTCTCTGCCCCAAGTAGCTTCTGGGAGGACAGAACTAGCCTCAGCTATATCCTTGGCTCTTTCCTTCAGGGTTAGTGGAGTGCCACATAGATGCACACATATGTGTCTTGCCCCAGTTTCCTCTGTTCCTCAATTCTCTGGTTGAGGTCTGTTGCAGCAGAGTGTTGCCATGCTGATGTCCTGGGATGGATAAAAGTTGACCTTTTGATTTTCTGTGGCACTGGGAATTAGGGAGTAGGTAGTACAGTTAATTTCTGTTGCAAGCCCACGTTAGCTGAAGAAATCCCATTGGAATTTGGTGGCTGATAGGGGAAGGGGTGTCAAGTAAACACATTAAAGAATGACCTTCTTTGCTATTAGTTCATTGGATTATTGCCTCATTAGAGTTCTTTGTGTCCTAGACCATGGAGGTAGCTGCAATTGTTTTTTTTTCCTTGTGCATACTTCCTATTTTAGAGAGGTTTGAGAGTTGGAGAAAATGTCTAATCCATCATCTTATAATTCATGTGACCACTATCAGGCTCATCAATTTCTAAGGTTTCTTTTCACTTGAAACTTCTATTATATCATAGCTTACAGAAAATTTTTAAAAAGAATTTTATGTAAAGATGATCAATCTTCTGGTGATGAATATGTCCACACATGATGTTTTTCCTCCACTTTCTCCTTTTATTTGCTCCCAACATCAAGAAAAAACTTTGTGTTTTCCACTCATTCTGGGAAGAAAAGAAGACAAAGCTTTTCCCAATGTTTTCAACCCTTCCTCATCCTAATAAGCAGAAAGTAAACTCTCCCTCCAAACTATAAAATGATTATCGTGCCTGGTGATGATCAGGTGGGTCAGTGAGGGAAGGATACCTCAGGGAACATGCTTTGGAATGAGGCTGTGAGCACTATGCTAACTTCAATGCTAGGCAAGGCAAGTTATACCCAGGATGCTGCTGCAGCCTACTGCCCAGGGCTGGGTGAACAAGAGAAGTTTGTCCTTAGATACTACTTTAAGTATCTTTTTAATTGCCTGTTATTAAAATTTAACCATACCCATCACCCACTGGTCTCCCTTCTCAAAGTTTCCTAGAGTACCTTGTCTGGATTTCTCCTTTGGGGGTTATCATGTTCTGCCTGGTGTCAGAGTCATTCGTGCATATGCTATAACCTTCCTGTAGAATGTAGGTTGTTTGAGGGCAGGGACTGGATTGTTTGCCATTTTTGTATCTTTAATGCCTAGCACAATGTCCTGCACATAGAAGATCCTTAAGAAATATTTAGTCTCTTGATTTAATTCCATAATAGCCTTTCTTTCCTCATTGTTCCTTTTTGTGTTTTTAAAAAAGTTCTCCTTGGCCTCACTGTGGCATGGAGGCAACTCTCAATATTTAAGAGCTATGCCAATGGAATACCAACTTGAGTAATTCCTGTTCAGCTGGAGGGGCTCTGAGCATGGATCCAGCAGCAGGCTGTAGATCTATCATCTGAGGACCAACCTAGTTACATGTGGAAAGATGCATCGTTAGACTGAGGACAAGGTGATGCCTTTTTCTGCTGCAGCAGCTCTTGAAAGACTATTTGTTAAGTTGCTGAAGGGTTGCAATCTACATTAGTTTACAAAAATGAACTTATAGATCCTGACCAGATGGAAATACGTATCAGGCTTTAATCATTTACCTACATCATAGAAATATAGATCATTAGAGTTGAAAGGGACCCTCTCAAACAAAGAATGTCAGAGGTAGAAGAGGCATGAGAATGTAGAATAGAGGTGGGGAGCCTGTGGCCTCGAGGCCACATATGGCCCTCTAGGTCCTCAAATGCAGCCCTTTGAATCCAAACTTCACAAATTTTGGCCTCGAGGCCACAGGTTCCTCACCCTTGATGTAGAACATAGCCAATTAAAGCTGAATGGTGCCTTAGAACCAAAAACATGGAATGTCAGAGCCAGAAAACATCTTGGAACAAAACATAGACCGTTTAGAGGTAGAAGTTAACTTAGAACATAGATCATAGAATATTAAAGCTGATTAGAAACTTAGAACATAGAACATAGAATGTCAGAATGAGAAGGGACTTTAAATATCATTTACTCCAACCCTTTCATTCTATAGATAAGAAAACCAAGGCCCAGAGAGGGGACTTGGTCACATACCAAGTCAGAAGCAGAGCCAAGCCTAGAGTCCAGGCCTAATTCCCACTTCTTTGTCTACTCTGTTATTTCTCCTTTACAGCTTTCTGCTTGGAGTCTTCTTCGCCAGCTGGGCATAAATCTGAACTTGAGACTCTTTCTGTATTATCATCATCTCCTTGGCCTCTGTGCAGTGGATGCACTGTGAACTGTCTTTATGCAGTGGGCCTTCATGGGTGCCCACTCAATGTATTTGTGTACAAGGGTGTAGGAAGAGGTGGTGGGTAGTGGGAAGAGTGAGCTGGCTTAATTATATGACTCATTTAGCTGGAGAGCAGTAAATAGAAATCAACTTCTATTATTTTACTAAATCTAACCCCTAATCTGAATGTTAATAACAGTTTCATTGAATATGGATTCTTATCCCACAAAGGCAGTAATTTCTGGGCTTTCTGATGCTGGAGACCTGTTCGTGCATAATCATAAACACTGCTTTTCCTGTTAACCACATTACAGAAAAAAATGGACAATTTTGTTGTGATGCTTCCCCCAGACTGCCTGTCTCCTCAAAGTGGGTTCAGCCACTTGAAACAAAAATTGAACTAAGGCATAGAAAAAGTTCATGGAAAATTAGCTTCCGCATGGCTTTCTTTCAATATTATTTTTGTAAGCTTTTCATTATGACATTTCTCATTACAGTATTTTTCAAAATCCATGCAAGCATATTTTTCAGATCTGTGAAGGTAAGGCACTGGGATGAGTTTTCATATCCACTGAAGCCGATCATGAGGGATTGTTGAAACAACATTGGATTTTGAGTCAGAAGAACTTGGTTCGAATTCTGATTCTGTTATTCACAAGCCTAGATAATTTTGCACAAGTTAATCACCCTCTTTGAGCCACAATTTTTCTTGTTTTTCTTTTGTTTGTTTGTTTTTTGTTTTGTTTTTGGCAGGGAAATTGGGGTTAAGTGACTTGCCCAAGGTCACACAGCTAGTACATATGTCAAGTGTCTGAGGCTAGATTTGAACTCAGGCCCTCCTGCTCTACTCACTGCACCACCTAGCTGCCCTGACAATTTTTCTTTTATAAACAGGAGTATGATAGGCAAGATATTTATAAGGGCTCTTCCTGGTAGCCTACAGTCTGAGTTCCAATATTAGTTGTTACCTGAGTGACCTTGGGAAAGTCATTTCTCTTAATCTGGGTTTCAGTTTTCTCATCTGCAAAATAGGGCAGTTGGACTTGATCTCAAATACACCTTCTAGCTCCAGATCCCAGGATCATAGGCTAAACTTCCTCGGTCTTTCTATCGTAGATACCAGAGGATTTGGAAACTTTTCCATCACCTCTCTGAGCTTCCTTTTCATTTAGACCATAAGGATATGAATCTTTGCCCGGCTTATCCCTGGTTATGAGGCCCAAGGGTCATGATGTGTGTGAAAGCCTTTGAAGGTGCCAAGCATTAATCTTACAAATATGCACGTTTTGGGTTATGATTCAATAAAAATAAGTTATTTAGTTATTTATCGAGGGCCTGCCATGTGTATGTTGCTAGATGTCATGTGGGAGAGAGAAGGTTAAGACAGAGTCCCAGCCAGATGGTTTACTCCTGTGCCAATCCTTCATGTTTGTACATGTTGAGCAAACCTTTGGAGATCTCATAGCCCTCTGAAGTGACATGGCACGCATTGTATGTAGCACTCATTCAGCCCTTTGGATGCACTGTCTAATTTTATTATTTATATTTTTGTGTGTAGGTTATCCTTCTAAGTCAATTGTATATTCTATGAGGCTAAGGGTCATGCTTCCTTTATATTTGCATCCCCTCAGTGTCTAGCTCAGGACTTTGCACAGAGCCAGTTTCAAGAGGAAAGATTGAGGAGAGAAAGCATATTGAACATGGAGGACAGCCCATGCAAAGGTGTGGAGACAAGCTACTGAATTTCATTTATGGGAAATAGGTAGAAGCAGAATATAATGAGGAGGAATGATCCTAAAATCAGAAGCATTGGTTAGAGAAATTTGTATTTTATGCTATAGGCAGTAGGGAACCAGCAGAGTTTATTGAGCAGCAGGGTTACAGGGCAAGATGTGCACTTCAGGGATCTATTTGGAAGTTAAATAGACTATAGGCTTCTGGCTGAAAGGCTGGAAGGAAGAACCCTAATTGGGAAGTTATTTCAATAATCCAGGGAAGAGGTTATGGGAGTCTGAGTAAACTAAGGTGGTGCCTGTGTGAAAATAAAGAGGTTGATAGACATGAGATACTGGGAAGGCAGAACCGATGAGACTCTGCAGGGGTTTGGATATGGGGAATGAGCTAAACGAAAGAGCTGAGACTATCTCCAAGGTGGCAAACCTGGAAGGATGGCAATGCTCTCAAGAGAAATTGTGGGGCAGTTTTGAAAGCCAATTCATGTTTTCACAAGGAGAAGCATATACAGTAATGACCCATATGGACTCCTCAGTTCTATAACACACATCAATAGATATATGTGTATAGGAACACATGCTCCCAAATATACACAGTATAGTCACTTTTTATTCCAGAAAATGGCATTTCTTCCTTCCTTCCTTCCTTCCTTCCTTCCTTCCTTCCTTCCTTCCTTCCTTCCTTCCTTCCTTCCTTTCTTCCTTCCTTCTCCTTCCTTCCTTCCTTTCTTCTTTCTCTCTCTCTCTTTCTCTCTCTCTCTGTCCTTTCTTTCCTTCTTTCTTTCTCTCTCTTTCTCTCTTTCTTCATTCTTTTCTCCTTCTCTGGCTCTCACTCATTCTGTCTCTTGCCCTTCCTCCCCTCCTTCCTTCTCTTCTTCTTTACTTCCTTCCTTTACTTGCTTCCTCCCTCCCTCCTTTCCTTTCCGTCTTCTGTTCTGTCTCCTCTTTCTTCCTTTCTCCCTCCCTTTCCCTCTCTTCCCCCTCTCTCTTCCTGCCTCCCAAACAATTAAATTAGAATCACTGTAGCTAAGGGAAATGCAAGTCATGGTAAGGCAGAAGTCTGATCCTAATACCTCATTAGATTAGCCTGAGGCCATATAGCAAGAGAAGGCTTAAAAACCCAAACATAATTGTCATAAAAAATGCTCTCAGTATGTGTGGAACAGCGAAACTGAGATTGTCATTAACACAGACACCAGCATGGGATTGTTCCAAACAAGTTCACTGCCTTTAGATTGTTATTTGATTTCACCTAACTGCAGCTAGCACCTTTAAATACACAAGAATTTTGGGAAAGTCCTTAGATAAGTAACCCCTGGTCACCTGATGCTCCCTTCAGCCCTCTGAGGTTGGCTTAGAGTCCTGGGTGCAAGTTGATCACAAAATGGAGTCCCTGAAGAATTTGGTCCTTCTTTTAGTCATTCCCAGTCTAGTGGATAAACTAGAGTAGAAAATATGATAAAGAAGGAAATCTTGCAAATTCAGAGGAGATTACCTGGTTGGGGAGTGGGGGGAGTAAAAAAATAGAAGCATGGAATCATAAATGTATTGCTGGATAGACCTGTAAATATCACCTAGTTTACTTGACTCCTCTCTACAATATTCTTAACAAACACTTATCCAGCTTCCTCCAATGATAGAGAGCTCCTTACCTGTGGAAACACCTCATTCTCTTTTGAATAGCTCTAATTGTCCAAAATTTCTTTTTTAATATAGACTTGAAACCTGTCTCCCTGTAATGTCTATCTATTGGTTTAAATTCTTAAACCTCAGAAGCTTAAGGGGAGTATTGATACCAAGAATAGGGATGTGTTCACTTTCTGTGGTCTGAGGATTAAATATGTTTGTATACTAGCTCTCTTTGGATTAATATCCCGTTTTGATTGTTTGGCTAAATTGCAGGGGTAGATGGGGCAGGGGGAGGAGGGGATTTTAGAACATAGGATGTTAGAATTGTTTGAGATTTTTGATTATAAAATCTTGGAGCTAGGAGAAACTATAGAGCACAGAATGCCAGAACTGAAAAAGGCCATTATCATGTATAATATGAAATGTTAGATCTGGAAGGAACCCTAGAACATGGAATGCTAGAGATGGAGAAAGGCTCTTAAAACACAGAATCGTGGTGTTAAATATGAAAGGTGCCTTAGAGCAGGTCTCATAAAATATCAGAGGTGGAAATGACCTTTGAACATAGATTATTAGAAACAGAATGGACCTTAAAAGTAAATCATAACATCTTCCTCACTTTGTTCTTTTATTAAATATGAGAAAACTAAACTAGTTACGGAGAAGCTAACTGCCTGGGCTTATCATTTTTGTCGGTCTGAGAAGTGCTACTTGTTCAAGAATATTTTTCTCACTGCCTGATGTGCCTTAAAGCCCTTGTCTCAGGGACAAAGTTGTTTATTCCCCAATGAGTAGTCAACCTTTAAACGCTACTTCTCCCTTTCCACTCCTAATATATTTCATGACATGAACAAAAGAATGTAAATAACTGGTGTCTGATCTTTTCCTGAGAGAAGAATCTGATGTTAAGTAGTTTGTTATATGAGCTTGAGAAGAGATGGGAGGGAGCCCATAAAGGTCAGTGGATGCCTGAAGGTGAAGAGCTAAAGAAAGATCCCTTCAGGTGTACTGAGGGCATATTTCTGCCATTCTATCATTTTCCCACTGGATGGTTCAGCTTGGGTATTTTCCCCATCACTGTACGCTTCCCTCTTGTCTCTCACCCCACCCCGATCTCTACCTCTTCCCAGGACACAAGACAAAGCAATTCCAATCAGTCAGCTCTTGCCAAGTCTAGGGCAAAAAGTGATTTATGATCTAAGGCCAGGTCCCCTGGTTTGTAAACATAACCCTGATTAGCCACAGCTTAGACTTTCAAAGGGGAGAGAGTCAGCTAATTAATTGACCCCATGTGAATTTAGAAGGAGAAAGAAAGCCCTCCCTCTGTCAAGCATTCTGCCAGCACTGGCTGACTTCATTAACTTTTATACCTCCAGATGTCAGAGGTCAAATTCATATGCAGGTCGTATTCAAACAGTGGCCTTGGCATTTAATTGATATGCCCTATCGCTTAATCAGGGAGTCTTCTCTGTGTGGGAAAAATATTTGAATGTGACTAAAGAACCCCTCACGTTGCACTTTAAAAACAACTTCTCTTAAAAAGAAAAAATCTTTGGAGGTGGGGGAGCACAATTGCTGTCTTCAAATAAGTGAAAAGATGTCATGAAAAAGAGAGTAGACCCAGGTCCTGTGGGTAAAGTTGGAGGGTTGCAGATCTTGATTCAGTAAAAAAAAAAAGAACTTACTAATAATTAAAAAAAACCAGACCTATGATTTTTGTTGGCATAGGTAGCTCCTGGTAAGGAAATCCCCTCTACCAATACAGAGAAGCAACTGTTTTTTTAACTTAGAGTTGAAGATAATTAGGTGAACAATGGGGAGAGTTTTGGGTCCCTTGTTGGGGAGACTTGAGTTCATATTCAGCCTCAGACACATACTAGTTGTGTGACCTTGGGCAAGTCACTAAACCTTTTTCAATGATCAAATGGGGATAATAATAGCGTTTGCCTCCTAGAGTTGTGAGGATCAAACGAGGTGATATTTGTAGAACATATAGCACAATGCCTGGCACTATAGAATAGGTTCAAAATAAATGGTATTATAATTAATGTTCTTGTTGTTCTTGTCTTAGAGACTTGTCCAGGGATAATGAGGAGTTAACAGGCAGAACTTGAACCAGCTCTCCTGGCTCTGAAGTCGGTTCTATATTTACTCCTCCTCGTCGTCTCTTGGCCTCTAACCACAACAGCTGTCTAACGATTACATTGGCATTTTGGGAGGTCACATCTCTGTCACTGGGATTCTTCGTGTGGAGGCTGGATGACGCTTGAAGTGGATTTTGCACTCCATGGTCTTGGGGATGGGTCCCTTCTCAACTCTTCAGTCTATGGGATCTACCGAAGGGCATCCATGGACTAGTTGGTCTATATGGTGATGTGGAAAATTAATTTATTCCAATGAATTTGATCCATAAAGTAGAGGAGTTGGATTAGTTGACCTCTGAGGTCCACCTCCAAACAATTCTCTGAGTCTCTAAATAGAAAAGATACCTTCCAACGTATCTCCATAATGAGATATAAAAAGCATTGAGCAGCAGGTATTGTAGGACTAGGCTTCCACAATGTAAATTATGTAGCTCTCACATTGGATGTCTTTGGAGAGAGGTATGTGTTCTACCTATGACATCCTTCCTCCTCCCCAAAGAATTCCCACCCCATGCCCAGCCCCTCACTCATACTATCACAGGATCACAGGCTTAGAATTACGAGAGACTTTAGAAGTTCTCCTGTAAACAAAATATACATCCTCCCTTACAATAGAGAGGCAGGGAACTACTCAGACACTATACAGAGTGTCCCAAAAGTCTCAGTGCAATTTAAATAGCTTAAAATTGCACTGAGACTTTTGGGACACCCTATATTGTATACATTGCCAGATAAGGTTTATGTATTGAGTATTTTTTTCCTTATTTTCATTCTCTTGTCACAAGTGACGATTCAGTTGGGAGTGGGTTAGGAGTGGCTGCGACGTGAAGGTGGAAGGCATTAATAAAACACACTAAAAGACACTGGCTCTGAAGTCAGGGGAACTGGGTTCAAATCTAGCCTCTGTCAATTACCTCCTGTGTGACCTTGGGTAAGTCACTTCATTTTCCTGTGTCTCAGTGTCTTTATGGGGCACCAGAAGGCTTTTGAGGCCCCTTCCAACTCTAGATCTATGGTCCTATAAACTCAATTTTTGAGATGAGCAAACTGAAGCCCAGACAGGACAAGTGACCTTTCCTAGAGCATTCTGGTTTGTTAGATGATTCTGTAACAATGGAGTGGACAAATTAAAGTCTTAAGACAGCAACACCAAAGGAAATTGGTTGCAAGAAGTACTTCTTATTCAAGATCTTTCCAAGTCAGATGGTTAGATGATAGGGAGCTTTGCATTTTTTTATTGAATAAAATAAAAAGAACGCATGAAGCAAAAATTACCCAAAGACTCCTACTGTTTCATGGAAATGTTGACATTTTTATCTGAGTTCTGGAAATAGAAGGGATATATTATATGATCTAAAACTTTATAAAGCACATTCCTCACAACCTCCTGAATGGCTGCTTGTTGTCCTGTTGCCAAATAAAAAGGGCTGGACCTGGTACCAGGAGACCTTAGGCTTAAGCCCTAGCTCCACCACATAAATTATATGCCCTTGGCCAACTCATTTCTCTCTGGGACTCAGTTTCCTCGTATGAGAAATGCAGTGATTGCATGATCTGTCAGATCCTTTGCAGCTCTAACATTCTATGAAGGAAGAATGTTTGTTTCACAGATGTCTCACGGACTCTGAAAGGTAGTGATTTGTCATAGTCACATGGCTAATAAATCTGGGAACTGGGATTGAACTGAAGATTTCTGAATCCATTCAGGTCTGGTGCTTTAACAGCAGACTGTCTTTGAACATGACATGACTCTTTATAATCTTTATGGGATCCCAAGGTGAGAGACCTAAAGCTAAAAGGGATTTTGGAGGCCATTGAATCAAATTCCCTTATTTTACAGATGAGGAAATTCTGCCCCAGAGATGTTAGGCATATTTCCAAAAATCTCCCAGGTGGTAAGTGGCAGAGCCAGGGCCAGAATTTGAACCTAGGACCTCTGACTCCAAATCCAGCACAGCACTGTGTCCCTGTCTCTTTTACAGAATCACAGATTCAAGGCTGGAAAAAACTTAGAGTATCTATTCCTGTCCCTTAATTTTGCAAATGAAGAAACTGAGGCTGTTAGGTGGTACAGTGGATGGAGTGTTGGACTTAGAGTGGGGAAGATCTGACTTCAAATCCTGCCTAAGATGCAAACTGTGTGAACATGGGCAATCGGCTTAATCTCTCTCTTCCTCTCCTTCCTCATTTGAATAATGGGGATAATAGCCTCTACCCTCACGGTTGTCATGAGGATCAAATGAGATGATATTTATACAGTGCTGTGCAAACCTTAAAGCACCATGTAAACCCTAGCTATCATTATTGGTTACCCAGGCTTGCAGTTTTGGAAGTTGGAACTTCACTTTGGAATAAAGTCCACAACAAAACAAATGATTTGTTCCAGTAGACAAACATCAACATGGGCTTCTGCCTGATGTGCCATACAGAAGATTCTTACTTATGGCAACTAATATTCCTCTGCCCCACTCCTCATCCCAGACAAAGCAGATCCCAAATGCCTCAGTGTCTTTTCTTGAATGTATGAGAAGCAGTCACATGTGATATGGGTGGAAATATAAGTGAGAACCTAGAATTTATTTTGAACCAAGTGAATGTTTCCAAATGAATCCTTCTCCAAAGCTTAACATCAAGAATCTATTTCTGTGGTTGTTCCTGGTTTGGGGCATAAAATCTGCACTTTCTGCTATTAAAGATTGATGTTGTCCTAAACAGTCCAGTCAAAATGCTTTGCTATTATACTTCCCCCACAGAATTCTGACAATATTTTCCAGAAAATAGGTATTGTGTCACTTGTTCTCAGTCATCCAAGAATCTTTAAGATTATTCAGCTAGTCCAGGAATTTTCTTAGTTCTAGGAAGTCTGAAATAAAGGTGTGATTGCATCATCATTTCATTAGCTGGAATGCTGAGTCCAGGTCAAGGTCCTTATGATTGTCACCCTACCAGGTTTTAGTAAGGCTGGGAGTTGGTAGTCTAAGCCAGTTTTTTTGCAGAACTTCTATATACAATAAAACTGTAACACACATCCTGGCAAGGGGGAAAATCAATTGTAATTACGAGACCCAGAAGGTCTGGTGTATGTAGTGGATGGTAGTGATGTAAAAAGACTTGTTGAAACTGATTACTTCATGCTATGCTTTCAGGCCTGGACTCAGTATCTCTGACCTTGGAGGAGAGTTGGGGGTGTGGGATGGGGAGCGAGAAGAAAAGGACTCAAAGCCATGAGCTAGAAACATTACTTAACTGCCCTTAGAAATACCTCACTTTGTTAAGTGTGCTTTCTTCAAAGTAGTAAGTCTATTCCACTCCTAACTTTCCATCCCACTTTACCATGTTTGTTCAAGAATAATCTAATAGTGAGGGGAGAAGAAGGAGAAGATGGAAGAAGGAAAGAAAAAGGGAGGAGAAGAGAGAGAGGATGAGGGAAAAGGAGGAGGGAGAAGGAGGAAGAAAGAGAAAAGTTAAAAAAGAAGGAAATGAAAAAAGGAAAAGAAGGAAGAGGAAAGAAAAAGAAGTAGAAAGGAGGAGAGCAGAGGGAGATGAAGACAGAGTAAGGAGTAAGAAGGAAGAGAAAAAGAGAGACAGAGAGAACTCTTTAAAAAATTAAAGTATAATTTCAGGAGAAAGATGCTGATGGTTTTCAGTACCATCATATAAATATGGGACTGCGTTTGTATGCAGCATATAAATATAGTATGGTCCAAAATGTCATCTGTGTGTTGGTTGTTTGGAACTCGGAATCCATGAAATCGAGTATTATATTTTATATTTAGTTTTCCAGGATAGTCTACAAATATCCATGATATATTTGAAGAATAGTGGTATTCTGAAGGATGCTTAATGAACAGCACTGGCTAGGATGACTGAGTTCCATTGCCAGCTCTGTGTGACCTTGAGCATCTCCCCCTATGACCTTCATTCTCTTCCTCTGTCAAATGAAGGTATTGGATGGGGGTAATCTCTAAGGTCCATTTCCCCTCTAAAATGAAATGACCAACTACTTCACCTGCATTGGCCTTAAAGGTCCAAAAGAAGAGTAATGGATAGAGATGCAGGGAAGCAGATTTTGCCTAAATATAAGGAAAATCTTCCCTAAAAGTTAGAGCTATCCAAAGCAGAATGAACCAACTTGGAGAATAGAGAGTTGCCCTTTCCTGGAGGTCTTCAGGCAGTAGCTGAATGACTATTTATTAAGTGTGTTATCGAGATGATTCCTGTTTGTCATC
Source organism: Trichosurus vulpecula (assembly GCF_011100635.1). NCBI lineage: Eukaryota > Metazoa > Chordata > Mammalia > Diprotodontia > Phalangeridae > Trichosurus > Trichosurus vulpecula. The sequence goes on along the minus strand of NC_050578.1, from coordinate 196,037,165 downwards.
AGACTGGACAAGATTCTCAATTCTGAGATTCTGTGTTCTACAGGGTTTTAGATTGTTTCTGTGCCTGAGGCAGAGGTAATCTGTGGGCTGAGTTTCATCACTGACTACTAGCTGAGGCCTCTTGAATTCACTAGTGAGAACCCTCCCTTGATCTCCCAAACCTGAGTCACAGACACACACACACACACACACACACACACACACAACCCAGATGGGATCCATAACACAGGTTGGGAACACAGGTTGGACAATCCAGTATCATTGATTGTACGCACACATATGTACATATATATATGCAGACACATATACACATGCATACATGTATATATGCATATACATATATGACATGTGCATATGTGTGTATGTGTATAGCTATAAATATATAGAGAGATATGGATATAGAGTTATATTTTTATGGACTTATGCCTTGCCACTCAACATGAATTCAAAAAACCATTTAACTAAGTAAAACAAAATGCAGCCTTAAAAGGACTTCTAAAATTGATGTCTCCCAAACATATTAAAACCATCCAAGATTTTATAGACAGATATGACCACAGAGATAACTATTCAACTGCTAAGCATCAACATCAGGCTTTAAGAGGGATTTTCACCTAAGGCCTTCTCAAATGTCATGGAAGATGTCCCATACAGAGCTAATGTAGAAGACAGAATCTCAATATATTTTAATGTTCTTCATCTATTTCTACTGGCAGTTTGCTAATTGTGTACTAATTGTGTCCAGCTCCAAAACACTGCAGTGTCTTCTCAGTGAGAACTATGGTCACATAAAAAAGACTGATGCCTTCCATTTGAGAAAAGATAACTTTGTCAATGAATGAAGAATACAAATTCTGTCTCATTGCATTAGTCCATCAGTATATAAATCCATATCAATATTTATATCTATAATTATCAGTATATACACACATGCATATGTATGTATGTATACATACATATGTGTACATATACACATACAATATATTCAATATATGTGTATGCATCTATATATTTTGGTCTGGCTCTATAAATGGACAGTGGGCTAGGCCTAAAATAAGAGGAGAACCTAGCAGGTTAGGTGGTCTTTGGGAAAATGCACAGCACTTATTTCTTCTCAAATTGCTCTCCATTACAAAAAAATCTCCTCTCCCTCCCACTTTTTGACATCGTCCATTGAAATTACATGGGTGTGAATGATGGAACACTGTGATAACAAAAAACTCAAAATTGCAGGTGACCCAAAGTTCAATATAGATATGTATGATAAATGTAAGAAAGTAGCAACCTTTTATGAACAATGACTTATATATAAGAAGTTAAGTAAAAACCATTATCAAGGACATGTGCCAGGGGAACAGCAGACAGCCTGAAGGTTGCATTGATATCATAGAAATAGTAAAGGAACAAGAGAAAAATCTCCAGTGTTTGAGATAAATAGTCTATATAAAACTTATGGCCAGACATGGACAAAAGTTTTAAAGCCCTTGAGACATTGCAATGTTTCAGCACAGTGTTCACACTGATAAGATCACATGAAGCAGCTGGGTGGTGTAGTGGATAGAGCACAGGGCCTGGAGTCAGGAAGATCTGAGTTCACATCCAGCCTCAGACATTTACTTGCTGTCTATGCAAGTCATTCAATCTATCTACCTAAGTTTTCTCAACTGTAAAATGGAGAACATAGTAGAACATGCCTCCCTGGCTTGTTGTGAGGATCAAATGAGATATTCATAAAGGGCTATCACAGTAGGTTCTTAATAAATGCTTGTTCTCTCCCCCTACATATTTATTAAAATATTAGAGAAAGAGAGCTTATAATTTAGCCTATCTCAATCCAGGAAATCTCTAGTTGTTATAAAGTTGATATTAATATTTTACATATATAAATATAAATATATTTTATCATCCCTTTAAATCGCATCACAGTGCTGGACTTCTTTTCTGTTTCTAAGGAGGTTGACACCATGGCTTGGATTATTATTATCCTTTTGATGGCTTAAAGAAATTAATTTTTTTAATATTATTAAGGGATTAATTTTATATATGCTTATGGATTTTCAATTGATTTTTTTTCATTTAGCAAGCATCTTTCCTCTCTGTCAATCCATCAATCAACAATCATTTATTGAGTGCTTATACTATGTGCCACGCACTATGCTAAGTGCTGGGATATAAAGAAAGGCAAAAGACAGCCCTTTTTCTCAAGGAGCCCAAAGCACAATGAGAGAGACAAGATGCAAACAGCAGGATACAAATAAGATATATCCAGGAGAAAATGGAGATAGTCAGTGGTGTAAAGACAATAAAATTAAAGGGGTTCAGGAAAAGCTTCCTTTAGAAGATGGGATTTCAGCTGGGACTTGAAGGAAGCTAGGAAACCTAGGAGGTGGAAATGAGGAAGGAAAGCATTCCAGATATTGGGGGAGGGGGCAAACAATCAAAATACCTAGAATCAGGAGATGAAGTGTCTTTCTTATTTCCACTCCCTTGTTCCCCAAACTAGAAAAAGTTAAAACAAACCCTTGCAACAAATGCACATAGTCAAGCAAATCACATTCCCACATTGGCCAAGCCCAAAATGCAAGTGTCCTTATGCATATCTGGGTGGAAAGAATTCTATGTCACCATTCCACTGGAATCATGGTTGAACAGTGTTGGTTAGAGTTTTTAAGTCTTTAAAAATTATTCATTTCAATGACGTTGTTATCATAGCACAAATTGTCCTGGCTTTGCTCACTTTACTCTGTATCAGTTCAAAATGACATTCTAGTGATGTCTATTCCCCCTCCCCTTCGATATTTACATCATCTTTTACTTGCATCCCCCAATATGTAAAATAAGAATCTCTCCACCACCCCATTTCTTTCCTAGCATAAGCAACAAAGCACCCCTAGTCTCTCCATCTTATTTGACTCTCTTTATGATTCCTGTTAACATCATAGTTCTTAGGGTGTGCTTACATCAATTACAAACACTTTGTTCTTATAAAGTCTTTTCCAACTGTTTGCTTGTATTTACCTATTTCTATATTTCCAGATTTGTATTTCAAAGTTTCTGCACAACTCTAGTATTTTCATCAGGAATAATTGGAAATCTTCTACTTCATTAAAGGTCAATTTTCCCACATAGAATTATACTCAATTTTGCTGGGTAAGTTATTCTGGATTGTAAACCTATGTCAATGGCTTTTGGAATATACTATTCCATGATTTCCACTCCTTAATGTTGGTGCCTGATAAATCTTGTGTGATATTGACTGTTGTTCCTAAACACCTAGATTTTTTTTTGAGATATTTGCAGTATTTTTTGTCTTTGACCTGGAAGCTCTGGATTTTGGCTATGACATTCATTGTTTTCATCTGGAGATTTCTTTCAGGAGGTGATTAGCAAATTATTTTTATTTTTACTTTGCCCTCTGGTTCTAAAAGATCTGAAGAGTTTTATTTCATGATTTCTTGAATTATAATATTCAGGTCATGGCTTTTTGGTAATTTAATGATAATTTTCATGCTTTTGACTTTGTTTTTGTGTCACATGGAATAATTAACTTCTATTTGGTCCATTTTAATTTTTACAGAGTCTCTTACTCTTGTTCATTCTCTTTCTAAGTCTCTCCATCCTAGCTCTTATTGCTATTTCAATTCTTTCTTCTCTCATTCTCATGTGATTTGCAACACCATTTTAAATTCTAAAATTATTTTTTTCTATGCATTCTAATTGATCTTGTAAGCAAGATGTGTTTTTCTCCAAGGCTTTGCTCATAGGTTTTTTGGAGTTATTCTCATCTTCTGTGTGTGTATCTTTGGCATTAGTGGCCTCATCATAGCTGTATTTACTTTTTATTTAGTCATTCTTCTACTTATCTGCTTTGAGAAACCCTATCTTACTGGACTATCTTTCAGGTCAGAGTCTGTAAACCCAGCCCCTGTGGGAATCCCCCTCCTTTTGAGTTGCATTCCTGGGTGGGGAGCTGAATCCAAGATCAGGCCTACATGTCCATATACTGCAAACCTAACTCAGAACTTTGGGTGCCTCTTTGGGTTACACTTTGTTGTTGGGCCAGGTCTGATTTTGTGATCAGTTCTGGGCAACCCTGTACTGTTTGCCTACCTCAGATCTTTGGGTATTGAATCTGTGACCCTGGATCACCCTTGTTCCATAGTGTCTGCTCTGGTCACTTGGATATTGGTGGAATTTTTTATTTAGCCTTGGAACAATGAGTCACTATACTTTCTCTTTCAATTTTCTGGTCATTCCTTGGTTCATAATTCTTATAGTAATTGTGGGCATAACTGGGCTGTACTGCTTCCTTATGCTCTGCCATCTTGGCTCCGATTCAAGCCTATGAATTTAGATTCAGAGGACCTGGATTTAATGTGTGGTTCTCTCACTATAGAACCTTGAATAGTTTGGTTCTTGCAACAAAATTCCATGTTTCTAAGTTACTCCCCCTATCTCTAGAACTCAAATATAAAATGAGGGGAGATTAGAATAGATATGTCTTGAAAGCCCAGTCAAGCTCCAAATCTATGAAGCAGGCAAGGGAAGTTTTGCTTCAAATGAATGATTTAGGTTCATGAGGAGGGCCACTGGCCTTTCTTATCTTGTGTCTTTCAAAACAATAGTAAGTAAAAAGACATAATTGTTCTGAAATTTTAAATAAATTTGGCTTAAAAATCATCTGTGAGCACCTTGGTGAGAGAGTGGGTCAAAGTGTATATATTAAAGGATTTCATAAACAACAGCAGCACACTATGTGTGTTGAGTTTTGTTTTCTGTTCCTTTGCTGTATATCTTGGTACTCACTTATTTATTTGAAAACACGAATTGACCACTGTGCTTTGGGATAACAAATGTAGCTATGTCTTTTGTCAATTGTTTTAAATAGACCCTCCTCTAATATTAATATATACTAATTATTAAATTATGTTAATTCAAAATAACTGAGGCAATGATATCACTACAGATCTCAACTATAAAATACTTTCTTTTCTCCCCAAATCCATCTCTTTTTTCCTTCCTTCCCTATTTCTCCCTCTTCCTCTGTTTTCTTCCCTTCTTTCCTTTCTCTCTCCTTCTCTCTTTTCCTTTCTCCCTCATTTCCTTTCTCCATTTCCTTTCCTTCCTCCTTCCCTCCCTCCCTCCTTTCCTCTTTTTCTCATTTCCTCTCTTCTTTTCCTCCCCCCTTCCCTTACTCCCTCCCTTCCTCACTTTCTCCTTCTTTTCTCCTTTACATATAAAACACTGTTTTCAGAGGAAAAAATTAAAGATATCTATAGGCATGTAAAAAATGCTCTAAATCACTACTGATTAGAGAAATGCAAATCAAAACAACTCTTAGGTATCACATCTCTCCTGTCAGATTGGCTAACATGACAAAACAGAAAAATGATAAATGGTGGAGAGGATGTGGGAAAATTGGAACATTGTTATATTGCTGGTGAAGTTGTAAACTGATCCAGCCATTTTGGAGAGCAATTTGGAACTATGCCCAAAGGGCTATAAAAATGTGCACACCCTTTGACCGAGCAATACCACTTCTAGGGCTGTATCCCAAAGAGATCACACAAATGATAAAGGGACCTGTATGTACAAAAATATTTATAGCGGCTCCTTTTGTGGTAGCAAAGAATTGGAAATCAAGGGAATGCCCATCAATTGGGGAATGGCTGAACAAGTTGTGGTATATGAATGTAATGGAATACTTCTCTGCTATAAGGAATGGGGAAGATAAGGACTTCACAATAACCTGGAAAAACCTACATGATATAATGCTAAGTGAGCAGAACAGAACCAGGAGAACATTATACACAACCACAGAGATATTGATTCTGTGATGACTAACCTTGATAGACTTGGCTCTTCTCAGCAATACAAGATTTAAAGACAATTCCAAAGGAGTCATGATGGAGAGAGCTATCTTCATCCAGAGAAAGAGCTATGGAGTCTGAATGCAAATTGAGGCAAACTATTTGCTCTCCTTTGTTTTTTCTTTTCTTTTTTTCTATTTTGTTTTTGTTGTTTTGGTTTTGTTTCTTCTTTCTCATGATTCATGCCATTGGTCATAATTCTTCTTTACAACTTGACTATTGTGTAAATAAGTTTAATGCGAAGTTATGTGTAAAAGATATATCGGATTTCATGCTGTCCTGGGGAGGGAGGGGGGCAGGGTAGGGAAGAAAATCTGGAACTCAAAATCATGCAGAACTGAGTGTTATAAACTAAAAAAAATCTTAATTAAAAAAAACACGTCATAATTCCCTCCCGAGATCTAGCCTCTATCATTCTATTGGCTTTGCTACAAAACCTCGTTCCTGGTGGCAGCAAGAAAGAGGAAAGGCATAATTTGGAAAGTCTCTGACCAAGGACATTGCTATATGTCACAGAATGTCAACAACAACTCACATTTCTATTGAGTTTTTAGAGATACAAAGTGCTGTCCTTACAGTACCCCTAGAGCCAATTAGAGCACATATTAATGTCCTCATTTTCCAGGCTCATCATCAGATCCATCATCAGATTCCATCATCAGATCATAGATTTAGAGCTAGAAGAGACCTTTAAGGTCACCTAGTTGAACACCTTTATTTCACAAGTGAAGAAACTGAGACCCAGTGAAGTCAGATGACTTATCCAAAGTCACACAGATAATAAAGGACAGAACTTAGATTTGAACCTAGGTTCTTTGACTCCAAATTGAGCCCTCTTTCTGCTGCTTTCCATCTCATCTCATTGCTTCATTTGAGATTGCACAATGAATTCCCTTTATAAGCTGAACAGTGTCAGGTGTTTCACCTCCCTTCTTCCGTTGCCCCTGCTAAAATCATCCTGATTATTAGTCATACTAATTAGGATCTGAACAGGCAAGCAGATTTTTTAAGGTTGGATTCTTTCTACTTTCTCCATTTCTTTCTGACCAAGTCCATCTCTTCAGATGAGTTTTGAAAAAAATGTCATGAACAGAAAGGCCTGTTTTCCCTCATCACTGAAACACAATAGTGTGATCTCTGCTGCTTGCTCTTGGCAGGGATGAATCATCATTCGGACCAGGAATAAACCTTCAAAGCTTATTCAATGATCCAGCTAATCTAATGGAGACAAATCTGTCTGATTTCTCTCAATTATGTCATTGCTGTGTACGTCGTAATAGCTAATACCCATTTCCCCCCTCTGCAATAACATAAAATTTTATTTTAGACAATAAAATTCAATTTATCTCCTAAGCACTTTTGCACAAAAAGAAAGAAAGAAAGCAAAATGTATGAAGCAACATCTCTTTGTGCTGTGTTATATGGAGCATGGGCAGTTTTCTGTGATTCTGTGCTCAGGTTATAAGAGAATGAGTAGGGAATTAATGCTTCTAGTAAACCAACCATTTGGAATGATGAAGAAGGAATTAAAACCCCAAATAAAACTTACAGGACTTGACTCTTTGCTCCAATAAAAGGGAAATCAAATTATCTCATGGATTATTTGTCTCTTTTCCCAGGTTATCTGTAAGCCAAAGAATATACAAAGTTGGGACTGGTCCTCTCCAAAAATGGAATTTCTTGTTATGAGGATCAAATAATGGTATGGATGTGAAGTGCCCTCCAAACTCTAAAGCATTATGGAAACCCAATCCATGATCAGAAATAGTAATAATAAAAATCAGGCAAAAAGACTTTTAATGGCTAGCAGCTTGACTGTGGGCCTCTAGATGGAATACGTCTCCTGTAAAACATGATGATTCTTTGGGGCCTTTCTGAAACACTACCCCTTCATAATGAAAGCTGCTAATAGCAATTGCCTTTCTATGGCACTTTCCAATTAGAAAACTATGTCGGCCATGACAGTTGCCTTATGTATTCAGATGTGTAAGTGTACTTATTCTCATTTCGTAGATGAAAAAACAGATGCTCAGACAGTATTGTGACTGGCCTAAGGTCACAAGTCAAAAGTCAAATCTGGTTGTCAGACCCAGGTCTTCTGACTTCGTATCTATGAATCTTGCCTCTTGAACTACCCTGCCTCTGTATTAAGCTAGTAGTCTGTGTGATATTGATAAGCTTCTCCTGCCTGGCATTTACTTAGGTACTGCTCTACATCCTGTCTTTATCCATGGATGGAGATTACAAAGGATGAGGTAAATTTAGGCTTTCTGGTGGCAACACTTATTACCTTGATAACCCTAGACAACACTCTCAATAGATATCTATTTAATTGCTTACCCTATACATTCTCTTGACCTCTTTGAACTTCTTTTTGTGTGTGTGGCCTTCTCCTAGTAGATTGGAAGCCCATTGAGCACAAGGGCTGTCTTTCTATCTCTTATTTTTATCTCTAGCATTTGGCATGTGTCTGGCATATAGTAGGTACTAAATAAATGTTTATTGATTGCCTGACTGAAATAAAAACTCAAAGCTAAGAAACAACATTAAAAGTGACAGATTCTATAATATTAAGAAAAAATTGCTTACCCTGTTTCAGACACTGTGCTAGGCTGTGACGATACAAAGGTTGCCCCCACCCTCAGTGAGCTCATATTCTCCTTGGGGGATGTGTTATTGATAGTAGTAGGAAATGTGCCATGGTGAAAAGAACGATATTGGATTTGGAGCTCAAAGACCAGGGTTTAAATCCTTCTTCTGTCATTAGCTATGTGACCTTGGACAAGTCACTCCTCTGGGGTTGACTTTCTGGGACACAGTTTCCTCATCTGTCAGACTAGATGACCTCTGTGATGTCTTCCAATCCTAGTTCTGTTATTCTTTGATCCACAAAAATGAGAGAATTGAACTAAATGACCCTTTTGGCTCTAAACGTAACAGCCCAAATACAATGTCATTTGAGGAGGGAAAGAATGTGGAGAACTGAAAGAGGGGGATAAGGAAGGCTTCGTAGATCAGGTTTCCTCAGTTTCCTCCCCTGTGGATAATAATACTTGTACTACTTACTGACAGGGTTGTACCCTTGATAAACTTTAAAAGGCCAGAGAAACATGATGCCAATATTATTACTATGGTTGTTATTAGTAGCTTTTAGAGAGAGTAATGGGGCTTTGAAGAGCACAGAAGAGTCATAATGTTTTACCATTCTTCCATTTTGAGGGCTGCAGCCAGTCTGTTCATCATTAATATTTGTTTTTCCTGCTTATTTTCCTAGTATGGGGAAAAGGTGAGGTATGTAAATTACAGAATCATAGAGCCCTGAACACAAATTCAACCATAAAAACCATTTGTGGCCTCTCACAATACAAACGTAAATATACTTGATCTTTAACCGATAAAAGGTGTAAATATTTATTCTTATCTTTTTTTTTCTTTAATTGAATGTTTGTCTCTGTTAATAATTCTAGCTATGTGGAAGCATTGGCTTAAGGGTATCCTGAATTTTCTCTGAAACTTCTTACTGGTGCCTGTTCCTATAACACCAACAACAGTGTTTTCACGTTTCTGATCATTTGGGCAGATAAACCATTGGCTATACAATTTCAGTGGTCCCACCTTCCCGGGTGTAAGCAAATTATAAGGCCATCAGGTCCAAAAAGCAATGTTTGGACCTTGGTGATACACACCGAACATCATAGTTATCTGCAGAGGTCTTGTTATCCCACTAGATTATAAGGTTCTCGAGGGCAGGATTCAGCAGCACTGTGTAGGGGACAAAACACTGTTTAGATTCAGGCAATTTGACTTTGCTTTTTGCCTCTGCCACTTACTAGCTTGGGAATTCATTTAAACTTTTAGCCTCTGTTTTTTCTCCTATAAAAAGGTAATAATATGTGTACTAGTTATCAAAGGATCATAGATTTAGAGCCAGAATAATAATAAAAATGATAACTTGCATTTATATGGAGCTTTAAAGTTTGAAAAAGTGCTTTACATGTATTATGTCATTTGCTCCTTATAATTACTCTGTGAAGTTAGTGATATTTAGCTGGAAGGAGCCTTAGAAGTCACTGAGTGCATCCCCATCATTTTATATTTGAGGAAACCGAAGCCAGAGAGCTATGTGACTTGACTAGGACCACACAGTTAGTAAGAGGCAGGATTCAAACCAAGGGTTTTCTGGCTCCAACTCTAAGTCTTTCCTCTCCATTAGGCTGTCCCTCCTATCAAGGTTGTGTGTAAGGAAAGTGCTTTGTATACATTAAAGCTCTTTACAAACATGAGCTATTTGTCATTAGAGCTGGAAGTACATTTAGGCACTTAGGAATCTATCTTGTCTCACCCTCTCAACTTACAGATGAGAAAACAGGTTAAGAAAGGCTAAGATGATATCCCCAGGGGCACATAGATAAATGGTAGAGCCAGGATTCTGGTCTTCTGATCCCTAAGACAGAGGTCTTTATGGGGTCTTTCAAAGGATTTTAGAGATCATCCAGACCAACCCTCGCATTTAGTTGTTGTTAAGTCATTTCAGTCGTGTTTGACTCTTTATGACCCCACTTGAGATTTTCTTGGTAAATATACTGGAACAGTTTGCCATTTCCTTCTCCAGCTCATTTTACAGATAAGGAAACTGAGGCAAACAAGGTTAAGTGACTTGTCTAAGGCCACACAGCTAGTAAGTATCTGAGGCTGGATTTGAACTCGGGAAGATGTGTCTAGCACCCTATCCACTTTGCCATCTAGCTGCCCCAACCCTCTTATTTTACAGAGCAAGAAACTTGGTTTATATTTTAGGTGACAGCTAGGTGGCTTGGTAGATAGAGTGCTGGCCTTGGAGTCAGAAGGACTTCTTTCCCAGACAGTTGCTACTTGGGTGACCCTAGGGAAGCCACTTAATCTCTGCCTGCCTCAATGTCCTCGTTTGTAAAAGGCAGATAATAACAGCACCTGTCTGTTTTGGGTTAAGGTGAGGATTAAATGAGGTAATATACCCAAGCATATCAAAATTCTTCACAAACCTTACAGCACTATAGAAACTCTAGCTATTACTATCATCATCATTATCATTTTACACGATAGTGGAAAAGGGAGTTGTTTATTTCTCATCTTAAAATCACACATTTACCATGTAGGAAGAGACCACAGGGATTATCTGGTCTGATCCGTACCTGAGAAAGAATCTTTTCTAAAAACTTTCCAAAAAGTATGGTGCCCCCAGATCTTGCTTTTAATAAGAAGAAACTGCCTACATTCTGGGGCAGCAATTCATTTTGAAATAGATTTAATATCATACATAAAATAGTGACACAATAGTTCACAGGTTTAGATTTGAAAGCAACCTCAAAAGTCATCTAATCCAACCTCTTCATTTCACAAGTAAGGAAACTGAGGCACAAAGGTTAAGTCTCTTGACCAAGGTTGGACAGGGTAGTAAGTGTCAAAAGTGGGATGGAAACCCTGGGTAGGTCCTCTGACTTAAAACTCGATGAATGCTCTTTCAACCATGCTAATAATTAGGAAGCTTTTCTCTTTGTCAAGACTAAATTGACCTCTTTAAAGTTTCTACCCATTGCTCCTTATTGTGTCTTTTAGGGCCAAACAGAGCAATTCTATTTCCTCTTTCACTTGATCTACCTTCAGATACTTGAACTGAGGGCTTGGGTTTGAATTCAGACCATACCACTACATGTGTGATCTTGGGTAAATTACTTAAACTTTCTGGGCTTGTTTCCTCATCCAAAAAATAAAGGGGTTGGATTAGATTATCTCTAAAGTTCCTTTTTGCTGCACGTCCATGATCCTACGATCCTTCAAATGTTTGAAGATGGCTATTATTTCCCTTCTGAGTCTCTACTTCTCTAGACTTGTCTATCCCTGGTTTGTCATATGGTATACTGGCAAGATTGCTGGATGTGGATACAGAGGACCTAGGTTCAAATCCTAGCTCTACCTTTCTGTGTGATCTTGGTCAAGGGACTTAACTTCTCTGTGCCTCAGTTTCCTCATCTGTAAAATGACTGGGTTGAACTAGGTGATGACCATAAATCATTTATTAGGCATTTGCTTTGGGCCAGGCATCATGATGAGCACTCCAGATAGAAATATAAGTAAGCAAGATGGGGGAGCTAGATGGCTCAGTGGATAGAGTTCATAGAGCACCTGGAATCAGGAAGACCTGAGTTCAAATTTGGTTTCAGACACTTACTAGCTAGGTGATCCTGGGCAAGTCACTTAACCCTGTTTGTCTCAGCTTCCTCATCTGTAAAATAAGCTGGAGAAAGAAATGGCAAACCACTCCAGTATCTTTGCCAGAAAAGCCCCAAATGGGGTCACAGAGAGTCATACATGACTAAAACTGCTGAACAATTACAAACAACAAGCAAAATAGCCCCTGTCCTCAATAAGTTTACATTTTAATGGAGGAAGACAATCCACAAAGGAAGTTGTGGGGCAAGATGTGTGCACAGTGTTATGGTTTGAAAATGGCCAGGAAGCAACCTAGAGATCTGGCTCTGGATAAGACAAGGCAAAAACTAGCACAGCAGAGCTAAGGTCCCAAGGTTGGAGTTAGGTTCTGGTGGGATGGGAATGAGCACTGTGGCTAGAGCATAGATAACCTCATTTGTAAATAGCCAGGAAGGTTCCTTCTATCTCTAGATGTATGACTTATCAACTGTTCATATTGAAGGGTCCAGCAACCTCCTCAGGTGAAGCATCTTCCCAGAAAGAAGTTTCTTCTACTCACCTCTGTACACCCTACAGCTTGTCAATGTCCCTCCTAACATTTGGCACCCAGAACTGTAGAGGAAATTGCATGTAGGGTCTCACCAGGGCAGAGGGATGATTCTTCCCTAGACCTGGACATTCTGCTTCTTATAATGTGTCCTATGGTAACATTGACTACCTCTCTTCCTCTCTGTCTTCCTTCCTTCCTGCCTTCCTGCCTTCCTGCCTTCCTTCCCTCCCTCCCTCTCTTTTGCCTACCTGCCTTCTTCCTTCCCTTCCTTCCCTCCTTCTTTCTCCCTCTTTCCTTCCTCCTTCCCCTCCTCCTTCCTTTCCCTCCAGCATCCCTCCTGCCACCTCTTTCCCTTTCTCCCTCCTCCCTCTCTTTCTCCTCCTTGAGACTATCAAAAAGAAGAGAGGAAACAGCAAACAAACATAACCCTGCAGCATTATTGGATGAGTTTGCATTGAATTTTATAACAGTTTCTGATTGTAAAAAGGTTTCCTTCATGATCATACTTTTCTATGGTATTTCCTTTCCTGATTTTTTCATCTTTGAAACTTAGAGATGTTGTAAATAATATTTGCCATGGAATAACAAGTGTCACTAACTGCTAGTGCCTGCCCCTGCCACTTTAAAGCTACCTTCCAGCTACTCCATAGTTACCTATTTATATATGTCTTTCCCTTTGGAATGTAAAATCCTTAAATAGAGAGATTTGGTTTTCCTTGTTTTTTTGTTTTCCTAGCACTTAGGTCAGTGCCTGAGCATATAAGCTCGCAATAAATGCTAATTGGTTGATTAAAGTAACAATATAGCTCCTATAAGTATGTTTTTACCTGGTTTTTGATACCAGTCGTATTCTTAAAGGACACACCAGCTTGTCTTGGATTTTTTCTGTGAAAAATGTTATATGCTATCAGGTTCCCCTTCTCCCAACCCCCATCCTTTCCACCAGGACCGCATAAATTTTGGAGGACTAGAGGGATCAGACTTTTTCAGCGGCATCGTAGTGGTATCCTAAGGCTAGCAAAGTAGAGCTAGACTCTGTCACCAACTTACTGTGTGTTTTCACGTAAGTGACTTCATCTCTGTGGTAATGATTGTCCTCATCTGCGAAATGAGGAGCTTGGACTAAATTCTTTAAGGTCCCCTCCAGATCTAGCAGTGTATGTTCCAAGATGCTCTCCTTCCTTCCTTCTAACGTTCTACGTCCTTTATTCTATGATACTTTCTGGTTCCAATATTCTATATTATAAAGCTCTAACATTCTATGTCCTTTATTCTAAAGTCCCTTCCGGCTCCAGCATTCTATGTTCTAAGGTCCATTACAGCTCTAACATTCTATGTTCTAAGTTCCCTTCTAGCTCTAGCTTTCTGTGTTCTAAGGTCCTTTCAAATTCTGACATTCTATGTTCTAAGGTCCCTTCCAGTTCTAGCATCCTATGTTCTAATGTTCCTGCTAGCTCTAGCATTATAAGATCTTTTCCAATTCCAACTTCTATGTCTTTCATTCTAAAATTCCTTCCAGTTCTAAGGTCCCTTTTGGTTCTTGCATTGCCCGATCTAAGGCTCTTTCCAGCTTTAGCATTTTATGTTCTAAGGTCCCTTTCCAACTCTTACTTCTGTGTCCTTTATTCTAAAGTTCCTTCCAGTTCTAAGGTCCTATGTTCTAAGGTTCCTTCCAATTCTTGTATTCTATATTCTAAGGTCCCTTCTTACACTAGTATTATAAGATCCCTTCCAACTCTTACTTCTGTGTCCTCTATTCTAAAGTTCCTTCCAGTTCCAAGGGCCTATGTTGTAAGGTTCTTTCCAGTTCTTGCATTCTATGATCTAAGGTCCCTCCCAGCTTTAGCATTTTATGTTCTAAGGTCCCTTCTTACACTAGTATTATGAGATCCCTACCAACTCTTACTTCTATGTCCTTTATTCTAATGTCCCTTCTAGCTACAACATTCTATGTTCTACGGCCTCAGCCTGCTCTAACATCTCATTCTCTTGCACTGGGTAAACAAGTGAACTAAATTAAAAAAATCCGCATATTTAAAATTATAATAGAAATTATGAGTATTGCAGAGGAGGAAAAAAAGAAATATTTCAGAACACCCTGAAGACATTCTTTAGGCATTTCCACCAAAGTGAAAATAGGTTAGTGAGCAGGTATACCACCTGCTGAAGATGTGACAGCATCAGGGTGTTTGGGAAGTTCGGAAATAGCACAGTCATATAGCAATATGGAAATGAGAAAAGAAAACTTTTCCAATTGAATTGTGGAAATGTCACCTGCAGAAATGACAGAACAGGAGGTTACCAGGGCAATAATCATAGTTAGCGTTTTGAAAACTTTGGGCCTGATGCCACAGACATTTAAGATATTGTAATAGAAGAGCTCGGTAGTATGCAGAATGCTTATAAGAAGTTTCCTGAGGTTTCTGCATATGCCAGAAGCAAAGCCTGGTTTTGTGACATATGGAATCCACTCACTACTGCAGGAAGACAACACTCTCTCATCTATCATAGGATCGCGGGATCATAGATTTATAGCTGGAACAGAACTCAGAGGCCATCTCATCCAACCCCTGTCTTTTACATACGAAAGCTAGGTGGGTTAAATAACATTCCCAAGGTTATACATTATAAACATTAGTAAACATTAGAGAGCAGTAACAGCAGTAAACATTAGAGTAAGCAATAAACATTAGAGAGGAAGGTAGCAGTAAGATGCAGACCAATAACATCTTCCCAATGCATCTTAATTGCTGCTAGAAGTAGGATACAGACCAATAACATGCTTACTCACCATCTTTAATTCATCCTGGTAAACAACATCTACTTTCCCTGTAGGGGAGGTAACTAGTAGTGAAAATAGCACTGAATTTGGAATAAAAAACCTGATTTCTAATCCTGGCTCAGTCATTTAGGGGTATAAACTTCAGTTCCCTTCTAGCCTTCAATTTCCTTTGGACTAGATGAATGTTGGATTTTATGATGTTGAATGGTCCTTCCAGCTCCACAGCCTATGATTCTGTAGGAACAGATTACAATTATCAATTTTACATCACATTTTCTCCATTGCAGTTTTGATATATCACAGGTCAGCAAAAGAAATAAAATGAGAATTTTGGGGGGTGGATTTGCAGAAGCTGCAGATGACATGCAAAGGCCAGCAGATGACACAGAAAAAGTATTTTTACTTAGCATTGATTAACAGATAGCCTATAACCAACTATTCAACCCAAATTTTACAATAGGGTACTGTCAACACCCTCTAAAAGAAAAAGAAAAAAAATTCAGACTTCTCTCTTACAAAGGGAAAGCCAAAAAATTTTAAAGGGATTTTCCTGATCAAGGGGGTGCCACACCCCCAACTCCCCAACTCCTCTAGTGGAAAGAATGCTCACTAGACCAGGAATCCAGAAACTCCATAGGTAGGTAAAGCTCTGCCAAAATAACCTAAGGCTGTTTTGCTCTAGGCCATTTGCTTCTCCTCTCTGGGTCATCCACAAAATGAAAGGGTTGAACTAGATGTTCTCAAAGCTCCCCTGGAGCCCTGGCATTGTATGCATTAATTGATTCATTCATCAAACACTTATTAAACTTCTAACATATGAAATATATTATGCTAGCAATGGGGGAGATATATAAAAGTAAAATAAAGCATTGTCCTTTTCTTCAAGATACTTAAATCCACAGTACTAATTGTAAAAAAGTTTTCCCATACATGCAAGATAAGGTCAGTATAGATTCAGTGATAGTTAAGAAAATCTAAGTATATACTAATGCTCTCCTCCCCCCCCCCCCCCGCATCCCATGCTAAGAAGAAAGTCTTACTTTAATGCCTACTAGAGATTTTCCAGGTTTATAATTCTACTATTTGGGATAAGAGAGGAATATATCGGGAGAAGGAGAAAGAGAGAGATAGAATGGGGTAAATTATCTCACATAAAAGTGGCAAGAAAAAGCAGTTACAATGGAAGGGAAGAGGGGCAGGTGAAAGCGAATGAGTGAATCTTGCTTTCATCAGATTTGGCTTAAGGAGGGAATAACATATACACTCAATTGGGTATTTTACCCTACAGGAAAGTAGGAGGGAAGGGGATAAGGAAGGGGGGATAATAGAAGGGAGGGCAGATCAGGGGAGGAGGTAATCAAAAACAAATACTTTTGAAAAGGGACAGGGTCAAGGGAAGAAACTGAATAAAGGGATATAGGATAAGACAGAGGGAAATATAGTTAGTCTTTCACAACATGATTATTATGGAAGTGTTTTGCATAACGATACATGTGTGGCCTATGTTGAATTGCTTGCCTTCTCAAGGAGGGTGGGTAGGGAGGGAAGAAGGGAGAAAATTTGGAACTTAAAGTTCTAAAAGCAGATGCTCAAAAAAAGTTGTTTTTGCATGCAACTAGGAAATAAGATATACAGGCAATGGGGTATAGTAATCTATCTTGTCCTATAAGAAAGTAGGGGGAAAGGGGATGGGGGGAGTGGGGTGATATTAGGGAGGGTAGACTGGGGAACAGGGCAATCAGAATATATGCCATCTTGGGATGGGGGAGGGTATAAATGGGGAGAAAATTTGTAACTCAAAATCTTGTGGAAATCAATGTTGAAAACTAAAAATATTAAATAAGAAAATAAAAAAAATTGTGATATAAAAAAATAAAAAAAAACTATTTGGTCTGGGGGCATGAAGTGATAATTTTATGTCTTTCAAGCTACATGCAAAAGTGGAAAATTGTTTTGGTTGACTCAGTGTTCTTTGGCAAAACAGCCCTCAGCAGGTTCTCCTTGGCCCTCTTCTCCTTGCTCTCTCCTGAGATGATTTCATTCACTTTCACAGCTTCTGCTATCACTTCAAGGCAAATGATTCTCAAATTCCTCTCTTGTCTTCTGAGTTCCTGGTACAAATCTCCAGCTGTCTGTAGGACATCTCTATCTAGACGTCTTACTGTATTTTACATCCAAAAGCTTATTCTCAACTATTCCACGAATTTCATTTTGACAGATATTGATTTCTGCCCTCAAATGTCCCTTTGCATCTCTATATCTCTTCTATCTGAAACATGTTCCTCCTCTTGACTTCCCTATTTCTGTTAATGGCACCACCATGCTCCCAATCACACAGCCTTGAAACTTTGAAACTATCTTTGGCTTCTTCCTCTCCATCACATTCTTTTTGTCTTTGAGTCCTTTGCAATATTTCTTGAAGCTATGTCCTTCTCTTCAGTGATCGTCATTCAGGCCCTAATTATATTTCCTCTTATTTACTTGTCATGTTAATAGTGTTAGAACTGTTTTTTTCTGTCTTAAGTCTCTCTTCCCTTCTATTCATCCCACACATGGCTATAAAAAGAATCCCTGCCCCCAACTCATAGCCCAGGTCTCCAATAGAATGGTAACACCAGATTCAAGGCATTCAATGGGTCTAGATCTACTAAAATCATAGTTCACATACCCCACAGTGATGAGCTAAGGTAGGAACTCTGGGAATACAGAGAAAGGGGTAGATGGATTAGATAGTATGGTAGTAATATATATATATATATATATATATATATATATACATATATGTATATATATACATATATGTATACACACACACACACACATATAAACACTTTAGCAACTGATGGGATATGGGAGTTGAATGAAAGGGAAGAACCAAGGATAATTCTGAGGTTGTAAGATTGTACCTCCATGCCTGAAATATTGTGCTTCCTCACTTCTGCTACTTGAAATATCTAGGTCCTCCCAAACTTCAGCACAAGTACTATCTCCTATATGAGGCCTTTTCTAGTCCACCCACCTGTTAGTGTGCTCTCTCTCCCTCCCAAACTAATTTGCATGTACCTTGTATATATTTTGTACATGTTAGCCTGCAGGTTTATGTTGCTCTTATCTAGTAGTATATAAGCTCCTTGGGGGCTTGGATTGTTTTGCCTTTGTCTTTGTATCCCTAGGACTAGCTTACTAGATGCTTGATAAATGTTTGTTGAATTAATTTGAATTAAGGAAACAGCACTACAGACAAGCCATTATGTGTACTATTTGATGTTGTAATTAGAAAGACTGAAGCTTCAAGGTAGCTTCTGTAAAATATTTTACCATTCTCAGATTCAGGCCCCACTTCCTATCAGGTCTAATTGCAGACTACAGAAACCAGTCAGTCATGAAATGTCAGTTTCACAAATATTTACAAAAAACTCAGAAGCAAATCTGGAAATAGACATGCAGAGAAATTCAGGGCACCTCTTCATAATCTGAGGCCAAAGTGGAGGTGTACTGGCTGATGAGATAGCAGTTTCAGATGATTATTTAGGATGAGGAGGCTCAGACAGAAATATACCTGGAAAAGACGCAGAGGACATAGGCCAAACTGGATGTTGATTTAAGAATGTGCCTTATTGGTGGTGCCCTCACTCGAACAGAATGCCTTTGGATCCAAGGATTAATATAATCAGATTATCTAAAGATGAAATCAACAATGGCCAGTAGAAGGCCCTACTGGCTAGGTCCTGCTAATGGTGAAGCTCTTTCACCTGGAAAGGGGGTAGCTGGTGGCTTCCAGCTAAGGAATAGGAGAAAAGAGAAAAGCCCTGGGGTGCAGCACTTCTGGGAACTGGAAAGTCAGTTGCACGAATGGAAGAAGGGAAAGGGGCAGGGGCAGAGATAGGGTCTGAATCAACAGGTCAAAGGAAGCTCAAGGAGAGAAGCCTTGTGGTTTCAGATAGTCTGAAGCAATGAACTAACTCCAGTCCTGCAGGTGTGAGTGTTTTGATGACCTTAGTGGTACGATCCACTGTGCCCCTTAAAGGACTATCATTAAGCTAAACCTTAATCTCTAGCCAGGTAATTCATCTTAGATGTGGTTTGATAATGGATTAACAGAGTACATAAGGAGACATCTGAGACCCTCTTTTAGTGATTTTCTCACCATTGGAGGTCTTCAAGCAAAGGTTGTGTGACCATCGGTCAAGTACTTGTTCAGATATGGCTTAGGCTGAGTGACTTATGAGATCCTTTCCAACTCTATGAAAATAACTTCCACAAAAGAGAATAATCAGACCACAAAATTCTAGCTAAGAGAGCAGACATTTCTATGCTTTTGGCGCAGTAGATAGTACTGTGGAGCTTATGGATAGAGCTGTCCCTCCTAATTGAAATATCTCAGAAATGTACAGGCAAAAAGCATACAAGGGTTGCACCTTTTGTTAGTTTTCTCAGCATGTGGAGGTGGCTTCATGTCAACTGACTGCATATCAAATGAAACTGTGATGTTGCAACTGGTCAGAAAAGCAAGATTCATAGACACTTAGCAGCGAGACTGGAGATTTCTTTTCCAGAAAGAGAGGGCAGCAATATTATATTGTTTATATTAAGCTGTGTTATCTTCATTCATCCAATCTTCCATCCATCCATTTATACATTCATTCCATAAAACTTCATTAGGAATCTACTATTATATATTGAAGATCTTGTGCTAGGGTGGTTAGGAGAAAATGCAAAGATAAATAAGCTATCTACCTGGCCCTCAAGGAACTTAGAGGGTGCTAGAGAAGATGGCCATCTAGCAGGTGGTTATAAAACTGAAACTGATGATTCAACCTATGTAATAGCAGATAAGGACTCAAGAGAGAATTAAGTGGTGCTTTTAGGGGTGGGTACTTTTTTCTTACAAGTAGTTTGGAACTGGTCTTACCTTAGAAAATATTCAAACCACTGCTCCACAAGTATATGGTGGGCTTCTATGGTGCCCAGAAGGGGATGCTATGGGAGATATAAATTGATGTTTCTCTTCCCCTCAAGCAAAGATTTTACTTCCAATATCCCCTTGGGTTTATCTTTAATCACTGGGAAGGAAATTCTTCCTGCCAAAGTCTCTCCGCTGTCTATGGATGTGCTGGATACCTCAGGTTGCCACTTTGCTTCATCATTAACCATTTGGAGCTAAAGAGTATAGCAAGAAAAGGTAGACATTTTCCTCTTAAGTTCTTTAGCAGATGCTCCTGACGTTTTCTTATCTTTTATCTTCCTTTGGGGGTAGGGAGCTGTGCCTCTGAACCTGTTGATCAGTCACTCGACAAGCATTTATTAAGTATTTACTAAGTGCTAGGCACTCTACTTAGCTCTGGAGATACAAAGAAAGGCACAAACATAGAAACCTGGTCTCTGCCCTATGGAAGATCTCATTCTAACATGACAGACAACATGCAAATAGCTATGTCCATGCAGGAGATATATGGTATAAATCAGAGGGAGGCAGGGAGAAGCATCAGGAAAGGTCTCTTGCGGAAGATACAGTTTAAACTGCTTCTTGAAGAGGAACAGGGAAGAAAGGAGGCAGAGGTGAGTATGGTAGGCATTCCTGGCATGAGGGACAGCCAGTGAAAAGGCAGTGCTTATGGAGATGGCCTCTCATGTGTGAAGAATAGAGTCTAGAGCACCATGCCTGCAATCAGGAAGACCCAAATTCATATATAGCTTTCTAGTTGTGTGACCCTGGGCATACTTAGAGCTGAAAAAGACTTTTAAGGCTACTTATCTAACTTTCATTTTATAGATGGGGAAATTAAGGCACAAAGCAGTGAGGTGGCTTGCATAGGGACATATAGACAATAACTATCTGAGGCAGGATTTGAATTTGGGTCTTTATGACTCCAAATCTAATCCCCTATCCCCTGTCCCATGCTGCCTCTTAGTAACCTTGAAATATTAAGATACCTGAGGAAGGCCTTAAGAAGTTGAGTCTAGGCTCTAGGAAGGACTGATAAAATCACAGAAAACTGGAATGAACTGCACCCTGTTTTTGGTGGGCAGAGTGCCCATGAGGATGAGATGATGCATCTGTTGCAGTATTAAAAATAAAAATACATGCACCACCTCCCTCATGGAACTATTGTGAGGAAATCACTTTATAAATCTGAACATTCCATAAAAGTGTGAGCTATTGTTATGTATGGGGAAGGCATCACATAGAGTCAAAGGAAACTAGAACCTTGGGCTCAAGGGAGCCCAAGACTTGTTCTAACTCTATTCCTGACCAGAGTTCCAGGCTAGGGATTGATCAGCCTCTGATTAAGAAGGTAATACTTGGATTAGGTGGAATCCAAGAATTAGTTGAACACAAAGAGTTTTCACTTGACTCTGAGGCATAGCTTGCACATTTACAGAAAGGTCTATTCCTCTTCTCTGCCCCCTCCAAAAACAATTAAAAACAACCTCACAAAACAAACCCCCTTTCATTTGTCTTTCAAAACATTTCTGTCACTGCCAATTTGTTGTTATCGTTCAGTCATTTTAGTTGTGTCTGACTCTTTGGCAAACATACTGGAGTGGCTTGCCATTTCCTTTTCCAGTTCATTTCATAGATGAGGAAACTGAGGCAAATAGGGTCAAGTGACTTGTCCAGGGTCACACAGCTAGTAAGTGTCTAAGGCCAGATTTGAACTCAGGAAGGTGAGTCTTCCCTAGTCCGGTCTTGGCACTCTATCCACTGTACCACCTAGCTGCCTGACTGCCAACATAGATAGGCCCTAAGCAGTTTTGGACTAAAACATTCACATTTGTGATTCCATGTAATAATCACAACTCACTTTCTTTAATACTTACTGGTTTACAAAGGGCTTTCCTTGAAACAACATCATGAGGGAAAGAGTGCAGGCATTCTTATGCCCATTTTCTGATTAAGATATGAAGGCTCCAAGGTGAAGAGATTTCCTCATGATCTCAAGGCTAGTAAGTAGAGGAATAACAGCTTGATCTCAAGTATTCCAATTCCAGTCCAGTACTCTTCCCACCCCTCCATTGTAGATTATTCTTGTCTCAGCTGCCACATATAATTCTTGCTTGGATTTGAGATACAATCTGTCCACATTTTCTTTCCTGAAAAAAAAATGAGTCAGAGTTCAGTCTTTTCCAGAAGGCAATGCTGGAGAGTAATAGACTTCTTCAGCTTGTGGTTTCTCACTTGATTGGGATGCAAGAAAACTTCCTATTTTGCAAGCTTTCATTCTATAATGAAAGATTTGATTTCTATTGATTTGGACATTGGTTGCTATAGAATCCCCCCTTTTCTCCACATATAGACATCTTATTTGATTTGAACCAATACTGAATCACAAAATTGAATTGAAAGGGAATCGGCCTTCTAAAACGGTATTGAATGAATGTATTATGCTAACATATGCTGAACGTTAAAACGGAAAATGCTGCCTGGGAAATTGTCTTGCTTCTACTTCCTTCATTTAGAGAACTGAAAAAGATGAGACTTTATCTTAATAAAATGTGGTATGTTTGCAGCTGGGACTTGGGTGAAATCAAGATGCATTAGGTGAAATTGACATTAAAAGTGCAATATAACAGATGGATGCAAAAATGAATTTTTATCAAGATGGTCCATTAGTGTTCTGCAGCCAGGCAGAGAGAAACAATGACCCGGAACAAATCAAGAAGAATGATGCTTGACTTAGGCTTCCTTGTTCTGAAGTGTGACCCATATTCATAATCTTTAATTAGAAATGCATTTTGCTTCTGGCTGATTGGCCAATTTCTAATGGCTTTAGGGGTTGGAAGTATTGAGGGGGTTCCATAAAATTTCTGGGTTAAATGAAAATACAGCAGGAAAAAATGGGCCCACTTGGCATCCCCTGCCAAGCAGCAGGTTTCTCAGCAATGGAGGGAAATCAATCTGTGAATAGTCAAGGCCAACCAGTAGCGTGATTCACCATTAACCTCCAATAACCTTGGGTAACTTTTTGTCATCAATATTTAAAACAAGCTTAGTGCAAACCCCATTTTTAACCTCTGATTCTGTACTTCCAGATGATCAAGCTTTTTAGTCTATACTGTAATTGACCCCTAGGAAGAAAGAGTGGGCGGGGGAGGAGAGGGAGACAGAAAGCCTACACAGAATCGCCTTCATTTTTCTTCATAAACTGGGCCATGAAGCAGCCAACCAGCTCAAGCATTGTACCAAGCCAGTAGGGAAAAGTTTGAGTTTTCAGCATATGAAAAATTATCAGGCTACCGTGTATATCTTCAGGGATACTTAGGGTTTGCTGCCAAGGGATAAGCAGCTCAAATAAGACATTCCTTTCCCACATTGTTTGTACCCATCATTCAGTGACCTCTGGCTGATGTTGCAAACATTAAGGAAAGTCAGAAGCCAAGTCCTTGCTTATGGCTACAACACCTTCACAGATAAACATAAAAACAACACAAAGGCAACACACAGACCTAAAGATACATCAATAGTAACTGAGTCCCCAAAAAGACTTCTTAATATACCAAAAGTTCAATCATATCATTTGGAGAAAGAAACAGCAGAGAAAAAGAGGTGGCAGAGAGAGGTCTGAACTGGGGATCTCTTTGAAAATCCAACCCATTGCTCTTGGTTCTGGAAGCTGAAGAGAGACAGATTGTTTTATGTATGTATGTATGTATGTATGTATGTATGTATGTATCTATCTATCTATCTATGTAAAACTGTTAACAATTAGAGCTGCTTGAAAGTAGAATAGGCTTTTTGGGAGGGCGGAGCCAAGATGGCAGCTGGAAAGCAGGCACTAGTGTGAGCTCCCAGCCGAGTCCCTCCAAAAACATATAAAAAATGGCTCTGAACCAATTCTAGAACTGCAGTACCCACAAAACAGCAGAGGGAAGCAGGGCTGCAGCCCAGGACAGCCTGGATGGTCGCTGGGTGAGGTCTATCCCACACGGAGCTAGGAGCTGGGAGAGGAGCAGAGCAGAGCCCAGTATGAGCAGCTTGGACCAACCAGACCAGGAGCCAGGCGGAGCGGGCCCTAGCGCTCTGAATCAATGTGCTGCGGCAGTTACCAGACTTCTCAACCCACAAACACCAAAGACAGCAGACAAGGTTACTGGGAAAAGCTGTGGGAGTGGAAGGAGTTCAGGGTTTGGCCACTGCCCCGGTCCACGGAGGTGGGGCAGCTACAGGTGCTGTTGCTTCCAGCCCCAGGCCCACCTGGTGGGAGGATTAAGTGGCGGATCAGAGCAGGAGTGCACAGCCTGCTGAAGATCAAAGCCCAGTCCAGGTTGGGGGTTCTTGGGGAAGGAGGAGTGCTGGAGTCCCAAACGTGGAATATAGAACTCTTTAGTCTTCAAGCAGTCTTACCCCGATGAAAAACTCAAGGGTCAAGTTAGTTGGTTGGGAATATGGCCAGGCAGTGAAAACACACCCTGATTCAGTCTCAGACTTTGGGTTCTTTCTTTGGTGACAAAGAAGACCAAAACATACAGCCTAAAGAAGTCAACAAAGTGCAAGAACCTACACCAAAAGCCTCCAAGAAAAACATGAACGGGTCCCAGGCCATGGAAGAGCTCAAAAAGGATTTGGAAAAGCAAGTTAGAGAAGTAGAGGAAAAATTGGGAAGATAAATGAGAAGGATGTGAGAAAACCATGAAAAACAAGTCAATGACTTGCTAAAGGAGACACAAAAAATACTGAAAAATACACTGAAGAAAACAACACCTTAAAAAATAGACTAACTCAAATGGCAAAAGAGCTCCAAAAAGCCAATGAGGAGAAGAATGCCCTGAAAGGCAGAATTAGCCAAATGGAAAAGGAGGTCCAAAAGACCACTGAAGAAAATACTACCTTAAAAATTAGATTGGAGCAAGTGGAAGCTAGTGACTTGATGAGAAATCAAGATATTATAAAACAGAACCAAAGGAATGAAAAAATGGAAGACAATGTGAAATATCTCATTGGAAAAACCACTGACCTGGAAAATAGATCCAGGAGAGATAATTTAAAAATTATTGGACTACCTGAAAGCCATGATCAAAAAAAGAGCCTAGATATCATCTTTCAAGAAATTATGAAGGAGAACTGCACTGGTATTCTAGAGCCACAGGGCAAAATAGAAATTAAAAGAATCCATCGATCACCTCCTCAAATAGATCCCAAAAAGAAATCTCCCAGGAATATTGTCGCCAAATTCCAGAGCTCCCAGATCAAGGAGAAAATATTGCAAGCAGCCAGAAAGAAACAATTTGAGTATTGTGAAAACCCAATCAGAATAACCCAAGATCTGGCAGCTTCCTACATTAAGAGATTGAAGGGCTTGGAATACGATATTCCGGAGGTCAACGGAGCTAGGATTAAAACCTAGAATCACCTACCCAGAAAAACTGAGTATCATGCTCCAAGGCAAAATATGGATTTTCAATAAAATAGAGGACTTTCAAGCTTTCTCAGTGAAAAGACCAGAGCTGAATAGAAAATTTGACTTTCAAGCACAAGAATCAAGAGAAGCATGAAAAGGTAAACAAGAAAGAGAAATCATAAGGGACTTACTAAAGTTGAACTGTCTTGTTTACATTCCTACACAGAAAGATGATGTGTGTGATTCATGAGACCTCAATATCATAGTAACTGAAAGGAATATGCGTGTGTGTATATATATATATATATATATATATATATATATATATATATATGTTTGTGTGTATATATATATGTGAATGTTCATGTATGCATATATGTATGTGTATTATATATATATATATATATATATATATATATATATATATATATATATATATATATATATATATATATATATATGGAGAGAGAGAGAGAGAGAGAGAGAGCGGACACAGGGTGAGTTGAAGATGAAGGGAAGATATCTAAAAGAAATAAAATCAAAATAAGGGATGAGAGAGGAATATACTGAGAGAGGGAGATAGGGAGAGATAGAATGGGGTGGATTATCTCTCATAAAGGTGGCAAGAGGAAGCAGTTCTGTGGGAGGAGGGCAGAGGGCAGGTGAGAGGGGAATGAGTGAATCTTGCTCTCATCAAATTTGGCCTGAGGAGGGAATACCATACATACTCAATTGGGTATCTTACCCCACAGGAAAGAAGAGGGAAGAAGATAAAAAAAGGGGGGGGGATGATGGAGGGGAGGGCAGATGGGGTGGAGGCAATCAAAAACAAACACTTTGGAAAGAGGACAGGGTCAAGGGAGAAAATTCAATAAAGGGGGATAGGTTGGGAAGGAGCAAAATATAGTTAGTCTTTTCACAACATGAGTATTGTGGAAGGGTTGTGCAAGATGATACACATGTGACCTATGTTGAATTGCTTGACTTCTTGGGGAGGGGAGAGAATTTGGAGCTCAGAGTTTTAAAGGCAGATGTTAAAAAACAAAAAGGAAAGAAGTTTTTGCATGCAACTAGAAAATAAGATACACAGGCAATGGGGTGTAGAAATTTATCTTGCCCTACCAGAAAGGAAGGGAAAAGAGGATGGGAGGGGAGTGGGGTGACAGAAGGGAGGGCTGAATGGGGAACTGGACAACCAGAATATATGTCATCTTGGAGTGGGGGGGAGGGTAGAAATGGGGAGAAAATTTGTAATTCAAACTCTTGTGAAAATCAGTGGTGAAAACTAAATATGTTAAATACATAAATTTAAAAAAAGTAGAATAGGCTTTTTGAAAAATCTTCTCTCTAAACATGATTCTAAATCTAAAACTGGTGGAATTCTTTATGGGAGACTGGTTGACCACTTGTCAGTAATGTTCTAGAAGGGTTTCTTACTTGTCTATGGGTTGGACTGGAGATGATCTCTGAGGATCTTTTCAACTATAGAATTTGGGGTTCACTTGACCTATCCCCTCACTTTACTGGTGAAATAACATCTTACATTTGTATGCTGTTTTGCATCCATTATTTCATTAGATCTTTACAACAACCCTGAGAGACAAAAACTACATGTATTGTTTTCTCCCTCTTATAGTGGAGAAAACCAGATTCAGAAAGGGGAATGGAGTTTGATTCAGTTCAAGTCAATACATATTTTTAAGTGCCCAGAATCTCAGCAAGCATAGTCCTAGGTGTTAGAAATAAAAAGATAAAAATGAAACTATCCCTGCCCTCAAAAAAATGGGTGGGGGGAAGATACCATATGTACATGGATTGGTATGAAGTGAAAGTATAGAAAGAATTGGAAAGTGGGAAACAGTTCATGGAGGAAATGGTTACTGAGCACAATCTTGAAGATGAGGATTCTGAAAGGGAGAAATGAGGAGAGTGCATTCTATGCATGTGTTTTGTGTGTGTATGTCTGTGTGTGTGTGTGTGTGTGTGTGTGTGGAGGTATGTGTTGTACAAATATTCAGAGGTAATAAGTGACTTGCCTAGAGTCACATGGCTAATAAATCACAGGTTTTCAAATTCCAAAGACACCATAATATTCTATTATACTACACTGATAGTCCAAATGGGGGAAGCAAATTTCCCGGGGCCACATAGCTCCCTAGTGATGAAGTTGAAAAAATGCTCAATTTAGAGCCAGAGGACCTTGATTTGAGTATTGGTCCTCCTAACTTTTAGCACCACCATCTTGGAGGAGTGAGTTGTCTCTATAGCCCAAATTTACTTTCTGTAAAGTATGAATACTGTATGCACCATACAGGCTTGTTAGACTCAAATGCAATAATATGTATAAAGGCTGTATAGACTGGTTTTTAAAAAAAGAGTACTCTATTAGATTTTAAGTTCTTTGAGTTCAGAGACAATTTTTCAGCTCTTTTTGTATCCCTCCCTTAGCATAATGACTGGCATACAGTACGTGCTTAATAAATGTTTATTGAATGATTAAGTACTCTGGACCTGGAGACAGGAGTCTTCAGTTCTAATGTTATTTTAGACACTGTCTAGTAGTATGATTGTGGTCAATTCTTCATCTGTAAAGTGGGGATGATATTTTTAGTACCCAGCCTACTGAGTGTTGAGGAAAGCACTATATGAATATAAGTCATTAATATTAAAGTAAAATATAATTGTAGATATAACCTGTAACTCAGAACTGAAGCTCTGAGTTAACATAGACTGGATCCCTTGTGTGAGGCCAAGGAGACAAATCATGATATTATTTTCCTCTTCCTTAAAGTCTTCGAGTCAAGGAGATACATCGTTCTGGCTTCTTCCTCTCCTCCTGAAAATCACAGCAATTTATCTTCCCTTTCTTCCCCATTTGCCTCTTCTGAAACACTGTGAGTTTTTGTTGACCTTTGCAGGCTAGACCTTTGGAGCTCTCCTTCCATGTTAACTCCCTCTCTTTTACATTTCCCTCTCCCTTTTTTTTAAATGATAATGTCTTAGGGCTCAAAATTATTAAACTATCTGCCTTTGCCAGTTCAGCCCAGTGGGATTTAGAAGAGGTAATTATTTAATGTCTATTTTTAGACTCTGAAGAAATAGAAATGTGATCCATGGTCTTACTTAATTGTGGGAGTTGATGACAATATACTGATAGTGAAGAATAGAATTTCACAGTTCAGAGGGACCTCATCCTGCTCAATCCACATTCAAAAAACAGAAACAAAAAATCTCGCAAAACCCATCCCTACTATACCACACCCAATAAGTAGTTATCCAGTCTCTTCTTGAGGAGCAGTAGTGAGGGCCAACCCACTCTGTCATGAGGCAACTGATGACACTTTAAAATAGCCCTACTTGTTTGGGAGCTTTCCCCCTTATAAAGAGTTTAAATTTGTTTCTTTGCATTGTCTCCATAATGCTTTTAGTTTTGCTCTCTGAGGCCCCCAAACCCCAAAACGAATTCCCTTTCCACATGACGGGTGCTTGAAGACCACTATTGTGCCCCTTTTGAACCTTATCTTCTCTGGGCTAAAGTTCTCTGGTTCCTTTCATTGATCCTCATGTATCATAGACTCGAGGACCTTTGACGTTCTGTGTTTTTTTCTAAAATGTGCTTTCCAGAACTGAGCACAATACTCCAAATGTGCTCTGACCAGGGCAATGATGGATGTCTATAGAATTTTAGTTTTTATAATTACTGTACCGCATAGTTTTCTGACTCTGTCCCCAGCAAGGTGCCCAAGAACAACCAGTGGCTTATGCCATTGAGATGGTAAAATAAATGGTTGCCTGGGGAGGAGTTCTCCATAACTGGATGCTTTCAAGGGGAATTAAGGCAACCACTTATCAAAGCTATGGTTGAGGAGATTCCTGGCAAGGAATTGATTTGACTAGATAAGGGGTGGGGATCCTGCAGCCTTGAGGACACATGTGGCTCTTTAGGTCCTCAAGTGCAGCCCTTAGCTAGAATCCAGACTTCACAGCAAATCCTTTTTGATTTGATTCAGTCAAAGGGCCACTCTTGAGGACCTAGAGGGCCACATGTGGCCTCGAGGCTACAGGTTCCCCACCCCTGGGCTAGATGATATATGTACCCCTTTGCAATTTTGAAATTCTGTTATTCTGTGACTGGGGAATGGCATCTAGTTCCTATGGTACCTTGTGCATGTCTGTGAATTTAGTTCACTCAACCATGGGAGAAGGGGGGCAAGTCCACCTAGAAGTCCAGATTCAGAATGTGAGAGCAATTAAGTCTGAAAACAAGCAGCCATTAGAGTAAGAAGGTGAAAGGATGAGCCTAGGCTGAAAGGCTTGGGGTCTACACGGTGTTGATGGAAAGAGATGACTCGTCATGAACTGAAGGATCTGAAAACTCCTTTGTTCAAGCTGTTTTGGGGAACCAGGAAGAAAAACATGTAAGTTAAAAGGAAGACTGACTTCTTGAGGAGCTAGAGCCTGAAGACTTCTAGAGTGAGGATGAGGAAAACACCAAGGCCTGAAACCTGCATGGAGGTAGCTTGGGAATACATGCAGGGAACTGTTTCTTGCTCAGAGGTCTGGGAATTTGGAGCCAGGGTTGCAGAAGAGTTCTTCCCAAGCTTTGACCAATGGGTTGAAGATGAAGTGACCCAAGGAACTGACCTAAGGGGTAGTAGAAGAAAAGATTCTGCTTAAATCCAAATACCTACAGCTTAAATTGAGTACTGGTGAAACAGATTCTGGAAAGCTGCAGTTGTAGCTCTGACAACCAGTTCCAGAGCTGTGGGACTAGAGATCAGTTAATATCACAGCCTAGAGTCAGAAGATGAATTTGAGGCTGGAGGGACCCAAGCTGAGGCAGCAAATGTTCTATAGCTAGTTGAGGACTAGCTTAGAATGTAAGAACTTCTGTAAGCTTTTCATCTATAGTGTACTCTAATTTCCTTTCCCCTTCCCTTTATTTCTCCCTCCCCTGCTTCTCTTCACTTCACTGTTGCATTGTATATTGCCCTGTAGTATTTTGAAGGGAACTGTATTTGGAGTCAGGGGACCCAAATTCACCTCTTGCCTTAGTTACTTGCTACCAGTGTGACTACAGGCAAGTCACCTTACCTCACTACACTCCAGTTCCTTCAACTATAAAATGAGGAGTTGGAATATTGTTCTCAAGTAGCTAGAGGTTGGTGTAGGAGGTTATGAAAACCCTAGGGTATTTAGGGTTTGGGGACCAGCTCTCTACCTACCATACCAGTCTGCCTCTTTGAATGTATCTTTAGGATGTTTAAAAATAATATTTTCAAACTACAGAAATAACTTTCAGGATTTACATGTTTGCTTGTTCTTGAGGTCCATGAGCTTTGCTAGTCTTGTGGTCCATTGAAAACCCTCTGTCTTTGAAGGAAAGTCTTGGGTGTATTTCATTGAGATTAAGGCCCACAGCAGTATTTTATTAGCCAGTTGCCAAAGAACCCTGCAAACCCTGGCCAAGGGGAGGAATCTAGTGAATCCCCAAACCCCTTAAACCCCAGCAGTGCTGGGGAATTAGAAGATTCAACCAAAGGTGTCCTGGACCAACTTTTGGGAGCTGACTGTTAGATTTTTCAGTGTGAACATTTCACACTTTGGAAATCAGCAAGCTACAAATCAGGTCTCAATTTATTGTTTTGTTGATTATTTAAACTTAAGAAAGTGATAGAGAAAAATGTTAATAATGCAAATTAAACTAAAAAATGTGTCATGAATCTTCTTTTCTTTCTTTTGGAGAGCCAGTTGTTGAATGTATTCCAACACAGTAGAAACTAATAATTATAACTTACATTTTTATGTAAGGGTAGATTTGAGTTATTTGCTTAATCAAGTTACCTTAGGCCACTTAAAGTAAGTGATAGGATACCCTATCAATCAGTCCCAGTCATAGACTTGAGAAGTGCTAAAAGTACTTGGAATTGAAATAATATTGAATTTGAAGAAGGATTGGGATTGGAAGAGGAAACTCTAATAGGTTATCAATTAAGTTTAGAACCAGGAGTCAACATGGTCTTCAAGTACAGCTTCTGGAAAGGAACCACCTCAGGGAAAGGAGATACTTTGGCTTCAGCCTTGGCCAGTCTCCTTCAGCCCTCACCACTCCCTCCCACCTTCCAGCTTTGGCGGGAGGAACACTTTGTGAGCTTCAAGGGGGTCTGCAGGATTCTGAACCTCCCATCTTTCCAACAGTGTCTTAAGTAGCATTTTTAAATCATCCAAAGGCAGTATCTGTCTGTCTCTACCACAGAACCTACAATGAACCTATTTCATTTCTGGAACTGTTTGAAGTGGGAGAAAAGGACATTAGTCAGCCAATCAATAAACATTTATTAAACACCGACTGTGTACCAAGCACTGTGCTAAGCACTGACCCCCAAGAAGCTCAAATTACCCTTTTGCCACATTGGCTCATGAAGCTTGAGCCCATTTTCTCCTGGTCTCTGTATGTACTTGGCTGTATTATATTATGTATCCATATTTATTTAGTTATTCATTCATTAATTTATTCTTTTATTCATGTATTTATTTGTGCTCTTTGTTTATTTAAGACTGGGTCTCCCCATCTTGCCCATACTAGAAGTAAAGGGCCTACCCATTGGCCTAATCCCATTATTGACCAGCACAGGAGCTTTAACTTGCTCTATTTCTTAGCTCGACCAAACTTGCCCCTCATTAGAAAACCTGGTGGCTTCTCAGTCCCCATGGTTCACCGTGTTGCCAAAGTTAATGGGGACCATGACATGCATAGGTCACCACAGTTCAGAACTCTTGAGCTTAAGAGGTTAGGCTCAACTCTCTGATTGCTTGGATTACAGGTGCATACACCGCCATTCCTGACAGTGTATACTTGTATGTCATAGACTTTTGGGGTGATGTTTTGTGCCAATTATGATAATAAAGAGTCCTCTCTAAAAGCAGCTTAAATCTGGCTATCTAAATTTATTCTGATTCTTGGTTCTGGCAGGAGTTCAAACATGATAATAGGGAATCGCCCCTGGCATTCTGAGGGGATCTATTTGGCTTTGTTCTAAGACTAAAACTTGGCTGTGAGAGTGGAAGTTCAGATAAAGATTCTCAGAGGTTACAAAGGCTACATATGTAAGGTATTTCATGAGTAAATGAATGAAAAAGTATTTATTAAACATTTACTATGTCTCAAAAAACCTAACAGGCTCTGAGGATGCAAATAGAAAAGATAGTCTCTGCCCTCAGGGAACTTCTGTTCTTATAAGAGGAGCTAATAGATGAGTGGTAACCAGGGACAATAGTTTGGTTTGGAAAGTAACAGGGATTATGAGGGGAGTCAAAGGAGATTAGATTGGTGTATCCTTTGCGGTAGCCATAGTATTTGATTAGATTATGTTTCTGAAACTTGAAAGGGAGGAAAGTAGCGGAGGAATAGGTAGCAGGGACTTGGCCGCATGATAGCTGCAGAGTGTCGTGGGTGATTGAGTTACCCACCCATCAGTACAGTGGACCCCGGGTGGGAGTTTCAGGTGTGAGAATTTAGAAGCTCTTCATAGACCTTTGACATGGTTCACACGAATACTACCAACCCCATTTTAGAGACGAGAAAGCAGAATCCAGGGGAATATAAAGGACTTTTTCCAAGGTCACACAGTTGGTATGTTTCCGAGTTGAGACTCAAGTCCAAATCTCCTGACCCCATGTCTAACCCTCTTTGTTTATTATACTGATCTCCAAAGTTCCTTTAAGCTCTATGATTTTACTGCTATTAATGACTTATCTATCAGGGTAAACAATTCTACTTTACTAATTTTTGCACTGGCTGTGGAGAAATGAAAAGCAGTGAGAATGAGAAGGCTTTTATTACATTTGTAGAGGGGAACAAACATGACATAAAAACAAAGCCCAAAATTCAAAGGAGCTTATTTTCCTCCTCTTTCCAATTTTCTTTCCATCAAGATTAAGCTCTCCTGGACTCCCTGGTCCTGGGCAGCCTTCAAAGACACAGAATTCTTCATGCCAAGTGGAGTTTCAGATTGCCCCCCCCCCTCACCCTGCAAGGCTCCTCTCACTATCTGTTCTCCCTGGATATAAATGTTAAGCTTCAGAGAAGAGGAATCAAAGGCTTGTTTCCAATGGTGCAGACAGTAATTAAAAGCAAACTCATAGTAAAACTCATTCCCATCCTGTGGGTATCTTAGGAAGAAAAATCTATTAAAAACATAAATGTCAAACTCCTTGGGGTTCTGCTCTGTTCATTTCACATAGGACGAATTCCTAGTGTGGCTTGGATCTTGAGGCAATAGGCATGTTTAGCCCCCAAACCATTCGAAGTTGGAAAATAGAAAAGAAAGTATTATGTTGGGCCATCGGCTATCAGCAACTCAAGGTGTACCGTGGGTGGCCAGAACCTTGGAGTGGTCATAGAAGAGGAAGGATCAGACAGAGAGCAGAGCCTAGAGGAGGGCAAAGGTTCAGAAACAGCTATTAGTCTGCATAAGAGTAGACACGTACCCCCTTGAAACAGGCAATAAGCTGGTGTCATCTTCTACACAGCTGCCAAAGGAATCTTCCTAGACATCTGACAATGGCAATTTGCAGAAGCAGCATGGTGCAGGGGAAAGGATACTGATTAATGTGACAGAAGACATGAGTTCAAATTCTGACTCTTCCCCTTACCCCTTGTATAATATTGGGCCAGTCACTCAATACCTTTGAGCCTCAGTGTCTCATCTGCAAAATGAAAGGATGGAACTTGAAGGCTCCTAAGGTGTCTTTTAGCTTTAAGTCTAAAATTATGATTGTATGTCACTCCTCTGCTTGGGGGCCTATGGTGAATCTCTACTGCTTCTTGGATGAAATATAAACTTCTCTGTTTGACATCTAAAAGCATATCACATTCTGATTTCAACCTGTATCTCTGGACTGACTTCACATTGTCCTGTCTCAAATTAGAGCATTATATTTTCCACCTGTTTACGTTTGTACAAGTAGTATCCATGCCTTAAATGTGTTCTCTCCTTGCCTCATCCTCTTGAGATTCCTAGCTTCATTCAAGGCTTAGTTCTCATGCTACCTCCTGCAAGGAAGCTTTGTCTGGTCCAACTCAACACAAAATTAGTTAGTGGCAGACATGGGACTAGAATCAGTCAGATTTCCTGACTCAGAATTTTTTTTTCTATCATAACAATATCCTCCCAGGAGAAGCTAGGTAGAATATTACATGGTGGCTAGAGGGGGAGCTGTTTGAAAGCAGAAAGTCAGCAGTCGATCAATGAATAAACATTCATATACTATGTGCCAGGCACTGTGCTGAATGCTGGGGATACAAAAAGAGGCAAAAGTCAGTCTCTGCTCTCAATCTGTTAAATCTAATAAGGGAAATAACAGAATTTAGGAAAGTAGGATAGGAGTAAACAGAGAAGCCAATATTGAGTATATGGAGCAAATGACCGCGATGTCTATGGTTGTTTCCCCCATCCCAACTGAGAACCAAATGCCTTTATTCCCCCCACATGAGACAGTCAGTGGGCAAGAATACAGGTGAGAATAATGAAAGGAAAATAATAGAGTAAAGCATACTGGGGCAGGGAGCAGATGGCAATTTCTGATGAAATGGATAGGTTTTCATTGTTATATTTTGCACCTGTCCCTAGCCAAATGTAGAATAATTGCCAATGAAGACAAAGAACTCAGAAACCACCTCAGCTAGCAAACACTTGAACTCTTTGCCTACTAAAGAGACATAGCCACCAAAGGCAATGTTGATTTACAAGTTCTTCTGCAAAATGGTGCCAGGAAATGACAGTTAAGGGTGATACTGGTTTATAAGCTTATTTGCAGATGTTATCAGAAGAGAAAAGTAAAAGATTCTAAGCAGTATTACTTCACAAAAACAATGAAAAATCAAAATAAATCTATAGAAAATTTTGGCATCAGATCTAACAAAGTCATATCACCCCTAGAACATTTATAGATGAAATTGTTAGGAAGAACATAAATAAGTGGAAAAAGTAACAAATCTGCCAATATTTCTCTAATGTCTTGTTTTCATCATCAGTGAAAAAAACCCTATTCTTTTGGACTTTAACAGCCTATAAGAGGACACATACAAGGATTATACAAGATGAGAAGGAAAGAGTATCCTTATCAAGGAAACCATAGGTCTATGAATCCATTAGTCAATAAGGAAAGAGAGACAGATAGGGGTTAAATGACTTGCCCAGGATCACACAACCAGTTTGAAGCACCATTTGAACTCAGGTCTTCCTGACTCCAGATCTAGCTTCCTTGTATGTCATCACTGAGCTGGGTGTTGGGAAAATAAACCTGAAGAATGAAACAATTTCTGCTTTCAAGTAGCTTATATTCTAATGGAGGAGATAACAACTACATATAAAATACATACAGCGTAAATATAAAGTTAATATATACAAATATACACAAAGTAGTTTGAGAGGGAGTGCATGCAGTTGGGGACGGAGGGAAGGGACCAGGAAAGGTTTTATGGAAGAGATAGTATTTGATCTGTATCTTAAAGGAATAGAGGATGTCCATAGACAGTGTTAAGAAGGTGTGTATTCCAGGAATAAGAGACGGCCAATGCAAAGACACAGAGACATGAAAAATGGAATATCCTGTGAAAGAAACAGAGAGAAGGCCAGTTTTGCTGGATCACAGAATGTCTGTGTGCATGGGGTGTTGGTGGAAGGCGAGTAGGTCTTTAAAAGCTGAACAGAGGAGTTTGTATTTTTTTTTTCCTAGAGGCAATAAGAAGTCACTGGGGTTAGTTAAGTCTGTGTGTGTGTGTGTGTGTGTGTGTGTGTGTGTGTGTGTGTGTGTTGGGGAGAGACCGAGAGACCTGCTTATATCTGCATGCAAGGAAAATCACATTGGTAGCAATTTATAGGTGGGAGGTGATGAGGGTCTGAACTAAGGTGGTAGCTTTGTGAGTAGAAAGGGGTGGGAAGAGAGATGTCATGAAAGTAGAAATAGCAAGATACGGCAACTGACTGGATATGTGGGACGAGGGAGAGTGAGGGCCCAGGATAATGCCAAGACGTTTCAAACATGGGAGTCTGGAAGGATGGTGGAAATAGAGAAATCTAGAAAAGGGGAGATTTCTGGGGTGGTGGTAGTGGTCATAGTGGAGATAATGAGTTTGGTTTCAGACATGTTGAGTTTAAGGACTTATTGAGTTTGGGGACAATCAGTTTAAAATAAATGTGATGTGGGACTGAAGCTCAGGGCAGAGACTGGGTCTAGATCCGTTAAGATCTGAGAGTCCTCTGCAGAGATGATAGTTAAACCCATGGGAGATGATGAGGTTACCACAAGAGAGTGTGAAAGTAAAAATGGTTTGAAGGAAATTCATATTGACTTGCATTATACCCAGCGATAAGCTGGATCCAGCTCCTATGGACTCATGAGAGCCAATTGTTAAATTTTCCACATTTATACCTTGGAAACAGGCAACGGCTACTTGGTTTATTGCTTTGTGGATCATCTAGATGCAAGAAAGTGATGGAGAAGATGTTAATAATGCAGATTAAAACGAAAAGTGTGTCATGTGTACATTTCCCCTCCCCGCCCCAGCAAGCCAGTAGTTAAACAATGCTGTTGTCAGCGCATCCCTGATTATACTGGATTATTCCAATCAGCCAGTGCCAAATATTGTCTGTTCTATCTCCTCTGTATCCCTCACAAACATTCTCTCTTCTCCATCAAAAGGTCACTGAATTTGAGAGTTGGAAGAGACCTCAATGACCTCAAAGATATCTCCACCCTAGCATACCTGTCAAGTGCTTGTCCAGTCCAAGGAGGGGGAACCTAAAACCTCTTGAAGTAGTTCATTCCATTGCTGATAGCTCAATTAGGAAACTTACCAGTTAACATTCTGATTCAAATCCTTAGCATCTCGTAACTGGATGGTTGTAATTGCCTCCTACTAGGTCTTTTCCCTCTGTTCTTTCACCTCTAAGTCATTCTTGCTGCCAGAATAATCTTCCTAATTCATACTTCTAATGATAACTTCCCCACTTCTCTTCTCTACAACCTTCAAATAACTTTCTTTTACCTCTGGAAGGAAATCTGCATTACTTAGCCTGACTTTCAGACAACTCTCTCCAGCCTTATCTCACTTATGCTGCCCTACTTCACCCACTCTACAGTCTAGTCAAACTTAATTACTTACGGTTCCTAGTTATGTGCCTTAGCTCTTAAATCCTGTACCTGGAATGTCTTTCTCCATCTCTGCCTATTGCCATCTCACCCATCCTCCAGTCCTCCACTTATTCTATCTTCTTTACAATGGCTTCCCCAATCCTCTCACTGAAAATGATTTCTTCCTCCTGTGAATCCTCATAGACAGCATGACCTTGGAGGGCTGACCTTGGAGTAAGGAGGACCTAGGTTGAAATTATGCTTTTGACATATGCTAGTTGTGTGACCCTGACAATGTCACCTAACTCTCAGTGTCCCAAACAGTTCTTTAAGAGTATAAATTGTAGATGAATTACTAACCTGGGAATAGTCCTATGTTTATTATTCCCAGAATTAGAAATGGAAAAGGGAGTCGAGGTGTGTCTAGCCGAAGTGGTTGGAAAGCAGCAGCAGCGGTGTTGGGTTTGGGTCAGATTAGTCAAGGAGAACTCTCCCCAGTCCTGAGTGTAGGCCCAAGGAAAAAAAAGAGCCAGTGGTCTGGATTGCAGGTGAGGAGGTATAGTATGAAAACGAAGAGTAGGAGGTGGAGTACTATTAGAAGAGGGGACTTTTGAGGTAGACAGCAGCTCGGGGTCATTGAAAGTCCTGCTATTCCTCAAACAGGACCCAGTTTGATCTCTTTCTCTCATTAAAATGTAGGTCCCACTCGTTCAATTAAGTTGAACAAACCTTTGTTGGGCATTTACCGTGTGCTAGGTACTGTGTTGTTGTTGAGTTGTTTTTCAGTTATGTCTGACTCTTCATGAACCCATTTGAGGTTTCCTTGGCAAGGATATTAGAGTGGTTTGTCATTTTCTGCTCCAGCTCATTTTACAGATGAGAAAACTGAGAGAAACAGGATTAAGTGACCTGTCCAGGGTCACACAGCTAGTGAGTGTCTGAGGACAGAGAGAGCTTACAAAGATGAGTCTTCTTCACTCTAGGCCTGGCACTCTATTCACTATACTACCTAGCTATATTGGTACTAGCCGCTAGTACTAGGGATCCAAATATAAACAGTCTCCTTCAAGAAGCTTATATTCTGCCAAAGAAATACAACATGTTTCACAGATATGTAAATACAGGATATATACCAAAATTGTACAATTTTTATAAATCTTAAAAATTGTAAAATTTTAATGATGTGGTGGGGGCACCAACACCTTAGGGAATAATGAAAGATCTCTTAAATGAAGTGGCCCTTGAAAAAGGCCTACAATTTCTAAGAGGCAGAGATGAGGGGAAGAACAGAATTCCTGGCACAGGTAATAGATTATGGGAAGGGAGATGGACTCAGGAAAGAAACATAGAGGAAGTGTGCTCTAGGGAGGCACCCATGACCAAAAAAGGGTTCTACTAGTAAATATTTAATAATCAGTTTAGGGAAAAATGTAGGCATCACACACTTTCAGGTTTATAGTCTGCACGATTAACATTTTCTCAATCACTTTTTCAAGTCTAGACAATTGACAAAACCATAAATCAAGTCCTGATTTGTAGCACTGCCAATTTTTGAGATGTAAGTGCTTACCCTGAAGATTTAACAATTGGCTTCTGTGAAGTGGTTTCAGCTGGCTCTGGTACACCCCTGAGAAGAGTCTGCAGGGATTTTGGGGATACTCCAATCATTTTTCCCCAAGTTTTGCCACATTACTGTGCCCTTCATCTATCTTTGCTTTTTTTTTTGTTTTTTGAACTTTGAAGTGTATTTTTGAAATAATACTTTATTTTCCCCATTGGATTCTAAAGATGTTGCTCTGTATGAAAATTACTTTGGAGCCTTCGAATTTTCTGAAAGTTTAATTGAAGCTCAAAAATAGTCAGAATGCCTTATCTTACATCCTTTGAGACTTGAATTGTGACAAGTTTCCAAAGGTTCTATTTGGAACAAGCATTTATTTAATATTTCTGAGTCTTTTCCTTCCTCTCAAATATATTTTTTTAGAAAATCACTTTGAGGTAGAATGTGGATAGTAAGACTCAAAAATAACAGGAAAAAAATTAGGAAAGTATTGGAGGAAAAAGCTTTTAGAATAAATAGAATAACCATTGTTCATAG
Source organism: Trichosurus vulpecula (assembly GCF_011100635.1). NCBI lineage: Eukaryota > Metazoa > Chordata > Mammalia > Diprotodontia > Phalangeridae > Trichosurus > Trichosurus vulpecula. Next base: position 195,997,198 of record NC_050578.1, on the reverse strand, counting down.
CTTTTCAGCTACTCTCACCAAAAATTTGTCTTCTCTCTGAAGCTTAACCACCCACAGCATCCTGCCAAGGAGGAAATCACTCTTGCACTCACATACTTCATAATGTTGCCTGAGGATCGAATGAGATAATGTATGTAATGTACTTTGTAAACAAAATCACTATGTGTTAGCTACTGTTATTATTGAACTCTGATCTATCTGGTTTATCATACTTGGAGCAATTATCATCCGTTAGCATCCTCTTCTTATTTTAATTTTAGAATGCTTCTCTATACTCATGTGTATTTTTCTTCTGGTTCTGCTCAAAGATCTTATTGTCTGAATTTTTTTTTGAAAGCATTCATTTCTTATTATTTGGCAATTTGTTTAGTCATGCCCTTGATAGGCAGCTTTTTTCTTAGCTCTTCACTTTTAAAAATACAACAGTGTTGGGTAAATATTTTGGCATATGTGAGCATTTCCTTCTGACCTTCTTGGAGGTATGCTTTTCTGGCATTCTGTATTGTAACTGGTAGCATTCTTTTAAGTTCCAATGTTCTGTTTTTTAAAAAAAGTTTCTGAGGTCCCTCCTAGCTCTGACAGTCCATGTTGAAGAGTCTACATTCCATTCCAGTTCTGGCATTCTGTTTTCTAGATTTTGAGGTCTGAGCATTATGTTTTATGTGCTAAGGTTCAATTTCTAACTCTAAAATTCTTTGTTCTAAGATCTTTTCCAGCTCTCATACTCTGTGTTCTTTGTTTTAATGTTCCTTCCAGCTTTTACATTCTATTTTCTGTGATTCTGTATCTAAAAGTGGGGTTTTATTTGTAAAACCATGATACCTTCAAGCTGATTTACTTTACTTTTTAAAAATTTTGAAAAAAATGAAACCAAGGCATCGTTGGTTCCAGTTCATGATAGACTATCCAGAGGAAGCCTTTTGCTGTCTCCACATGGGTTTTGGTTTGAATTTCACAGAGTGACTTCAATAGTGAAGCTTCCACAGACCCCATAAGAGCTTGTGGATGCAGTGAGCTGCAGAGCTGAATTGAGCTTACTGCTTTGCACTGACTCTTCCTGGCTTTCTAAAATTCAAAGGAAGATGAAACTAGAAGCAGACCTCAGTGCCAAGGTGTAAGTCTGTACCCCAAAGGCTTAGAGAAAGCCATCCACACTGGGACAGGAGAGCTGGCAGAGGAGTATTTTGAATCTGTTGAAAAGCACCCCATTGTCAGTTGTGCCCTAGAGAGCTTGGGATGCCGTGGATAGAGGCATTGTTTGGAGCTGCTATATCATAAGCCTGCCCATTCTTGCAGTGTGCAGAACAAACAATCAGAAAATGAAGCCCAGTGGGTCTTCCCTCCTCTTGTCTATGGAAACTATAAGGCAGGCATTGTTTTGTTAGATGAAAGCAAAGCATTCTGGGAAGATCAATCTCTCTTGGGAAGTAGAATCAGTTGAAAGAGCAGGAGATCAAAAAAAAAAAAGGAAAAAGAAACAACCCAACCTCAAAGGATGTTGGTGAAACTTTTCTCTTAAACACAGTGAAGCATTGCTGTGGCATAAAGTTCTTGCCATGAGAAGTAAGTTCTCATTTAGTATCTATTTGATGTCTAATGAATTGAATTTGAATTCTGGCTCTGCCTCTGATTAGCTTTGAGTCCTTAGGCAAGTCATTATTTCTGAATTTCATTTTCTACACACAGGAAATGGGATGTGAGGAGCAGATAATCTCTAAGTTTCTTTCTAATTATCAAATTTTCTTCGTGTAGCATCTTCTCTATGCTGCTTGGAATCCCTATAAATACATACTCTGAGCTCATAACTGAATGCCAACCTGAGACTGGTCAGAGTACTGTACTATGATATCCAGTCTGGGTAGTGTCTCATTCTGAGCAATATTTATGACCCATACCTCCCATCAAAACCTGCCCTGCATCCCATTCTGTTATGGTGTTGATTTCACCCAGTTAATCAGAGAATAGAATCTTCTCTACAAAATTTTAGACAGTGTCATCTAGCCTTCTTTTGAAGACCCCCGGGGATGGGAGGCTGACTACATTTCCAGGTGCCATTTTATTTTTGGATGATTCTAATTGCTAGGAGAGTCTTCCTTTTATCTAGTCAATATCTGTTTGCAACTTCTACTCATTGGTGATAAGACAATTGGTGCTATGGGTCTGGTGACTGTTCATTCAACACACATTTATTAAACACCTATTATGATACAGACTCAGATGGAGACAGATGACAACTGGGAGGCAATATGGTATAGTATATATTGATTTATTTTATATATGTTTCAACAACTCCACCTCCCACTCCAACTCTGTGAGATAGAAACTGTCTTGTTTTTGCCTTCTTTTCCCTCTCTTGCTTAGTAGTGTCTGGTACATAGAGCTTAAGAAATGCTTGGATAAATTTGAGGAAATGCAACACAAAGGTAATAAGCTGATAAGGTTTGATTCAAACCAAAGTCTTCTGCCTCAAGTCTAGCCCTTTTCCTCCTGTACACCATTGCTTCTCAGGTTGGTTGCCTCTGTGTGTTATGCTAATAATGATTATAACTCACATTTACACACTGAAGAGCTGACATTTATATTCTGAATTCCTCCACTGAAGTAACAGATGCCTCATTGTAGTGTGAAGGTGGCTGATCCTCCCTTGTCAAAGGTTATGGTAGTGGGCCAATTCAACCTGATTCATTTCAATAAACATGTATAAAGCATTGAGCTATGCTCTGAGAATCCAAAGAGAAAAAACAGAGAGAGTCCCTGTCCTCAAGGAGCTTATGTTCTACTGGAGGAATGCAATATATAATTGATAATGGGAGACAAAGTCATTTGATAAAGACAGGGCAGAAAAAAATGAACAAATGGGGCAGGGTATTAAGAAGAGGGGATCAATCAGCAAAACCTTTAAAGAAGAGATAGAACTTTAGCTGAGACTTGAAGGAAGCTAAGGATTCTAATAGGAAGATATGAGGTCATTATATGATGTGACATATGATTATATGATATGAAGTCAACATTGTAGACCCAAGTTATGGCCTGAGTGATTACAAAGAGATGGGATACAGAAGTTTAGTTTGGAAACCAGCTAGTTGACTAGTTGGATTATATATTTTGTGGAGGGTTGTATATTGGAAGAAAGAGATAGGTGAAGAAATATACAGCTGAGGAGTTTGTATTTGAACTTAGTGGCAAAGACTAAGAAGGCTTTTAGTATAGTCTAATGGGATTTGAAAAGACTCACTGATAGAAAGTTTGCTAAGAGTAATTAATTCTCCCCCAACCCAGTTTAAAAAAATCCCATTTATTGTTGTTATTTTAACATCAGCGTCATTTGCCTGTGTACTTCCCACTCAAGGAACCCTTCCTTATAACAAAGGAAAACATTTGAGCAAAACCAAGTGACATATCAACCAAGTCTAACAAGCATATGCAATATTCCACACACCCTTAGTCCCCAACTTCTCCACAGAGGGAGGGAGGTGGGTTTCATCCTCTGTTCTCCAGAAAGAAGACTGTTCATTTCATCATTAAGTCTGTGCTCACTGCCTTTGACTATTATTTTCATTTATATTATTGTAGACATTATTCATATTGTTCTCTTGGTTTTATTTATGCATTTATTTTGCTCTGTAGAACTTCATAGAAGACTTCCCTTATTAAGTGATTAATTCTTTCAGCCACAGTAACCAACAAAGACCATCTACTATGGTGTGGGGGTTTTGTAATTTTTATTAGTGGCAAAAGAACCCACACTAATGAATTAATTCACTGGTTCTTGTATCATTGCAGTATATAGAATATTGTAGTCATTATTCGACTTGATCCCCACAACAATGTTTTGAGTGAAATGGGGCAAGGATTATTATTTCCACACTATAATAGTGGTGACAATAACATTTACATAATGATAACATTTGCATAATGATAACATTTGCATAATGCCTTCTATGTGCCAGGAATGGTGCTTAGTGCCTTATCATTGCTATCTCATTTGATACTCCTGACAATTTTGGGATGTAGGTGCTATTATTAGCACCCCCCCCCCATTTTACAGATGAGGAAATTGAGGCAAATAGGACTTATGTGACTTGCCCATATTACAGATGAAGAAACTAAGGTTAAGTGAATTACCAAGAATCACACATCCAGTCAATGACAGAGCTGGGACTAGGTTTGATAAAACTTTTTATTCATACACAAAGTGTAGTTGTAACCCTTATTCATGAAATTGCTAACTATTCTTCCATTCTTGGGATATTACCCAGTACTAGGTCCTGAACTCTCTAACTCCTTCAGGACTTCCAATCCACTATCGATTCCACTCAGTTGGCAGTGGTGTAGAACACAGATGAAGCCACAAATGAAACCTCTTAAATTCTTCTCCCAGGACTAAAGTTTTTCATCATTTAATGTGCTTGCTTGGAATCTGGGTCTCATCTCTCCACTTTGTTACCAAGATGCATTTGAGACAAACTGGGTAAGGGAAACAAACAGCAAGTCTGAATTGCTTCTGACACTCCAGCTTCCTTGATGATGACTAGAAGCTTCCCCCCTCCCCACATTAGTTCTAAATTCCTTCCATCTGACAATAAACAGACTGTCTGTGGCTCTGATTCCAATGAGACAAGATGGAATTGCTAGTTACGTGGGGTGGAAATAGTCAACCTGGAAATCGACTTCACCCGAAAGTCAACAGGGCTCTAATTCAGACTAATGGCGCTCCTGACTTATCAATCTTGCTGGAAGTGCTCTATTCCCTGCAGATGTTTCTTGTTTCAGTTTCCAGAAACAGATTTATTTAGTGATTTATTTGCTTAAATGCATGGTCACTGACTTGTTTTTGTCCCAGTAAATGATTTATTACTATCCACTCTGCAGAAGGGAAGGGGTGGGGGAAGGGGTGCTTTCCAACCAAGTATTATCTTATCTTTTATTTGCTGTTAACAGATAAACAGTAAATGTGCTGCTGAATGGATCCCTGTGCAGACACTTGGGCTTTGGTCTAGGTATGTGCATACCCAGGTGCCTATCTCTTTTCAATTTGTTCTTGCAATGTGGCTTAGCAAAAAAAATTTAAAAAAAATTTAAAAAATGGAAATTTAGAACAAATAGTATTAAAATAACCCAAATTTCATAATGAAAATAGCTAATAGACATTATTCCTCCTATGTTCTGTGATCTAGCTAAACTGGCCATTTCTATGTACCTTATATACTCTACTCCTTCTAGCTCCATGCTCTTCTGCACATCTGGAATGCAATACTTCCTTACTTTATAGAGCCCCTCTCTTCCTTCAAGATAGCTCATGCACTTTCTTTTGCATGAGTCCTTCCATATTACTCCCAACTTCTAGGGCCCTTTCTCCCAAACCACCTTGTATTGAAGTACTTTGTATATATTTGTATTTCTTCATTGTACATTTATGCTGCATTTATTTTTATACCTACTTGTTTTTCTCATTCAGATGTAACCCTGCTGTGAGTAGGAATTGTTTCATTCTTTGCACTTGTATCCCCAGTGCTTAAAACAGGGTCAGTAAATTAATAGGCACTTAAAAATGCTTGGTGGTTCAGCAGATAGAATGCTAGAAGACTCATCTTCCTGAGTTGAAATCTGGCCTCTGACACTTACTAGATATATGACCCTAGCCAAATCACTTACCTTTGTCGGCCTCATTTTTTCATCTGTAAAATGGACTGGAGAAGGAAATGGCAAACTACTTTAGTATTTTTGCCAAGAAAATCCCAAAAAGGATCACGAAGAGTTGGACATGACTGAAAATGACTCAACAACTGATAAATCTTGTTGAATGATTGTACTTTGAGATTTCAAAACACTTTCACAGAATTGTGGAATCACAGCATGTCAGACCTGGAAGGGATCAGGTGACCAGTTATGCCAACTACTTTATTTTACAGATGGAAATACAGACCTAGAAGGTTAAGCTAGGAAATGAGAGAGCTGAGACCTGAACAGAGGTCATTTTACCCTGGTTTTCTTTCCATTACTTTTTTTATTCTCATCAGTCAATCAATTACTAAGCATTTGTTAAATGCTTTTATAAAGAATGTGTCATGCATTGGATAAAAAGATGAAAATAAAACAGTTTCTGTCTTCAAGGATCTTGTACTCTTTTGGAGGGGAAACATCATATACACAGATGAGTAAATGCAAGCTACATAGAAAGTAAACACAAAGGAATTTTTTGAGATAATAATAGGTAAAATTCATATAGCACTCTAAGGTTTGCAAAGCATTTTGCAAATATTTCCTTTTATTTCTTAACAGTCCTGGGATATGGGTACTATTATGTTCTCTATCTTACAGATGAGAAAATTGAGGCAGGCAGTTTAAATGACTTGCCTAGGGTAATACAGCAATTAAATGTTTGAGGTTAGATTTGAACTCAGCCCTTTCTGACTCTAACTCTAGCTCTCTAACCACTTAGCCACCTAGTTGCCTCAGATGGCTGATGAGGGCCTAAACAAGGGGGTGGCTGTATTAGTGGAGAGAAGAGTATATGTGATATGTACAAAACATACCATGGCGATAGAATCTACAAGATTTGGCAACTGCTTGAATATGGAGTAGAGAGAGAAAGAATGAGGAATCAAAAACAATTTTAAGTGTGTGAACCTGGGTGACTGGGAAGATGGTGGTAACCTCAAAAGTAATAGGAAATTAACAGTAATTAACAACAAATAAAGAAGAGGGGAAGCATTTGGGTAGAAAGATACTGTGTTTTGTTTTAGACATGTTGAGTTTGGAATGCCTTTAGGAAATCCAGTGTGAAATAGCCAATAGGCTGTTGGCGATAACCTCAGACAGTACGTCCCATAGACATTTTAAACTCTCAATGTCTAAAACCAAATTCATCATCTTTTCCCTCAAACCTTTCCCTCTTCCTAATTCTCTGTTATATGAAGGGCACAACTATCCTTCCAGTTACTCAGGCTTGAAAACCCAAGTGTTATCCTCAACATATCACCCTCTTTCATCACTTATAGCCAATTAATTTCCAATCTCGTCATTTCTAGTTTAATAACTTCTCTCATATATGCCTTCTTCTTTTCTTTGCCACTGCCACCACCCTACTACTGCAGGCTCTTATCATTTCATGTCTGAACTATTTCAATAGCCTGCTATTTGGTCTTCCTGTGTCAAATCTTTCTCTATTCCAGTTCATCCTCCATTCAACTGTCAAATTGCCCTTCTTAAAGTGTATCTAACCATATTACCTCACCCCATTCAATAAACTCCAGTGACTCCATGTTATATCCAAGATCAATATAAATTTCTTTCTTTGTTTTTTAAGCCCTTCGTAACCTGACCTTTCCTGCCTTTCCAGTCTCCTTACACCTTACTCTGCAACCCAATGACATCAGTCTCCTTGCTCATCCTCAACCAAGGCACTCTATCTCACATGTGAAAATGTTCACTGGTTGGCCCTATATGTCTGGGACCATCTCCCTTCTCATCTCTGGCTTCCTCAAAGTTCCGGCTGAAGTGTTACCTTAGCAAGTATTTAATAAATGCTTGTTGACTTGTTCACTTGACTTGATGTGTGACTAGATCTCAGGAAAGAGAGACTATGGCTGGATATATAGATCTGGAAATGACCTGCATAGGGAAAACTGAACCCATAAGAACTGGAGAGAGAGAGACAGAGAGAGAGAGAGAGAGAGAGAGAGAGAGAGAGAGAGAGACAGAGAAAGAGAGAGAGAGAGAGAGGGAGAGAGAGGGAGAGGGAGAGGGAGAGGGAGAGGGAGAGGGAGAGGGAATGAGAATAGAGTGGAGGAGACTAGAATCCAGTGAAAGAGTGAGAAGCAGCAGCTAGATATGTGGAAGGAGAAACATGGGATAATAGTATAATGAAAACTTAAAGAGAAGAGGATGATTATCAGTGTCAGGTGCTTCAAAGAGGTCAAGAAAGATGGGGATCAGAAAAAAGGCTGCTAGATTTGGCACTTAAGAGCTCATTGGTAACCTTGGAGAAAGCAAGTTTAGTGATGAAGCTAAAAGCCAGATAGCAAAAGATTGAGGAGTAAGCAAGAGGAAAGGAAGTGAAAGTAATGAGTATAGACAACTTTTAAAAGAGTACGGTTGTGAGAGGAGAGATAAAGGATGATAGTGTGAGGAAATGACAGTGTCAACTTTTTTTAAGGATGGTGGGAGAAGGGGAGAAACCTGGGCACATTTTTAGGCATCAGGAAAGGAAATTGAAGATTAGAGAGTAATCTTACAAGAATAAGGTAACTAACATGTCCATCCATATTTTTTGACCCAGAGATTCCACTACTAGGCATATACCCCATGGATTTCACCAATAATAAGAAAATACACAACAATATTTATAGAAGCACTTTTTGTAGTATGTAATGGAATATGTGCAGACTGTAATAGAATATTATTACATTGTAATATACGTTAAATATGATAACTATGAGAAATGGTAACTGTGGGATAAATATGAGAAGCATGGAAAGACTTATATAAACTGATGCAGAGTAAAGTCAGCAGAGTTAGGAAAGTGAAGTGACTACAGATATGTAAATGGGAAGAACAACAACCAGAAAACATCCAAAATCAAAGGCTGCAAAATCACAAAGAACAAGCATAGTCCCAAGGAAGAGCTATGAGAAGATATCCCCAACTCACTTCTTTGCAGAGATGGGAGGTCCATATGGAATATTGCATATATATATTCATATTTTTTCAATGTGTTGATCATTTTTTGCCATTTTTTCTTTTCCTCTTTTTCTTTAAAAATGATTAATTGCTATATTAGATGACTCCCTTGGAAGAAAAAGAAGAGAGAAATACTAGGAGAAAGTTTTAGAGCACTGGAAAAATTAAAGTTATTATTACTTGAGAACCATGCATTGCTATTTGCTTCCAGATGTGATGCAAATTAATTACCCAACAGTTTAGCAGCCCCTCACAAATTTACTAAATAACAATATTCAATCAATGGGCTCGTAGGCTTTTTCTCCCTTCTGGCCCTATCCAATTAGTCTGAGTATTCATTGTTTTCCACTAAAAACTTCCCTTCCCTAAAACAGCTCCTCAGGTATCACCTACTTAGCCCCAAATTAAGAGGGATAGGGTTCTTTTTGAGTAAATTTGGTGCCAGTCTCATTTATCTCTTGTTACTGATGCCATGACAACAGACCTCTAATTTATCCACTTTCCTCTTCAGTGGTAATGAATTAAGTATGAGTAGATGATGCGAGACCATAGCAACTGAAGCAAGAACCTCATTATACAGGAAACATTTTTTATTGGATTCAGGGATGCTTTTATTACAGCAGCAGGATTTGCTGAAATTTGGGATTTTGTATTTGGTCATTAGCAAAAGCTACTGTTCTCATCAGCCAGCATAAGCATTCCTATATGATTGAGTCCTCTGTCTTTAGAGAGGGCTTACAGGACAGATGTATCACTAGGGAACTTGTGCGGTATATTGAGAAGCAGCCTGGTGTAATGGAATGGAAAGGCATTTCTGAAATGCTTACTATGTGCCAAACACCGTGCTAAATTCTGGGAATATTCAAAGAATGGTGAATCAGTCCTTACTTCCACAAAACTTTTTTCTAAGTCCTCCTATAGGAGAGTTTAACTTCAGGGTAGATGTAAAGCCCCCCTAGTCTTTATATTAAAATGTTAGGAAGAGGGGATGAGAGGATCCTGTTGGAATGAGTTGAGGCTAGAGTCACTGGAGATTGAAGGGGGTCCTGTATAGTCTGATAGACTCTGATGGATAAAAATGGATATCATATATAGTATGGGAAAATCTGGGTTCAAGTCTTAGCTTTTCCATTTAATAGATGTTTGATTTAGGGCAAATTATTTAATCTCTCTAAGATCTCAGTTTACCCATTTACAAAATGGCAGTGTTGAATCAGGGACAGCATAGTGTAGTAGGAAGATGGCTAGAAACATGAGCCTCAGTTTCTTTATCTGCTAAGTGGGCATGGTAAGTGCTTCCCAACTACTTCACAGGGTTATTGTGAGGATCAAATCAGGTAATTGTTGTGAAAGCACATTTTAAGCTGCAAATCATTATATAGGTATAAGGCTTGTTTTTTTATTATTGTTACTATAAATTATATTTCTCACTATCTTTTGTCCTTACATAGCTCTAGTCCTTGGGGAGCCCCTTCAAGTCAATAAAAAGGTAGAAAAACCATAGGCAAGGGCCAGTGGGGAATGGAAATCTGACTCATAAACTAACTCTTTAGCATTTGAGGCATGTGAGGGATATTAAACTTAAATTAGTTGGAGGAAATTAATATTGAATGTTCTCTACTCTCACCCTTATTGTCTGTTTTGAGAATCATCTGGGCCAGTATCACAGTAAACAATACTTTTTAATTAAAAGCCAAATAATGTCTTGTGATTAATCTCTTTCTTCTGGGATTTCAGCAGGAGGCTTATAAACCTGGAAGCAGAGGCAGCTGTCTGTTGGCTACAGAAATCTCTCCAGTTACCTTTTACCAGGTTTACATGGGGATTCAGGAGAGAATCTGTCATACCAAGATTAGCTGTCATCCCAAGGCAAAGGGAGGGGATCCTCAGATGGATAATTGGGAAGGAGTGAACTATTAGTCTGGCAGGAAGAGAAGAGGGAGTCAAAGCAAGTGTGCACTTATCTGAGCCTGCAAAATCATAGGATATCAGAGCTGTGTAAGGGATCTTAAATCACTGTAGAACATAGCCTCTTAGGGCTTGGAACATGGAAGCAGAATGTTAGTATTGAAAAGCCCCTTAGAAATCAAATAATTCAATCCCTTCACTTTACAGATAAGGAAACTGAAGCCCATGAAGGGGAATAACATAGGCATGGAGTTAGTCCTAAACCATGAAGACAATTTTTCAAACTCATTCTGAAAAAGAGGGCCTTTTGTTTACTACTAATGGCATAATAATAATGATGGTTAATATTACATAGCACATTAAGGTTTGCAAAAAGCTTCAAGTATATATTATTGTATTTGATTCTTAGAATAATCCCTGGAGGTCCCCCTTTTACAGATAAGGAAACTGAGGCTAAGAGGGGTTAAGTGAATTGCCCAGGGTCACACAGCTAGTAAGAGTCTGAGGCAGGATTTGAACTCAGAACATTCTGACTCCAAGCCTGGCAGTCTATCCACTGTTCCATTACTGCCATAATCCACTATTTCACGGTCTCGGCCTGAGTAGTCACTAGGAAGCAGCAAGGGTTTATTAGGAGTTGTCCATCTATGGAAGGGGTAAAACTTTAGAAGCCATTTCACATGGAGCTTCAGTTTTCCAACATCAAATTTCAATTCAATGCGCCATACATTTTTAAGCATCTAGTGTGCGTGGAGCATTGTGTTTTGAATAGGAGGGGTCCAATGTATTGATAAGACATAGTTCCTTGATGGAGCTTGCATTTGGATTCATCATTTTATGATTTAGTAGAATAATGGGATTTAAAGCTAGAAAGGGCTTTGGAGAACACTCAGTACAAATCCCTCAGTTTATAGTTGAAGCCTAGAAAGGTACATGAATCACCTAAGGTAACATGGAGGACATGTAGTACAGTGGAAAGATCACTGGCTCTGGAATCAAAGAACCTGTACTCACAACCCAGCCTTGATAATGACCACCTGTGTGATCTTGAGCAAATAACTTAATCTCCTTGTGCTTAGTTTTCTCATCTGTGAAATGAGAAAGTTCAACTAGTCTGAGGTCCATTTTAGCTCCAGATCTGTAATCCTAAGTGGCAGAGATTGGATTTAAAAAGATGTCCTCTGTCCTCATACCTAGTTTTCTTTTCATAAGAGAATTCTGCTTTTTATTTGTATGGAGTTTTACAGCTTTCAAAGAACTTTCATTTACATAGTTCCTATAGAGGAACTGGGTTCCTCTGGGTTTTTAAAATTCTCACTGTATAATCTTATTTTGATTTCTCCAAAGCAGAATATGAGCTCTTTGTTGGCAGGGACTTTTTTTTTTTTTGGTTTTTATATCACTAGCACCTAGCACGTTACAAATATGCCAAGGATCAGTATAGACTTTTAACCTCTCTGTGACTGTAGATTTAAGTACTAGGGAGCTGTCTGAGGTACTAGACATTAAGTGATTCATTCAAGGAGACCCAGCTAGTGTCAAAGATGGGATTTGGATGCAGGTCTTGCTAACTTTAAGACCAACATTCTACTTACTCCCTAGAGAGACAGCAGAGTATAGTGGTTGATAGAGTACTAAATTTAAAGTAAAGAAGACCTGGGTTCAAGTCCTACTTTAAATACTTAGTAATTGTGTGACCCTAAGCAAATTATTTAACCTGTTTCAGCCTCAGTTTTCTCATCTGTAAAATACAGAAAATGATAGTTCCTATCTCACAGGGTTTTTATTGGGGAGGGGGAGAGGAGGATCAAGTACTATATATGTACTATATTTGCTATATGTCTAAAGTACTTTGCAAATCTTAAAGCACTATATAAATGCTAGTGAGGAGGCAGAGGAGGATGATAATGATGTCATTCATCAGGCTGTCTCTATGCTTTACACATAGTAGGAATTAATTTTTTAAAGAATTGGAATGCTTGCTAAAATGGTAGAACCAATTCATAAATCCACTATCATAGGAATGCCTGTTTAATTGGCAGTGTCAGCATCACATACACTTGGTTATTTACATGTTGTCTCTCCTTAGAATGTAAGGTCCTTGAAGACAGGGACTACTTTGACTTTTCTTGATATCTGCAGTGCTTTGAACAATGTCTAACACATAGTAAATACTTTATAAATGAATGTCTATAAGAAGATATTCAAAGATATTTGAATGAATTTTCTGATTTTGGGGGGGAGGGAGGAGTTGGTTTCAGACCCATTATTTCATCTGTGTAGGATACCTCTACCCAATTGTTGTGCGATGTTTTAGAAACCTTCCTAGGGACACTTAACTGATAAAGTGGCTTTTCCCAGGGTCAAAGAAAGAATATGTGACAGCAGCAGCATGTGAACCCAGACCATTCAGACTCCAAGGGCTAACATCTATCCATCTATCCATGGTTGTTGATAATTTGTGTTTCTTCTTTAACGTCCTGCCCATATCCTTTGACTTGATTACTTATATTAATTAAATTATTTAAGTCTTATACATTTGTATTGGTTCCTTATAAATTTTGTTATCAAGACTGTTATTAAGCTAATTGCTATAAAAACTTTCCACAAACTTTCTTTTTCTTTTTTGCTATTCTAGATACATAGTTGTTTTTTTTTAAACTATGAAAAAGCTTTTTATTTTTGTGCAATCAAATTAATTTACTTTGTGATTTTCTCTTTACAGGTCTTAAAAAATATATATATATATATATTCTCTTAATAGTTGTACAAAACATATCAGCCCTTTATCCTCTAACTTGTTTTTATTTTTTAAAAATATATTTACATTGTTGATCAATTCGGAACTTATTGTGGTGTATAGTGTAGGTCTTGTTCTGTTCATTTTTTTTCTCTATATTTCTTTCCAACTCTCTGCCAAATTTTTGTTGAATAATTAATAGTTTTTCCACTGTCCAGTGAACCTTACCTTATCTGACACTGTGTTGGTATTTATCTGTTTCTAACTTTTTAAAAACCATTTCCACTGCTCTATTTATCTAGTACCAGGTGGTTTTAATAATTGCTGCTTTTGAGTCTGCTTTGAGGGTGAGAACAAAGTGCCTTTTTCTTCCCTTTTCTTTTTTTCCTTACTTTTCCCATATATTCTTGGCCTTTTGTTTTCCTACATGAATTTTGTTATTATTTTGCCTAATTCTATGTAAAATATTCTATTAATATTTTATTCAGCACCATATTGAATCTATGGATAAATTATAGTCGTATTGTCATCTATATTTTATTAACTCAGCCTAACTATTCACAGTGAATATTTCTCCACTTATTTAGTTATTCATTTATTCATATAAATATCAAAGTAGAAGGACAAATGTTTCAATTTTATAGATGGAGAAATGGAGGGTTAGTTTAAGTGACTTGACCAAGGTCACAATGCTAGCAAGTTTCAAGGCAAACACTCGAACTCCCTCCCTTTCTCTTTCCCTCCTTCCTTCCCTTTCTCCTTTTCTTCCCTCCCTTCTTCCCTCCCTACCTCCTTCCCTCCTCCTTCCTTCCTATATACTAGCTGGATTTGAATTCAGGTCTTCCTGACTTTAGGCCCAGTATGCCACTTAGCAACCTCATATGCTCTTCATCTCCTTCCTATTGCATTTTTATTCATTTTTAATGGAAATCTGGTAAAAGGGGCAGGAGAACCTTGTACTATGTGTCTAGCTTTTAAAAAAATTGGTGAGATGCCAAACACTAGAGAAGAGTGTCTGGATCAAAAGAGGTATGGGAGTTTCTGGTGAATACAAATGGGATCATTGGAATTTAAAATACATACATATATATATATATATGTAAATTATGTATGTATATATATATGCATAATTTATTTATTTTTTGTTACATTTTGAGTTTCCAACTGACCTCTCCTTACCCCCCAACCCCACACTAGGAAACGCCAGTATTTCACATACCACACACACACACACACACACACACACACACACGTGTGTGTGTGTGTGTGTGTGTGTGTGTGTGTGTATGTAAAACTATTCAATACATACTTCCATATAGCAGTTCTTTCTCTAGAGGTGGATAGCTTCTTCCTTCATTAGTCCTTTGAAGTTGATTTGAATATTCATATTACTCAGAATAGCTTAGTCATTCACAGTTACTCTTTGAACAATTCTGCTGTTACAGTGTACAACATTCTCTGGTTTCTATTCATTTTATTCTTCACTATTTCATGCAAGCCTTTCCATGTTTTTCTAAAATTAACCAGCTCATCATTTCTTTCATTGCAGTAGTATTCCATGACAATCATATACCTTAACTTATTCAGCCATTCCCCAATTGATGGACATCTCCTTAATTTCCAGTTCTTTTCCACCACAATGAAAGCTGCTGTAAATATTTTAGAACATAGAGATTCTTTTCATTTTTCCCTGATCACCTTGGGAAACAGACCTAAAAGTGTTATTACTGGGTCAAGGGGTATACAGAGTTTTATAACTTTTGCAGCAAAACAACCAGATTGCTCTCTGAAATGGTTGGATCAGTTCACAGTTCCACCAAAAGTGTATTAAGGTCCCAATTTTTCCACATCCTCTCCAACATTTGTCATTTTCCCCTTCTATCATTTTAACCAGTTAAAAGTGTCAGATGGTATCTCAAAGTGTTTTAATTTGCATTTCTTTAATCAAGCACTTTTCCATGTGACTGCATATAGCTCTGATTTCTTCTTGGAAGTCACTGGAATTTTTTTTTAATATGTAAAAGTATGTTTATGGATTTGCAATAAAATCACATCTTAATTTTCTATCAAAAAAGTATCAAGTTGATACACACACACACACACGTGCGTGTGTGCACGCGCTCGCGCACACACACACACCAAACATTAACTAGGGAGTAATAATATACCCAAAATCTCGGTGAGAAGAAAAAAAAGAAAATTGAAAAGGTCTAACTTTTCAAGAGCAGATTAATGAAAACATTATTAGGGAAAAGACCAGCAGATGATAGATATAGCTCTGGAAAAGACCTTAGAAGCCACTCTGACACCAGGGCCCCAGACTCCACAGTCACTTTGACTATATCATACTACTGCCATTATTATTTAAATTAAGCACTCCTCAAGGCCCATGCTCAAAATTCCACAGAAGAGACCGTTCATTGGGAACTACATGAGCTAAACATTATTTATACTAAAGACTCCCCTTCCAACTTACAACATTTCAACTTTGGGGTTGAACCAGACACTTGATAAGATCCAAAGCTGTTTTTTGAGTAAAGTAGTACTTGACTTGCTGGTATTTCTATATTATCCACCTGTAACACAGGGTGTGTTCTTTTTATTTTACACATTTTTATTTATTTCATTATTTCCCATGTAAAATTTTTTTAACGTTCATTTTTTAAAATTTTGAGTTACAAATGTCATGTCTCCTGCCCTTTCCCTACCCCCTGAGAAGGTAAGCAATATATGTGTTATATGTGTGAAGTAATGTGAAACATATTTCCATATTAGCAGTATTCCAAAAGAAAACACAAGAAGAAAAAAAAAGAAAGTTAAAAAAAAAACTATGCTTCAATCTGCACTCACAGTTCATTAGTTCTCTCTGGAGGTAAATAACATTTTTCATCATGGGTCCTTTGCAATTGTCTTGGATAGTTGTCTTGAACAGAATAGTTAAGTTCTTTATGATCAGATGTATTCTTGGCAGAGGACCAAATTCAGCCCTTCACTTTTTCATGCTTCTCTTGATTCTTGTATTTAAAAGTCAAATTTTCTATTCAGCTCTGGTCTTTTTCATTGAGAAAGCTTGAAAGTCCTCTCTTTTATTGAAAGTCCATATTTTGCTGGGTAGATGATTCTTGGTTTTAATCCTAGCTCCTTTGACCTCCGGAATATCATATTCTAAGCCCTTTGATCCCTTAATGTAGAAGCTGCTAGATCTCGTGTTATTCTGATTGTGTTTCCACAATATTCAAATTGTTTCTTTCTGACTGCTTGCAGTGTATTCTCCTTGACCTGGAAACTCTGGAATTTGGTGATAATATTCCTAGGAGTTTTCTTTTTGTGATCTTTTTCAAGAGGCGATTGGTGGATTCTTTCAATTTCTGTTTTACCCTCTGGATCTAGAATATCAGGGCAGTTTTCCTTGATAATTTCTTGAAAGATGATGTCTAGGCTCTTTTTTTGATCATGGCTTTCAGGTACTCCAATAATTTTTAAATCGTCTCTCCTGGATCTATTTTCTGGGTCAGTGGTTTTTCCAATGAGATATTTCATATTATCTTCTGTTTTTTCATTCCTTTGGTTCTGTTTTATAATATCTTTGTTTCTCATAAAGTCACTTGCTTCCACTTGCTCCAATCTAATTTTTAAGGTGGTATTTTCTTCAGTGGTCTTTTGGACCTCCTTTTCCATTTGGCTAATTCTGCCTTTCAAGGCATTCTCCTCCTGATTGGCTTTTTGGAGCTCTTTTTTTTTTTTATTTTTAGTTTACCCCGCACGGTTCTACATAGTTTTGAGTTCCAGTTTTTCTCCCCTCCCTCCCTCCTCCCTCCCCAAGACGGCATTAAGTCTCATATAACTGTCATGTATAACTTCGCATTGAATTAATTTATGCACTAGTCAAGTCGTGGAGAAGAATTTTGACCAATGGAATGAATCATGAGAAAGAAGAAACAGAACCAAAAAAAAAAAAACAAAACCCAAAAACAAAAACAAAAGAGAAGCAGAAAAGGCGAGCATGTAGTGTGCCTCAGTCTGTATTCAAACTTCGCAGTTTTTTGTCTCGATGAAGATAGCATTCTCCATCGTGAGTCCCCTGGAGTTGTCCTTGCCCCTTAGGTTGCTGAGAAAAGCGCAGTTTGTCAGGGTTGGTCCTCACGGAATCCATATATCTGTGGCTGTGCACAACGTTCTCCTGGCTCTGCTCCGCTCACTCAGCATTATGTCGTGTAGGTTTTTCCAGGTTGTTATGAAGTCTGCATCATCCCCATTTCTTATGGCACAATAGTATTCCATTACCTTCATGTACCACAGTTTGTTCAGCCATTCCCCAATTGATGGGCATCCCTTTGATTTCCAATTCTTGGCTACCACAAAGAGAGCTGCTATAAATATTCTTGTACATATGGGTCCTTTTCCCGCTTGCGTGATTTCTTTGGGATACAACCCTAGAAGTGGTATTGCTGGGTCAAAGGGTATGAACATTTCTATAGCCCTTAGGGCATAGTTCCAAACCGCCCTCCAAAATGGCTGGATCAGCTCACAACTCCACCAGCAATGCAACAATGTTCCAATTTCCCCACATCCTTTCCAGCATTTATCATTCTCCTGATTTGTTATTTTAGCCAAGTAGCTCTTTTGCCATTTGAATTAGTCTATTTTTTAAGGTATTATTTTCTTCAGTATTTTTTTTTGGGGTCTCCTTGAGCAAGTCATTGGCTTGTTTTTCATGGTTTTATGGCATTGCTCTCATTTCTCTTCCCAGTTTTTCCTCTATTTCTCTTACTTGCTTTTCCAAATCCTTTTTGAGCTCTTCCATGGCCTGAGCCCAATTCATATTTTTCTTGCTGGCTTTTGATATAGGCTCTTTGACTTTGTTGACTTCTTCTGGCTGTATGTTTTGGTCTTCTTTGTCACCAAAAAAGGAATCTAGAGTTTGAGTTTGAGTCTGAGTTTGTTTTTGCTGCCTGTTCATGTTGCCAATCAACTACTTGACCCTTGAGCTTTTTATCAGGATATGTCTGCCAGTAGAGTAGAGAGTACTTTGTCCCAAGCTTTAGGGTCCAAGCACTGCTATTTTCAGAGCTACTTCTCCTCCACTGTCTCCCCAGGCTCTGTCACAGCAGTGCTCTTCCTCCCCCAAGAACTGCCAACCAGGACTGCAATACAGATCCAAGCAAGGCGCAGCAAGAGAATCCACCTTTGTGCCCACAAAGCGCTCCTTGTACTCCCACTCTGATCTGCTGCTAGATTGTTCCCACTCTGTGAGCCAGGGACTTGGGAAGCAGCTGACACTGGAGCTCTGGGAGTAACATCAGGAGCTTCCTGCTGCTGCTACACCCCCGCTGCACCACTTCATCCACCCCCAGAGCTGGCCGCTGGACTGCTCTGAACTTGATTGGGCAGTTTCCCCCAACCTGCTCTTTGGACGTTTGTGGGTTGAGAAGTCTGGTAACTGCCACAGCTCACTGTTTCATGGCCCCAAGGCCTGTTTTGGCTTGCTGACTCAGGGTCTGGTCTGTCCCAACGCCCATGCTGGGCTGCCCTCTGCTCCCAGCACCTTGCGATAGACTCTTCCCGGTGACCATCCAGGCTCTCCTGGGCTGGAGACCTGTTTCCCCCTGCTATTTCATGGGCTCCACAGCTCTAGAATTTGTTCAGAGCCATTTTTTTCAGGTGTTTGGAGGGATCTGGGGGAGAGCTTAAGCAAGTCCCTGCTTTGCAGCTGCCATCTTGGCTCTGCCCCAGTCACTGGAATTTTTGAATGTCTCTCATAGAGGTTTCCCAAAATTCTTAATAGGAATTGTTGGTCTCTATCAATATTTAAGGAAAAAGAGAAGCAACTAGACTCAGAGCTTTATTTGTGGGAAGCAGGGTGGAAATGGTGGGCACTATAGGGAAGCAAATATTTTGGCTCAGTTTTAGAGAGAATTTCATAACAACTGCAGCTTTTGAAAACGGAATGAGGAAATAGTTTGCCTATGTCCCTGAAAGTGTTCTAGTGGTGAGTGGATGACCACTTTTATCTATAGATCTCCTTTCTATCCAGGTTGTTGTATCAGGATTATGGCACTGGGTGGGAGGTAGAGATAGTTGCTCTCTATGGTTCCTTTAAACTCTGCTGTGCTATGGCACTATAGATGTGGCCCTGTATCCAGGGCACTAGACTGATGAGACAGACTTCTGGCTCTACCAGGTGTATACTGTATAAGCATGGGCAAGTCATTTTTAACCTTACTGGGCTTCAATTATCTCTTCTGCAAAGTGAGAGCATTGCACTGTGATCTTTAAGGGTCCTTTCAAGTTCTAGGAGCATATGTCTGCCTAAACTTCTGTGATTCTAAGATAATGATTCATTTCTATTTGTAGCCCTTGCTCTTCATTCAAATGCAGCTTAGCTTACAAACCAATAACCTGAGATGGGGAAATTAAGCTAAATTTGGCCCAGTCAAGGAAATGGCAGAAGGGTCTTTGGCTGCCAGCTGCAGCATCCTTGGGGAGTCTAGTCTCATTTGAAAGGAAAGTCAAAGAGACAAGTAATAACCTTCTTGGCTCTTTGTGGTCTTAAAGGGCCTCTTGGAGTTTGGCCAAAGTATTTCCTGCTAAGGCCAGCAGCAATTCTGACCTATTTGACTCCTACCTTCCCTTAGGATCATAAGATTTAGAGGTAAAGGAAATCTTAGAGGTCATCCAGTTCACCCCCTTTATTTTATAGATGAAGAAACTAAGGCTCAGAGGGAGGAGGGGACCTGGCCAAGGTCACACAGTTATTAAGTGGCACAGCTGAGACTTGGACCCTTGTTGTCTGAGCATAAATTCCCACTGCATCCTGGGCCATCTCCAGTCATCCTGATCGATATCTGGCCCCTGGACCCAGATGGCTCTGGAGGAGAAAGTGAGCCTGATGACTTTGCACAGCCCTCCCTCACTCAAATCAAATTCAATTGCAAGTTATGCCATCATCTCCCTGATGTCATGGTCCTCTTTGAGAATGAAGGACAAACCACAACCACAACTTTCTACTACATCATACTTCCTGAATCCTGGGGGTTTATACTAAATTATGGACTATCTATACTCATATCTTATTCCCCTCCTAGACTGTAAGCTTTCTGAGGATATGGACTGAGTCTTACCTAATCTTTGTATCCACCCCCCGCCCCTACCCCCACCTCCAGGACTAAGCACACAGTAAGTGCTTAATAGATGCTCATTGAATGTCTAGATAAATGACTGGACAGATGGACCACTCAACTTAGAGCATAAATCCCATAACAAGGCAAATGACTGACAAGAAGATTGAAAACTTGGTGGAATGAACCAATTACTTGTGGGTTTGTTTTGTTTTTGGATGGAATAGAAATAACAGGCCTAAAACTCAATCCTGATATTGGCAAGTTGTTCTTAATAAATGATCTCATAGCTCAGAACTTCTTAGGAGCTCACCCAAACTAGATAAAAAATTTCAGTTCATTTCATTTAAACAAGCATTTCTGAAGTCCCTACTGTGTGTTCAAAACTAGGGAAGGTGTAAAGAGTATAAAGAGAGAACAGCCACTTACCTCAAAGAGTTTATATTCTAGTACTTAGCACAATGCCTTAGCATATAGGAGCTTAATGAATACGCGTTGACTTGGCTTCCCTTGGTTAGTGATTCATGTTTAAGGGGAAGCACTAACAAGTGAAGCAATAAGAAAAGATCTCTGGGAGAAGCTGGCCCTTATCTGAACTTGACGTCTCTGTATTTTTGTCTCCTTGAGTCTCCTTTGAAAGAGAGGCAAAACCCAAGCAGGGGTGCAGCTCAGGTAGATGACCTGAGTGAACTTACTCATCGGTGTGGTGTCAGTAGGGTAAAAAGTGGACTTCCCCCAAGTGGAGCTCAATCAGAGATTGACAAAGAATTTCGTGCAATGTCCAGGAAATGGTAGAGAGAAATAGGAACTCGCTAGACCTTTTCCTGGAGAATACCTGGTCACACCTGTTAGAAAATATTAAGAATAGTGATTGATAATATATCTGTAGAAGAGGCAATGAAGTTAGGTGCACAGAACCCTTGTGATTTGGATATCCAGGTTCAAGTTTCAGCTCTGCCACTAACTTAATGCCTTGGGTAAGACTCTCTTCCTTTCTGTGCCTCAGCTTTGTCATCCATAAAATGGAGCAAATAACAACTTGCCCCTCCTACATGCTGTTGTGAGGATCAAATGAGACAATGGCCTAGAAAGTATTTACTCCCCAAAGTGGAAGAATACAGGCCCACCAGGGAAGAGCTCACAGTCCAGCAGCCTAGTCCTTCCTCGTCTTGGTGCTTTGAGTTCCTTTGCTCCGTTGACCTCAGAATATTTCCAGCTTTGATGTACAAGGAGTTTAGAAATCTGCACCACATGGGTCCACGTGGCCTAGACCCCGCTGTCAGCCTCATACTGTGTCTTCTAATCTTCCAGCCAAAAACGCTGGCTGCCTGGGGCTTGACTCACCGCAGGGCTTGAGGCCAGGCTTCCCTGGTCTCTCATCTCTCTTCATACCCATAGTGTGTCCAGACCTTGTCAGCAGAGATGGGAATGCTTAGTGGTTTCTTCAAAGCCACAGGTCAACTGCAGGAAGACAAGTGGTGCTTACACAGTGGAATCTTGTAAGAATCATGTTATTGGGAAAAGAGACTTTGAATTGCTAAGACCATGTTTCCTAGTAAATTAAGTCCAAATTTCTTAGTTTGGCATTCAGGGCTCCCCATAATCTAGTTCTAATCTACTTTGCCAGGGTTTTAAAGCTCAAAACATTGTAAAAAATATGGGGATAGGAGGATGATAATGACTATCTTTTACAAAATCTAGCATAACAGGACATATGCTGTACCATCCTTACTTTGTGATTTTGCCAGTACTCTTTCCTATGCTTAGTGCCCTCCCCTCCTCACTCCAGCCCCTAGTCTCTGCCTGGTATCATTTCAGGCACAGCTCAAATATATCTCCTGTGAACTTTTCTCTGATTCTTGATGTTCCAGCTGGAAACACTTCTCCGTCCTCTGACCTCAGGAGCTATTGGGTTTGTTTATCCCGCCCCATATGTGCCTCACTATCAACATGTATGAGATGTGTACCCCTGTTCTATGCACTCCTCTTTCCTCCATTGAATTCCCCCTCAAATGGCTCATTATAGTTTGCAAATGAGTTTGGATTGGTCATTAAGGACTATATCCTTGGAGCCCAAACTCTGACAAGTCCTGCCCACCTGGAAAGTCTTTGAGTATGAGCCTACAGACTCCATTTCTATAATCTAAGGACTTATTTAGGGAAGAAGTCCACTAAGTGATAGGGTTCTGAGCTTGGAGTCAGGGACGAGAGTTCAAATCAGACCTCAGACACTTACTAGCTTCACAGCCCTAGGCAAGTCATTTAACCTCAGTTTTCCTCACTTTCCCCTTCTGTAAAATGTGGATAATAATAGTACCTACCCCACTTCCCAGGTTGTTGTGAGGATCAAATGAGATAATAATTATAACACACTTAACACAGAGTCTGGCACATAGTAGGCACTATATAAATGTTACTAAGTGTGGAGAGGCTCGTGACCAGAATATTGACCTTGAAGCAATGACTGCTTTTAGCCCCAGCAACTAGTTAACTGATATACTGTGGTGCTTAAATGCTGTAGTCTGTATTGGTGGAGATAGTGTCCATGTCAATGCAGTGATATATCTTTTGAAGAATTAAAATATAATGATATTAACCATATACAATTTATGGTAAGGATAAAAGAATGAATATAATCCACCTGATACCTTTGTGTTCTGTGATTAGTCTCATCTTTACATTCGTGTTGCCTTTGGCACACCAGCCTTCAGGAGTGTTGAAGAATCAGCTATGCTCGTGTCTTATCACATCCACTAGATTTTAAGCTTCTCATGGATAAGCAGCCATGTCTGCTATGGCTTCTTTACCATTGCTTCGCATACTACTTTGCACCTCCTGGATGCTTGAGAAACATTTGCTGAATGAATGGGCAAACTCCTCACTCAATATTGTTTTTAAATTTTTTTCTCTTAAATTTAATGTTTTATTTTTTTGCAATTACATGTAAAAACCATTTTAACATTTTTTTTCAAATTTTGAGTTCCAAATTCTCTCCCTTCCTCCCTTCCCCCAATCAAGAAGGCAAGCAGTTTGAAATAGATTATACATGTGTAGTCATGCAAAATACGTTTTCCATGTATGCCATACTGTGAAAGAAAACACAGAAAAAATAAACCAAGAAAAATAAAGTAAAGGAAAAGGATCATTGATTTGCATTCAGGCTCCACCAGTTCTTGCCCTGGAGATGGACAGCACCTTTCATAGTAAGTCCTTCAGAATTTTCTTGGATCATTGTATTGCTGAGAATAGCTAAGTTATCCATAGTAAATCATCATACGGTATTGCTGTTACTGTGTACAATGTTCTTCTGGTTCTGCTCATTTCACTTTCCATCAGTTCATATAAGTCTTTTCAGATTTTTCTAAGAGCATCCTATTCACCATTTCTTACAGTACAACAGTGTTCCATAACAATCTTGTATAACAACTTGTTTAGCCATTCCCCAATTGATGGACATACCCTCAATTTCCAATTCTTTGCCACCACTAAAAGAGCTCCTATAAATATTTTTGTACTTGGGTGTCCTTTTCCTTTTTGTGTTTTATCTCTTTGGCTTACTAATCAAGTAGTGGTATACCTGGTCAAAGGGTATATGCATGGTTTAAAGCCCTTTGGGCATAATTCCAAATTGCTCTCTAGAATGATTGAATCAGTTCACTACTCCACCAACAATGCATTAGCCTCAATTTTCCCACATCTACTCCAACATTTATCATTTCCCTTTTCTGTCACACTAACCTATCTGATATGTGTGGGGTAGTACCTCAGAGTTCTTTTAATTTGCATTTCTATAATCAATAGTGATTTAGAGCATTTTTTCACATGACTATGGATAGCTTTATTTTGTCTAAAAACTGCCTGTTCATATTCTTTGAACACTTATCAATTGAAGAATGGCTCTTATTTCTATAAATTTGACTCAGTTTTCTATATATATGAGACTCACTGAATATTATTGCTTCTCACATATTCACCCACTACAAAAGTGCTGACCATCTATTTCAGTCTCTAAGTCCCTGTACTAAGATACAGAGAACTAATGTTTCCCAACCTAATAAGAAAGAGTAATAGGGGAGATGTTAGAGGAGATAATAAGGGATAGGAAGTGAATCTGTCACTTCAGTAGTATAGGGAACTCCTTGGATGTGAAAACTCAGTCTACCACTATAGGCTGTCATCCCCTAGGTAAATCATTCTTAGTGAGTTGGCCAGAGCATTGAGAGGTGTCGGTGGTTGCCCTTTGCTCTTGAAGAGGACCAAAATGACATCACTATAGTGGGTCAAGGTACAGTGTGTCCTTCTGTTGTTGATCAGACCAATACAAGCTCAGAAGGCTCTACCACAGATCAGGCACAAATAGTTCCTGTGAATATATGGGGTGGAGATACCTCTAAATTTGTGCATTTCATATTTCTTTTGAGTTATTGCAGTCCTGCTTTGCTCATAGAGCACAGTGCTTTCTTTGATACGAGCATGCCATACTGGGTGGTCCTGTGCCAGGGTCTCCAATATCTCTCAATCAATTCCAAAGTTGTTTAGAGCAGGACTCTTCTTAAACTATTGCCACTTATGACCCCTTTTCACCTTTTGGTAGTGTTAGTTGGCATTGTGTGGCCTGAAGGCATCCTCAGTACAAAGTGTGCATGCTTTGTGTTCATAACCCAGGCTGCGGTGAAGTTGCAAGATGCAACACAGGCAAGCACTGCCAGATACACCTTGGATTCATTACGAGGTTGATTTTTAACTAATTTTTGGTTGCTGCACATTCAGAAACGTTTTATTGTTGCCAAATTTTTCGTGACCTCATATGGAGTCTTGACTTACAGTTTAAGAGGCTCTGGGTTTTAGAGAGATCCTGAGAGTGTCCTCATTTTGTTTCCTCTGACCCCCACGTGAGCACTTTCCTTGTGTAAGAGGTGTAGTGATTTACCCAAGGTCACAAGACCAGCATGTGTCACAGGCAGGTCTTTAACCCTTCCCATTTCTGAAGATGTCTCTTTCTCCACTAGATCCTGCTGCCTCTCTAAGATGACCCATCAACAAATAGTAATGATGCAAAAAAGGTTTGTATAAATACAAAATAACATGAAAGATCTCAGAGTTTTGTTGAATATCAAACTCCATATGAATTAGAAATATAATAGGGTAGCCAAAAAGGCTGATGCTATCTGCGACTACTGGACCTTATCAGTCAGTTAGTCAATAAGCATTTATTAAATATTTACTATGTACCATGCAGTATGCACTAGGCATACAAAGAAAGCCCAGAATAATCCTTGTCTTCAAGGAGCTCACATCCTGGTAGAGAAGGCATCATGTAAATAAGCAGGTACATACCAGATACATACAAAGTAAGCAGAAGATAATCTTAGAGAGGAAAGCATTAATATCTGGGCAGGGGAAAACTGAAAAACATTCTTTTGTACGAGGTAAGATTTGAGCTAAGTCTTGAAGAAAGTCAGGGAAGCTGAGAGGTGGAGGTAGGAAAGAAGAACATCTTAGACCCAGAGGGCAGCCAGTGCAAAGACTGATGGCAATGGAGTACTGTGTTTGAGTGACAGTGAGTAAGTCCTTGTAGTTAGCTGAGCTGCAGACTATGTAGAGTAGAGTAAGTTGCAAGAAGATTTAAAAGGTAGGAAGGGGCCAGCTTGCAAAGAGCTTTAAATGCCAACGAAAAGATTTTGTTTGATCCAGGAAGCAGTAGGGAGCCTCTGCAGTTTACTGAATGAGGTGTGATGTGGTCAGACCACACTGGGAATGTTGTGTCAAGATCTCAGCACCATATTTTAGGAAGAATATCAATAGGCTGGAGAGAGTGTCCAAAAAGCAGAAACTAGGTTGGATAGAGGCCATGCAAAAAAAAAAAACAAAACAAAAACAAAACCAATTAGTTGGAGGAATCTGGAATATTTATAGTGTAAAGAACACTGAGAGAGAGCACATTGGTTGTCATCTTCAGAGATAGGAAGGATGTAATGTGTGGGGCAGCTAGGTGGTGGTGCAGTGGATAGGGCACTGGCCCTGGAGTCAGGAAGACCTGAGTTCAAATCTGGCCTCAGACACTTACTAACTGTGTGACCCTGGGCAAGTCACTTAACCCTGTTTGCCTCATTTTCCTCATCTGTAAAATGATCTGGAGAAGGAATTGGCAAACCACACCAGTATCTTTGCCATGAAAACACAAAATGGGATCACAGAATCAGACACAACTGAAATAACTGAACAGTACTGTGAAAGAGAGGTCAGATTTCTTTCTGCTTGGCCCCAAGGGACAGAACTAAAAGCAATGAGCAAAAGTTATAAAGAATCAAATTCTAGGTTGTGATATAAGGCAAATATCTCAGAATTAGAGCTGGCATAGGTTAAGTGACATTGTGTTATGTGATTCAGATAGAAAGTATCAGAATTAGGGCTGAATTCATTATCTCCTGACTTCTGACCCAAGCTCTCTGTGCACTACATGATAGGCAGATTGGATAAGATGACCTATTCAAGTAAAATCAAAAAGCATTTATTAAGCACTTACTATATACCAGGCTCTGAAGTACAAGAGGAAAGAAAGATAGTCCCTGACCTCAAGGAACTTTTATGAGGAAAACAAGCTGAAAAGGGAGGGAGGGGAGAGATAAAGGTACCCAGCACAGAAGTATGGTAGAGATAGTCTGGAGAGTCATGAGTGTAGTTTGGAGAGGCATGAGGACATAGTGAATCCCACTCAAAATGGAAGTTCTGGGAGGAATCAGCCTCCTGTGGAGAGCCTGCAGGGGCAGAATGTACTTTTAGTGTGTGAAGTCCAGGGTGAAATGAGCTTTTAGGGAGAAGAGATTTCTACAGCATGGTAAAGAAGGTTTGGAAAGTCAGGATTGCAACACAGAGAGGAAACCTATTATTAGTAAAAGAATAATTCACAATGTAGCTATATATCAGAAAGGGTTTCCAAGGAACTATCAGTGAGGTGGCATACGTGGCCTGATGGGTAAAGAACTCTCAATAATGTCTCTTGTTTCAACAGAAAAGAAGCCCAAGGTCCCTAGAGCTCAGATAGACTAAAAAGGGGCATGGCATCTCAAAATGAACTCTCAATCTAGTTTTCTAACTAGATTCTGGTCTCAATGCCCTTATGAATGAATGAAAGAATGAATGAAAGAAAAAGGATTGATTAAATGATTACTACACACCAAGCACAGTGCTAAATGTGGAGGATGCAAATTATAAAAGCAAGATAGTCCCTCCCCTCAAGGAATTTACATTCTACTAAGAGAAGACAACATAAAAGGGAATGTTTGTGTTAGGAAGCTATCTACAACCTAGGTCTTAAGCACTTAAGCCAAAGTAAACATTCAAGGTGTAAGGATTTCTTTTCATTTTTTATATCAATTTTTATTTCATATCTATATTTTAAAGTTCTAAATTTTTACTCCTTTTTTCCAAAGTATCCTACTATGTTTTAATTTTTTTTATATTTAATTTATTTATTTTCAGTTTTCAACATTCACTTCCATAAGGATTAAATTTTCTCCCGTCCCCAATACAGGGATATGTGTTTCACACATACATTTGTAAGGATATTTTTTCAGTTACATCAGCATATATTCAATTCCATTATTTATGATTATAAACTCGTTGAGCAATGTTGCAGTCAAGGCAACAGAAACAAAAACAACCACAGAACTGGAGTAAGCAGATTATGAGAGAAGATACCTTGGAAATAAGGGAAGATTTCCATGCTGGGACTTTGGGGGATGGATAAAGAATATTCCATCCCTATGAACCTGGGTAGGAAAGGACCTTCTCTGTCTTTTGTCCACCTTCCCCTTCTTTCTCTTCAATGGAAGAATGCCTTCTACAAAACCCTTGAAGAATAGCCGCTTAGCCTCTGCGTGGACAGTTTTGATGAAGGGGGAATGCATTACTCCATCTGGTGGGCCCATTTTAATTTTGGACAGCTCTAGTTATTAGGCAATGCTTTATTTAGCTAAAATCTGTTTCCATGAAATTTTCACACACTGTGCTTTGCTTTTTTCTTCTTCCCTCCAGGGTCACACAGAATAGATTTAAACTCTTCCACAGAATTTCATAATAGAAAGGAGATTCAGAGGCCCACCAGCACTTGAATAAGAATTCCCTCTAGATCATGCTTGATAGGTGGTCATCCAGTCTTTGCTTCAAGACTTTCAGTAAAAGTGTAACCTACTACTTTCTGAGATAGACAATTCCACTTTTAGAAAGCTCTGTTTGGGCATTGTTTCTTACATCAAGTCTAAATCTTCCCCCAGTAACTGGCACCTGTTGCTCTTGGATCTGTCTTCTGGAGAGAAAGGGAAGGAACCTCGTGCTTTTTTTCTGTGGCAGCTCTTCAAATACTTGAAGGCAGCTCTCATGTTCCCTAAGTCTTCTTTTCTCTAGGCCAAACATTCCTAGCTCCTTTAATTGATCCTTTATTTGAAGGAACTCCTTTAATTGAAGGAACTCAAGGTCCTGAATTCACCATATCTCGAACACTTTCTAGCACATCACTATCCTTTCCAAAATATGGCCCCAGAAATGAACACAATACTCCAGATGTTGTTAGACCAAGGCAGAATACCATTGGATTATCATCTCCTTATTTCTGGACTGTACACTTTCAATGCAGCCAAAGATTGTCTTATCTGAAAATTCACCCATGTCTTCTCTAGGCTAAAAATTCTTAGTTCCTTCTATTGGCCCTCATAGGACATGATTTTGAAAAATTTCACAATGCTGGTTAAAGCCCATTTGGACACTGTCCAGGTTGTTAACTGTGGCAATTGAAAAGTTAGGGAGGTGTAATTTCTCGGTAATTTAATCATTTTATTAATAATGCCAGAATTTTAATAAAAGTACTGTCATTTAATGGCTATCTCTCTCTTCAAATAAAGACAATCATGGTAGTGGGCTCACAGCTTATATACTCATTGGAAGAGGGGTATTCCCTATGGTGGCAACCAACTTTGGTTAATAATTAATGAAAGAATGAATATTACAATGAGGTGCTGAACCTATTCAAATGAACTTAGGTTATGCCATTTACTTCTAAGTTACCTCCAGCCCTGGGCAATCTATTCAAATAATTTTTCCCCACCTAAACTTGAGTAGAGTATAATGGTTTCCTCACTTGGATGTAGTCTTAGTCCAGTTTCATTATCAGTAATGTCCTTCAAGAGACTGAACTTTTGAAATCAGGGCTTTAGAAAAAGGGGGGAACTTTGGGTCTCCCCAAATCATTAATTATTAATAATCATTTCTCTTACAATCAATATCTTTCTTATAATGCAGCACTTAGAATGGAATGCAATGATCCAGATGTGGATCTCTGGAGCCTCTGACTCTCCATAGGGTTCAAGATGATAAGCATAATTCTAGTAGTATCATGTAAGTGAAGTCAATTCCATCCCATAGACTCTACCATCTATGGTGATCCAGAATGAATTGCTCCTCACCTTCATCAATTAGAAAACTGAGACTCTTTGGAAATGCTTTTACTGCTATGAGTGGGAGTTTTGTAGCTCTCCAGAATAAATAAGCCTACCATCAGGAAGGGCAATCAATGTGTGCACTAGAGCAGCAAAAACCATTTCTCTCATCTATTCTGAAAGCAGTCATTTCCCCTGGGATTCCCGGGAAGGAGTGAGTGGGCTGCCTACCGAGGGCTGGGCTAGTCAGTGTACACTTGTACCTGCACAGCATTAGGAGGAAGTGAACTTGGGTGCTAAGCTCTTATGCACCTATAATGTAGTCACTTTATTCAATGGATTCAATTGTTGGCAAGCCAATTTATGTTAACACTCAAGAGCTCTCATCCTGCAGTTCATAGCTCTGGGACAGAAAGCCATCTCATCTTCCTTTCTAGGACTCGGGTCACTAATTTTCACTTCATCTCATGGATGAAGATATTGGGTTGAATTTTAAATAGGATGAGGTAAAAGCAAAATGTAAAGGGTGATATTGAGGGCCTCTAGAATCAATTTCACCTGTCAATGAGAGTGAAAGTTAGTTGAAATCATGCACACACACATCCTCCCCCCTTGTATGAACTGTCTGATTTTAGCATACATACACACACACATACACATAGATACATATTTTATATATATATATATATTTATATATAAATATATTATAATTTATATGTTTAGTATTTTGATACTACTTTAATAATTGATAACTACTTTAACGACTTAAATGATTAAATTACCCAGAAATTATGTCTCTCAAACTCTTTAATTGCCATAGTTAAGTACTTTAATATCATTGGTTTCTTTTGTAATCCTGTGCATTTGATTTTATGCATTTAAATCACAATTCTGAGAAAGGGCTCATTGATTTCAGCAGACTCCCCTAGGGGTCCATTACTTTCAAAAAGGGTAAGAGGCAATGGGAGGCAATTAGACTGACCACTGAGGTATTGTGGAAACAGGATACAGAGAGAAGAGATCCTCTGGACAGTATGTGTTAGCCATGGAGGCCTGGAGATGAAGTTGACAGTGGTTTCTGGAGTCCTGGCAGTTCTGTTCTTACTCCATTAGCTTTTCATTAGGGTTTTCTAAATTGAGCTGAGCCAGACACTCAGGGGGTACTGAGTGTCCCTGGAAGAATGCATGCTGTAGACTTCCATTGACCTGTCCATGGAATGTGAGAGCCACTGAATGGAGGAAATGAGAAACTAGGCTATTATTGGGGGAATACCCATGCCTATAACATTTGAAAAGTTGTCACATGGAAGAGGAATTAAATTTGTATAGATTGATCATGAGGACAGATCTAGGAGCAATGAAGGGAAATAACAGAATAAGGAACTTGGGCTGAGAAACATTTCTAAATTATTAAAGCCATACTGCAATATGGTGTGGTGGGGAGAGTGGCTACTCCACGGCCACTTTGAGGGGATGTTTCTGAGAGTCATACCTTGTACCCTCTCCTCTTACCTGAATGAGCTTGGTGGAGTGATTTCCTTTTTCTTTGCAATGGGAACACAGCAGAAGAGAAGAGGGTCTCTCTTATCTGTAGATTACATCTAGCAGTGAGAAGAATTGAGGATTTGTGGAGCTGGGGACCTGGGTTCAAATTTTGACTTCTCCACTTACCAGCTGTGGAACCTTAAGCAATCAATTAATCAGCAAGCATTTGTTAACCACCTACTGTGCGCCAGGCACTAGGGACACGGATACTCAATAAGCTCATACAACCTCTCTGCCTCATTTTCCTCATCACTAAAATGATTTATTTGATCCTTTTTGGCTCTAATTCTGTGACAGTGCCCAACTGTCTTCCTTAAGCTGTTTCCATTTGGAGACACAACCCCATTGTTCCCCATCCCTCCCTTGATTAAGCTCCACGAAGCATGCAAATAAGAGAGGAGTCAACTGAACTGGCCCTGAACTTCTGAACCTCAGGAGATTCACTCTTCACTAAACTGAAACATTCTTTTAGCTTCCAGCTGTTACACTACTGCTAAGTCAGCTCCATGTGTTGATGGGGTACACCATATTTTATTTTTCAATCAAGCCCATCACTTTTAAATATTGCTTAACTGGGCTCAACGTCAGCGCATTTTCAGAGCTTATCAGCTTGAAGTACATTAAATTCCCTTTTGTGTGAAAGTGCTAATTATCCAGGTTCCCCAAAGTCTGAGTTTTTTCTTGTAATGAATAACTTCAAGAGTATCCCTCTCCTCTCTCTCTCTCTCTCTTTCTGTCTCTCTCCCTTCCTCCCTCTCTCCCCCCCTCCCCCTCTTCTCCTCTCCTCCTGTCTGTTCCCCCCATTTTTTCTCCCTCCTCTTTCCCCATTCCTTCTCTCTCCCCTCTTTCTCTGCATTCTCTCTCCCCTATCTTCCCTTTTCTCTCTCCTCCTCATCTCTCACTCTCTCACTTTGCTCCTTGCTTAGCTTGCAAAGGGCCTGACTGTCTTGCTCAGCTGGAAAACTAACTCTCCAGGGATCTATGACTGAAGGACCTAAGATTAATTCTCCAAAAAGGGGCAGAAGTGGGGTGGGGGGATCAGGTGCATGGTTAATTGTGTTCAGGCCCCCTCTAATGTAGGTCATTGATTTGATTCTCTCCTGGGTTTGTAGACACTGAATATAGTTACTGTGTTGATAAGATTTAGGGGCAAAATACAGAGGAGTGGACTGATGTCTGTTGAGAGTCATGGGGTGTCATTCTGCATGGTCATACCACACACAGTCTGACTCCCTGAAGGTCCTTAGCAAAAGTGATTATGGGTAAGTAGTCCCTCACATCTGGAGTTCTCAGTTTAGACTGTTGGCCTTTTATATCTGGAAAGATACCATTTTTGACAGAGGGTCCCTTATATCTGGAAAGTCTCACATTTTAACAATATGTCTCACATGGGGAAGATTCTTCATATTTGCTTAAATCCATATTTCAACAGCTAGCTCCCCATACCTGGGACAGCCCACATTTGAATGGTGAGACACTTTTGTAGTGGCTTCAATTTAGTCATCTAGCTTTTCACAGCTAAGTAACTTTATGAGAGGTCCTGATCCAGACAAGTGAGTCCCTCACACATGATGGCGTTGTTAGGGTTATATTGATCCTCGATGCTGGAGTGTTATGTAATATGCGCTGAATCCAAGGTCATAGCAGCAGTAGGGCAGGAGACCACCACTATTCTCCCAGATGGTCAGGTAAATTGTCTTAAAATCATTTTTGACTCATCCTTCTTTTTCACCCCTCCTCATTCATTCATTTAATTAATCATTCATGAGCATTTATTAAGCATTTGCTATGTAGCGAACATTGTGCTAAGTCTCTGCCCTTAGAGAGATTACTTCTTTTGAGAGAGCTTGTGAGATCTATCTGATAAGTCTTTCATTTCCATTGGTTGGGAACTTCGGTGCAATTTATTTGAGAAGAAACGTAGCAGAGCAGAAATAGGATTGAATTTGGAGTCAGAAGACCTGATTTTATCATCCTGACTGTTTCTCCTTACAGGCTATTCATCATTGGGTAAGTCATAGTATTTCTCTGAATCTGTTCCCTCCTCTGAAAAGTGAGGGGTTGGACTAGAGGATCTCTAAAGTCTTTTCCTTATTAATTCAATTCCAGAAATATTTATTAAGTACCTACAGTGCAAACATCTGAGTGTGTATGGGTGCTGAGAATATGGCACATCATGATAATATCAACTCTTCAGTATGTTCTTTATGAATTCAGTTCAGACAATTGATGCCAAGGACTGATAGTGTTATGTGGGATTATGTGTCAGGTGGATACAAAGATTAGGGAGTAAAATCTTTTCTATACCCTCACTGAATTTGTAATTTAGAAGCAGAGAGACAATGCATAAATGAAACAGTGATTCTCTGGCCCCTTCTGCTTGATGATCAGGTGTGTTACATTTCATCCTTCCCCCAGGGTTCTCTAGTACAGGGATTCTTAAACTTTTTCCACTCACTACCCCTTTTCATGGTTTCGGGAGTTTTCATTAGCATTGCATGGCGTGATGGCATGCTCAGTGCAAAGTGTGCTTGCTTTGTGTTCAGAACCAAGGCTGCAATGAAGTTGTGCAATGCAATACAGGCAAGCACTGACAGAAACACCTTGGATTCGTTACACATTTGATTTTTAATTAATGTTTGGTCATTGCACATTCAAAAACCTTTTACTGTTGCCCAATTTTTCACAACCCCATATGGGATCATGACCCACAGTTTAAGAAGCACTGCTCTTGGACCCTTAGGAGTTTGGTCGTCGATCCAATAACTCTTTCTTTTGGGAGGATTGGGCCACTTAATATTGTTGTTCCTCAAGCCTCCCAGCTCTTAAATGGTATTACTATGTTTGGCCTTTTTCATGGGGGAAGTATGAGCTCTTGCAAGGCAGAGGGAGATCTTTCCAAAAACTCATGATACTACAAAATATATTGTTCTCTCTTCCTATGACAGCAGGGAGTTAATGATTTGACAATGACAACAATGAGGAATAATATGGACCTCTTTGGCTTTGTATTTCTAGAGGTGATAGACACTTAATAAAT
Source organism: Trichosurus vulpecula (assembly GCF_011100635.1). Classification (NCBI taxonomy): domain Eukaryota; kingdom Metazoa; phylum Chordata; class Mammalia; order Diprotodontia; family Phalangeridae; genus Trichosurus; species Trichosurus vulpecula. The sequence goes on along the minus strand of NC_050578.1, from coordinate 195,962,731 downwards.
ACAAAGGACTGTTACGAAGATGAATGCTGGTCTATGTTATAAATGAATATCTTCTATATTGTATTTCTTAAATTTGAGAATGGTAAAACTATGTATTATAAAAAGATCAATCATTTTGTCATTATGGTACTTTTTGGCTCAAAACCACTTTATTGGATTTCTTTAGTTTCAAATAACAGTAAAATAAATTGCCTCTTTTATTGAGAGGGTAAATATCATGTCTGAGACATGATTAAGATTTCATGGCTAAGATAAAAAATACTACTGAAAACCCAGATTTCATATTAACCTATTGGCAAAGTTTTATCTGAGGCTCAGTGGTCCCAACCTCCCCAGGATGATGCCTGGAGCAGAGTCATTCTCTACTGGGTTCCTTATGGTGGATGTTCATAGTTTAAAATAATAGACTTGCAATCATAAAGGGCCTTAGAGATGTCTAGTTCAATCCTTTGCCCACAAATTAATCCTCTCTATGACATCCATCCAACTGGTTATCAAGCTTCTGCTTAAACATTTTAAGGTCAGAAAGTTTACTAACTCAGTAGGCAGGCTATAGTATTTTGGAAAGCTTTGTTAGGAAGTTCCACCTTGGTCTTAGTTGCTAGAATACCATTTATGACCTCAGCAGTGAGGGTGTCTGCGCAGAAGTTCAGATCGTAAACATTTTCATCTTGGGCCGTTGTTTTTACATAACTCAAAGGATCATGCATGATGCTCATCTATTAGGGAATGGCTGAACAAGTTGTGGTATATGATTGAAATGGACTATTACTGTGTTATAAGAAATGACGAGCAAGATGATCTTAGAAAAACATGGACAGACTTGCATGGAATAATGAAGAGTAAAATGAGCACAACATTATATACAGTAAAAACAATATTGTTTTAAGGATAACTTTGAGTGAATAAGTCATTTTGACTATTATAGATACCCAAACTAACCACCAAGGACATATGTGGGAAGGCATTGTCTGCACCCAAAGAAAGAACTAATGTATAGAAGTATGCATAGAATGGTTTTATATGGATATATATATATATATATATATATATATATATATGTACACACACATATATACACACATATTTGTGTTGAATGGTAGCCATCTCTATGGTGGGGGGGAAGAAAAAAGGGAAAAAAGAAAGTTACATGATAACTTTATTTTATATTTAAAAGGAATAGCAAGTTGTACATAATAGATTTGCAATTTCATGTACAATCATCTTTTCTTCTATTTTATTATGTTATGGAAATGCATGTTTAATTTCTTAAGTTCAGAATAAAATAAGTAAAATTAAAAAAAAAACAGAAGAGACCTCAAGGTCCATCTTGTCCAACCAGCTCCATTTTACATGTAAAGGTGAGTTATCAATTGAATCAATCAATTAATAAACCCCACCCCACTGAAGATGCTATGCCCATACCTTGCTGCTGCTGTTTGTCCTTTGTTCTTGAAGAGGGCCATACTATGACATGCAAGTGAATTGGATTTAAGCGAGGGAGAGCTGTGCAAAGTCACCAGCCTCTCTTTCTCCTCCAGAGCCATCTGGGTCCAGTGGCCAGATATTCATCAGAACAATTGGAGATGGCCCAGTATGCAGTGGCCGATACCTTTTACCTGATGAGAATAACTTTACAGTATTTGATTGATTCATCAAAGACATTAGGCTTGATTGGTTTGAAAGGAATTAAAGCTATTGTCTGAAATAAAGTGATACTGCATAGGAGATATATTGGGATTAGTTGAAGAAACTTGGTCATGGCCTTTATAACTTGTATAAAATAGCAAACCAGTTAGACCCCAGCATTTGAGTATTGGGCCAGCAGTTCCAACCAAGGGAAAGGGAATCACTTGAAGTTTTGGGTGAACTTCCGTCTCCCCTACCCTCCTTGACCAAAAGATGACCTCATGAATCTCAAGATTATAAAGGATTTGGAATTTTTAATAGTGTCCTAGCAGTGTCTCTAGAACAGCAGTGACTGGCAGCAGTGTCTGCATTAGGGGCCAAGGATGAGGAAAAAAGCTTCAGGACCTTATTAAGGAGCCCAGCTAAAAACTATAGCATGCCCAAGGAGAAACATCATGAGGACTTCATAAAAGGGAAAGAAGGACCTTCAATAAACTTATTTTCAGTAGTTTTAAATGTCTTTATTTATTACATAAGTATGAGTCCATTTTCCTCTGGCCTCTGTATGTACTTGTTCAAAAGTATGTCCTGGACTTTTTTTGGAGGGTGAAAGAGGATATTATGTTCCAATTATTTTTACTATAGCACTTTAGCAAATACTAGTTTCTAATTAAGTCTGGATGGCTAATTAGTATGAACTTATAATCAATGAAGGAAACACACTGGTGGGGGCCCATGAACTATAGTACTAGAGAATGCCCCCTACTCCTCCAAGTTTATCTTTAGAACCCTAAAGGAGAAGCATAGTGTTGCCCTCTGGGGATCTGACCTTCCTGTATAAATAGGATTTGGAAAAAAAAGAGCTTGTCCTACATACAGATGAAAAAAACTGAGATGAGGAGAGATTTCGGGGTTTACTCAAGGTTACAGAAGCAGTAAGCAGCATAGGTGGGATTATGAAGCCATGTGCTTTGACACTAGACCCAATGCTCTTTCTTCTGCCTCCTCTGAAATCTATTAAAGAGAATCTTCCCAGCATACTGGAATCAACCCTGGAAAGGGCTCATTAAAACCACAGAAATTACTCTGTTCCGTTACCCTTTGATTATTAATGATAGAACTTCAGAATTATAAGGGACCTCAGAAGCCATCTGGTCTACAACATACTCAAGAAAAGGTCATCCACTCTTTGTTTGTAGACCTTGAATGAGGGAGAACTCTTGTTCTATTGTACTCGTAATATATCTAATTCTAGGAATGTTTTTTTCCTTCTATGAAGTCTAAATATGCCCATCTGTGACTTCTGCCCATTCCTCCTCATTCTGGAGGCCAGGCAGAATAAATCTACTCCTTATCCTATATGAAAGACCTTCGAATACTTGAAGATAGCTGTCATGTTCCTCTTCAGTCTTTTCTTCTTCAGGTGAGTAAATATTGCAACTCCTTTGAACAGAGCCTCATATTTCATGATCTCAAAACCTTCACTGTGCTGATCGCCCTCTTCTGGATGTCCTCCGACTTATCAATGGTATTCCTAAAATAGAGCCCCTAGAAATAAACACATCACTTCATATGCCTGACCACAGCAGACTATAATCCGAACTATGACTCTGCCACATATGTCTTGTGTGACCTTGAGCAGGGTCATTTAACTGCTCTGGGTCTCACTTTCCTCATCTGTAAAGTGAGGAGGTTGAATTGATCATGTTGAAAATCTCTTCCAGCTCTGTCTATAATCCCTATAATTCTAAGATTGTATGATTCCTTCACTCACATGCTGCTGCTCTGTGGTCTGTGAGAAAAGACATTCAGGACTAGAGAGAGAAAGCAGGAAACTCAATCTCAGCAAGAAGTGAGGTGGGGGTTGGGAGATTCTCTTTAGGGCTCTGCTATGGTGCTAAACTCATTTCGGACTCTCTAAAGAGACGTAAGATAGGAAGCTGCCAAAGATAGCCAGAGAGCCAATGTCCCAGCTGCCGACAATGACTAATTTCATGAAAAGAGCAAATTTATATTTTTTCCCCACTTACCTTTGTTTTCCTGGGGAAGGTTTTGTGACAGTCCACCATGTGTTATTCATTGTCATCCTAGCCCTATGAATGGTATAGACAACAAATGGATAAGGGACAAGCTGGCCAAGACCCTTGGACTTAATAGAGAAGCACCTTAAATCTACTTCTGGCCCCATCTGGGGAGAAAAGAACAGATACGCTGTCCATGTTTCTTTTCTCTTTATTTTTTTTAACTTGAGGGCACAAAGAAGAGATAACAAACCAGACTGGTTGGATATTTCCCTACCCTGGCCCCTCTTTCTTCTTTTTCTGCATTCCTCATTTTCTCCTTTTTTCCATCCTTCCATTTTTCCTTTCCTCCCATTCTTTCCCCCCTTTCCTCCTTTAACTTCCCTTTTTCTTTTCCCATTTCCTCCTTCTGACCTTACCCATTTCTCCTTTCATCCATTTTCTCCCTTTCTCCTTTCCTTTCTTTTTCCCTTTTTCCTTTTTATTTCCTTTTCCCTTTTTCCCTTCCCCCTTTTTTCTCTTTCTCCCTTCTCTTCCCTTCCTTTTTCCTTTTATCAGAGAAAACCAAAGTAAAACAAAAAACTTTGGAATCCACTGAGGAGGTGAGTTTTCATATGAAATATAACTCTCTGTCAATGAGAGCAAACCCTATTGTTTCTCTGTATCACAGGCCTGGCAAGGTGCGCTTTCCCCAGGCTGGGCTTCTTTTTTTCCAGTCTGGCCTCAGTCTTTATTGACTCCAAAATGCCTTCTCCTGTTTCTTTCAATGGTTGCAAATTATAATTTGATGATTGATTTTCAGTAGTTTAGAAGGAATATATTATCTCCTCTGTTATCACATACCACAACTTTTCCTAAACTGTGTTCTCTGTGTTGTTCTAGCCAGTGGTGTGCTGATAAATATTTAACAACCAGCTCTCTAGAAAAAATATGCATATACAATTCTAAATTTAATTTACATTATTAGTCTTTTCTTTAGTGCTCTAAGTCTAGAAAATCAACAAAACAACGAATCAAGTCCTGATTTGTAGCATTTGCTACATTTGTAGCATTTCTGAGGTGTAGATGCTCATATCAAAAATTTAGAGCCAGTACAAGCTGGATCTAGCATACTTCTGATACAACTTAGGGGACCATTATATTAGAGGGAAAGGGAATCTTAGAGATATGTGGGTAATTCCCTCCCCCCTACCCTCATTTTACAGAAGATAAAACAAGCCCACAGAAGGGGAATGACTTTCCTAAAGTTGCCAAGTAGTTTGACCACATCAGAAAGCTTCAGTGGCTCCCTATCCTTTCAAAAATGACATTTTTTTTGTCTTCTATCATCTTTGCCAGTTTGATGGATGTGAAATAATACCTCAATGTTTCAATTGCATTTCTCTTATTATTAGTATTTTGGAGCATTTTTGTATGGTTCTTGATATTTTATACTTCTTAGTTCTTTGACTACTTATTGGTGAGGAAATGGCTCTTTGTTTTACATATTTGTATCAATTATCTGAATATCTTGCATATCAGACTTTAATAAGAGATCTCTGATACTCATTCACCTATTAGACAGTTTTTCTTGTTATGCAGCTGCATTGATTTTGTTCCTGTAAAAGAATACTTTAAAATAAAGTAATTAAATTTTTGCCCTTTTAAAATTGTCCATTTCATTTATTATTAACACCTCTGTCTCTTATATGACTAAGAATTCTCCTATTTGCCAAAGTTGTGAAAAACACCTCCTTCTGTTGTCTTAATTTTTTTTTATAATGTGACATTTTACATCCAGACAAAATATCCTTTTGGAGCTTTTTCTTTTAGCATATGGTGTAAGATATTGGTCAAAATGTACTTTCCACCCAACTGTTTTAAACATTTCTCATGAGTTTTTAATTGAGTAGTGAATCTTTTCTCTAGTAGATTGCATTCTTGGATTTGTTGAAAAAAATAGAACTCTTTTTTTGGAGAGCTCTTATTGAGTCTATCATGAGTGTTAGTAGGCTATAACTTCTCACCAATGCAGAATTGAATAAGAGAAAGGATATAAAGGATATAGCTTCATTCATCAAGCATTTAGTCAGTCAGTGTTTCCTAGTGTCAGGCATTGTTCTAGGCACTGAGGACGCAAAAGCAAAACTGAAACCATTCTGACTTTCAGGGAGCTTACAGTGTACTGGGGATGAAAGAGCACACATACAAAACATGTGGAAAGTAAATACAAAATAATTTGAGGGGGCATTAACCACCTGAGGGGATTAATAAAGGCCTCATATAGGAGGTAACATTTTGAGCAAACCCTTGAAAGGAGCAATGGATTCTAAAAGACAGAGTTAAGGAGAGAAAACGTTATAGGCATGAGGACATAGCCTATGCAAATGCATGGAGGCAGGAGATGGAAGCTTGTATTATGTAGCATGCATATGGAGCACTGATGTGGAGCCAGTCTAGAGGCAGCTTGATGGCACAGTGGATATAGAGTCAAGAAGACCTGAGTTCAAATCCAGCCTCAGAGATTTACTAGCTTTTCATCCCATATGAGTCATTTAATCTCTGTCTGCTTCAGTGTCCTCAACTATAAATTAGAAATGATTATAGCATCTACCTCCCAGAGTCGTTGCAAAGATAAAACGAGATAATATTTGTAAGATGCTCGGCACGGTGCCCAGCACATAATAGATACTTAATAAATGTTTGTTTCCTTCCAGTCTGAAAATGTAGGTTGATGTCAGATTGTGAAGGGTTTGAAGAATCTGTCATTTTTTTTTTCCTAGAGTCACTAGAAAACCATTAAATTTCTTGAGTAAGGGAGTAACATGGTCAGATCTGTGCTTTACAATCAATTTGGCACATTTGTGGAGAATGAGTTGTAGAGGAGAGAAAACAACAAAAAAAAACCAAACAGGAGGCTATTATATTAGGCTACAACAGTCAGTCAACAAACATTTATTAAGCACCTACTGTATGCCAAGCACCAGGTTATGAAGAAAAGCAAAAATCAAACCCTGCCCTTAAGGATCTCATAGTTTAATGAGAGCCTGGATGAGAGTGGTGATTATGTGAATGGAAAGAAGGGGGTGGTTGTGAGAGCTGTTGCAAAAGTAGAGTTAACAAGACCGGACAATACATGTGTTAGTTAGATGGTGCAGTGGACTGAATGTGGGACTTGGAGTTGGGTAGACCTGAGTTTAAATCTTACCTAAGGGCAAGTCATTTAATATGTGTGCCTCGGTTTTCACATCTGCAAAATGGGGATAAATAACATCTATCTCCTAGGGTTGTTGTGAAGATGAAATGAGATACTGTTTGTAAAATGCTTTGTGAAAATATGCTGTGTCAAAGCACTGTTATCATCATATGGGAAAGTAAATAAAAAGGAAAAGACAAAGATGAAGCTGAGGTTATAAAAGTATCTAACTCAGAAGATGGTGGTTTTCTAGAATGAAATTAAACACTTAGAGAGATCCTAGATCATAGATTTAGAGCTAGAAGTGTCCTTAAAGGCCATCAGTTCCAGCCACCTGATTTTACAAATGAGGAAACTAATCTCCAGACTGACTAATTGGCTATTTGACTTGCCCAAATTCACATAGGTAGTAAGAGGGTATAAGGACGATCTTCCTAGCAGCTGTTGTAGGGGTGAAAGACCAACACAAGACCAACAACAAGAGGGCTGGTAGCACAAGTTCTTTGATCTGCTTTTCTAAAGAAAGCAACTTTAAGGGGTTAACAATCTTAGTTTAATTAAACATACATATATCATTCACTTAGTTCAAGGGGAAAAGATCAGCCCCCAGAACTTCAAGGCAAATACAAACAGAAATTACAAACATCAACAGACAGACCTTGTCTGATTCAAATCACAATTCATAGATACCAGAGAAGTACCAACATCTATCTGTTTGGGTTACAAAGCCGGCGGGGGCAGGGGACGGGGCAGGTTCAATGGCTTGCCCAGAGTTCTGTCACCCACATTCTTTCAGTAAGTGTGCCCCCAAAAGCCAAACACCAACCTTGGATCTTATATACCCATGTCAGGGCCCTGGGGGCTCAGGGCTCACCATTTAGAGCATGAGAAATCACTAACACAAAGAGTGTGAGAAAGCTCCAACCACTAGCACTACATCATATGCAATTCAATGACTCTGGATGGTCTTAGTGCTGAGAAACACTCCAAGACAAAAAAGATCCCACCATACCTGCCCCATTCAAACAAAGAACAGTGAAAAGTCCCATTTTGCTTCTCATTACAGAGGGAGAGGTTTGAACTCAAATCTTCTGATTACAGAAAAGGAGATGAGCTAGTAGCAAGGAATAATAAGATATATTGACCCCCCCCCCCCATCATATGGAGTAGACACAGGGGTATACGGGAGCCAGCTCCAATCAATCAGCTGAAAAGAGTCCAGTTGTTAAGTTTTCCGTGTGAACATTTGTGCCTTGGGAATCAGCAAATGCTACATATCAAGGCTTTATTTATTATTTTGTTGATTGTTTTGACTTAAGAAAGTGATGGAGAAGATGTTAAAAATGTAGATTAAATTTAAAAAGGTGTCCTCATGAATTTTCCCCCCAAAGAACTTGTTAAACATCTACCAACACACTTCTGGACAGACTTCCCCTGGGAGATTGATCATAAAACAATTTTAAGATAAAGCACAGAACTTGCCTTATAGCCTAGCTTAGAGTCTGGATGTGAATTAGAATCTGCCTCCCTGCAACTTCTACCAATAAATCTAATCCTTTTATTTGATCATTATTTAGGGATAGTGACATACCTCCTCCTTATTCACCGCCCTTCTAACCCCGGGTCTTTTACAGGCTAAACCAGGTTCAATTGCTCTTTGAACTACTTCTTATTTGACATGGTTTCAAGTCCCTTCCTATGTCCTTGATCCATTTTGTCAATGTCTCTTTCAAATTACATTGTCTGAATTGAACCTAGCACTCTAGAAGTGATCTGACCAGAGAAGGCAGAAGTATTGTCAGCCGTCTTCCCTGGGACACTAAAAATGGTGCCTAAGATTGCATCGCTCAAGTATCATATTCAAGTTTTTTCCTTCATTCTGTTTTTTTCCTGGGAGGCCAATGATTCATATATTATCTTTCTGAGCTCATTTAGACTAATAGTTATCGTAGATTTTTTCTTAATTTTAATGGTTTTTTTTTTAAATCTTACTCTGATGTTTCTTGTACTACTGAATTTTTAAGTTACATTTCTTCCAAATGTTTTCCTCAATATCCACTGCCTCATGAAAATTTTCCAACTTTGATTCTTAGCTATCAATTTACTTTTTGGAGTTTTCATTATATTTTACATCAGTCCTTTCTTCCTTCCTTCCTTCCTTCTGATGGGGTACAGGCCTCAAACGGAGACCTTTTTTCTAACCCAAAAAGGCCCATTTGTCTGTAGGCCCTGGAAGAAACCCCTACCTTGAACTCTCCTTGAATCTTCCCTGCTTCATCTGGCCTTGGCCAGAGGCTATAACCTTACATTATCATTAGGCCCAAATCTCTACCTAGCCTTGCCCTTTATTGTCCAGTTACTTCCTAACCTTAATACTATCAACATGCATGCCTTCAGTTACTTCCCAACCTTGATACTATCAATATGCATGCCTTCAGTTACTTCCCAACCTTGATACTATCAATATGCATGCCTTCAGTTACTTCCCAACCTTGATACTATCAATATGCATGCCTTCAGCTACTCTCCCCCACTTAATTCCATTCTCTTGGTCCCTGGAGTCTGACCTCATCCTTGGACTCCTCCTCAAGACCCTCCCTAAACCCCTCCTCTAGTCATCCCAGACCACCCCTCAATCCCTCCCACAATCTTTTCTGTATATAAATCTCATCTGGCTTCCAAAAAGGTGCACAGATTCCTTAAGAGTCTAGCCTATGGCCTGGTTTCTTGAGGATCTGGCCAATATAGCTAATATAGCTAATCCTTAATAAACTTTGTCTTTTTCTTTGGCTAAGAAGGCCTGAGTCGATTTCTTTCGGCAGGACCTGGCATGTTGGTGTTTTGGGGTCTCAACACCCCTAAAAACATGTGGTTCCCTACCTATCATTCATTTTTCTTTAACCTCTTCACTCCCTTCCTCCCTCCCTCCCTTCCTCCCTTTCTTTCTTTCTTCCTTCCTTCCTTCCTTCCTTCCTTCCTTCCTTCCTTCCTTCTTTCCCATCTGGCTTTTCAAGCACCCTGTGTATTCTTGTGCTCATTTCATTTTCTGTGGTTCTAGTTATATTGATTGCAGAATTATCTTTTTTTCAGAGCTTTATACCAGAATTCTTCAGCCCACATTTTTTATTAAGAGTTTTCTTTTGCTTATACATTTCCTCCAATCTCTCTACTCTTCCTCCTTCCTTTCCTGTCTCCCACCTCCTTGCTCTCATACCATGAAGATTCTCTGTGGAAATTCCATTCCTTTCCCCTCTCTTAATTACTGTTTTAGTTTATTTGGTATGTTAGCTGTTTTGGAGTTTTTGTCTCATATACAGTCTCTCACTCATTCTTTCTGCTGGAAGTTCCACCTCATTCCTCCCCGTCTGTTTCAGATAGTATTGGTTTCTCTCTCTTGCTCAGAGTCTGAGGATAGGGTGAGCTTACGAACTTCAGTCAGCAGACAGTAAGGGAATCTGATTGAATTGTTTAGGAGGGAAGACTCTAAGAGGCAGTGACAGACACTGGGTTGGATGATGAAGGCACCTGGTGAAGAATAGCCACACTTGCTTATATTCCAAGAATACAATTGTCTCTGCAGTCCCATGTGGAACCCTAAGCATGGAGCCCAGAAGAGTGAGCAAGATGTCGAGTGTAACAAACCCTGAATGTAGAACGGAATACTGTCAGCCAACAAGCTTAAAAAAATTTTCCATACATGCTAGGCACTATGCTAAGAGGTGGGAATATAAAGAAAAATAGAAAAAATAGTCCCTGGCCTGGAGGAATTCACATTCCAATTGGACAGCATTCAAACTATAAAGTAAATGTGTATATGTATAGATTACATCAATTCACATATACAGACACATATGCAGATATATATATATATGCAATATTTCTATATCTGTGTATTAGCAGATATACATACATATACATATACATATATATGTATATATATATATATATATATATATATATATATAGGTGTATTTTTATACACCTATACACATATAGTGGAAAACAAAGGTAATCTCAGATTGAAGGCAATGTGAGGAGGGAGGAGTTTTACCAGTATTTTCTGTGAAAATTGTGGAGATTTTCTGTCTTTTCCCCCTTTTTTGTTGTTGACATTTGTATTATTTTATTTAGTGCCTTTTTTACTGCTTTAAAGTTCTAAGGAAGGGCTGGGAATAGAAGCAACCTTTCTTACCTGTCCATTTTTAAGGTCACATCGTGAAGAACATGTATGACCAAAAAGGGTAATAGGTTATCTGTGATAGATTATAGAATCTCAGATTCAGAGCTGAAAGGGATCAGAGAGATCATCTGCCCCAACACTCTCATCTTATGGGTGAGGAATTCAAGTTCTGGATAGGCGAAGTGATTTGCCCAAGGTCACATAAAGTAGTATGTGGCAGAACTGGGATTCACACTTGGGTTCTTTGACTACAAGTTCAGTACACTTTCACTTGTACCATGATGTTGCATGATAGCAGGCCATGGAGTGAGGGGGTAACAGATGGACCCAAATATTGTACCAGCACTCAGGAAGGAAGAATGGAAGAAAGGGAAGAAAGGAAAGAAATGAGGGAGGGAAGAAAGTAAGGCAGAGAGGAAGGAAGACAGGAAGAAGGGAAGAAAAGAAGGGAAAGAAGGAAGGATGGAAGGGGAGAGGAAGGAAAGGGGAGAGGAAGGAATGAAGGAAAGAAAGAAAAAAGGGAGGAAGAGTTTACTGAGCAATTACTAACATGTGCCATATACTAAATTCTAGGCATACAAATACAAGAAAAAAATGGCAGTCTCCATCCTCAAGGAAATTATATTCTAATGGGATAAAATAATACACTAAAAAAGAACTGAAAATTGGTGAAGGTATTAGGGGAGACGTGGGTTTGAAGTCTAGGAAGTCAGGAACAAGGTTTGAAGGGACATGAAGGTGGACCAACCTGAGCCCATCCACAAAACAGAGGCTCCAAAAGGAACTCATCAATGTGAGAAAGGGGATGGAATGATAAAAGAACCAAATCAAAAGTCTTATATAAGAATCCTAGAAGATGAGAAGGCATGGCTGTGTTGAGTTCTTTGCTGGTGGAGAGGGCACCCATAGGGATGAGAAGATGGATACATTGAAGGATTTCCTTTGGATTGAACTATCCCCACATCTTTTTCATATATAGTATCATCTAGCCCAGACTTCCAATCCTGTACTTGAGCTGATGACTTTTCAACTTATGCCTAAGACTTTATATTTATCAAATTTTCATGTTATAAACAAAGAATATGAAGCTTCAGAGAGACAATCATTTGGCAAACCAGTAGTGATGCCCCCTGGTTTCCCATTATCATTTTGTTCAGAAAGGAATAAATCACTATAATTGAGTAGTACAAAGGGTACCATCCAACAGAGTCAAATTGCACTCTAGGACTTTGCTCCATTTTCTCCTGGATATAGAACATACATCTTAGGGAAACATTAATATCCTTTTTATATTAAAAAAAGCTTCACTACTGCAATGAAGTAAATGCTTCTAAAGGTAAATGGTAGTAAAGAATCCAGAAATTTGCTGGCTCAGGCAAAGAATGACTTCTAAGCCTAGAAACATTGCCTCCCCCTAATTGAATCTGGGAATTAATTTGGACCTGCTCCAATGGCAGACCTGGTAATGTCTAGCTCTATGCAAGGGCACCTCACCCACTTTAACTGTTTTCCTGTGAAAATCATTCTGGCCAAAGATTCTTTCATTTCTTCTTAAGTCGCCTTTTTCCTGTTTCCTAGGTGACCTAGCACAATCCCGATGCATAAATAGCTACCAACAGAAATGGAAAGTTTCAAACATCAAAGACCCATTAGAACTCTCTAAAATTACCTGCAAGATGACTAAGAGCTTCTTAAAGAAATGAGGTAAATCAAACTGAAATCTTGGCTGACATTTTGATCGCTCTCATTCTATTTGGCAAAATGAAAAATTAACTTTAGGCATAGAAACTTCTCAGTATCTTTATTTCATTACCTAAGGAGAAATGTTTCTATTCAACTAGCTTTGTTCTTATAACTTACCAGTAGGCATTCAACATATTGTTGTGAGTTTCCTTTTAACCCAATGGAATAGTCACTTATTCTTTTATTTAAAATACATGTCACTTTGCCTCTATGGGCCTCAGTTTCTTCATTTGTAAAATGAAGAAGTGGAACTATCTAATCTCTAAATTTCCTTCTGTCTCTACATCTTTATCACTATGTTCTGTCCTCAAAAAGTCAGATGGATCTGTGAATTTCTTGATGCAGATATTCTTTCCAAGTACTATGTGTCATTATTCGCTTTGTATAGATGAAGAAATGGAAGTTCAGCTAGGTTCTCTGACCTGCCAATAGTCACATGGATAATTAGTGTCAGAGGCAGGATTTGAACCAAGAGCTTCCTGTTTCAAGTTCAATACTCTGCTGCCTCCAATTTAGGTTTTAATATAAGGAAAAAATTTTTCTAATTGGTTGAGATGTTCCAAAGTGGAATAGATTCTCTTAGGAGGTAGTGGATTCTCCTTCATTAATCTTCTAGGCAAGGTTGGTTGACCACTTGGGATTTTTCATTGTAGTATGTGTTGGACTTAGAGACCTCTGAAGTCACTTCCAGCTGTGAAATTCTGGAAAAACAAAAACCTCCCATTCACATGCAGGATGGGAATATTTCAGAGGCATGGAGGGCAAGGAAGATACCTGAAAAAGTTGACAGTAGAAAGTTATTATAGGGCTATGGAGTGGCAAATTTAATAGTACCCTCTTGGGAAGAGAATTGGATAATTGTTTATTTTCTTGTTATTTACACCACCCCTGTTAGATAAAAAATTTATGTATCTAGAAGTCAACAAAAAGAGGATCTGAATTCAAATCTGGGCTTTGGCACTTAATGACTTTGGAGAAGTCATATAACTTCCCTGGGCCTCAGTTTTCTCATCTGTGAGGTGAAAAGGTTGGACCAGATGACCTCCAAGTTCCCTTTCAGTTTTGAGTCTATGACTATGACACCACAGTATGAGTTCTGGAAGGGACATTAGGTGATATCTAATTTAGAGCCGTCATGCTCCGTCATGCATGGGACTAGCATACCTTGAGAGTATGGCCTGAAGCAGATTAAAATGTAATTCAGAAATGTTTACCAAAATAACATAGATGATGTTAATTTGTGTTTTTCTAAGTCAATACACATTTCTCTTCGAGTTTGACACCACTGATCTAGCCTAACCCCTTCATGTTACTGACCTGAAGACTGAAACCAAGATGTAGGAATTGACTTGCCCAAGGTCACAAAACTGTGGCAGGAAGGTGAAGGGACAGTAGGTTTTCTGATTTCCAGACCAATATTCAATATGAAAATATTTTATGAAAGGATTTTCCATGTCTTTATTGTTGTGGTGTAATGGAAAGAAGACCAGATTGGAAGACCTGGCTTTTATCTGCCATCTTGAATTGACATGCTGGGTAACTTTGGGCAAGTCTTCCACCTCTTTAGGTCTCAGTTTCCTCATATGTAAAAGCATAGAGTAGGTGAGACCACTCCTAAGACACCTCAAGTTTTTGTATATAGTTTCATAATTTTGTTTTGTAGCCTAAGAGATGCCGTGTAATAAATAAAAATTTTAAAAAAGGTTTTTGAAGTCTCTCTGGGGGTGTCTGCTCATTAAAAAGAGTGTTTACTAGATTATGTGGCAAGCCCTGCAAATTTAGAGCTGAGTCATGTTAATTGCTATGAGGAATATGGATGAGGACTAATAAAATGTCTCTGTGTGCATTCCTAATTACACTCAGGTTTGTACTTGCTATTCCTGGGATAAGCATAAAGAAACCATGGTTGAAAAGGGAAAAAAACCCAACATTCCACCCAGATAAATCATGGATATTAGCACTGATGATTTGATGATGATGCCATGGGATTATTTATGCATCAGCATTATCCCTTGCGGTCTTTCTATCTTGGCATCCTCTTGAATAGCACAATGACTATTTTTTTTTTTTTTGCTCTGTATCACCTTCTAGGTCCTCCTATATTTCACTGTAGTCTTTGTACTTGTTATTTTGTATGGGAATAAGGGAAGAGAATAAGCCTTTATTAAGCACCTAGTATGTGCCTGGCACATCACTATCTCCTCTGATTTGATGATACAAGGATATTCCATTATGTTTATATACTACACCAAACTTTTGGGGCATTTCCCAATCATTGGAATTCTATACATCTCTAAATAAATATATATGTATGTATGTGCGTATACACATATATGTATACATGTGTGTATACATATATTGGGGCTTCAGGGCCCCAAGAAACACACTTTGGGTTTTGGTCTTGTTTCATTTGTCTTTTTCAGTTCTAGTTTCAGGGAGTGGAGTCCATGACCTGAGAATCAAGCCATGAGGAACTTGGAGCCTAAGATTCCAATACGGGTGTTACATCTATCCCAGCAGGAAAGTTCAGAGAAGCCAGAGTCCTGTAACACAAGCCCAAGGAAGGCTCTAGAATTAGAATTAAGAGACTCTAAGGGAGTTTTGGTTTGGGAAGTCATAGTATAGTTTACTGACACACCCTTTGTAGGAAGACTACATATGTAGCAGCTGAAAATGGCAAGATTCCTAGAATAGATGGCTCGATGGGATATGAAACATGGTCTGGTGCTGGCTAGATATAGTGGGTTATGTGAGTTTGCATTCACTCACCTTCCCATGACACCAATGCCTCACATGTGTTGACTCTTGTTACTAGAATGCAATTCTAATATTAGGGCAGGAATTGTCTCATTTTAGTATTTGTATCTGCAATAGCACCGTACTTGGAACTTAATAAATGTGTTTCTATCCATCCATCCATATTTTTATTCCCAGCTCCATAGTGCAGCATGGCTTTGCATAGTAGATATTTATTCATTGCTTGTTGCCTTTAAATCAAAATTTGAAGGACTTGTTGACTTTTCAACATGTTATTGAAACCTACTGAGAGCATCTTTACCAGACCAATTCAAGGACATCCATTCTGCCATACGTTTTCATGACAGATGACACCTGTTAACTTTGCAAGGGAAACTCTATGCGGTGACCCACTTTAAGTGTTCCACATGGGAAAAACTTAGGCTTCAGTCAAGATTTTTAAATACAAGAGTATCAGGGCTATGGAGGGTGATGGTCATGAGGGGAGAGTCTTCTCTTCTAAAGATCTATGTCCTTAATCTTAGTCTGACCTTCAGTTTCTGTCCCCAGAAAGCACATAAAGGAAAAAGCCTTCAGTTTCTAAACGACCCTGAAAAGTTCAAAACAAAAACCTTTTAAAGGCCATTATCTGGAACTTAGAAATCGTGTATGAAAAACTGCCAAGTGTTGCCATGGAAACGTGATGTCACAGAGTGAAGGAACAACTTCTGTCTAAGGGAAACTGTCATCTCCCTCCATAAGTACGCCTGTTGTTTTAAATGCAGTAGTCTCCGTAGTGAGACAGAGAGCATAGACTCTCAGCTAAACATCTTTCTTTCTCCTCTTCAAAGTTGGGAATAATCAACAAACACATTTTATCCCTGGACACTGGCCTTTGATTATCCAGGCCAGAAGTATTTATTACTGGAAAGAACGAGGACCACTGAGGTTAGAGCTATCGATCAGAATCAGCAACCAATTAGTCACAAGCATTTATTGAATGCTTTGTATGTGTCAGGCACTATGCCAATGACAACAACAACAAAACAACCGCCCCTTCCTTCAAGGAGGTTACATTCCAAAACAAGACAAAACAAGAAACCCAATCTCTTCACTCAAAAAGGTTTCATTCCAGTGGGGAAAACAATATATACACGTATAAGTATGTAACGATGCAAACAAAGTAGGTTACAAAGGCAGCAGGGGGATCAAGAAAGGCCTCCTACATAAAGGGGCTCTGGAGCTGGAAGAAGGTAGAGACTAGGAGGGAGGATATTCCAAGTATAGAATGACGATGAAGAGATGGGAGATGAAGACAGTCAGGGTAGAGAGGATAGAGGATGCCCATTTGGTATTTCTTTAGGCAGTGTGGTGTGTTGGGAAAAGCACAGAGCTCCTGGTTGAATCTTGGTTGAATCTAGCTGCTTTTCCTTTCTTCATTCTTATTGCTGTCATTTCTACCTTCTCCATAAGCACCTCTAGGACTGTGGTATTAGGATCCAAAAGTAGTGGTTCCACTGTCTCTGACAGAAGAAACAGTTTATTATAATGATTTTTTTTTGTGAAGTCTTTCTGTTTTCCTCATCTCTAAAGTGTCATCCCCATTCTGGAGATGAAGAAAATGAAAGACTAGGCATTAAATGACTTTGCCAGGGTCATACAGTTATAAAGTATCTGAGGCAGAATTTGAATTCAAGTCTTCTTGACGTCATGTCTAGAACTTTATCCACTGTGCCTGCAAGCTGTTTTTAAAGTCCTACATAAGTGGGAACTGTTATTGCTGTTAGATTTTCGATGCTTTCTTTCTGTCAGATGCATTAGATAGTAGTTGGGGGATTGGAATAGGAAAGATCTGTGTGTCAGGCTGACTTTCAGTAAACCATTTTCCTTCTTGGAAAAGGCACTCAGCAAATAGCTGGAAACTAAGAGAAAGAATGCTCGTTAACTGGGGAATGGCTAAACTGATCATGGCATATAAATGTAATGGAATATTGTGGTGTGTTAAAAAGTGATGAAAGGGACAAGTTCAGAGAAACCTGGGAAAGCTTGAAAGAATTGATGTAGTAAAGTAAGAAGAGATGAGAGAAAAGTTTATACAATAACAATGACACTGTTGTTGACAAACGACTTTGAAAGACATAAGAACTCTGATCATTGTAATGTGTTAAATCTGTTAAATAATTCCGGAGGATAGATGGTGATACATGGTGCCCACCTCCTGGCAATGGACTCAAGAATCAGAATGAAACATTTTTTTTGCATGGTTAACGTGGAAATTTCTTTGCTTGACTATTGGTTTCAAGTTTTTCTCCTCTATTTGGGGAGTAGTGGTGAGAAAGAGATAAAAAAATTCTTAAATGAAAAAATAATATATTCACATAATGATTTCCCTAATCATCTCTATGCATTTGACTCTAAATAATTCCCAACATTGATTTCTCTTCTGAGCTCCATACCACATCTCCCAAGTTGTCCTTTCTCCTTCTCCTCCTCCTCCTCTTCTTCTTCTTCTTCTTCTTCTTCTTCTTCTTCTTCTTCTTCTTCTTCTTCTTGTTCTTCTTCTTGTTCTTCTTCTTCTTGTTCTTGTTCTTGTTCTTCTTCTTGTTCTTCTTCTTGTTCTTGTTCTTGTTCTTGTTCTTCTTCTTGTTCTTCTTCTTCTTGTTCTTCTTCTTCTTCCTCTTGTTCTTCTTGTTCTTCTTGTTCTTCTTCTTCTTGTTCTTGTTCTTCTTCTTCTTGTTGTTCTTGTTCTTCTTCTTCTTCTTCTTTTCCTTTTTTTGGAAGGGGAATAAGTATTTATTAAATACGTACTACACGTCAAGCGCTCTGCTTAGTGCTTCACAAATATTATCTCATTTGATCTTCACAACAACCCTTCGAGGTAGATGCTGTTGTCACAATTTTACAGTTGAGGAAACTGAGGCAAATTGAAGTTGTGACTCACCCAGGAACATACAGCTAATGAGTGTTTGCATCTCTAACTCCTTTCAGGAATATCTTCACTTTATTGACTCACCTCAGATGCAACATGTCTTTTGTGGGTAGGCCTAACTCAGGCAAGTCCCTTGATAGTTTAGGTTTGATACTTGAACAAAATGAAATAACTGTGGGTTATTCAACAGTTAACAAAAAGAGGTTTACTCAGATATAACATAGATATTGCTGGAATTAACTTTGATAGAAGTACCTCTTCTCCCTAGCAAATACATCTGGCCAATAAGGTAAGGAGTGATGAATTGCATAGCCATAGGACATCTGCCGAGTGTTAGGCTCCCTGACTTCACGTGGGTAGGGCTTGTTGTGCCTGTAAGTGATGTGAAAGCCATCAATATAGCCATATGCCACCAGGAAGCTCTGGCAGACAATCAAGTCTTGGGGACCGTTTCCTTGCCTTTTAGAGCAAGAACTAATCTAAGTTAAATGGCAGTGGTTACATGGGAAGGGGTTTTGGCTGTGATGGTTAAAGCTGAGTTTATCATCTTTGCCTCTAAATCTGTTCTTTTGACTTCACTGTTTTTCTCTATGGGATAACCATTCAAGTAGTCTTCAAAACTGTGTAGTTATCTTTGAGTCTGAGTAAGTCTCATCAGTTATACCTCTTTCCTCTCTCTTGCATTGCGTATGTCTTCTCTAATTCCATTGCCGTGGCCATAAGATAGGCCCTCTATCTCTCTAAATTTTCTTACATATATATCTAGTCACATCATTCTTCTGGTCTAAATTCTCAGGGACTCTCTTTCCTACTGAATTAAGTTCAAATGGAGTTATATGGAGACCCCCAAAGCATAATATAATCTTAGAGTACATTAAGAGAGACAGAATTTCCAGGGACTAGAGTGATTATAGTCCTGGTTCATTTTGTCCTGACTAGACCACAACTGGCATATCGTGTTCAGTTTTAGGTAACACATTTTAGGAAGAACATGGATATCAGCTAGAAAGTGTCCAAGGTATGATAAACAGAATGGCAAAGGGCCTTGATACTATGACCTATGAAGCCTAGTGGAAGAACCTGAAAAGGGTTAGTTAAAAGAAAAGAAGACTTGGGTTGACATTATCTGTCTTTAAGTATACGAAGAGCTGTGATGTAGACTGATGATTAGACTAGATTTATTTGGTGCCAGATGATGTAACCAGAAACAAACTGTAGAATTTGTAGAAAGGCAAATTTAGGCTCAATGTAAAGAGAAAAAAAAAACCTTCCCAATGATTAGATCTATGAAAAAGCGCAATGGGCTTTCTGGGAAGATAATGGATTTTCCTGCCTCCCCAGCCCCCAATTAGTGGTCTTTAAACAATGTCTAGATTGGCCACTTACCCTATAGATTGAAGAGGGGTTTCTGGTTGAGGTATGGACTAGACTAAAAGGCCCTAAAGGTCCCTTCTCATTCTGAGATTCTATGATTCTAAGTAGTGATATATGAGTGAAAAAGAAGGTAGCCTCAGACGGAAAAGTATTGAAGGCCAGGAGTTCACACTTTTCTTTTTTTTGAATTCCATATTTTATGATTTAATATATTTAGTTTTCAGCATTGATTTCCACAAGACTTTGAGTTACAAATTTTCTCCCCATTTCTACCCTTCCTCCCACTTCAAGATGGCATATATTCTGATTGCCCTGTTCCCCAGTCAGCCCTCCCTTCTGTCACCCCACTCCCTGCCCTTACTTTCCCCTTACTTTCTTGTAGGGCAAGATAGATTTCTATGCCCCATTGCCTGTATATCTTATTTCCCAGTTGCATGCAAAAATGACTTTTTTTGAGCATCTGCTTTTAAAACTTTGAGTTCCAAATTCTCTCCCCTCTTCCCTTCCCACCTACCCTCCCTAAGAAGGAAAGTAATACGACATAGGCCACACATGTATCATTATGTAAAACACTTCCACAATACTCATGTTGTAGTAGACAATAGAGAGTCATTGAAGGATTTCAAGTATATAAGATCCATATGTTTTTATGTACAAAAGGAAGAATACAGTGATATAATATGTCTTGCAGTAGGAGAAAACTAGAAACTGCAAGACTGGTTAGGATACTAATAACATAGTAAAAGTCAATAGTAATGGATACTTATTTTAGGGTGGTAGTAGTGGGAATGGGGAAAATATGATAAGAGATATTATGTGGGTCAAATGAATAGGACATGGTAACTGGATGAG
Organism: Trichosurus vulpecula; assembly: GCF_011100635.1. Taxonomy (NCBI): domain Eukaryota; kingdom Metazoa; phylum Chordata; class Mammalia; order Diprotodontia; family Phalangeridae; genus Trichosurus; species Trichosurus vulpecula. The sequence goes on along the minus strand of NC_050578.1, from coordinate 195,942,092 downwards.
AGAAGTAAGAGGGAAAATGATTAAAGAGAGTAGCAAGATTTGGAAATAGTTAAATGGATAGTTGAAGGTGCCATTAATTCAGAAAGAACAGGGTTTTTTTGGTTTGTTTTTTTGAGAGGGGAGATAAAGTTGGTTTTGCACATGTTGAGTCTGGGCATGTTGAATAGGAAATTTGTGTGAAGATGTTCTAGAGACAGTTGCAAATGCAAGTCTGGAGTTCAGTGCTGGAGATAGGTGTTGTGTAATAGAAACAGTCCTGAATTTGGAGTCAGAAGATGTGAGTTTAAATCCTATATCTGTCACTTATTATCTCTATGAATTTAAGCAAATCAGTCAACAAGCATTTATGAAGGGCTCACTATTTTCCATGTTCTGTACAAAGTATTTGGGATACAAAGAAAGGCAAAGAAAGTCTGATTTACAAAATGAACATTGGATTAGATAGCCTTTAGGATCTCTTCCGGCTCATATGTTTCTCAGAGACAACAACAGAGTTGATAGCCAAACTCTCCAAAGTAAGAATGCCAAGAGCGAGTACATAAAGATAGAATAGAAGAAAAAGAAGGGAGCAGAATCTTAGCTAACCTCAATATTTAGGCATTGGGAAGAAGTAGTGCCTAAAAAACGGGCTACTGATTTAAAGATTGTGAGACATTAAGGGAACTCTTTTCCTATGGAGATGGAAACCAGACAAGGAGTTGAAGCTTGAGGAAATGGTGAGAAAATGTAGACTCCAGGTATGACTTTCTTTTTCTTCTTATGTACTTAATAGATATTTAGTGGTTATAAATAGAATAAGAATTTTGAAATAGCCGCACAAGCAAGTTTTTTTTAAAGGATTGCCACACACAAAAGGAGCTCTCGATTGGCAAATATGTACTTAAACATGTATACACACACATATGTGTATATATATATATATATATATATATATATATGTATGTATTTTTGTCTTGGCTACAAGTGCAGTTTACTGTTGTATGTTCTTTGGAGAAATATCCCCAAGGTTAGTTCTCTTAAATTTCTTTTTGTTTTCAATTTCAAATTCTCTGCTTATCTCATACACTGCTCCCCACTGAGAAGGCAAGAAATACAATATCCTTTATACATATAAAGTCATGCAAAACACATTTCCACATTAGACATGTAAAAAAACAAGAAAAATAAAGAAAAAATATGCTTCATTAGTTCTCTATGGGAGGTGGATAGCATTTTTCATCATGAGTCCTTTGGGTTGTCGTGAATTATTGTATTGATCAAACTGTCTAAGTCTTTCACAGTTGGTTATCATTGCAATATTGTTTTTACTGTGTATAATGTTCTAATTCTGCTCACTTCACTTTGCATCAGTTCATATAAATCTCCCCAGGTTTTTCCAAAACCATCTCCTTCATCGTTTCTTATAGTACAAATAGTATTCCATCATAATCACATGCCATAACTTGTCCAGCCATCCTCCAATTGATGAGCATCCCCTCAGTTTCCAATTCTTTGCCACAACACAAAGGTAGTACTGTAAATATTTTTATACATTAAATTTTTTTCTTTATCTCTTTAGGGTATAGTCCTAGTACCAGTCTTTCTGGGTCAAAAGGTATGTACAGCTTTATAGCCCATTGGAAATAGTACCAAATTGTTCTCCAGAATGGTTGGACTAATTCACAACACAATGTGTTAGTGTAACTGTTTTCCCACCTCCCCTCCAGCATCTGACATTTTCTTTTAATGTAATTTTAGGCAATCTGTTGGGTGTTAGTTAGATGGTACCTTAGACTTGTTTTAATTTTCATTTAGTTAACTATTAGTGGTTTTAAGCATTTTTCGTATCAATAGCTTTTATTTATTTTTTCTAAAAACTGCTTGGTTATATTCTTTGACTATTTATCTTATTTTTATAAATTTGGATCAGTTTCCTATATATTTGAGAAATGAGTCCTTTCTCAGAGAAAGGCCCCCAGTTTCCTGCTTTCCTTCTAATTCTTACTGCATTGGTTTTGTTTGTGGAAATCCTTTTCAATTTCATGTAATCAAAATTTCCTATTATACTTATTGTGATCATCTCTGTCTCTTGCTTGGTCATAAACTCTTCCCTTATCCATAGATCTGACAGGTAAAATTTTCCATGTTCCTCCAATTTGCTTATGATATCACCCTTTATGTCTAATTCATGTACCATTTTGACATTAACTTGGCATACAGCATGAGATGTTGGTTTATACCTAGTTTCTGCCAATCTGTTTTCCAGTTTTCCCTGAATTTTTTGTCAAATAATGAGTTCTTGGCCCAAAAGTTTTTTGGGTTTATTAAGCACTAGATTATTATGGTCATTTACTGCTGTATATTGTGTACCTAACCTATTCCAATCACTCCATTTCTTAGCCAGTACCTAATTATTTTGATGATAACCACTTTGTAATATAGCTTGAAATCTTATACTGTTAGGCTGCCTTCCTTCACAACTTTTTTTGATTCTCTTGATATTCTTGACCTTTTGTTCTATATGATTTTGGTTATTTTTTCTAGCTCTATAAAAAATTCATTGGTAGTTTGATTGCTATGGCTCTGAATAAGTAAATTAATTTAGATAGGATTGTCATTTTTATTATATTGGCTCAGCCACCTCTTGAGCAATTAATATTTCTCAAATTATTTAGATCTCTCTTAATTTGTGTGAAACGTGTTTTGTAATTGTGTTCATATAGTTCCTGGGTATCTTAGCAAGTATTTTATACTGTCTGAAGTTATTGTAAATGGAATTTCTCTTCCTGCTAGATTTTGTTGGTAATATATAGAAATGATCATGGTTTATTTGGGTTTATTTTATATCCTGCAATTGTTCTAAAGCTGTTCATTGTTTCGACTAGTTTTTTAGTTGACTCTCTAGGGTTCTCTAACCATCATACCATTAGCAAAAAGTGATTGTTCATATTTTTTTTGCTTAATGTTGTAGCTAGCATTTCTAGTACAACAGTGTATAATAATAGTAATAATGGACATTCTTGCTTCAAATGCCTCTAGTTTATCCCTGTCACAGATAATACTTGCTGATGGTTTTAGATAAGTACTATTTATCATTTTAAGAAAAGCTCCAGTTGTTTCTGTGCTTTCTAGATTTTTGGGTAGGACTCAGCATTGTATTTTGTCAAAAGCTTTTTCTGCATTTATCGATATAATCATATGATTTTAATTTTTCATTATTGGTATTGTTAATTATGCTTATAGTTTTGTTTTTTAATAATAACCAGCCTTACATTTCTGATATAAATCCTGCCTGGTCATAGTATATGTATGATCTTTGTGATTATATTGCTGTCATCTCCTCGCTAGTATTTTATTTAAAAATTTTTTTTCATCACTATTCATTAGGGAAATTGTTTTAGGTTTCTTCCTGTGTTTTTGCTCTCCCCATTTTAAGGTTTAGAACCCTTTTTGTGTCATAAAAGGAATTTGGTAGGACTCTGTTACCTATTTTTTAAAACAGTTTATGTAGTATTGAAATTAGTTGTTCTTTAAATGTTTAGCAGAATTTGCTTATAAATCCATCTGGTCCTTTTTCATTCTTTCTAAGCTCATTTATGGCTCATTCAATTTCTTTTTCTAAAATAGAATTATTTAAGCATTCTGTTTCCTCTTTTGTTATTCTGGGCAATTTGTATTTTAGTAAATACAATGGCCATTTTATTTAGATTTTTCAGTTTTATTTGCATAAAGTTGGGCGAAAACTTAATTGCTTTAATTTCATTTTCATTGGTTATGCATTTACCCTTTTCATTTTTGATACTAGTAATTTAGTTTTCTTTTTAAAGTCACATTAGTTGACTTTTTAACAAAACCAGCTCCTAGTTTTAATTATTAGTTCAATTTTTTTAAACTTAGTTTTATTAATCTCTCCTTTGATTTTTAGGATTCATATTTGTTATTTAATTGAAGATTTTTAATTTTTTGTTTTCCTAGGTTTTTTTTAGTTGTATGTCCAATTAATTGGTCTGTTCTTTCTCTCTGTTATTGATGTAAGGCTTTAAATATGTAAATTTACCCCTAAGTACTTCTTTGCATTCCACACATTTGATGTTTTGTCTTATCTTTAATAAAATTACAGATTGTTTCCATGATTTGTTCTTTGACCCACTCATTCTTTAGGATTAGATTATTTAGTTTCCAATTAATTTTAATCTATGCTTTTAAAGTCCTTCATTGAATGTGATTTTTATTGCCTTATGATCTATTCAGTATTTTTGTTTCTTGATATTTATGAGGTTTTATGCCCTAACACATGGTTAATTTTTGTGAATATGTCATGTACGGCTGATAAAAGGTATATTCCTTTCTATTCTCATTCAATATGCTCCAATATTTAACTTCTAAATTCTATTTATCTCCTTAAGTTCTTTATTATTTATTTTATGGTTAAATTGATCTAGGTCTAAGAGAGGGTAAATTGAAGTTCCTCACTAGTATAGTTTTACAGTCTATTTCCTCTTGTAAATCATTTAACTTTTCCTTCAGGAATTTAGATGCTATGCTGTTTTGGTGCATATATGTTTAGTGTTGCCATTACTTCATTGTCTATGGTATCTTTTAGGTATCATCTCTTTCAATTAGATCTGTTTTTGCTTTTACTTTTTCTGAGCTACCCCTGTCTGTTTTATTCAGCTGAAGCATAATAGATTCTACTCCAGCCTATTATTTTAACTCTGTGTCTTTGTTTCTTGTAAACAGAAGCACACACATTGTTTCTTGTAAACAACACATTGGATTCTAGTTTCTTATCCATTCTACCATTTTCTTCCATTTTATAGGTGAGTTCATGTCATTAACATTCATAGTTATGATTGCTAACTCCATTTTATTCTCTTCTATTTATCCTTCCCTTTTTAAATAATTTCCCCAATTCTTCCTCTCCATCTGGTCCTTATATTGGTAGGGTCTCTGCTCCTTCATGACTCTAACCATTCCTCTCCGCCTTGAAACTGTGACCTACAACCAGGTAATAGGTAACAGAGCTTCCAAATCACAATCAATCCTGCTCCCAGTGCTAGTACAGGGGTCTCCAAGATCTTTCTAACCAGGTGTTCAGTCCCTTTACCAATCCTGGAAGCTGCTGCTGTCCTTTAGTCCATTGGCATGCTCTGCTTCTGCTGGGCTGTGGTCCTGGCCCCCACCCTATTGTCTGCAGGCATCTTTTTCTGTCTTCATGAGATGCCCTAGGCTGGAAAATGTCTCCTTGACTTTTTCTTTCTGAGTGGACTGTCCCACTCAGAATTCTCTTTGTTGTTTTCTTTGGTCATTTTGTAGGAGAGATTTGGGGTGGGGGCAGGGTTGATAGTTGTGACCTTTTAATCTGACATCTTGACTCTTCCCTAAATGACTTTTTCCAAAGTGAAGAGGAGGCAGATAGGAAAGTAAGGAATAGTGCAGAAGGGTTAAGGGAATGATTTTTCTTTTTATTTTGGAATTGAGGAGATCTGGAAATGTTTTCGGCTAATGGGAAGGAATCAATAGAGAAGCAGGGATTGAAGATGGAGGAAGGAAGGAAGGGAGAGAGGGAGGGAGGTCTTATGTGCTAAGCACTATACAAAAAGAAAGAAAGATGATTATTGGAACAAGGTACTGAAGAAAGGAAGTTGGGAAACCTTTCTTTCTTAAGGCCTCATTTTTAGCAGTATTTAATTCTGAGACTCTGAGGTCAAATCTGTCCATGTTAACCCTGCAATAAAGCTGAAGAAATTTTGCTTTCAAAGATTTCATAGCTACTGACTTGTCTTTGGTTCTCTTGTACCAACTAATTCATACAAATGGTTCTTTACCAGTCCCAGTTCCCTGGGTAAATGTTAACTGTTTAGTTGCAGTAATTTTTAACAAGTCTGTAATGTTGCAATGACATGAATTATACATGGCTTTTAAAATGATTATTTAGTCAGTGGAAAATTAAATCCATTGATGTTTTCCAAATCCGAGCTAGGACATTCATCAGGAAAACTGTTAAATTTTTAATCAACTGTACTGTGGTTGATGTAGCTATCAACCTAAATTGCTCATTCACTATCATTCTTCTTATTCTAGTATATAGTTTGGAATTGCCAGCTAGATGGTGCTAATTGATTTTTTCAGCTAAGATTTAAGACAGACTGATGTGCCATCCAGAATTTCCATCAAAAACATAATGTATCTGAGTGTAAAGGAAATACTTCACATATCAAAGAATCTTATGATTTTAGAGTTGGAGGATATTTTGGAGGTCATCAAATCCATTCCCTCCATTTTATAGATGAGGAGACTGAGGCCTATAGATATGAAATAAATTGCCTACAGTTGCACAATTATTAAGTAACAGATTCAGTATAGGAACTCATGTCCCCTGACTCTTGGTACATGATATTGTGATTCTTTCGGAATTGTTGATGTTAGTGTATATATACTTCTCACCAATGCGGATCATACCTCCTCCCTGTCCTCATAAATTGGTAGACATCTAAGTCAGGGGAACTCTCTGTCTCTTGAGGCAGTTCATGGCACTTTTGGACAGCTCTGATAGGATTTTTTTCTAAGTTACAGTGGCCAAAAATTCATTATCCCACAGCCAGTGTGTTGAGTCTCTCCACACTAAGCTGCTCTTTTGATAACAAACAGCTAGTCCATAAATGAACCTACTCTTGAAGTCTGTCTAGCCTGGTAAGATTTGCCAGAGCTTGGGCTCTGTTGCCATAACCTTGAAGAACCTGGAGTGACTTCTATGCTACAGTGAGATATTGAAGAAAATATTGGTGACATTAGAGTAATTTCTATTTATTTCTACTATTCTGTTATGTCAGATATTAGACCATTATGACCTCCAGTGTTACTATGACATGAAATTAGAAATCTTCACTGTTCTCCTACTCTTTGGACAGTGTTGTCATCAGGATTGCTAGCTTCTGACCCATTTTGTAATCATTCATAAGTCTGTCACTCTCTAGGTCTCTCTGTACCGGTCTACCAGTGATGTAAGGGTCAAACAAAAAGGTTCCTTCTCATTTGTATTGAGATAGTTTCTAGACACTCCACAAATATTTGTTGCTATCATAAGAAGATTCAAATGACTTCCCATTTGCTCTCCATGGTTCTTCTTTTTCAAAAGCCCTTTCAATTGGTTAAAATTTATTATAAAGTTCAAATATATGAAAATATGGCCTCTTTGAAAATGCTGTATATTTAGAGTTATTCCTGGATATTACTGCCCCCACCACTTCCCCAAACTGAACCCTTCTTTGTAATAAGATAAATATGGTTGAGCCAAAGGAATCAAGTGACTGTATCGGACAGTGTAGGGTACACTCTTCTCACATAGTTTTCTACCTTGCTGCCAAGGGGAAGGAGTTATGTTTCATTCTTTATTCTCTGGGACCATTGTTTTTTTCAGTTACTCAATTTGCCGTGTTTTTAGCGGTCTTTTTGTTTATATTGTTGTGGTCATTATGTGGAGTGTTCTTCTGGTTTTGCTTTTTCTACTTTTAATCATATCATATAGGTTTTCCAATTTTCTGGTAGATAAATTCATGAAGCATTTTTCTAAAGTGAAGAAAAATAAAGCATAGTTTAAAGTAGCAAAAAGATATATGTGTGCATACACACACACATATAATGAATGAAAAAGAAGGAAGTGAGAAAGAAAGGAAAAGAAAAATAAAGAAGAGAGAGAAAAAGAGAGAAAAGAAGAAAGAGAAAGAAAGAAAAAGGAAGGAAGGGAGAAAGGGAGGAAGGAAAGAAGAAAGTACCATGTAAAATAAACATGGGGTTTTAAAGAGCTTAGTATGAGCCAACAACGTGATGTGACAGCACAAAAGTTAATGGATCTTAGCCTATGTCATCTTATGTCAGAAACTTCCTCCTGACACACAGAGGACCTGGATATAACTTGAAGATATCCTCTTTTCTGTCTTGTTGCCCCCACCAGGAAACTTCAGTATTTGGTACTCTCTAAAGGTAGTCAGCTAGATAGCCCAGTGGATAGAGCAATGGGCTTGGGGAATCCGGAAGACTCATCTTCTGGGTTCAAATCTGGCCTAAACACTTACTAGATATGTGACCCTGGGCAAGTCAATTAACCCTGTTTCCCTCAGTTTCCTTATCTGTTAAATGAGTTGGCAAAGAAAATGGCAAATCACTCTTGTATCTTTGCCAAGAAAATCCCGAAAGAGGCTCACAAAAAGTTGGACTAACTGAAACCACTGAACAAATAGGCAACAAGTAGGTTGAAAGAAGTAGTAGAAAGGATAATCGACACCTCCCCTGATCAACACACTTTGGAGTATTTATGGGAGGACAAGAGTCACAGAGAATGGCACTCCTCTTCTAGAGTCCGTTGTCTTCTCTCCTGCAGCTCTGCTGCCATTTTAATATATATATTTTTTCAGTTATGTCCAATTTTCTGACCCCATTTGGAGTTTTCTTGGCAAAGATCCTGTAGTGGTTTGCCATTTCCTTCTCCATCTCATTTTACAGATGAGGAAACTGAGGCAAACAGGGTTAAGTAACTTGCCCAGGGTCACAGCAGTATATGAGACCAGATTTGAACTTAGGAAGACCAGTCTTCCTAACTCTAGGCCTGGTGCTCTATCCACTGTACCCCAGCTACCCTCAACAGACATTACTCTCCCCTATTAAAATTTGACTCTTGGAGAGCAGGGACTTTTTACCTTTAGCTGTCCTCTGGTTTGGTATCATCCTCTACCGCTCTGCTGTAGTTCTTCTGAGTTTCCGGAGAGTCTTACTGTTACTGCCACCCTCCAAAGCACTTGTTTCCTGATGCTTTTTCCTGATCAAGCTTCCTTAATCTCCTCAGTTCTTTTTCAGTAGATGACACTCATGTCAGTCATCTGCTTTGTGCTGAGCTCTTGATCAGCTCTTAGGCATCTATATTTTCTTCAGTTAAGGTCTCTTCCAGCAGTAATCCCAGGGTTCTCGAACTGAGTCCATATGAGACAAGACTCTTTTGTTGGTCAAAAAAAATGATAAATTTAAAGCCTAATCTTTATATGGTGGGCTTTTTTTTGATGGAGTGGGAAATGCTTTGTTTCAAGGAAGGCTTTGTACATGATACCAGGCAGGCTTATGGTGATTCAGTGCCCTTTTTCTCTTCTCTCCCATCAGGGTATCTCCTCCTTATATTGGAAAGTTTTACACTTCTCTTGCTAATTATCTCATCATCTGTTATCTTCTACCAGTCACTTAGGTGGGTTATTCAAATCACCTGGGAATGCTTCTGAGAGAGGTAAGGGCCAGCTTTGTTTTGAATCGATGTACCTCAGTGAATACTGGGAAACAGAGACAATTGTTGTCCCTAGGACAAAACACAAACTCCTCTCTTTGACTTTTATAGATTTAAAATGTAGTTCCAGCTTACCTTCCTAGGCTTAATATATATTACTAGCCAGCATACATACTATACTTCAGCCAAATGTGTCTATTTGTTGTTCCTCAAGCGCAACATTCTATCTCCATCTCCAAGACTTTACTGAGGCTATCCTTAGGGTGTAGAAAGCTCTGCCTCCTCACTTCCTTCTCTTGGAATCAGGAAGGTGTTCTGAGTGAGAAAGAAAGAAGAGAGAGTATCTACCAGGCGGGTCAAATATTGCCACCACCTTCACTTGGAGCCTTGGGGAAGCACTACATGACCTTACCTGCACCCCCATGAACAGCATCTTCAGGGTACCTGCTCAACCTAGAGCCTGGTGTTAGTAGCCAGGTACCAGGCAGCAAAACCTGTAGAGACATGACTCAGAAACTACCCCTGGAGGTGCTGTGGCCCCTAACTTAACCAGAAAAGAAAGTTTTTCCCAATAAGGTATCTGGCATTGTCAAATGTTTCAACATCAGAAATGAACAAGGTTTTTATAAAAAATGATCCTAAAGAAAATATATTAGCATCTGTTCTACTACTGCATCCTAAGAACCATGGGATATTTTCCATTTTCCCTGCAACTAAACTCTCCTACATATGTTGTCTCCTATTTGAATAAGCCTCTAGAGAGCAGGGACTGCCTCAATTTTATATCTGAGTCCTTAGCACTTAGCGCAGCACCTGGCACAAAGTAAGCACTTATGTTTTCTCTTTTATTCTTTCTTCCATTCAGATCCTTAGTTTCCCCCAAATTTTAACATAAGTGAGTCCTACATGAAGCCTTGCCTGATCTCTCAAGTTTCTAGTACCTTTTGAAATTACTTTAAATGCCTTGTATTTCTTTATAGGTATAAAGTTGTTTTCTCTGATAGCACAGAAGCTTCTTGAGGGTAAAAACTGTCTTGATTAGGTCTCTATTTCTTCAGGACCTAGCACAGTACTGTGCTTGATAAATTTAATAAAATTTTCGTTGAATAATTTAATAAATTTAATAATTTAGTAAGCTTAATAAATTCATATTGAATTAATTAATAAGTGAATATATTAATAAATGCATAGCCTAATTTACCAAGCAGGACATTAACCTGCTATATATTTTGCTGGTCAGATCACATCTGTAGATCTCTGACCAATTAAGGGCACTATAGTTTGGGAAGGACATTAACACACCAGAGTATGCCCAGAGAAAAGTAAATAAGAGAGTTATTGGGTGAAGAAGAGATGGATATTTAGTCCAGAGGCACTGGAGAACATAACCATTGTTTTCAAATATGTGAAGGGCTATCACTTGCAAGAAGGATTAGATTTGTTCTAGTCAGCCCCTCTGGGAACAGTGAATGGAAGTTACAGGAAGGTAGATTTCAGCTCTATGTCTTAACAACTAGAGCTGTCCACAAAAGGAACAACATGTATTGAGTTCCCCATCACCAGAACTCGGTAAGCAGAAGCTGGATTGGCCCTAGTGAATGTTGAGAAGGAGATTCAGGCTTCAGAAAGGGGTTGGAACTGAACACCCTGTGAGGCTCTTTCCAACTCTAATTTGGTATTTCTATGACCTCTTTCATACATTCCAGTCTGCTTTTTAACAAGAATAAACTATGGCTGTGATAACAACAGTCGACATTTATTCATGAAACACGTAAACATATTTGAAGCACTTTTCAAATATTATACTTCTTGATCCTCACAGCAGCAACCTCTTGAAATGGGATTATTTTTTTAAATAAGTTTTTATTGATGTCGTCTGTCTTCTATATCATCATAGTTATCCCTCATATCCTTGCCCCTACCAGAAAACTATCCAATATAACAAACAGTATTTTTAAAAGAGGAAAAAAATCAATACAACTTAATATGTTGATAAGATTCCAAAGATATGCAGTGGGTAACACTCGTGGACCTCCCACCTCCATGAAGGGCTGGGTTGAGGCTGTCTGATCATGTCTTTTCATTCAAGTCATGCTTGATCTTTATAATTTTGTTGCATTCGTTTTTGGTTTTTTGATATGTAGTCATTCTTTTCATTTACATTTTATAGTTACTATGTATATAGTTTTCTTGGCTCTGCTCACTCTTCACTCTCTAACTTCACTTAGCTCTTTGTGTGTTTCTCTGTATTCTTCACACATTATCATTTTTTTTTACAGCACAGCAATATTCCATTAATTCACAGATCACAATTTGTTTAGCCATTCCCCAGTCAATGGGCATCTACTTTGTTTCCAATACTTTGCTTTCGCAAAAAGTGCTGCTACAAATTTGTTGGTGTATATGGAGACTTTCTTCTTATTGACAGCTTCCTTGGGGTTTAAGCCCAGTAATAAATTCTCTGGTTCAAAGTGCATCAACATTTTAGTCACCTCATTGGCATAATTCAAAATTGTTTTCGAAAATTGTTATACCATTTCATAGCTCCACCATGCAATAGTGTGCCTATCATTCCACATGTCCTCCAATATGGACTATTGCCACCTTTTTGTCATCTTTGTCAATTTTCAGGATGTGAGATAAAACCTCAGGGTTGTTTTGATTTGCATTTCTCTTGTCATTAGTGATTAAGGGCATTTGCTCATGTGGTTGTAAATATTTTGCAATTCTTCTTTTGAAAACTGTTCATATCCTTTGACAATTTTCTATTGAAGGAATGGCTATTTTATGCACACACACACACTCATTCATTTATTATTTATGTATGTTGGATACCACACCTTTATTAGAGAAATTTGATGGAAAGGTTGTTTTTAATTGAACCACTTCCCTTCTTATCCTAGATGCATTAATTTTATCTGTGCAAAAGCTCTTCAATTTCCTGTGATCATATCTATTTTATCTTTTGTAATTACCTCTGTCTCTCGGTTGGTTAAGAAAACAGCCCCTACCAATAGCAGTGAAAGCGAGACTTTATATATATGTATATATGTATATGTATATGTATATGTATATGTATATGTATATATACGTATATATGCATATGTATATGTATGTATGTATATACATATATGTGTGCATATATATACATATTCCCCATTTTGCAGATAAAGAAATGAGGCATAGACAGGTAATACAGCTTGCAGTGACAAAGTTAGGAACAAATCTAGGTTTCCTTTATCCAAATCCAGTGGTTAATGCTTGGCACCTATTCACAGCAGGCAGTGTCGGTAACATCAACAAAATAATCAAGAAGCATTTATTAAGCTCCTACTATGTCCCAGGCACTATGCTAAGTGGTAGGGATACAAAAATAAATAAAAATAATTCCTTCCCTGCAGGAGCTAACATTCTAATAGAGAGACAACATTTAAATTAATAGATACATACACACTTATAGAGTAGATGCAAGGACACACCAACCACAAGGCATAAATATTCATGACTCAAAATCTTGAACTTGTCAGTCAGTTTGAAGGATTGCCTGTAATTGGTTGCTTATTGGGATATTGGGAAGAGTAAAAGAAATTATCAAAATAAGAATACTTTGGCATTATATACTATAGGTGATAATCAAATGGATCTGTGCTCTCATCAATGTAGGCACTCTCTCCAAAGATGTACATCTTATTCCATCCATTCCTGCCCATCTTTTGAGACTCATAAATCTCCCAAAAGGTGTCTACCTAATAGGCTGGGGGAGGGAAGAGGCAGCAGGACTAGGCCTTCCTTGAGCTCTTTATACTTCACAGATGCCAAAAGAGAACATAGGTACTCCACACTTCTGCTAGGTGATCAACCCATCTGTTTTTCTAGTCACATATTTCTATGCTGACATCTATTGTGCTACTTTTTCCATGTCTATAATAGGTTTTTGTCTGCTAGTTCCTGCTGTACACCTGTTTACTGCTTTTGGGGGATCCTCAGCATCATTTCTTCAGAGGCTATGCTATTGCATGATTCACATCCCTACAATATCATTGAAAGATCACTAGTGTTAAAAAAGATAGGATTTTTGTTTCAGAGAGAAACTTCGGAGTCAGTAAAAATACTGAACCATTTCCTAATGGCAATCCAGCCTTCTCCCTTCCTTCTGTTAAATTCCTAGCTCAGCTTGTTTTCAATGTTTATTTGAAGTGTGTAACCAAGGTAACTAATTACGGATGAATGAACTCTGCCAGTGATCATTCCAACTTCATAGCATAAACTAGGTAATAGGCCTTCTTCATCCGCTTGGTTTTTCCTGAGTGAATAGTTAGACCAAACTTCTTTGAGAGAGTATAGATCCCATTTATGAGGTTACATATAAGCAAAAGATGAATTGTACCTGCTCCTCCTTTGATTCATTGGTACATTCAACAAATCTTGATTGAGCACTTATTTTGGGAATACTCTAGGATCCTGCCTTTCCATACTCATGTCATAAAAGAGCTACAGAGATTGCAGCGTATTCAATTTTATTTTGTTTTATTTATAGCTTTTCCAGGATCTAGCACAATGGTTGGTACACAGGGGTACTTTAATAAGTGGTTATTGACCTGAATTGCTAGATTCTGCATCATCACCATGGAAACTCACTACCATTTTACTTTTAAGCAATTGTAGAGCACAGTCCATGCTCTCAGGGAGCATATAGTCTAGTAGAAAGGGTATAACATTAAGAGTGCTAGATCTGGATTTAGAGGACCTGGCTTTGAATCCGAGTTCTGACACCAATGTGATCACAGGCAAGTCGCTTAATTTCTCAGTTTCTTCATCTGCAAAGTGGGGAAAATATTTTCACTTGCTCTTATCAGGCCATTGTAAGAAAGGTACTCACCATAGCTTAAAATACTATGTAAGTGTGAGTTGCTGCTATGCCACATGGAACATTTTTTTAAAACTTCTTTGTTATCCTGAATGATTGAGACATAGTCCAATATTCTCAGTAACAATGAAATCCCATATAATACATAGGGATTAACAGTTTTCAAAGAGTGTAGACACCAATACTAGACAATTGATTTCAAAATTTTTAAAATATTTCAGTAGCTCCTTCTGGATGTTGCAGGGACCCAAGAGCATCCCTATGAACATTAATTATCACTGTAATGCAAATATTTAGAAGTGTCAGGCATAGATAGAGTGACTTTTTTCTTTAGAAACTGTGATTTTACTGATGTATGGAGCTCTTAGTGAAGAGACCTCGTTCCACCTGTGTGGTTCACAAACAGGTCTGCAACTTGAAGAGATGCCTGGGAACACTTGAGAAGTCAAAAGACTTGCAGATGATCCCACAGCCTGAATGGATGGTTGGATAATGGATGAAGCATTTATTAAGCTCTTACTTTGTGCAAAGCAGTATGCCCAGCATTGGGGATACAAACAGAAAAAGGAGACAATCCTTGCTCTCAAGAAGTTCACATTCTAATGGGAGAGGCAACATATAAGGAAAGTTTCAGCTACAAGTTAGATGGCAATGTCTCATGGTCTTTGGGGTTCAACAGCAAAGTAGATGTTAATGTTTCCCTATGTGTCAGAGGCAGGACTTGATAGGTCTTCTTGATGCCAAGGTTAGCTCCCCTATCTTCTTCTTTACCCTTCTTTCTTTCCCTATTCTCTCTTTCTCTTTCCTCTAGAGAGAGAGATTTCAAAGTGGTAAAACTGTAAGATAACAAGAGGTATTAGTTCTAAAAGTACAATATCCCTTGTGCCTTTAAATAATCCCTTGAGTGATTAATAACAATAACTCATTTATGTTGCTTTTTAGTTTGCAAAGTATTTTATCTGATAAGCATATGAATTAATGCTCAGTATTATTCTTTCTAGACAGAGAAATTGAGACACTGAGACGTCTGCTCAAATCTACACAGGTGGCTAATGATAAGGGCAGTTCATGGCAGAGTGGATAGACTAGTGGGTCTGGACCTAGGAAGACCCATTTTCCTGAGTTCAAATCTGGCCTCAGACACACTAGCTGTGTGACCCTGGGCAAGTCACTTAACCCCATTTGCCTCATTCTCTTCATCAAGATAATGAGCTAGAGGAGGAAATGTCAAACCACTCCAGTATCTTTGCCAAGAAAATTCCAAATGGGGTGATGAAGGGTTGGGCATGACCCAGGTGACTGAACAAACAACCATGAATGGGTCTCTGATTTTTCAGGTTTTTTTCTTTGTTCTATGTTTCAAATAACTTAACAGGTATAGGAATTGAACACTAGGGCTGCTCTATTCCACAAAAGATTAAAAGGGAGAAGAGAACCTAATCAATCCAGTCCTTAAGAAACAGATTAAAAACTGAATTTAATTGCAAAAATGCCTGTATATGTACAATTATCCAACAGCTCATTCTTTATTTACACTAGTAAGAAGGCATGGGGTGAGGACACATGCCTTTGAATTTCCACTGGTTACTTTGGCTTCCAGCCTTTTCTTGAAACTCTCAGAGACATAGCATGAATGTAATTTTATTTAGGAACTCAGTATGGCAGTTCAATAATACCTGATTAGCAATCCAGTGAGAGGGTTAGTTTCATTCTAAGAGACTGGGCACAAATGATCCTTGGCTCAGGAGAATGTAAACATATTGTTATCTGAAGCAGAGGTTATTTAAAGCATTTTAAAGTTAAAGAAGCCAGCAGACTTGAGTTCCGGCTCCAGCATTATTATCTAGCTTTGTGACCTTAGCCAACTTTCTTTACTTTTCTGGGCATCAGTTTCTCCTCATCTGCCAAATGGGGCAGCTATACTTGATTTCTAAGGTTCCTTCTGTAACCAAAATTTCATATTGAATTCATTCATTCATTCTACTGACATTTATTGTCATCTATGTAAAAAGGCCTTTACTAAAGCCCCACTTTTATGCTTTTTCACCATATGGAGGTTATACACCCATGGAGTGAATAGGTACTAATAAGTTGAAGGAGCTTTAAGTATGTGCCTGGCAACTGAGTGTCTGTTTGTTATCAGAGGATGTCTTCATAGTTACACGCCACTCTCTCTGCCATGAGAATACCTCCTCACCCATTAATATCCTCCTCTAAGCCCCACTTCAGGTGCCACCTTCTTCACAGAGTCTTCACCGATCTCTTCAACTAGAAATTATGTTCCTCTTCAAAGACACTGTATGTGTTTAAAGACTTTGTGACTTGTGGATGTGTGACTTTGGGCATATTGCTTAACCTCTCAATGGAGTAGGCAAATTTAAAACTGTAAGTTGCAGAACAGGTCCTGACTTGCAAACAGAGGTTCCCAAAGTGGGCCATACTGCCCCTTGGGGGGAGCTGGAATGATCCAGGGTGGTGGTAGTAGCCTTGGGTGCAACTGGGGGGTACTGAATAAAAATAAAGGGGCAGAAGAAGCATAAGGAAAGTAGAGAAGAGAAAAAAAAATTTGAAAAAATAAACATTCATACATGTTTCATCTGTTGTGTAATAGAGTAAAAGTCATAGTGATAACATTATTTTCCAAATAAACACACTGAATGCAAGTTATAACTGATCAGTGGTCAAGTCCACTGACAGGTCTTAACAAACAAGTGTTGGCAGGAGATTGTCAGGAAGTCCAAGATGCATTGGCAAGAACACATGTGTGTAATGACTTAATTACAATGTGATATTATATGGTTACATGACTCAATATTGCATCATCAAAAGTTCAATGCAAGAAAAAACAAAATTTTACACCTAAATTTAAATGTCATTTAAAATATGTATTTTATTTTTTTTTGAAATGACACAACATTAAAAAAAACATTAAAGGGCTAAAGAAAGTAGATTTCCAGGGGGCACTAAGTATTTTTTTTGAAAAGGGGGTGATAGGCCAAATAAGTTTGAGAACCTCTGCACTAGTAGAAGAAATTTATTTATCTGGGATTTCCTGAAATCAGTGAAATTATAGATTCAGTCCCTGTTCCTATTATAGTTATTTGGGGTCTACACTTTTTTCCCTATTAGAATATGTTTCACAAGGGCAGGTAACATGTCTTTTTTCATCTCTGTGCCCTATTTCTGATCAATTTATAATATATGATAAAATTTGATAATTATTTGGTGAATTGAAGGAAAGAAGACTTCTATCCTGGGGTCAGGCAAGGTTTCATGGAAGAGGGCTTGAAGACTAGGGACACCCTAATCAGGTTGGGAGGAGGAGAGTGAGGCACATCCCAGTAACATGAAATGATGTTAGCAAAGGGAAGAGGCAGGAAAGCACGGGGATATGTGTATAGGAAACTTGGAATTATGTATACATTAAGCATATGGCTGGGGCTGTATTTTCACCTCCTAAAGAAACAAGTCCAAATATGTAACTTACACACATTTTTCTGCCTATAAATATACAGATTGGATGATACTGTGACCAAATTGTGTTAAGTACTAACATCCAGGAGAATCATTCTGAGCATGTAAGCTGAGGGACCAGATGGCTGGTATGCCTACTGGTACATAGGTATTTCTGGAAGTCATGTGGTTATGCTATAAATAAATCCCACTGAGATGCTCTGTAAGGTAAGAAATCAGTTTCATTCTTGTGCTGTTCAGAGAGAGGGAGGGAGGGAGGGAAGAAGGGAGAAAGAGAGAGAAGGGGGGTGAGGAAGGGAGGGAGGGAGCAGACAGTGGTGGATGGGATCTTGGGAGGTCATCAGAAACAATCAGGTGACCTTCAGGAAGGACTTAGTTTCATCAGGTCAAGATTTAAACATTATTTGTAATGACCAAAAAAACCCAAAATTCAACAGATTCCCCAGATCTGTTTAGTAACTAACCCAGGGCTCAAAAGTCCTTATTTTAATATATTAGAAGGTCCTGTATGAGCACTTCTCTCCCAGATAGAAATTTTATTTTTTCTAATCCTTATAAAATGAGTCTGTCTTTGTTACCTACTGGCCAAGTTTTGTGATGAACCACTAGGCTAGTCCTCAGATGATGAACATATAGACAGTCACTTGGCCCACAATCCAGGCCTTTCCTGTTTAATAAAGTCATTAAAACCTGTGGAATGCCTATGAGCACCAAATGTCCCCACCATACCATGGCAGAGCATTGCAGTAGGGATTTAATGGAGGGAAATCCTTCTTTACAATGTTTGCCATTTAAAGTTCTTTATAACTTTATATCTTTCCAGCCATATTACACCTTACTCTCTTCCACACACTCTATGGTCTATCCATACTTGCTGCTTCTCCCACAGGGCCCTTCATTTCCCATTTCTGTACTTTTGCACTATCTGTCCCCCATGATTAGAATAATTTCCCTCCTCACATCTACCTCCTGGACTCGCTGTCTTCCTTCAAGACTGATCTCCAATCCCACCTGCTAACAGGCTACTATGAATATTTTTGACTTATGAGATCTTTCTTTCTGCTTTTCACCTTGGGGTATGTACCTAGTTGTAGGACCAAGGGTTTGGATATTTTTGTGACTTCTTAAAAACTGTAATTTCAAGTTGTTTTTAGAATGATTAGATCAGTTTACAGTTTCACCAATGGAGTTTCACCAACCTTGGAGTTGTTTTGATTTACATTTCTCTTATAATTAGTGATTTGTATCAGTCTCTCATGTGTTTGTTAATAGTTTGCAATTTTTCTGTTGAGAATTGCTTGTTTGTATCCTTTGATTAGTTACCCATTGGGGAATGTCTTACAAGTCTTATGTTTTTGTGCTAATTTCCTTAGACCCCATCACAGCTTTTTGATGCATTATTTTTTTGCAGTCAACACTTTCTTATCTTATAAGATTAATATACATTAATTTTGTTTATACAAAAGCTTTTCAATTTTTATGTAATCAAAATTAATTATTTTGTCTTTTGTGATCTCTACTATGCCTTCTTTGGTTAAGAAGCCTTCTTACAGCCATCATTTTGAATGATACTTGATCAAGCTTTTATCTGAAAGAAGACTCTTAAAGATATCCTAATCATGCCTTCTTTGTCATCCAAAGTAAGTCTTTTTTGTTCCCGAAGAGACATTTTTTGTCTTCTTTAAATTGCCAATTGTATCCCTGATTTCCTTCCTATAATGACAGTATTCTCTGCTTCTTCAGAAGAAAACTAGTCATATTAAGAGGTTAGAAGTTTTTTTTTTCTTTTTTCATTTGTTGCAGGACTGAATTCATCAGGCTAACAGATTTCTACCTATAAGAATATAGATGAATACATATCCTTTTTATTTTTGTGATTTTTTGCAAATAGACATTTATGATTGGAACTCTGGTTCTAAGAGAAAACACTTTTTAAAATTTAATACTCATTGTACTCTTTGAAAGAGTGTCCTTTTTAAAGTTTTAATAGTTATTTGATACTTCATGGAGGTGGGGATTACTTATTCTCTTTATTGTATCCTGTGTGGGAAGAAATTATATAAATAGAGAAAAGACACATTGAACAGTTATCTCAGGAATTTGATACAGGTAGACAGATTGTCTGAATACTTCCACTATCCAGACCTTACATCTTAACAACAGTAGAATTCTTTTCTTGAAATATTAAATATCCTTTAAATGTTTAATATTTATTTATCCAACTAATTTCCTCAATACTCCCCTTCCTTATGCCACCAGAGACAGTCTCTGAGAAAAGGAAGAGCATCAGGGAGGGGGAGGTAAGCCACAGCCCACCATGGGCCAAGTTCAAAGAAGAGTGTTTAGATGGTGCAATTTACATTTGTTGTTTTTTTCTCTTCCATCATGTTTGCCTTGGGTTTTGTCTATATGATGTCAACAGGGCCAAAAGAAAGATCAGTCGGAGGCCTGGGCAGAGTAACTACAGGGAAAAAACACACAGGACAATACTCATCAAAGTAGCAGGAAAAATACTAAATTTGAGCCCAGTCAAAGAAGATGGGATCAGCCCCACCCCAGGCAGGCATAGGAAGGTTGGGTGGGGGAAGCAGAAAACTTGTTTAAGACCATATCAGAGCTTCTACTTACGCTGGTGGTCTAACCATCTTGGTTCTGGAAAAGGCAAATCAATAACCTTTGAACCATATTGTCTACATAGAAGATTAAGATAGCATTATATCAAAATATCCATGGGAAATTTTTTCCTTCATAAGAGTCTTGGGATTCTGTTCCTGCTTTTTGTTATGTGTAAGTTTGTGACTCCCAGGGCGGTAGTGGTGATAGGGACTGTCTTTAAAGTACAGCATACAGGAAGTAGATTACATTGTCTGATTCTGGAGGTCATTAACTGGTAGAAGCTTGAGATATATTGTTGGTCTGTGGGAAGTAAGAGTAAGCCAGGGATGTAATCAGACCTTCTTGGGTCACTGTAGAGCATCACCTGTGATAGGGAGTGGCCACAGCCTCTGATGTCTTAGGACATCGTTAAGAAATGTCAATATGGGGCTTTAACTCTCACCATAGAATATTATAAGCAAGGGAGATGATCCTTGACTATCTGCTGTCTGGATTTTTCATTCCTGTATCACCAAAATCTGAATTTCTTACAGAAACCATCAGGTTGAGTCACATATTTGGATTAGTGTAACCACAAGCATGTGAGCCTCCCCTGGAGAGCAAAGAGAGGAGGAAAGAAAGCCAGTCAGTTGTGCTGTTTACTGCTAAGCAGCTCCAAGCGGGAAAATGGTGGAGGGAATTGGTTGGTTGGCTAAAATGAATGCTGGGTTTCATTTTTTTGTAAGCTCATGAGATTTTATTATTTGAGTGGCTATGGACCCACAAAGTACCTTGAAATGCAGGTAAATTTTTTTCCCCACTTAATAGTATTGTATTTTTCCAATTACATGTAAAGAGAGTTTTCAAAATCCACTTTTATATGATTTTGTTTTCCAAAATTTCCCCCCCTCCTTCCTTCCCCACTGCCCTCCCCAAGACAGCAATCTGATATAGGTTATACATGTACAATCATATTAAATATATTTCCACATTAATCATGTTGCGAAAGAAGAATCTGAACAAAAGGGAAAAACTGTGAGAAAGAAAAAACAATAACAAAAAAAACCAAAAAAAGTGAAAATAGTATGCTTCAATCTATATTCAGATTCTGTAGTTCTTTCTCTGGATGTGGATAGCATTTTCCATCATGAGTCTTTTGGAATTGTCTTGGATCATTGTATTGCTGGGAAGAGCTAAGTCTATTATAGTTGATCATTGCAAAGTGTTGCTGTTACTATGTACAGTGTTCTCCTGGTTCTGCTTACTTCACTCAGCATCAGTTCATGTAAGTCTTTTCAGGTTTTTCTGAAGTCTGCCTGCTCATCATTTCTTATAATACAATAGTATTCCATTACATTTATATACCACAAGTTGTTCAGCCATTCCCCAATTGATAGGCATCCCCTCAATTTACAATTCTTGGCTACCACAAAAAGAGCTGCTAAAAATATTTTTGCGCATCTGGGTCCATTTCCCTTTTTAATGATCTCTTTGGGATACAGCCCTAGAAACAGTATTGCTGGGTCAAAGGGTATGTACATTTTTATAGCCCTTTGGCATAGTTAGAAGTTGCTCTCCATAATCATTGAATCAGTTCACAACTCCACCAACAATGCATTAGTGTTCCAATTTTCCCACATCTCCAACATTTAGCATTTTTCTTTTTTTGTCATATTGGCCAATTTGATAGGTGTGAGGTGGTACCTAAGAGTTGTTTTAAATTGCATTTCTATAATTAATAGTGATTTAAAGCATTTTTTCATATAACTATAGATAGCTTTAATTTCTTCATCTGAAAACTGCCTGTTCATATCCTTCAACCATTTATCAACTAGAGAATGAATTGTATTCTTATAAATATGACTCAGTTCTCTCTACATTTTAGAAATGAAGCCTTTATCAGAAACACTGGTTGTAAAAATTATTTCCCAGATTTCTGCTTTCCTTCTAATCTTGGTTTCATTGGCTTTGTTTGCACAAAAACTTTTCAATTTAATGTAACCATAATTACCCATTTTGTATTTCATGATGTTCTCCATCTCTTATTTGGTCATAAATCCTTTCTCTATAGGTCTGACAAGTAAACTATTCTTTTCTCTCCTAATTTGCTTATGGTATCACCATTTATATCTAAATCATGTACCTATTTTGACCTTGTCTTGGTATATTGTGTGAGATGTTGGTCTATGCCTAATTTCTGCCTTTATATTTTCCAATTTTCCCAGTAGTCTTTATCAAGTAGAGAGTTATTATCCCAGAAGCTGAGGTCTTTGGGTTTATCAAATAATAGATTATTATGGTAATTTATTACTGTGTCTTCTGTACCCAGCCTATTCCACTGACCCACCACTCTATTTCTTAGCTAGTACCAAATAGTTTTGATGATTGCTACTTTATAATATAGTTTTAGATCTGGTATGACTAGGCCACCTTCCTTTGTATTTAAAAAAATAATTCTCTTGATATTCTTGACTTTTTGTTCTTGGATGAATTTTGTTATTATTTTTCTAGCTCTCTAAAATAATTTTTGCCAGTTTTATTGGTATGGCACTGGATACGTAAATTAATTTAGGTAGAATTGCCATTTTTATTATATTAGTTCTGCCTACCCATGAGAAATTGCTATTTCTCTAGTTGTTTAGATCTGATAGTGTGAAAAGTGTTTTGTAATTTTGTCCATATAATTCCTTGGTTTTTCTTGGTGGGTAGATTCCCAAATATTTTATATTGTCTACAGTTATTTCAAATGGAATTTCTTTTTCTGTCTCTTATTTCTGGGCTGTGTTGGTAATATATAAAAATGCTGATGATTTATATGGGTTTATTTTCTGTTCTGCAAATTTGGTGAAATTGTTAATTATTTCAAGGAGTTTTTAAATTCATTCTCTAGGATTCTCTAAATAAACCATCATATTATCTGCAAAGAGTGATAGTTTTGTATCTTCATTGCCTATTCTAATACCTATAATTTATTTTTCTTTGCTTATTGCTACAGCTAACATTTCTAATGCAATATTGAATAATAGTGGTAATAATTGGCATCCTTGTTTCACCCCTGATTTTACTAGGAAAGCTTCTAGCTTATCCCTATTACATATAAGGCTTGCTGTTGGTTTTAGATAGATGCTGCTTATTTTAAGAATGCTCCCTTCACTCCTATGCTTTCTATTGTTTTTAATAGGAATGGGTACTGTATTTCACTTCTGGTTACTGCTCAGCATCTCAAAGGAGAAAAAATGATGAAGGAGGGAATTGGTTGGTTAAAATCAGTGACAGGTTTCATCTTATTCTTTATTATTTTTTAAAAAAATCTTTATTAGGCTACTGGGTCATGCTGCCCTTGCCCCCTCAGGAGAAATATAGGTTGACAATGAGGTAGTGAAATCAGGGAGCTGTCCAGTGGAGCAGGGTCACACCTTTTTATTAAGACATCTTCAGTTGTCTCATTACTATGAAGTTAGACACCATCCATGGGGCTGCCACTGATAAGCATAACCTTTCTAATTGGAAGCTGAGGTGATAGGGTAAGGAGCATGGCATCTCTGCTTCTAAGTGCAGCCTAAAAAAGAATTACAGACCAACTGACCTCAGGGCAGGGACTAGGTCAATGAATATATCATTTATCCTCATTCCTGGCTGCATCCTTTCCATGCATCTGAGTGTGGCCCTTTTCAGGGGTTTTTGATACTGAGATTGGACCTTGTTTTCCATGCCATTGATCAGCAACATCACAAGACAAATTAAACACTGCCCCTTTGGCTGTGAGTGACCTAGTCCTTGGTCAGGGGCTTCAGTCTCTAGCTGAAGACACAGTTACCTTATTCATGTTTCATGGAAGGCAGTGTCTAAGTATAGAGTCCTACAGGTCTTCTGTGAGCAGAGATACCTGAAGGTTTGTTTGGTTTACACATAGCAAGGTAGAATAATCTGAGACCCCATTTTTACTGGGGAATAGGTGGGATCATGATGTGCTATAGTGTCAAGAGGGTGGAACTTGGAATCAAGAGATTGCTGAGGATCAAACTCTGTCTCTCATATTTACTAATTGTATGACCATGATCAAGTCACACCTCTCTTGGCCTCAGTTTTCCCATCTTCAAAATGAGGGGACTGGCTTAGACTATCTCTTTGGTCTAGTAATTGATTCTAGTAATGGGAACTTGAATATTGGCATATAAATCAGTTGTCACTCCTATGCTTCTTCCCTTTCCCCAATATATCCTTGCTGCTCATGGGAATCAGAGCATTAGAGGAATTAGAGCTGGAAAGGGCCATAGAGGTCATCTGGTCTATCCCCTGATTTTTTTTTTTTCTGGTATGTGAGGAAACTGTAACTCAAAGAAAATGATTTGGCCAAGGACATGAAGATAACAAATATCAGATCTGGGATTTGAATCCAGGTCTCTGACTCCACACCCATTGTTGCTTTTTCTGTTATAGCAGCATGGAATCATCTCCCGCTTCCTCCACCCCATTGTTACCATGAACATTCTAGAAAGCCAGGAGACGCCATTTTGTCTCCTTACTACCTAAGGGCTGTCAACTCCTCGTATCCTCTGTTTGTAATATTTGTGCTTGATAGTCTATGCAATTAAATTCTACTTAGTAGCCGCATGACCTAGGGCAATTCACTTTCCCTCTTAAGTCCTCAAATGTAAAATAAACATGCTGGCCTGGATGATCTCAAAGGACATTTTCCATTCTAACTTCTATGATATCATGCTATTCAAACCCAAAGCTCTCTTTAGCCAGTCTATTCAACTCATTGAAATATTATTATCATGATTTGTTATATGGCAGGCCTTAAATAATTCAGAATGAATTTGGCAAGAGTAAACATTTGTCATTTTACTATTTTTGTTGGCATTGAAGGAAATTTTTTTTACCCTCCAAGTGTTTTCTGAACAGCAATGCACCTACATTGTTTCCTAGGCCAGCTGTGTGGTTGGGCTCATGTTTTCCCCCATTGCTTCATGAATAAATTTTGTGAAATCTGTATTCACAATAGATGTGAATTCCTGCCACAAAGCAATCCATTATGAACACAAAACACACAGAACCACCTTTAGTGACCAGGCTGGGTTTTGGAAATCAATCCTACCATGTTTCCTAAACAGGCACATTATCCCAAAAGAGAACCCCTTCCTATTGCAGCTTAGAAGCTGAAAATATTTATTTGGAGCCTTGTTGGATTTTCTGAAGCATCAATGTTTGTATTTAATGTACGTAAAAAAGGTCAAAGGCAGTTGCATGAAATGGTAATGTTTTCAAAGGCAGGGAATCCTAACTAAGCCCCAAATGGTAAACACAGGGTTCTGAATCAAGTTGGCTTAAATATAAGCTGTCCCAAAAAGTAAGGCACACTTTTAAAATGAGGTCTCTTTGAAAGAAAAAGCCTTCAGGAAAATGAGATTATAGGCTACATGCAGGCTTTATACAAGGTGGAGAAGGAAAAAAAGTGCAATCTATTTGAGGATCAGTTTAGAAATACGTAACAATATGATTTTCATTGAGGGGCAGTGTGTTGTAATGGATGAGGAGTCAGCCTTGGATTTAGGAAGATCTGGGTTCAAACTCTCCCTTTGATGCATACTAACTGTGAGCAAGTACCTCAGATAATTCTGTAAAACTTTAAAGTACAAATAAATTGCTCATTTCTATCAATGGAGGGACTTCCATAAAAAGAGTTCCCTATATGAACAAAATAATAGATATGGAGCCTCCAAACAGACACATGCACATACTACATCACTATAAACAACAATTATTTTCATTAAACTTTTCAATTTTTTTCTAAAACTGTATCATATCATATTTTATCCTCCCCATAACCAAGGCATAAATAGGAAAGTAAGCCCTGGGTCCTTAGGGGATTTGCCCTAGATCAGATAATCTGTTAGCAGAAAGACAGCTTCCAGGAGCAGAAAGTCCACTTGACTCAACGAAAAGGCCCAGGTTTAAGTGCTGCCTGTGACCTGCGTAATTTTATACAGGTTGTTTCACCTCTCCGACAGTGTCTGACATCTAGAGTCAGTGTTACCCAATTCATTATCATCACCCAATTCAACCTTCGAGTTTATATTTTGCATTGTTTTGATGTTTTTTGGTGTGTGTGTGTGTGTGTGTGTGTGTGTGTGTGTGTGTTGTGTGTGTGTGTTCTTCCCTCAGTGAGATCATAGACACTTCAAATATGGGGTTGTTTCTTCTACTTCTTCAGAATCCCTCATAGCACCTATAATAACACAGGGTAGCATCCAAAGAATCTTATTATTGTGCATTTATTGGTTGAAACAGAAGAGATAATTCTGCATACAGCAGCTCATGCCAGAAAAAAGCAAAAGGAATAGCTGATGCTATTAAATTGGCTAGAAGTTATGACACCCATGGAGGCATGGCAAATGGGCATAGGATTGGGGCCCACCTTCACATCAGAGCTGCAAGTCAGCAGTTCTTGCTGTGGCTGGAAGTTGGATTGGGTGACCTCTGGAGTGTCTGCCAGCTCTGGGATGGTATGATGTTATGAGAGTTGAAGGGTGTTCAAAAGATCTAGCAGTGTCCAAGCCATAGAGTTATCTTTTTCCAAAGCATTTACCTTGCACAGATGGCCATATGAAACATTTTAGACTCTCTCTCTCTCTCTCTCTCTCTCTCTCTCTCTCTCTCTCTCTCTCTCTCTCTCTCTCTCTCTTCCCCCCCCCCGTGCTCTCTCTCTCCCCATCTCCCCCTCTCTCCTCCTCTCTCCCTCTCCCTCTCTCCCTCCATCCAACCTTCTCTTCTCTCTGTGTCTCTTTCTCTGTCTCTGTTCTCTCTCTCTCTTTGTCTCTCCTCTCTCCTCTCTTCCGTCTCTCTCTCTCTCTCTCTCTCTCTCTCTCTCTCTCTCTCTCTTTCTCTTTCTTTCTCTCTCTCTCTCTCCCTCCCTCCCTGCCTCCGCAAGATGCTCAAGCCACTGCAGTGAATTTTAAATAAACTTCAAATTTACATATCCCTTCATAAAGCCCTGAGAGCTGGGGAGAGGGGAGCCCTTGGAAACCTCACAGAATATAAAATTTACACACCTATATTTCTCTTTAATTACTCCTGCAAAATCTATGCAAAGGTGCTGGCTGTGAGATTATAAACAATCATTCAGGGAGGTGTTGCATGCTGGCCAGGTGGGTTTTTTTTTGCAGCAAACATTCTGCTAATGCCAGCCTCCTTTATAATCCAGTCAGCTGCACAATCAGGGCCAGTTTCCTCTGGCTACAGTACTTTGAGATCTCAGCAAAGGAGGCCTGAGTTATCTGCAAGAGCATTGAAGGACTGAAACAAAACCCCACCAGTCTGCCTGATTTTGTTCTTCCTTTCAGAATATGGGCACAGGTTATACTTATGACTTTCTCTGAAGAGACTTCACTTTTAGATTTACAAAGCACCATTCTCACTTATTAGCATCAGACATCAGACTTTTAGTAGCAATCACTCAACCTCTCTCTGCCTCAATTTCTTCATCTGAAAAATGGGATATTAATAATCCCTTCCTCATAGAGTTGTGAGGATTAAGTGAGATTGTATTTTGTAGGCCTTAAAACAATATAGAAATATTATGTATTATGAAAACATCCTTTCATTACAGACGAGGACACTAAGAGATTTGCCAGTGGTCATGTTGCTAGTAACGGGCGTAGTCAGAAATCAGACCGGGGTCTCTTGTCTCCTGGTCTGAGGTGGGATTCAGACACAGATCTTCTGGACTCCAAGCCACTTAAGCAGTGTTTTGCCTCTTCCCTAGGTTTCCTTTGCTTTCTACTATAACAGAGTAGACCAAGTATCTTGGTATATTGGAAAGGAGATTTGAAGTCAGAGAACTTTTTTTTTCAATTATGGTTCTGCTACCTGTGTGCACTAGGGAAAATTATTGTGTTTTTCTGATTCTTAGTTCCCTTAGCTATAAAAGGAGGTGGTGGTTTGTCTAGATCTCTAAGTCCCTTTTCTTCCTATGGTCCTTTTTTTTACAGATGTGGAAACTGAGACTGAGAGAGATTAAGTGACTTGCTAGGTGATGTAGTTGATAGACTACTGATAGACCACTATCGTCAAGAAGACTTGAGTTCAAATCTTGGCTTAGACACATCCCAGAAATGTGACCCTGGGAAAGTCATTTGACCTTCGTCTGACTCAGTGTCCTTATCTCTAAAATGGAAATAATAGTAGCACCTCTCTCACAGGGTTGTTGTGAGGATACCTACACGCACGCGCGCACACACACACACGCGCACACACACACACACACACACACACACACACACACACACCCCTATATAAACCACGTTGCAAACCTTAAAGTGCTATGTAAATATTAGCCTTTATTATTAGGGTTGAAACTCAAATTCATGCCTTTTTATGTATCTAAGAGTATAAGAAGTATGTGTTTTTTATTCATGGCAAAATGGTGGGACTCTAATGTTGAGAAGGAATAAAATGGAAGAAATGCCCTCAAAAAGGAACCACTTGTCAAGAATAGTTTACTTTCTCTCTACCAGTCGTCAATCTTCCCAACTGAGCAAGCAGCAGACTTATAAAACTATAAATCATTCTACAGAAGCTCTGAATCAGAATGGAAAAAAAATGGCAGCCATGTCCCCGGCTCATAGAAATGTGGGCTCTCTAAGATGTGACTGGGTTGCCTAAGAACTGTACTTGGTCAAAGGGAATGAAAATCCTGGGACAAACAAAAGAAAGGGAAAACTCCTATAATTATATATATATAATTGGTATGGAGGTTTGTAATATGAACATAATAATAACACATTATTCATATTGTCATAAGGACTAAGTGAGATAATATAGGTCTAACAGGCATGTGGGGGTAGCTATACACATGGTAGCCCCATATACCTCTACTATAGGGCACATGAACAATTACCTACCCCTGAGGCTGCCCTCACCCTGGCAAAGCTAGATTTCCAGAAAAGATCAATACTATATGGTTACACTCAAATATCTACGGTTCTAGGGCAACCGTGTTGTGGGAGAATATAATCTTCCTACTTACCTCTTTAGCTCTTGAGCTTCTGCTAGTGTGCTTTTATATATACAACACCTACCACTCGCAATAATGATGAATAAGTAAAAAAATAATAATAATATCACAAGTAATCATGTAGTGAGGCAAATACATAAAATAAATTATATCACAATCCACACATAAATCTGGGGTCACACTCTTCCACCAGCACACTTGATATCTTTAGGGGAGAGTGAACACCCACAGAACCAGTTGAAGAGCTACATAAAAGCCCATGAGCTCGAAAAAAATCACCACTCTGGAATTGTAAACTTTGGTGTCTTCTTTCTGTATTGGGATCTGTCTGCAAAAGTTCTTTGAATGTTGCTTCTGTGTTGAACACTTGATTCCAATGATAAGCATTCCCTGCTTGACTAATGACACACTAGGCATGACATCTGAGTCATATTATGTGATGCCCTGGGGATTTCTCTGATCTTCTGCTTCCAAGTTGTTCCTCCGATCAGTTGGATTTACTCCCCAACAGCAACTGTAGTATCCATCACTTCTAGCTTCTACCTTAGCTGATGTAGTTCTAAAATTTCAATCTCTCTCTCTGTCTCTCTATCTGTGTCTCTCTGTGTCTATGTCTGTCTGTCTGTCTGTCTCTCCTTCTCAACCCTGTCTCTGTCTCTGTATCTCTTTTTTTCTCTAACTTTCTCTCTGTCTCTCATCTACATCTAGTTATTTCTGCTTGCCTACATACTTCTGGGTTCTTGCCCTTGGTATTTGATTACACTCTTTCCCTCTCCTCAGGTCAGCTCCTTGGCATTTTGTGTTACTTCCCACCCCTTCTACATACATCCAAGTCTGCTCTTCCGCAAATGATAGAGCTAGTGACTACTGGCCTGTGAACCCTATAAAGACAAGGATTATTTCTTTTCTAAATTTTGTATCTCTCTCAGAATAGTACTTTGTACATGGTGGATGCTGTTTGAAATGAAACTTGGACTGTTCTTTGGTTGACTGATTCCTAATGTCACAGAATATAAATTTAGAGTTGAAAAGGGCCTCAGAGACCATCTTGTCCAACACTCTTATTTTATAAATAAGAAAGTTGAGGGTCATGAAGGCTAAGTGACTTACCAAGGTGACATAGGTATTTAGCCTTAGGGTGGTTTTAAGCCCAGGTTCTCCTACTTCACAAGTATTGTTTCTTTCCAACATATGGTGCTGTTTTCTTGTTAACACTAGGGATGATTCCCACTACTGTGACACCAGTTTTGCCAATACTCAACTTCTCTTTGTTGGCTCCTTTGACAGACACAGAAGGTTTATCCCTTTACTATGACACTGAGATCTCCAGAGGCTGATAAGATAATCTCTCTAATTTTCCAGATATTTGGACAGGAAAACTCCAGGACTTAAAGTTATTTGTCCCAGGTGTATGACCTTGGGAAAATCATTTCACTTTTCTGGCCCTTAATTTCTTCATAAAATGATTAGGTTGTAATTTCTCCCTTATCTCCCCACTCCTTGTCTCCTCATTGGATTCAAAACTCCCTTAAAAGAAAATTGGTAAAGGTAAAGAAACCACTCCATCCACATAACTTTTAAGTATTAATTTTTTTTAAGAAAAAGAAGTCTTATTTTCAATGTTTAGGACATAAAATACACCTACTGAATTCATCATCATAATATTCCCATTTGTATGATATAACTGAAAGGATGAGAGCCTATTGCGTCAACCGATTCCCACCTAAAGTGACAAGATATTATATCCAGATAACTTTATCAGGTGAAAGAATACGGATGACTTTAATAGATAACTTTATCAGGGGAGATTGTTCACTAGGTCTAAGGAAATCTTGGACACTATCATTGAATTAATCAAAAGTATGTTGACTAGGTGCAACACCTGTCTTTTCACATTGGTTGAGAGACTTCATGATACCCTGTTGAGTCTGTATATTTGTTTGAAACCAGGAATTTGAGCTTCTTGGTGAGAGATTTGAGCTTAAGTGTGAGAGCCTCTGGCCAAAACCTTTAGAAGCGGGGAAGAAGAAGAGCTCTAACACCAGCTTTAGCCTTTATCTTCATGGCACTCCATTTGCCAAGGCCAGAGTTGAACAAAAGGATGTAAATTCCTTCATCTGCCTCCTAGCAGTGTCTCCAGAGAAGCTGATGGCATTGCCTACATTGGGAGTTGAGTATGTACTAGACAGAATGGGGAAAGGCAGATTTGAGTCTCTATATGGATCCCAGCAGAAAAGCTATACCATACATGATTGAGGAGTCTAGCAAAAAGACTCCTAGGAGCTCTGAGTTAGCCTCTCCTCCAGTTTTCCCCTGGATTCAGTATATAATAGTGTGAGAGTTGTATCACAGACTTGTGGAGAGTTGTTTTGCACCAGTTGTTCTAATATACTTCCTTAGTAAATACCCCTTTCTAAAAGCTCATTGAGCCTGGTTGGCTACCTGATGTCAAATGATAATGATGGAGAGGACACCAGTTGGGGTCTCATGAACTATAGCATTAGAGCACTACCCTTTTATGTCATACCTACCTTAACCATTCAGACAGATAAGTGGGCCTCTCATGGATATAGAAAAGGGCAACCTCGTCCAAGATTCCAGGCCCTGGCCAGAGCAGACAGACTCAGAATTATCCCTGAAGGGAAACATAGCAACCATGTTCTGAGATCCCAGCTTGCATGTGGGGATTAGGAGAGTATTCACTATATAACACTTCTTTTTCAAGACTTTAAAATGAAATGTAGTTTCTGTACTTCTTTTAACTTACCCTCCTGGAAATTTCCACTGAAGACATGAGCTACTGAGAGCCTTCATCACAGAGTCACTCAGGCATTGTTCAATCAGCAAATATTTAAATGACAGGCACTATGTTAGGCACCAGGGATATAAACACAGACTATGAAACAATCCCTACTCTTAAGAAGTTTATATTTTCTCAGGGGATGAAAGCAAGAGGAGGAGGAGGAATTTTGTAAGGTGAACAGAATGTTTTGAAGAAGGCTATGGTCTAAAGGAGGTATACCTTTTTTCTCTACAAACTTGGCTCAACTCTGAAGGTACTTCTGTGCTGGATCTGCGATTTCATCAGCACAGATTCACTCTGATGCTATACCTCCCTATCCTTTAGAGCTGACCCTGAGATCCTAAGGCTCTCCTAAGGAAGTATAAATTCTGACAAGTCCTATCAGTCCAGAAAGACATACCATCCACCCCTTGGCCCATATTCAAAAATCCGTAATTTGAAGACCAGCTTGGCTAAGTGTGGCCCGAGGTGGTGAATTCTTTGGACATTACGACCTAGAAAAGTTTCCTGGGTCTTCTGTTGATTTTTAGTTTATGACTCCATCACCTATATTTGGTATTAAAATAACTGTGTTAATAAGTAACTACCCCAAGCTTTTTACTGAGATTCTGTGTGCAGCAAAATTCTAGCCTTAAGAATCCAAGGCCCTGAGCATGGAAAAATCCCAACTCTTTTATCAAAAGGTTGACTAGAGTCATGATTCACTTTTTAATCTGTACAAAACCCAACAGGTTATCCCAGGAGATGTGGTTATATTAGGAACTCACATGATTTCCTGCTTTCTTCCTCTGCAATAAGCTAAAGAGATTGAGGTTGTTCTTTGCTTCTGGTTTCCACTTGTGTGGTATTGGGCTCCTTTTGCCCAGTGCTTTGGGACATTCCTGTCACTTTCTATTAAAGTCTGCAAATTTAGGGCTCAAGAGGCTGTGTGTTGCCCCTGGGGTGTTTGGTTCTGCACATAAGGTATACTGTCACAGGAAGAACAATGATCTGCGTGGCTAGGCTTCAGGGGGAGATAGAGGTATTTAGCTAGAAGGATTAGAAGGCATTTCCAGCCAGTTATGGTGATCTAAAAGAGGGAAGTTCTTATTACATAATGATTACAGGCTATTTTTAGGGGGACAAAACAGAACTTGTGAGCATTAACGCCAATTTGGCCATGTCCCTCCTTTGTCCCCAAACCTTTAGTGGTTCCCAATGACCTCTAGTGCAAAAGGACAGACTCCTTACTTGGCTTGGCATAGAAGCCCCTTAACAGTCCTGCTCCAATTTCCCTCTCCAGCCTCATTTCATGTTGCTTTCCTTTATGTGCTCCACACCCTAGGGAAATCAGATGACTTGCTGCTTCCTGAACCCGACCCACTCTGTCCTGCTTCATTTTACAGGCCATCTCCCATGGCTGCCTGGAATGTGCTCTCTGCCTGTCCAAACACTTCTCTTCCTTCAAGGATCAACTCAGGTATTGTTTCCTACATGAAGCCTTCTAAAGATGCCCTAGTCAAGAACATACATATTCTCCCTCCTTGAATTCTCCTAGGGCATTTAGTCTGGATCTCTTCTTTGTCCAGATCCTAGCTTGCATACATAGCTAGTATTCAGCTTCTTGTGTTAGACCACAAGCTTTCTGAAGTCAGGGATCAATCATGTAATTTTTTGTCTTTCTGTTATATAGTACCTTGTATATTATGGGTGCTTAATTAAAACTCATTGAATTCAACTGAATTCTTAAAGCAGCTAAGCAAAAACATTGGAACTTGTGGTGAATTATTATAAAAAGAAAGTTTCATAAATAATAGCAAAGACTTTAGTATAATTAGGTCCCTAAATTGTTATTAAGCAGCAACTAGTTCTCTGATGGTTTTATCTCCAGGCTTGGGTAGGATGATTATTTTCAGTCTTGTTTGGAGTTGATCTAAATTGGAGACCCAGACTTCAGGTCATTTTGATGTCAAGAACCTCTGAGATGTTCCTCAAAATCCTTGCAACCACCAAAACTGTTCATTTGCCCTTCTTAGCTTTAGGAGCTGACCAAAGAATGACCTTTTTCATCCCTTCCGGTGCTGCTACCTCCAGCCCATGTTCCTGTCTCTAAAAACTGTGGAATAAATAGAGGAAAATGGAATTCATTGAGGCTGACAGCATGAGCCTTAGTGATTGTTTTTATACCTAGAGTTGTCTCTCCACATGACTGCCTCTAAATGGAGAAAGGAACCTCTCAAATTCAATTCAACTCAACAAGCATTTATTTAGGACCTACTATGTGCAAAGCCTGTGACCCTGGGCAAGATACTTAATCCAGTTTGCCTTAATTCCTCATCTATAAAATGATCTAGAGAAGGAAATGACAAACCACTCCAGTATCTTTGCCAAGAAAACTCCAAATGGGGTCGTGAAGAGTCAGACACGAATGAAATGATTTAACAACAAAAGCAACATGTGCAAAGCATGATGCAAGACTCTGGAAATACAAAAATAGAAATAGAACAGTCATTGCCCTTATATTCTCTTGAGGGGGAAGGAGGAGGAACAGTATGCATGAAGATAAAATATATTCAAGGTAATTTAGGATGAGGACTAAGGATGAAAATCAGCTTTGCAATAATAGAATGGAATGAGAGAGTACTATGAGATAATGACAGGGAGGAGGGGACTGACATGGATAGGTGTGAGGAGGCTGGGAGATTCAGACTAAGCAGTCAGTGACTCAGTCACAGGAATTCTGAGGAGTCATATGGAAGTAGATTAACATGCCCTTTACGCTATCAAGGATGTTGATTTGATTAGCATTCCCTGAGCAGGAAGTGGAAAGGTGGTTTGCTTTGAGTAGATGCCTGATGGTCAGGACAGGAGTCTGGGCAGTCCTGGTGCCTGGCTGGTTACAGAGGTTTGAGGTTTATTTGAAGTAATAACCCTCCAATTCTCTACCAGGCCAGCTCTGCCCTAGGGGAACACTCTAATGTTGAACAGATTATCTCTTGCAGAATGATGGAGGTTCAAGATGTCTTTAGTCTTAGACTGGTGGCCTGTGTATAATGGGAAAAGCACCAGGGCAGATGGAATGTCATTCTTACTGTCTAATGTTTAAGGTAGGAGACATTAAAGATAACTTAATGCAATATTCTCATATTGCAAGTGAGGAAAGTTGAGTTCAAAGTGGTTAAAGGCTTAAGTGACACAGCTAATTATTGATATAGCCAGTACTAGAGCCCAGGTCTCCTGATTCATAGACCTAAGTTCTTTTCGCTATGCCATGGTAAGTCTCTGAACTATAAGAATTTGTGCTTAATTACATGCTTCAAAATTTTAAATTTCCATGATTTCATTGTGTGTGTTCCCTTCACTCAACTGGATCATTACCCACCATCAACTCCTTAACAGATTGTCTTTATCAATTTTTATGGTCATCATATGGTGGTCTTCCTTTGGCTGATGAAATTCTCTAGCCTTAGTCAGTCTGGATCTCACATGATAAATACAATCTCAGTTCTCAGCCCATACTCAAAGCTTTCCCAGATTTGTAGGGCCTGCTAGAGCTTTTGCAAAACTTTCAAAAAACAAAAGATCCCCACTATTAGGCATATTCTTTAAGGTGGTCAAAGTAGAAAGAAAGGTATTATATATACCAAAATATTTATAATGTAGCTTTTTGTATAGTAAGGAACTGGGAGTAAAGTGGATGCTCTTCCAGTGGGGAATGGCTAAATAAACTGTCAAACATAAATATAAGAAGTGGTAAACATAAAAAATTCAGAGAACCATGGGAAGATTTACATGGAATTTAATAATAATAATAATAACAGCTGACATTTATATAATGCTTACTAGGTGCTAGCACTTTATAAATATTATCTCATTTGATCCTCACAACAGCCCTTGGAAGTAGGTAATGTTTTACAGATGAAGAAACTGAAGCAAACAGAGATGAAGTGACTAGCCTAGGGTCACACATCTAGTATCTGAAATGTACTTGAACTCAGGGATTTCAAAGCAAAGCAAAATAATCAGAACCAGGCAAACAAAATATACAATGAAAGACCCAAAAAACCTGAAACTGAATCCTATGTGATATATTGAGCAATCATCCCCAGATGAAGGGGAGAGAAAATATACTTTCTTCCATTTTTTGCAGGAGGAGGACAATGGGTATGGAACACTGAATAAATTGTCAGATTTGGTTGATGTGTCAGGTTAATTTTGCTGATCTGCTTTAGCTCCTTTCTTGTTTCACTTTTTGATATGTAGCTCTTTAGGTAGGGGAAGATGGAAAGATATTTTTGGAAATGTAGGTGATGTAAAGAGATAACAGCAACATTTAGCAAAGAAATCCGAAAAATCATTTCCTTGCCGACGTTGGGGTATCAGAGGAAGATTTTGCTTTTATTGTTCATCATTTCATATATGTTAGTCTTGTCTCCTCAAAGTGGGAGCTGCAGGAGAACAGTGACTATACCTTTTATGTACTTCCCCCAATGACCTTAATACAAATTTGAACACATTGGTCAATAGATGAGTCAAGGCTTGTTGACGTATTGATAATGAGGATAATGATGTTAATAGTGATTTGATAAACTGTTAGAATAAATAAAATAGTAACCAGTTAAATCTTAGGAAATTATACTCATGGTTTTAAAAAAAGTTTGAAATTTGAGAAGTTTTTGTTATTGTTGGTGTTTTGTTTTAAAAGGGAAGTCTGATCATGGAAAGAATCTACTGACCTTGCTCTTCCGTGTCCCAGGTCTGAGAAAAGAAACAGTAAGTGTGTCTTGGTGGTTTACAAATCATTCAGAACAGGATGCTTGGCTTTTCTAAAGCAATCGATTGAGCCGGAGGAAATGAGATGGCTGTGGAATTAGATTTCAAGCTATCCCCAAGAGTTGTTGCTTCAGGCTCACGACGCCTCTGGGCAGCCAGTGAGGGCAACACTGTCTGGCAAGTCTCCAAAGCCCGAGGCCAAATCTAAACCTGTGCCTCCTAGGTACAGACTTCACTAAAAATCTACACTTTTTAATATTCCCAGAACTTAAGTTCACATGGCAACATCTGGTATTTTGAAACAGATGTTCAACTTTCCTGGAATTACATGTTCCTTGGATTGTATGTGTGTGTGTATGTATGTATCTGGACCGATTTTTCATCACTGAAGGAAACTCTTGGTTTTGAAACTCTCTCATCTTTCTAGATAAGACCAACTACTTATCCATAACTTATAGAGAAATGTCTTGGGAATGTAGATTTTAAATGCACGTGTGACTTGCACATGATCATTTAGGAAGGAAGGAAGGAGGGAGGGAAGAAAGGAAGGAAGGAGGGAAGGAAGGAAGGAAAGATGGAACCATTTATTAAGCACCTACTATTCATCAGGTACTGTGATAAGCAATATTATCTCATTTTAACCACAACCCTGGAAGGTAGATGCTGTTATGATTACCACTTTATAGTTGAGGAAATGCAGGCATACAGAGGTTAATTGGCTTGTAAATTAGCTAGTAAATTTCTAAGATTGGATTTGAATTCAGGCATTCTTGACTCCAGCCCTAGAGCTATATCCACCGTATGTGATTAGCCAGTATGTGTTGGAAGTAGGACTTGGACACAGGTCTCCCTGACTCTAATGCAGACCCTCTACTATATGAAAACTTTAACTGCAGACAACTAACTTTTCAAGTCTTTGGATGGGATGGTTCTGGCTAGGGGATGGAAGAAGGATATATTCTGAAATGAAAGTGATATAAAAATTAAACATAGTTTAGATAAAAAACCTTGCTAGAGTTATCACAAGAAAATAGATCATTTTCTTCTCATGACCGTTTACTCTGGGGGTACAATCACTATAGCTTAAGACATTACTAGGAAGAAATCCTTATTGAACACAGATTTTAAAGCCTTTGCCAGCTCCCCTGACTGTTGAAAATGAGCTGGATGACATGGTGCATTGAATGCTAGACTAAAGGCCTAAAGACACAACTTCTATTCTAGGATTAGCTACTCATCTTCCATATGACCTTGAATCACCCTCTTGACTTGTCTGTGTGTCGCTTTTCTCATGTTTCAAGAAATTGCAATGAGGATTCCAGGATGTTGGGGTGGAGTCATTTATTTCCAAGGGCACAAAATTGGCACAAGCTTCGAATCACAGTAAATAGAATAACAGAGTCGGTAAACACTCGTTAAATCTCTTCATCCAAGATAATTTCTTCTTTTCCTGATACTCTTTACGTTTCTCATGGCCTCTCTCCAAATGCCTTACGAATGCAATCCTTGTAAGCAAGGTTCTGGGGAGCGGGATCAACTGTGCATGGTCCAGGTTGCTTGCATCCTCATCAACCCCAGGATTTGCTGGGTCCAGTAAAGAAAAGGACAGCAGTGAGCCAGCTGCATAATTGGGACATTTGCTGCGCACAGCTGT
Organism: Trichosurus vulpecula; assembly: GCF_011100635.1. NCBI lineage: Eukaryota > Metazoa > Chordata > Mammalia > Diprotodontia > Phalangeridae > Trichosurus > Trichosurus vulpecula. The sequence goes on along the minus strand of NC_050578.1, from coordinate 195,903,681 downwards.
GAGATGGCAAAAGCCATGGACAACAGCCAGTAAATCAAGCAGGAGGGTGGGTGGGAGTGTAGTTATAAATGAGCTGGGAGACCAGGGAAATAGGGTGAGTGATGAGTGAATGAAGAAGAATGTGAAGGTTAATTTTGCTTCATCAGAGTGGTGTGGTAGGGCTCCCTTTTGCTAATAAAAATAATAAATAGCATTTATGCAGTGTTTTAAAGTTTGCAAAGCACTGTATGCATAATATCTCATCTGATTCTCACAACAGCCCTGTGAAGTAGGTGCTGTTGTTAAAGGTGTGATTTTACAGGTGAGGAAATTGAGGCTGAGAGGGGTTAAATGATTTGCCCAGGGTCAGGTTACCTCTCATTCTGATGTATCCTTCATGTTGCTTCTTGAGTAAACTTAATGCAAAGGTCTGATTGCCCTGCTCTAAAGCCTTCCATAGATCCCCTTAGCTACAGGACCACCTTCCTTAGCCTGCCATTCAAGACACTCCACGAGCTTGGCCAAATTACTTTTCCAGTCCCAGCTGATTCTTCTCTCCTTTATATGCCCCATGTTCTAAATAGATTGCAATACTCACCATCCTCTGAACTTGTATATTCTTTCCTGTGTCCTACCTTTGTTCATTCTGACCTATAAGACTAGAATATTCATCTCTTTTGTTGACAACTTGTCCATCCTTCCAAGTCTAGCACCAAAACTAGCTACTGTGTGGAGTTTTCTCTGATATCCTCAGTTAGAAACTATCTCCCCTTCCTCGGACCTCACCTAGCCCCATGTAACTCCATCTTGTTCTATTTTTATATACTTATTTGTATATGTGTCTTATCTTCTCTGCTAGATGTAAGTTCCTTAAGGGTCAGGGCTGAGACAAACATCCTAAATTCCATTTAGCAAGACAATATGCTTTAAACAAATCTTCATAAGTTTGTTCACAGTCTTACTGCAGGTTTTGGTTCTGTCCTTAGACTTACTCAGTAAAAATCCTTTAGAAACTGAACATGTATCATAAATGGGGATGGGGAGAGGTCCTAACATCAAAATCTTGCATAGTAATAGGTTAACCTGCAAATTCTTTACCAAGATCTCCTTATGGAATCTGGTCTCTTTTTCTTCATGGTGATCATGATCACAGCATCTCCACTGGCTCTGGGAAGCCTAATTGACTGCTCCTTCAACTCTTTCAAGGCTTACCATCCTGAGGTAGTAAGGAGACAGGAGGCAGACATGTTTTGAACTGAAACTGCAAGGAATAATGGGTCTGGAACACAGAGCACTGAATAGCACTGAATAGCACTGAATACGAGGAGAAATCCAAAGACTCTGGGGTATAATAGGATACTGAGAAGGAGGGAGGAAAAGAGATAGAAGGACTTCGAAGCCCAAACAAGGCATCTGGAAAATGCAGCCAAGTCTCTGCCCTGGCAATAGTGATTTGTCTCCTTTTTAATGCTACTTTGACTGGTTCTAGATTTTGAAAATTGACATTTCCCCCCACAAAATTATAGAGCAAAACTATTTTGATACATCTCTGTTACCATTGGAAAAGCCTGTATATGCAGTGGTTGAGTTGGCAAATGCCAAAATGATTATTTGTGAAAGGACTATGATCGGGGGTGCTCTAAATGGCCCAGTTCCCACTAGGGAGCTCTGACTCATCTTCACAGAGGGGTTCAGTTTTCCAACAATTGCTACAGAGAAGCTGGACCAAGTGCTTTCTAAAAACAGCATTAACACTGAATAAACCCTCAAGGTCCAAATGGCCAAGGCCTCTGACCTATTTATGACTACTGAGTTGGTGAATGAGCTATAGGCAGCCCTTGGTGCAAGGGCACAACTTGCTAACCTCCATTGATTTCATTGAAATTTATGAATAATGACATGAAAGATCTCAATTTGCAAGCATTTATCAGCTACCATTTTGTTCTAAGATCAAGTGGATCATAAATTCAACTGAAGATACTATAGAAGAGTTGTTGGGAGGCAGCTTCTGATTCATTGTAAGGAAGAGCTTTGGATCAAAGAGTGTTATCCACATACAGTCGGACCACTTCATGAGACAATGAATTACCTATCACTGGAAATCTTTAAGCAAGAACTGGATGACCATTTGTTAGGGATATTGTGGTGGAGACCCCTAAATAACCTCATAGTGGGGTGGAACGGAGGCAGATTAGTTCAAATTGATTATTTTTCTAAACAATCTGATAACACAATAACAGTAATTAATAACTAACATATAACCCTTAAAGGTTTGAAAATCATCCATTGTGTTTACCTCTCCTTTCTGGCTTCATTTCATCTTAAAACCTGATGCATATACCATCTATGGTTTTATCCCAGTAATTGATAAAAATAGATCCCTGGAGTCCTCCATTGGAAACCTCCTGCCATGTTGATATTGGACCATTGAGAGAAGAAAAGGACCCAAGTACATAAAAAATATGTATAATGGTTCTCTCTGGAGGGACAAAGAATTGGAAACTAAGGGGTGATCATCATTTGAAGAATATACCATGAAGAATAATGACAGAAACCTGGGACAAGTTTCATGAAGTGAGCAGAAGCAGGAGAACAATTTATGCAATCACAACATTGTGAAGAAATACAACCTTGAAAGATTCAATAATTTTGATCAACAAAATGACCGATTATGACTTTGGGGGACTAATGAAGAAGCATGTTGTGTTGTTGCTAGAAAAATAAGTAATGGACTCAAAATGCAGAATGCAACATGCATTTTTTGTTTTGCTTGACTATGCATATTTGTTGCAAGCATTTTGTTTTTCAAAGGGAGGAAGTGGTGGGTGATGGAGGCTGGGGATAGGAACCTCCCTCCCCCAATCAGTAATAGAAGAGAATAGAATGAAGGCAGTAGGAATCATAGACAGGCAAGATAGTTTTGAAATTTACATATTGAATGCACTATATACTTAAAAAGAGTATCAAGCTCTACATAATAGAAGTTCCTAGTTTCATGTACAATCTTCTTATGTTCTACAATATATATTGAAATACTCATACTATTTGGTATTGGCAAAATTACAAATAAAAAGAAAATAAAATGAATTTTTTTTGTTTGAACAAAAGACATTAAACAATTAACAGCTACTCTTTGAGACTGACCATCAGTCTAACCATTTGAATCTGAGTATGTTATCAGCTCTCCATTTTTTTTCCACAAAAATAGTACAGGACAATTTATCAAAAAGCTTTGCTAAGACACTGGTAAAATATATCCATAGCATTGCCCTGAAATACTAGTTCTGTCATCCTGTCAAAATAGGAAGTGAAGTTAGTCTGGCATGATCTGTTCACTGTAAAACCACTTTGGCTGTTGGTAGTCTCTGCTCCCCTTTCTAGCTGTGTTAGTCAACTATCTTTTTAATCATCCATTCTAGAATCTTTTTTTTTCCAGGACTTAGTCTATATTTTGCAGGGTCTTTTGAAAATTGGGACATTTGCCCTTCTCCAATCTTATGATACCTCTTCCATTTTCCATGATCTAAAAGTTCTTTTAGTACCTGAAGTGGTAGCTAATCTGGTCCAAGTTGCTTGAATTCACCAAAGACAGCTACGTTATTTAGTGTATTATTGTCACTGTGCATCATGTTCTTGTAGTTCTGCTTATTTACCCTGAATCAAGTCATACAAACCCTCACAAATTTCTCTGAATTCTTTATATTTATTGTTTCTTATGGGACAATAATATTTGATTACATTCATATATTATAGTTTTTAGACCATTCTTTCCAATTGATGGGCATGCCATTAAAATTGCCTCATTTTTCAGTTTTTATAGCAATATCGTTGTTTAAAGGTTTTCATGAGGAGGAGAAATATTAGTAGAGGTAGGTAGGAGTAGGTTGACAAATTCCTATGTGTTGCTCTTTGTTATTGACAATTCAGTGGGCAAATAACAATAGCTAACATTTATTTTATGCTCTAAGCTTTTCAAAGCATGTTACATATATTATATCACTTGATTCTCATCGTACCCTATGAGGTAGGCACTATTATTATCCTCATTTTACAGATGAGGAAACTGAGGCTGAGAGAATTTCAGTGATTTGCCCAGGATTACACAGCTGGCACTCAATTAATATTTGGTGAGTGGATGAAGGAAGGTGATGTTTCTGACAATAGCGGATGTTGTTGGATCCCATAATGTCACTGAATAGGGACATTACTGCATGTGCACCTATTCAGAGAAATGTGTGGATTACCTTGGTCCTTCCAGTCCCTCACCAAAAACTTACTGACATGTATGTAATGCATTTAAATTTGCAAAGTGTGTTATACACATTGTCTCCTTTGAGTTTTATGTACATGGCTATTCCCATTTTATAGGTGAGAAAACTGAAAATCAGAGCAGTTAAACGACTTAATATCACATGACTAGCGCTAGCAATGGGATTTGAATCTAGATGTTGCTACCTCTTTCCATTATGAAACATAACCTATCCTAGATGATACCATGGAACTTTTGACCAAGACTTGAATATATGTTGGAATATTACAAGCAGCCCTTCTTAGGGTATTCTCCTTGGAAGTTGTGTAGGCTAGAGGGTTCATCAGAATGAATGCACACCATTCTGTTTGTTTAATAACTTGATGGTGTGGAGTTCCCTAATTAGGCCCATGTAGGTTTAATGATGCTTTATGTAAGGTCCTCACACAGAGGGCAAAGAAATCATTCTTCTCTAAGGTTTCTAAGCCACATTTACCTTGCTTTGCATAATTGACCTGACTCGTAATAGCTTCCTTTTAATAATGCAGGAAATCTCTTAAACTGCACTTGAAGTTTTAGCCTCTCATCTTGCCTCCCCCACAACTGTCAGGGAATTCATCTTTCTCCAGCAATGACTTTAATTCCTTCATTTCTAAAAGGCTTGATACTAGCCGCAAACTACATTTACTTGTTACTGTTCCAAAACTGAGTTCATTTGACAGGGGATTTGACATGGGATTGTTTTAGTAGATTACTTTAGTTAATTATTATAGGAAAATGGGATTAGGGAATAAAGATGGAAGTCCAGAGCGCAATTTAGGACAAAAATGCAGATATTTAGAGCCAAAAGAAACCTTGAAGATAATTGAGTCCAACCCCTTTATTTTACAAAAGAGAAAGATGAGGCCTAAAGAAATCTGGTGACTTACCTGAGGTAACATGAGTAGGAGATGGCAGAACCAGGATTCAAAGCCAAGGTCTTCTGATTCTCAGTTGGTTCTCCATTAATCCTCAAAATAGCTCCATACAGGTGTCAGCTAGGTGGTGCAGTAGACAGAGAACCAGGCCTGGAGTCAGGAGGACCTCAGTTCAAATCTGGCCTCAGATACTGTGTGACCCTGGGCAAGTCACTTAAGCCTGATTGCCTCAAAAAATAGTCCCCTGCAATAGACAGAGCAAATGTTGCAATCCCCATTTCATAGTTGCAGAAATTGTGAATTAAGAGACTTGCTTAAAATACATAGCAACAGGATAGAACTGAGAACCCTAATCCTCCAACTCCAAGTTCAGTCTCCTTTCCTCTACAACCTCATGGAAAGAAGAGTTTTAGAAAAAAAGGAGGAAAACATTCATATTTAGGGAAGTTTAAAAAAAAAGAGAGAGAGAAAGAAAATTGCTGAAAGGAAGCCAGGAGCAAAGAAGTAATAGTCAAACACAAAAGAGGCTAATGCCATGCCTAGGGCAGCTAGGTACTACAGTGGATAAAGCACAGGCTCTGCCTGAGGACCTGAGTTCAAATCTGGCCTCAGACACTTGCTAGCTATATGACCCTGGGCAAGTCACTTAACCCTGATTGCCTCCAAGAAGAAAAGAAAAAGAAAATTCATGCCTAATGTGAGTTGAATTCAGTGCTATTTAAGAGAGAGACTGTTGCATGGCAAAGAGATCATCCTATCTATGATCTCATCAGTGTGAGTACTTTTCTCATCCATGTTTGGGAGGCTCTGAACAAAAGTATGGGAGAGAAGAGGTATTAGACCGCCTGCCAAACTGAAGGTCTACAGAGCCACTGTGCTGACCTCATTGTTGTATGCCTGGGCAATCTACCAGCACCATGCCAGGAAACTGAATCGCTTCCATTTGAACTGTCTTAGGAAGATTCTGAACATCAGCTGGCAAGATAAGGCACTGGATACTGAGGTCTTTTCTCTAGCTAAATTGCCAAGCATTGGCGGCAGCTAGGTGGTGCAGTGAGTAGAGCATGGGCCCTGGAGTCAAGAGGACCTGAGTGCAAACCCGGCCTCAGATGCTTGACACACTTACTAGCTGTATAATGTTGGGCAAGTCACTTAACCTCAATTGCCCTGCCTTCCCCCCTCCAAAAAATAAACTCAACAAAATAAAATTGCCAAGCATTCAAACCCTACTGCAGAGAGCATAACTGCAATGTTCTGGCCACATTGTTTGAATGCCAAATATATGTTTGCCCAAAAGACTATTTTGCAGAGAACTCACACAGGGCAAGCTCTCACGTGGAGCTCAGAAGAAGTGCACAAGGACACTCTCAAGGTCTCTCTGAAGAACTTTGGAATCAAATACAGGTCATAGGGCACACTGGCAAAGGACCACCCAGCGTTGCATATCAAAGAAGACACTGTGCTCTATGATCAAAGCAGAATTGCAGTAGCTCAAAAGAAACATGAGATGCACAAATTTAGACAGCTCCACTCCAAATGTTCACGTGGACTATTTGTGCTCCACCTGCAGTAGAGCCTTCCGAGCTCATATTGGTCTGATCAGCCACAGTCTGACACACTGTACCTCAACTCCACCGTAGTGGTGCCATTTTGATCCTCTTTGAGAATGAAGAACAACAACAAACCAAGCTGAGGGGAGATTTGGATTTGGCAGCCATAACTGGGTACCCTGTGAGAAAGGAAACCCCTTCAAAAGAGAAACTGGATGAGAGAGGTTATGTTAAATGACTTTAATGGTCCTTTTTGGCTCAAGGATTCTGTGATTTAATAGATGAAATCTGGTGCTAGACAAGCGACACCATGGGCACCAGGGTCAGGCAGAGAGATTCATTCTGTGTGCACTGGACTATGTGGTGGCTTTAGTTTTTTATGGCCTCTGAATGTTTGGCTCCCTTACTAGTCTCTAGTCAGCCCTAATCTGCCTGTGTGATGCATCTGTGTCTCTGTTGGTGCCAGGGGCATGCTGAGAAACTCTCTGGTTTTAGCCAAGCACACCTGCTTTTCAAAGCCTGCCAGTCCCTTTCTGCTGCTCACTGCTGGGATGGGCCATTATCTCCCTTCAGGCCCAGGGTGCCTGCCATTCTCTTTCAGCATAATAAAGAAGGCTTTCTTTTTTCTTCTTTTCTCTCAGTTCTTGGATGTTTGCCTACGTCGAAAGAGATGAGGAAATATAACAGAACCATGGAATCTCAGAATTGGAAGGTACCTCAGAAACCATTCAGCCCAACCATCCCTGGACTCTTGGTACCTGTCCTCCATATAAAAATCCTGCTTCTCTGGGTGCATTTAGTAGTATCTGTTAGCAGGAGCAGACCAATGACAGTAACAGCTCACGTGAACTTAGTGCTTGATAGCACAAGGCATTTTCTGTGCATTATTTCATTTGATTCTCACAGCAACCCTAAGAGCTACATACTATGAATTTTATTATCACAATTTTTACAGATGAAGAAACTGAGGCTCAGGGAGGTGAAATGATCTGGCTGAGGCCATGTAATTGGTGGTTAAATGGTAGAGTCAGGAATTGAATTCAACTCTTCTGACAAATCCAGAGTTCTTTCTATTGTCCCATGATCCTTCCAAGGTGGGGAAGAAGGAGTCTGTAATATGGTTCTAGGGGTTATTTTAGTGGGGAGGGTTGGGGGCTAGAGAAAGAACAGCCTGGGTGTAAAGTGATGCCATAAGAGAGAATACTAGGATGGGGATTGGGCTATGAGAAGGCAATGATGGACGTTTGGAGAGGGAAAATGCCAAAGTGGAGGTGATCAGACTGAAGGATGAATGGGGAACTTTGTCTCCTACAAAATTTTGCCACATTGATATTTCTTGTATAATAGAGCATCTCAGATTCTATGGACTCTGGGATTGGATTGCTGTGTTGACAAGAACCTCAAAGGCAATGCGCCATTGTAGATAGAGGCCAAGAACTCGAGTCAGAGGAAATTTGGGCTTAGATCCCTACCCATAGGACTTCTTAGTTGCATCATCTTCAACTCTTCACCATCTCATGCCCTCCACCTCCACCCCCACCCCCTATATCCAATATGTCACTTTCACCTTTGCAACATCTCTCTAATATGTTCTCTTCTCTCTTCTGACACTGCCACCTATCAGATGCAAGCTCTCATAAGCTCATACCTAAACTATTTCAATAGACTGCTAGTGGATTTATCTGACTCAAGTCTCTCCCCATTCCAATTCACCAAAGTGATTTTCCTATCACCTCCAATATCAAATTCAAAATCCTTTACTCTTCAAAGTCCTTTATAAGCTACCTGCCTCCTACCTTTCTAGTCTTCATACACCTCACTTCCCACCACATACTCCTAGATCTAGTGACACTGGCCTCTTTGCTGTTCCAGAAACAAGGATGTTTCTCTTGACTCTAGGCATTTTTTTCTGGCTGTCCTGCCTGCCTAGAATGCTTTCCCTCCTGTTCTCCACCTTTTGGCTTCCTTGGCTTTAAGTTCCAATTAAAATCCCATCTTCTACCTGAAGCCTTTCTCAACCGCTCTTAAATCTAGTAACTTCCCTCTCTTAATTATTTCCTATTTATCTTACGTATAATTCATTTGTACATGCCGGCTTTTTGTAGTTGTTGTTTCTCTCATTGGATTATGAGCTCCTTGAGGTCAGGAACTGTCTTCTGCCTCTTTTTGTAGCCCCAGAACTTAGCACAGTGGCTGGCACATAGTAGGCACTTAATAAATGTCTACTGACTAACTGATTGATCTTATCAAATTTGCAGATGACATAATGCTAGAAGGGATAACTAATAATCTGGATGAGAGTCAGAGTTCAAATAAATCTTGATAGACTAGAGCAAAAAGCTAAATCTAATAATATTTACTATAATAGAGAGAAATGAATTATCCTTGGGATTAAATATTCAACTGTTCTGTTTAGCCATTGTTTTCAGTTGTTGTGTTTGACTCCATGACCCCATTTGGGGTTTTCTTGGTAAAGATAATGAAGTGGTTTGCCATTTGCTTCTCCAGCTCATTTTACAGATGAAGAAACTGAGGCAAACAGGGTTAAGCGACTTGCCCTGGTCACATAACTAGTAAGTGTTTGAAGCCAGAGTTGAACTCATGAAGACCAATCTTCCTTATTCCAAGCCCAGTGCTCTATCCACTTTGCCACCTAGCTTCCCAGAGTCATATAGCTAGTAAGTAAGTGTCTGAGGCCAGATCTGAATTCAGGAAGATGAGCCTTCTTGACTCCAGGCCTGGCACTCTATCAACTAGCTGCCTAAATATTCAACTACACAAGTATATACTGATTTTGGGAAGTATCTATTTGTATCTATCTATCCATCCATCTATCTATCTATCTATCTATCTATCTATCTATCTATGTACATATATGTGTATGTATGTATGTGTATATATACACATATATACATATTATATTTATATATATATAATATGGAGAGGTAGATAGACACACACACACACACACACACACACATATGGATAGACAATAATCTGAGTGAAAAATAATCTGAAGGTTTTAGTGGATTTCAGCTCCAAATGAGTAAACAATGCAAAATGATTGTAGTTTTAAATAAAAAGTCAATGCTATCTTAGGCATCATTGAGAAGCAGGGTAACTTCACTCTACTTTGTGCTGGTTAGAGCATATCTGGGACATTGTGTTCAGGTCTAGGTGGCTGATGACAGATTGCAGCATGTCCAGAGGACACAGAAGAATATGAGAGCAAAATGGTTGGAGGATAGAAGGTTATATGATATCTTGTTCAGCCCATGGGATTGGGATTGTTTCAAATGATTACTAGAGGACAAGGAACATAGTACTTACTGCCTTTAAGTATTTTAAAAATCATCATGTGAAAGAGGGATCTAATTTGTTTTATTTGGCCCCAGAAAGAAGAAATAGAAAGGAGAGGTAGAAGTTGTAGAAAGGCAGATTTAAGTCTAATGGAAAGCAAAAGTATTGGAGCTGTCTAAAAATGGCATGGACAGTCTACAGCCTTGGTGACTCTTCAAGAGGAGATGACCATTTGTCAGGGTTGCTATAGAGTGGATTCTTTCAGGTATAGATTGAACTAGATAACCTCTAAGATTCTTTCCAACTTTTGTGACCTTGAATTTACCCTCTCTCATTATGACCCCTTTGCTTCCTTTATTCCACTTAATGGCACCTTCTAAATTATAAAATAATAAATACTAATGTCTAACATTTATATAGTGCCTACTATGTGCCAGGCACTGTATTAAGTGTTGTATATCTCCTTTGATCCTCACAATAACGCTGGGAGGGAGGTGGTATTATCATCCCCATTTTATAGATGAGGAAACTGAGAAAAACTGGGATTAATTGACTTATTGACTTAATTATATATTAATTGACTTAAACTAGTAATTGTTTGAGACTATACACATAAAAATAAACCAATAACCTCTACACGAATAACTTCAGGCATCTGATTGGTTATCCTTTGGGGATGATGAATAACTTCAGTATATTCTTGTTACCAGACGACCTCTGAAAGGACTAGAAATATTCTGTCTCATCCATTAGTAATTACGTATGCAACAGGTGAAGATCTATGGCCAGAACCCAGTGATATATTTTTTTAATGGACCTGAAACTTGTTCAAAGTAAATGGCTTCCTATGGAACAGATTTCCACAGACAATTTTTGCAATAAATAGTAACCGAAAAGGGTAGCCAGTTTTTTCTTATGCTATTTGGGGTTTTGGGTTGATGAAGATACCTTTAAAACATGATTTTAGAATAATCTCTATGAATTTATATCCAGAATGACATTCAGATAAATATTTCTCTTTCAGCTAGTTGAGCTAAATTTAACAATACATTTCCGCTAAACGGAGATGTATAGCTGACTCCTTGGGGTCAATAGAGAATAGTGTGAAGAACACTTAAACTCTAAGTCAGGAAAGTAATTTCCTCTCTCTGGATGTTAATTTCTTCCTCTATAAAACTGAGAAGTTGGATGAAATAATCTCAAAGTCCCTCCTCATGCCAACATTCAAAGGTCTATATTCTACCTTTTACTATGATTTTTGATGTTCTGAAGGCCATTCTAGCTCTAACATTTTATATTTTAAGTTCCTGTCTAGATCGTCCTCTTCTTAACTAAAGACTTTTCCTTTCACTGAGGATTACCACAAATTAAAACAACAATTTTGATTAAGAATTTCATTATGGAACTCCATATCAGAGTTCTGTTTTGAACTGCCTTTGACACTCTAAGGAACTATCATAGGGTCAAAGACTTTGAACTGGAAGAGACCTCAGAGGTCATCCAGTAGTCTGAGGAAGAGAAATCCCACTTCCTATGGCATTTGGAAGACATCTTACTTCAAACCTCCACTTGACAAATGGTCATGTGACTATTTTAGCACCAATGAAATTCCATGAACCAAGATGGTGGGTCCAAGATGACTGCATAATGTCCTCTGTGTAGCCTGGAGTATATCAGAAAGTATCAGACCACACTGACCTTTACTAAGAAAATTCTGTCTACAAAATAATCCTCTGGTGATATTTAAAACTAATATTAGAAGAGGAAAAGAAAATCAAGTGTGCACAAAAGTCTTTGAATTTTTTAATTGAGAATAGCAAATAAATCTGGAACAAGAAAAATCCCCAAGCAATTTTTTTTTCTTTTTAAAGCTGCTGCATCATTATCACACTCTCAGTTTAGAAAAAAGGAAAGACAAAGTTCTTTGTTTCTTGTGGTAGTTATCTCTATAAAGGAAAGATTCCCATCCCACCCCCCCCCCCCCATATGCATCCACTCATCAGCTATTTAGCTGTTAACAAACAGAGAAAATGCCCTCTGGGAACTGAGAAGCAAGACTGAGAGTCAGCTCTGAAAAATGAAATCAGAGAGTAATGACTCACCAAAGTGATCTTTTCAAAAGAAACCTTGGCAAATTCTGTGATTTGGAAAAAAAAACACAACTTTTCTTAGATTCAGTAAAAATAAGAGGAAAATATAAAAGAGATGCTCTGCCTAAAAAGGTATTGACTTTGTTGATACCTGTGCCACTTTAACACCCTTTCTTATCTCAAGGTTTACAAGACATTTTCATGAAGACTACTCTGTAGTGTAGGCCCTACAAGGGTATCCCCATTCTACAGTTGAAGCATCATATATAGATGAGGAGGGCAGCTAGGTGGCACAGTGGATAGAGTACTGGGCTGGGAATCAGCAAGACTCATCTTCCTGAGTTCAAATCTGGCCTCAGACACTTACTAGCTGCATGACCCTGGTCAAGTCTCTTAACCCTGTTTGCCTCAGTTCCTTTATCTGTCAAATGAGGACAAGGGCATGGCAAACCACTCCAGTATCTTTGCTGAGAAAACCCCCTAAGGGGTTACAGAGTCAGACATGACTGAAACAACTGAATAACAACATGTAGATGAGGAAGCTGAGTTATAGAAAAGTGAAGTGAGTTGGCTAAAGTCATGTGGAAAATAAGTGACTCAGATCCAAGTCACCTGGCTCATATACCAGTGTTCTTCATTGGTTCACTTTCATGTTTTAGTTAGCAGTAGACACTGGGGATGCAAAGACAGGTAATATAATTGAATGCTTCTGTATCCATGTCATAGGATCCCAGGCTCAACACTTGAAATGTAATGAAGCCCTACAGTAGTCTTTTCCAATGCCCCTACCATGTAACACCAGAAAGGGTATTATTATAGTAAGGCTCTATCCATTGGCATTTTAATGTCAATACTACTAGTGACTTGGTCTTTCATCTTGGCCTGTAAGACACCCCACTTTTTGGGTTTGGCTTAGTCACTCTTCTTGCTCTCTCACTAGCTGGTCTAAGCTCCCAGAGAGAGACCACAACCACATGATTACATTCAAATTCCCTTACAGTCCTAGAAGTAACTCAGTTGAGGGGAAATATACTTCTCCCCCTTGCCATTCTATTTCTTGAGCCCATATTCAATGTGTTTTCTACCTATAAAACCAGGCACTCACAAGGTAACATACACACAGAATGTGACAATTATCAATAGTGTCAAACTCAAATAGAAATGGGGCCACTAATTTGTACATAAGGATCCTTGCACAACTCAAATGCCTGAATTTTAAAATATAATGTTATCTATGTTTTATTTTATTTTTTATTTAGCCAGTTATTTACTCACTGATATACTGCCCTGTCCAATCACTTTTTAAATCAAAAGTCAGTGTCCAAATATTTACATGAGTTCTCATTTTATTAGTTTTATACTCTTTAGGCATACAATGCAAATATGCATATTATACCCATCATGCCTCAGCTGGGAAATCTCCAATGAGGCTGTCCATCTTGGGTACTCTTGAAACTGTGTTTCTTCACACTTACACTTCTCTGTTTAAAAAATATGAAAAAGAAGCTCTTTCTCTGCCTCTTTATAATATTAAGTGGTTACCATCCAATCAGGACATCATTCCACATCGTTAACATAGAGACCCAAGTCCTTAAATCTACACCACAGATCATTTTTTCTCCCAAAATGTCCAAAATCCTACCTGAAAGTTATTTCTTCATACACATATTTTAGCAGTTTATAACAAAATAAAGTTCTTTTTCTGCTTATATTAGACATAAAAAATGTTCCACCATAATAGCAGCACTATCATTCATCACTTGATAATCAGTATAAATCTTTTCCTTTATACAAAAATACTTTCTTTATCCTTTTCATCAACTGGTTTTATAAAAGAGACTTACACGTACAGTGTACCTTACACAAATGTTCTCATTATCTGATGTAGCAGATACGGCTAGAGAAGATGTAGGAGCTTGAATTCTATACTGAAACTAGGATTTACTTACAGATCAAAAGATTTGTGATCTCTTACCTAAGGATATTCCCTTGGCTAATGAAGATTGCAATGAAGATTGTGTAGTGAAGATTACCTCCTCCCCTCCTCTTAAAGCTATGCATTTGTAAAGCTCTGTGCTAATTATACAACCAATTTCTTTTCTGTCATATCTTCCCTTTGTGATACCTCTCATGCATAAGTCATCATTGCCAATATGCTTCCAGCTACTCACATCAGTCTTGAATCTTTCTCTTGCCATTTGGCTTACCTGCAACTGGGATTATTTTTTCCTGAGGTCTTAGTGTCCTACTAATGTTTCACAGTCATTAAGCATTTTATGAGTCTAAGGGTGGGGTGATTAATTTACTCAACCCTACCCCAATTGATCAAATTCAAATAATAGGTCTTAAAACAAAAATGCAAAATATTTCTGACTTGAATAAGAATTTTGTTCCTTAACTGAGGAAACTTACCTTTGCCCCAAGAGTTACCAATGAATTATTGAGGAGAGATTCATTCAAGACACTGGAGCAAGTGTAGTATTCCATCACACCCCAGAGGAAAGAAGGTTGAACTAAGTTGTGGCAGGAAAGGGAGTTATCAAGGTCAAAGAGGGTTACTGGCTCTAATGGCATCTTGGAACAGATCTGGGCTGAGGGAAATCCCAAGATAAGGTTGGCTTTTTCCCTTGCTCTTTTTCCCCAGTGTCTGATTATCCACAATATAATAGTATACTCTGCTATTTCATTACTGAAATATTTTTAGTAAACTGAATTTTGTCTGAACCACAAGAAGACCAGGGTTTAACTAGAGAAAGACATAAATTCAAAGTCTGGCAGGGAGCCTAACCTCTGTCCAAATGTTAGGAATTTTCCTAACTGGGAACTCAGAGTGATTGTGACAATTCAAAAGTTTTTGTCTAAAATAAATCCTGTAAATCTGAAAAGGAGGCAACCACATGGACCTTAGGGGCTATTATATTGCTGTCTGTGCTTAAATGATCTAATTAAACAGTGTGTTAGTAGGGAAATTTGATATGTAAAAGATGAGCTTTGGCAGCAGGGTCAATTTTGAGATTTTTGAGAATACTGGGACATTTCCTTGATGTGATCCTCCTCAGTTCTGGATTCATCTCAGTATCTCTCATGTCTGACCCAGAGTTTGCAAAGTGCTATGTATTCATAATTTCATAGGGTCCCCAGAACAGCTCTTCAAGGCACTTGCTATTGTTATTTAAATTTTATAAATAAAGAAATTCAGGTTCATAAAGTTTCAGTAAGTGTTGGAGTAAAAATTGAATAAAAGCATATCACTCTAAGGGACAACTAGATGGTTCAAAATGGATAGAAACACTAGGCCTGGCGTCAGGAAGACCTGAGTTCAAATCCGACCTCAGACACTAGCTCTATGACCCTGGGCAAGTAGCTTAACCCTGCTGCCTCAATTTCCTCTGAGGCTGGATTTGAACTCAGGTCTTCCTGTTTCCAGGCTTGGTGCTCCATCCACTGCACAACCTAGCTGCCCCCTATCAATCACTACTTAGTGGTGAGTTCTACTAGACTTAAAAATGCATAAGGTCAAAGATTGTACCCTACTCACTCCTTGGTCCGTGTGTTTGTTTCTTTTTTTCTTTTAACAGGGATTCAACAGGGGCTTTGTGGAATAGAAGTATTAACAAATAATGAATCTTGTGTTGATCCTCTTTAGTTTAAAGTGAACAGACACAAAGCAAACTCTATAAATTGATGATACTTGATTAGGGACAAAAAAATCTCTCCTTAATCCAGGTGGGAAAGAGAAGAGAAACTTAATGGCTGGCAGAAGTATCCATTTCCAAAAGAACTTTATCATTATTCTACCAAAGGAGAGAATTATAGACTCATTCATAGAATATTACTGTGGGAAGGGACCTTAGTCCAATCCTTTCATTTTATAGAAATTAGAGTTAGAGCCTAGAGAAATAAAGTGACTTATTCAAAGTCTCATAGTGAAGAAGGAGAAGGAAGGAAAGAAGGAAGGAAGGAAGCAAGGAAGCAAGGAAGGAAGGAAGCAAGGAAGCAAGGAAAGAAGGAAGAACCTATTATGGGCCAGGCACTTTGCAAAGCACTTTACAAATATGATCTCATTTGATCCTCACAACAACTTTGAGAAATAGGTGCTATTATGATCTCTATTTTACATTTGGAGGAAACTGAGGCAGATAGTTATAGAACAAAGGTCCTTTGACCTTGAAGCTAGTGACCTCTCTATTACATAACACTGCCTCCTAAGTCTTCAGTTAATCAGCTGTTAATCCTTTGTCATATATATGTGAAATATATGATATGTATATATATTTGTGTGTAATACATATATATATGTATATATATACATATATATATATAAAACACAAATAGAACATTATATGTCTACACATATTTCATTGTATTTTCATTTTATTGACAAAGAAAGTGGAATCCAGTGTAGTTCTATGACTTTTTCGTGGGTCACCGAAGAATTACCTGAGTGGAACCATGATTAATAATAACAATACTTAGCATTTGTATAGCATTTTAAGGTTTGCAAAGCCCTTTTAAAATATTATCTTATTTGCTCCTTGTAACAACTCTGCGAGGTAGGCGCTGTGGGAGTTGAGGAAACTGAGACAGACATGGTTAAGTGACTTGTCCAGGGTCACATATCCAATAAGTGTCTGAGGCAGGATTTGAACTCAGATTTTCTTGACTCCAGGTCCAGAGCTCTTTCCATTTTCCTCCTAGCTACTTGATTTAACAGAAAGGACACTGGATTTAAAATCAGAAATTCTAAGTTTAAAGCTCAGGTTCAGTTGATTAAATATCAATCTTCTTCAAAGATGGATATAGCTGTGAATCATGAGACATCAAAATCTCCAAAGAATGCTAGTTACATCTATCTCAAATGGTAATAGAAAGATGTAAGATTGATGGGACCTCAGTCGATCCACTAAACTTCATTGACCCTCACATTTCCTCATCTTTTTGATGGGTTTATATTATCTGCTCACCTCATGCGATTGCTGTGAATTCCAAATGAAACCACATGTGTGAATTGAAATTTAGGAGTTCTACAAGTTATGTCTGTCTATGGCTTTAACACCAAACAGAGTGAGACAGGGCCAGTGCTTATCAGTGAGGAAAATATAAGTAAAGAAGTATGTTACCCCTTGGTTTCAGCTCTCCGTTGGATGCCTGATATTTACTTCCTAGGTCACACCTTGAACGATAGTAGCAATAAGGATTAATTTTCCCTTGAAAAAGTTAACTAAGCTCTTATAGGGACCTGATCAGTCCTTTCTTCCCTTGATGCAACCTCCTAGTTACCTAAGGGCATAAAAGTCCCACTGTAATTTTAATGGAATAGGAAGATCTTCCCCACCCATTAATAGGCCTATGTGACCTGCTTTGAGCTCTGGCCCAGCTCACAGCTGTTACACATCCTGAATCACAGTGCCCGCAGAGGGAGGGAAGCTTGCTTAGGGGAGGCTTGCTTGTAGGAAGGCTTTCACGCCTTTTGGTACTAAGATGATTAGGCACTGAGTCATGAGGGTTGTGATGTTTTCTGGCTCTGAGGATTGTAAATATACTCTGAGTTTGTATTTTTCTTTGGGGATCCATTTATGAGAAGGATCTTTGATTTCCTGGTTGAGACTCTGAGTAGCTGCATATTCAGAGCCCCCCAATTACTGAGATGTAAAGACTCTCTTGATCCATTGATTCCTATATAGGAATATTGCTTTGATTTAGGCAGTAGAGTCTGTTGGTCTTTATGCTAATTTCTCTGCTTGTATTTTCTCTGTTTGTGTTTTCTCTGCTTGTATTTTCTCTGTTTTTATTTCCTCTGCTTATATTTTCTCTGATGTTCAGGGTGCTGACCCTTCCCCTGAACTAGTGAATGTAATTAAAAATAGAATTGTTAACCCCTTTTTAAGCAGTCCTTCCTAGAAAAGCAGACCCAAGAACCTGTGCTAGCAGCCATCGTGGGTGTGCCAGTGTGGTTGCCATTATACCCGCCCATATGGAATCAGAAGCCTTTCCACCTTGGTGGATGTCTGAAGACCACTCAAGTCAGCGCACCATGACCTGCTCAAAAGATGTGTTTCTAGTGGAGACCAAGGGAGACACATCTGGAGAAAATCCTAGCTACGTTTCCTTGCTTTGTTAGAGCTAAGTAAGCTCCTTTTGTTAACTCTTCAGTCATTCATGAGTGCTCATTTTGCCTCAAAATCACACCTGGACTAACAGCCTCTGGAGTCAGACCAATCCATAACAGCCCATATCCATAGTGGTAACTGCAATAAAGTCCACTGCCACTCAACCTTTAGTTGAGCGCCCACTAAAGGCTGTGTGTCTTGCTAAATGTAGGAAATCTCTTGCTTTGTCAGGAAATCATGTAGTCTTTATCCAACTCACTGTGTCACTGGGCAAATCAAATCACCTCTCTGCATCTCAGTTTCCTCTGATGTAAGAGTCATAGATATATCAGCTATGGAAAGAAAGGCGTCTGTAACTTAGAAGAATTAAAGATTGATTTGGAGCTAGGAGATTTGTATTCGAACATTGGTCCTGCCATGTGATGGGTGACCATCAGTCACTGGGCTTCAGATATGGCATCATTTGGCTACCAAACTCACAGGTGTATTTTGACAATGAAAAGAGAGAGTAGGTGTAAATAATTTTGTAAACTTGACAGTGCCCCGTGAATATAGGCTGTTAGGATTATCTAAAAGCATTTAATGCTGAGGAGAAGGCTGCCCTTGGCAACTGCTCATTTCAGTGACTTAGTTGGAAACTCCTATCCAGGGAAAGAGCTCTCTACTTGGGCAAAACTTGGGGCTTCAACTTTTCCTCTTTTTTTGAAAGCTCTGTGGGGAATAGAGGTCTCCACTAGGAAAACAAGGCATTGAATAAGAGGCACGCACTATAATTAGAACAAATTCCATGCAAATTTTGATTTTATTAGATAAGACTTTCCATAGAGAGATTTTGGTCAGACCTTCCTTTGATCACTGAAACCCAAAAGGTGACTGCAGGATACTATACGTGAAAGGAAACCCTTCAGCAGCCTGACATATTGATGAGTGACAAAACTAAAGAGGGACAAACATTTTACCTTCCTTTCATTCCAATCCTGACAATACCCTCCTTTATTCACCCTTCTGTAGTTTTCTTGTGCCACAAAAAGTCTGAAGCAGATGGGTTAGAGTGCTGGGCCTAAAGTCAAGGAGAGCCGAGTTCAAATCTAGCCTCAGACACTTACTCAAGATATGACCCTGGGCAAGTTCCCCTCAGTTTCCTTACAGTTTCCTGTAAAATGGGTATAATAATCCAGAGTTATTGTGAAGATCAAATGAGATAATATTTGTAAAATGCTTAGCCGCCATGCCAGGCATGCAGTAGACACTTAATAAATGCTTGTTCCTTCCTGGCTTTCCTATGCCAGTTCCAGCCTTGGTCTTCCTTTTCTTTGTGTCTCCAGCATTTAGCAAAATGCCTGACACATAATAGAAGTTTAATAAATGCCTTTTGAACAACTGACTGATTAATGGGATCACCAAGCAAAATAGTTTAGAGGGAGAAGAGAACAGGGCCCAGGACGGAGCCTTGGGGATACTCACAGTTAGTGGCTATGTCAGAGATGAAAAGAAAGAGAATTTCAGGCGTGGAGGAGAGGATAGCTAATGAAAATCTATAGAGTTGGGAAGTAGAGTATTAGGGTTAGGGTTTTAAGGAACAGCAAGGAGGCCAGTGTCACTGAATCAAAATCTGTAGAGGGGACTAAAGTATAAAGAAGACTGAAAAGATAGGAAGAGGCCAAGTTATGAAGTGTTGGATGAAGATCTTTCAAAGAGGATAGAAGAATGTCAAGTCAAAGTAACTACAAAGTTGTGACCTGTGGTCATCAGAATGATGGAGAGCTCCTCCACAGACATAGAGAAATTTGGAGGAGGGATAGGTTTGGGGGTCAAAGAATATAATTTATCTATAGCCATCAAGATCCAGGTACCTTCTCACCCAAAAGACACCTTTGCCATCATATTCCAGCAGACTTTTCATGGTGAAAGATCCCTCTATTCCTGCAGCCCCTTCCTCTGATTGATCAATTCCTCAAGGAACCTCCATTTTGAGGAAGAGCCAAGGCCAGCCTTATTCTCTGGTCTCTGCTTTTGACTCTCCAGACTTCTTTCTCTACCATGATCCAGAATAGGTACCCTCTTCCTTATCTTTTTAGCTTTCATGTATTGTCTCTTCTCTCCCCTATCCCCACAATTAGAATATGAGCTCCTTGAAGGCAGGTACTATCTCTCATTTTGCTTCTATTTGTATTCCCAGTGCTTGGCATGATGGCTGGAACATAAGAAGTGCCTAATATAAGGATGATTCTAAAATCAAAAGCACATTTATCCATCACTCATTATGTGTGAGATCCTATATCTAGGTGCTAGAAAAGATGCTGATATGAAAGAGGGTTGGTTGTCCCGGGAACAATAGTTTTTCCTTAATGATTTCATAGACAGGGAAGCTCCAATTAGGTAGAAGTGGGAAGTTTCTACCATGGTAGGTTTCAGGCAGAAAACCTTCCTGATATGGGGCCTTCCATAATAGCCACAGCACATGAAAGAAAGATATGACTAGGGATGAGAGAGGTCAGAGAAAGATTAGTACTTCCCTCGAACAACAACAAAAACAAACAGGTTTTTTTTTTCCATTCTGCAACAGTTAAGGTTTCATAATCCTGTTGATTTAAGCCACTATGTGAAGAATCCGTTCCAAGAATTCAGAAGAATTTCTGTATGCTCTACTGCCTTCAGCTAAACACAAAATCAATACTCAGGCACATGCACAGTATTTAAATTCTGCCAAAAATGTTGCTGCAAAAACAGCAATATGTGAAGTTCCATTTCTTATTGAATGGAACCAATTTCAGGTTACATCTTTTCATTATATATGCGAGCCGGAAAAACAGGAAAATGGAAATGCCACCAACTCAACAAGCCAAATGCTTTCACAATCAACAGACAACATTTGAGGAGTAAGCAAATCCAGATGGCAGCTTTCTTCAGTTCCCCAGGCCCCACTCTGGGTTTCATATCATTTGGGACTGAGTTTTCTGCAAGGTGGAAGGAAGTTGGTGCTGCCCAAAAAACAACAGACTTCGCTAAGTAACCTGTAGAACTTATGAATCCCTTTCTGAACTAATTAAAGATTGTGACTGGCCTGCCTTGTGATTAGATTCTGGCCTTGGCTTAGTGTGGTGTTCTGATTGCTGTGTACATCTGGAAAACGGGCATCTGGTTCTTTGTGTCATTGCTAGTCAAGAAATGGCTGTTTGCATGATGAGTTTGAAGAGAAATGGAAATACTCCCCAAATGCACATCCAAAATGGAGAGAAAGGCAAATAGATAGATGGATGGATAGACAGATAGATAGATAGATAGATAGATAGACAGATGAATAGATAGATGGATAGACAGATGGATAGATAGACAGACAGACAGATAGATGGATAGAAGGATGGATGGATGGATGGATAGATAGATAGAGGGATATGGGTATAGATATATAGCTAGCACTTTCCCCCTATCAACCCTTAGAATTCAAGCCTAAACTCCACCTTCTAGCTTCCTGTCATATGTACTGCTTGGAGTGATTAAACACCTATTTAAAAGCCTTTGATGATCCCCATTGCTCTCTGTCCAGACCCCTTAATCTGGCATTCAGGGGTTTTCATGGTCTGACTTCAGCCTTTTCAGTTTTATGTCTCCCCACACCCTACTCTTTGACCAAACCGGTTTCAAGTGTAGAATTCACTGTCCCCAACTTCATACTTCCCTTTCCCATCTTGTTATACTTTGTCTGCTTCTAGAAAACCCTCTCTTCCATCTTTTTCTGTTGAAATGCTACCTCTCCTGTAACCTTCTGAATGATTCATTTCATGATTCTGCTATGGTACCATTAGCTGGAATATCTTTCCCTTCTTGGTTTTCTCATAGTACTTTGTGCCTCTCTATATGTTTATATTCTTTATGCAATATAAATATTTGTGTGCCGCTTGTTTCTCTCTTCTAGATTGTAAGCTCCTTAAGGTCAGGAATCATATTTTATTTATCTTTCGTTGTATCTTCCCTAGTCTCACACATAGAAGGTATTTAACACCTGTTTTTAATTGGACTTGAGACTTTAAGGGGGAAGAAGTAGAACCATCTGATCTTAGAGTTGGAAGGGATTTTTATTAGACATCATGGGGATATAGAGCTAAATCTGGGAGGGAGGTCAGAGGTTATCAGATCCAGTCCCTTCATAGTATAGATGGGGAAATTGAGGCCCACAAAGTGTCTTACTTCAGGTCACACAATAAGAGTCAGGATTTAAGCCCGGGTCTTTTGACTTCAGAGTTAATCTTTTATCTCCTCTACCACCTAAATGGAGTATTGGATAGAACACTGGGCCTAAAGTCAGGAAGACCTGACTTCAAATGAAATTTCAAATGCTTGCCAGCTGTGTGACCCTGGGCAATCCATTTAAACTCCGTCTGCCTCAGTTTGTACAGCTATAAAGTAGGGGTAATAATAGCACCTGCCTCCCAAGGTTACTCTGAGAATCAAATGAGATAATACTTGTAAAGCTCTTAGCACAATGCTTGGTATATATTGGGCACTTAATAAATGATTATTCCCTTCCCCTTCCCTTGTACTGTATTATATTTAGCCTAACCTATAGTTGAGCAGAATTCCTTCCTTACAATATTTCCAACATGTGGTCATTCAACATCTAGTGAAAGACCTCTATTGATGGGAAACCTCCCTAAGCAGCTCATTCCACTTTTAAACAGAAGTATTTCATCATAAGAAAGCCAAAATCTGGCTTTTAGCAACTTTTATCCATTGCTCCTGGTTCTTTCCCTCTGACTTCCGAAACAAACTAGCACAGAATAGTGAAGAAAACTGCTCTAGGATTAAGTATGCCCTGATTTAGATCTTGAGTCCTCCTAGTCATGTGGTCTTGGGCAACTAAACTCATCTCTCTCGGCCTCAGTTTCCTTATCTGTAAAATGAGGGGATTAGACTAGATGATCTTTAAGGTCCTTTCCAACTCCAACATGGTATGATTTTAAGAGTTTAATTTCTTTACTTACTTTGATTAAGGGCCAATAGGCTTGCATAGAATCAAAAAGATGGACCAAGTATTTAGTCATTAGCTTACCCTGGGATATTTGGAAGATTTGTTACAGCTTCTATATACAGTGGTGAAAATTGGTAAATTCATAGTAAAGAAGGCACAATGGTATAGTTGGGAGAATTGTTTGGTGAGTGACCTTGGCTTCACTGATTAGCTGTGTAACTTTGGGAAAGTCACTTCACCCAAGTTTCCTGATCTATAAAATAAGAGAATTAAGCTAGATGATTTTCTAGCTAAGATTCTATTGCTTTTCAAGAGTCTTCCTATTGATTTTATTCAGATGATGATCTCCAGGATAAAGTCACTGACACCATACTCAAATCATGATGGAAATAGTGATACTTAGCAGAAAGCACCAATGGCCAAGCATCTGCAGCTATAGTGTTGACCCTAAAGCTCTCAGATAAAATACAGGTTCTCTTGTGTTCACTTTCTATGACTCTGGAGGGTCATGGTGAACGATGAGGGGTCAGAGATCTTACAGCCATCATACAAATTGCCATGCAATAACAGCAATAAAAGAAGTAGGAATGCAGGGCTATGGGACAGAGAGGAGGAGAAATCAAAATTATTTCCATGTGCCTTAATGATCAAATCAAGGTTTAGTTATATTTATAATGCCACACTAACATAGGCAGAAATCTTTTTGTGTTTGATAAAACCATACATTTATATTTGTCTGGGAATATAAAGATCACAAATCTCCTTTCCAATATCCCTGCTGAGAGGCAATTCAGCATTCCCTTGAATACTTCTGATAAAAAAAGGGAATACAGTACTTCCTAAGGCAGTTCATTTCATTGTTAGACAGCTCTGATTTTACTTTTTTTTGATATGTGTGTGTAATGTGTATTGGTTTGTTGGTTGTTGTTCTTTATTCTGGAAAAGGACCAAAATGACATCACTATGCTAGAGTCATGTTACAATCCATCGGACTAGAGCTCAGAATGCTCTACCACGGGTCAGGCACAAATAGTCCATGGGAATAATTTGGGGTGGATTCTCTAAATTGCCCATCTCTCAATTCTTTTGAGTTACTTGAATTCTGTTTTGCTCATAGAGCACAATACCTTCTATGATGAGGGCACGCCATGCTAGATAGTCTCTTGTCAGTGTCTCCAATGTCTCAATATTGATTCCAAAGTTCTTAAGAGAAACCTTGAGAGTGTCCTTGTATTGCTTCTTCTCACCACCATGTGAGCACTTGCCCTGTGTGAGTTTTCCATAAAATAGTCTTTTAGGTAAGGGTACATCTGGCATTCAAACAATGTGGCCAGCCCATCATACTTTCACTCTCTGCAGTAGATATATGTGTGTGTATTTATATATGTATATATATGTGTGTGTTTGAATGTATATATGTGTATGTATGTAATATGTTTGTATGTATGGATATGTTTTATTTTATTTTGTTTTGTTTTTGAAACTGGGTCTACTGATTTCACCTAGGATAGAAGTATAGTGGCCACTTACAGGTCCAATCCTACTACTGATTGGCATGGAAACTTTAACTTGATCTTTCTTTTTTGTTTCGAACCTAGGTTGGCTCATCCTTCCTTAGGCAGCCTAGTGGAGCTCTGCCCTCAAGGGCTTGCCATATTGTTAAAAGACTTAGCACAGACATCTGATTGACTTTAACCCTACTTCATCTCAGGACACATAAACTCAAGCAATCCATGAGCCTTTGCACTCTCAGTAAGAGAAAGAATAGGCATCATGTCCAGCTTAACGCTTTAATTGTTAGGAAGCTCTTTAGAATGTGTTGAAATATGCCTCTAACTTTAACCCATCATTTCTATCCCTACTATTGGTGGCTAACAATAATAAATTGAAAAGACAGACCCCTTCTTTTTAGAGAAGGCACATATCATGTGCTGGCTGCTTGATCCTGGGCAAGTTACAACCTTTCTGGGCAGTGGTTTCTTTCACTGTAAAATGGAGGTTTTAGATTGTAACCACAAAGAGTCTTTCCATATCTACTATTTTCTATGATTGATTGAATGTAGCTTCCAGAACCCATATTCCGTTTTCTGTGATCTGAGTTCTGTTTTAGCTCTCCTTTTTCTGCACACTATGGAATGATTCTCAATAAAAGGATTTAGTGAATGTTTCTGCTCTGTTCTGTCCTTAGAATTTCTTATCTTCGTCCTTTGGACTAACCTCATTAGTTTCACATCCTTTCATTTATCAAATAAGATGCTACTATGTTCATTATGTTTGGGTTTTATTTAATCTATTCCATTGACCAATTTTTCTATTTTTTTGTTTTGATAATTTTTGTTAATTTCGTGTTTGTTAATTGTTAATGTAAGTTTTGATAGGTGGACTGATGGACAAACCCTAGGACTGCAGAATAGCTGGATTTCTCCTGGAAATATGAAGTCCTGAAGGAAAAACAATAGATTTCCAACTGAACATTAACTTAGAGACTGTCTTATCTAGTTGGCTCATTTTACAGGAAAATAAAACCCAGAGAAAATGTATTATAATGGGATCTATTGTTATTTTTCTTATACAGTGAGAGAATTTCAGAATTTTAAAATGATAAGTGACCTTAGCAACCATGTCATCCAACTTATTCCCCAAAAGGAATACGTACTTCAACATTTGCAAAGCTCCATATACCTTCTGTTTGAATATTTCCAATAAGAAGCAACATACTCCCAATGAAAGCAGTCCATTTCATTTATGGTCAGTCAGTCAGTAGTCAGCAAACATTTATTAAGCACCTACTATTAGGCTTATATGTATACACACAAACTCACATCCACATATGTATCACACACACACACACACACACACACACATACACACACTAATAGTACAACTGACTATACTAGGCACCCTGGGGATACAAGGGTAAAAATGAAATAGTTCTTGACCTCAAGAAGCTTACATTCTATGGAGGAGGAGACCGTGTGTTCATATACATACATACATACATACATATAGATATAGCTATATTATGTACAAAATCATTACAAAGTAATTTTGAAGGCATCAGGAAAAGCTTAGTACCAAAGATAATACTTGAGCTGAGATTTGAAGGAATCTAGGGATTTTAAAAAGCAGAGGAGAAAAGAGTGCATTCCAGGCATGGGAAACAGTCAGAACAAAAAGGAAGAGATAGGAGATGGGATGTTGTATGTGAAGGACAAGAAGGTCGGTTTGGTCAGACTAATGAGTAATAAAGATGTTCATTATATTTTAAGATTTGCAAAGCTTTCTGCACAACAGCCTTTTAAATTAGGTAGCAAAAATATGAAGATTCTCATATTATACATAGCAGAGTTCCACAATACAGGCATGCCAGGCATAAAGAACTAAAAAAAATGAGTAGGTGCGAGTCCTAGCATAGATATTACGAGAACTGACAGCTGGGGTGGGTGTAGGGGGGCAGAGCAAATTGACGGAAGGTCTAGGATAGAGAGTCAAAGAGGGGGAGGCCAAAAGAATAGCTCTCTGCATTGGCGTTTATACTTGAGTTCAATCCCCTGACTTGACTATTTATCAAGCTGGGAAGAAACATTGAATCCTATGTAGCCTAGCCAAAAAACTGGCATGTCAAGAGGAAGTTGGAGAAATAATTGGAGGTTCCTGCCTGTCAGCAGAAAAGCCACAGTGTTGGGAGCTGGCATCTGTGTCCCTACCCCCCTTCTTCTCTGCGATTAACTTGACTGTGGCCCTCTTAGAGGCTGTGAGCGGATCAGCATTTGTGAATTGTGTTCTATTGCATGATTTTTTTGCTCATTACCACAGGAGGTGAAGGAAACTTTGGCAATAAACAACAGTATATTTCCTAAAATTTCTGAATTCGTGAAATGGCTAAAAGTATGGTTGTGGTTGAGTAGAAGTTTCAGGCACAAAACTCCAAGGTAGTATTTAAACGTATTACTGATTTTTTTTTAAAAAAATTGATTCCATGCCTGTGAATAAAACACTGTATACAGTGAATATCCAAGTTTTTCAGGTGGTAAATATGGTAGACACTCTTATGGCATAGTGACATGACTGGAGATTAGTGAAATATATCAAATTTAGGGGGTAGGTGGAGTTTTCCTATGGGATAGCAGCTCATAGCTATCCTGATTGGTTAAATCCCCACCAACCACACACCTTTGACTAACATCCTGAATGCAATGACCCAGAAAGAGGTAGAGTTGGGGAAAAGAGGTTTTTTTTATTCTTTAACTAACATTGATAAGTTTCCTGGAGTTGGATGGAACATCAGGGTAAGCATGGCAGTCCTCAGTGATTGGATCTTTTGAGGATTAGTTTAGGCTAGCGGGTAGTAGTGCCACCTAGTGGTTAAATACAGACAAGGATAGTGAGAGATGAATTAAATGATTTGTCCAAGATCCAATACTGCCAAGTGTTTGACTATGAGTAGGGTCACCATTTTAAATTGCTGTAACAAGTCAGCTTTGGAGACAGATGATCTTGCCCAGTCCTCTATCCCATGCCGAGTTAATTAGTCCTCCTGCCTCTGATAGGATCATAGATTCAGAGCCAGAAGGTGCCTTCAAGGTCATCGAGTTCAATCCCCTCAGTTTACAGATGGGAAAATTGTGATTTAGAGAGGTTACAGGATTTGTTCAGGATTGCAAAACTAGTTTTAGAAGCAAGATTTGAATCCAGGTCTTCAAGACTCCAAGTCCAGTGCTCTCTGTACTATGTTATCGTCAAGCCCCTGGGGAGTGGCAGCCACAGGCCCTGAAAGAAATAATTTTTTCCATGCTGTAACAGAAACAATGGAAATGCTTGTCTGTCTGATCCCCTGACTTGTGGGAGCATAAAAAAAATCTGAGAAATTCTAGACTATAAAGCTCATGGCCAAAACAGCCTTGCCTTGGAGAATGCTTGTGTTGGTAGTTTCAGATCATTTCCTCTATGCTCAGTTCTCCAGGCTGATTTACCTACCCACTAACTCAATTGAAAGAATCTCCAAATAATGCAACCCCCAGAAACTGTTTTGTGTGGAAGATTTTTTCAGGCCACAAATAGAAATTATGACTTTGCTGCTACTTCTAATTAAAACTAGTAAGACCAGTATAAGCTCAAGAAAGCAAGGCAGGTCATTGAATAATGAAACATCCCCCTCTTCCCAGATCCCTGGACTGGGACAATGCAGGCAGAACTAACTGCCAACAAATTTGTCACGATCAGTAGGCTGAGAGGCTGAGGGCACTATATCAAGTCAGATGTGGATTTTTCATTTGTATTTCTTCAAACCTTGTCAAAGGATCACAAGAACTAATATATTCTAATGGTTTATGCTTATCGATTAGTGGCGCTAAATGGCTAGAGTCTTTTCTGAAGGAGCCAAGGTGTTGACTATTCAACAGGACAAAATAGGAGGAGCCATAAATGGTATGGATCAGGGTTGGATAGCTCAAATTGAAAACTTTAACAAAAGAAAAATTTGAGCTATGTTTTTAGAATTTAGTTTTAATTAGGCTTATTTTTTCCTTACGTACTGATTGTTTTGATACTGATTGTTTCCTGTCTAGAATGTAGATGATTGAGAGTTACTTCAATAATTTTTTTTAATTGGCAACAAAAGAATTTCTGCCTAAGAAAAATTTATATGTAGGAGTGCACAGGTGGTTTTCTAATGTTGGTCAAAGATGAATGGGTTTGAATGTGGCTTTTAATCCTGGCTTTGTTTCCTTTATTACCTGTGTGACCCTGGTCTAGTCATGTAACCTCCCTGAGGCTTATCTATAAATAATGAACACCTGCTCTAAATTCTACCAGAATGTTCAAATTGGAGTCAGTTTAAAAAAAATCTATTTAACATGTAATTACTAGTGAAACCTGAAAGTCTATATCTTGGATAAAATAATGAGAGAAATTCTGTTTGTTTTGTTTTTAATTTTGCCGAACTTCTCATAGAGGAGGAGTGATAGAGAGGCCAGAATGCTGGGTTTGGAGGCAAAAAGACCTAGCTTCACAATTTGGAGATTAGTTGATTCACATCTACTCTTGAACTAACAAGATCTCAGAAACCTTCTAATTCTGGTCAACTCCCTTAACCTAACAGTGCCTGAAGCAATTTCTAAGACTCTAAATTACTAAGCAGTTGACAATATGCATTGGTAGAGGGGATTTTCTCATCAGGAAATTATATATCGTATAATGATAATATAATCATAAGTCCAACACAACATTTTTTTTCATGAAAATTATGATCCTTATTTTACAGGTGAAAAAATTGCAACTCATAGACTTGCCCACATGAATCATTTTTCCCCACCCAATCATTTTGTTGATGAGGAAACTGAGGCTCAGAGAGGTAGAGTGACTCACATCAAGTGACAGTAGCAGAGCCGAGATACAGTGTCAGGCCCTCAGACTCCAAACCAAGTTCTCTTTCTGCCATATATGTGCAATTCTGTGACTCTACTTTGGTATCATATCGCAATGGGGACTTGCACAGTTCACCTGATTTCTGTAATGGATAATTCTTTCAGAGTTGCACGTGGCTTTTATATTTCTCTGCTGGTCCAAAGACCAAAGATCATCTTTCTTCCTTTTCCCCCTACCCCATATCCTCCATCTTCCATGGAGTTGAATAGCATAAAGCTTGAGTCTGAAGTTGAATCAGAGTTGGTGAACAAAGCTGAGAAAAGGCTAAATGCTGGAAGCGTGGTAGGAAGAAGGAACTCTGGAATTCTTCACAGAAAGCTCGGAGTACTTTTGGGGAATGCTCATGGTCATATAGTAATGAGTCAAATGCAGCTATTCATTTCTTGAGACAGGAAAGACAGCTGTGGAATCTAGGAAGATCTGGGAAGAGAGAGAGAGAGAATTGGGGCGGATGACATTTAATGACTTCTTACTATTTTTGCATTTACTTTTCTTTGTACAAATTGTTTCCCCAGTAGAATACAAGTCCTTCAGGTCAAGGGCTGTTTCCTTTTTAAAGTCTTCTTATCCCAAATGTCTAGCATTTTTCTACTACGTAGAAAGTGGTAAATAAATGTATGTTGAATTCAATAACCTTGGAAAGAGGATTAGATGTAGAATTAGATCTGGATTCAAATCCAGACTCAAGCCCTTACTATTTGTATAACTTTAGAGAGAAAAGACACAAACTACCTGGCATTAAGATTCTTTATTTGTAAAATATAGCTCAAATATACTCTCTGCCTAAAGAAAATACTTTCTAAATCTTAAATATCTATGTAATCAATCAACTAGTATTTAGGAAATGCCAACATTCCAAGTGTCGTGCTAGGTCCTGAATGAACAAAACAATCCTTACTTGCAAGAGGTTTACATTCTAATGGCAGAGACAAGCATGTGTGTGTGTGTGTTTGTGTGTATGTATGTATACACATGTATATATATATATATATATACCATATAATTTATGTACATAGAATAAGAAAATATATATGTGTATATATACAGAATAATAATAGAATATATACAAAGGAATTGAATACAATATTTGAGACAGAGAAAGTCACTTACATTTGGAGCAGAGATAAGGAAAGACTAAGTAGAAGAAGGAAGGAAAGAAGAAGGAAGGAAGGAAGGAAGGAAAGAAGGAAAGAAGGAAGTAAGGAAAGAAGGAAGGAAGGAAGGAAAAAAGGAAGGAAAGAAGGAAGGAAAGAAGGAAGGAAGAGATTCTATGAGATAAAGGTAATAAGCGAATACATTTCAAGTTTAGTATATTTTGGTGCCAGTGAAAGTTCCTTTACCAGTGCAAAGGAATGGATATAGGAGATGGAGTGTCCTATGTGAGGAGCAAAAACAAGACCAATTTTACTTGATTTCAGAATACAGGAGGGGAAATACTGTATGATGAGAATGGAAAGATAGGTTGGATCAAGGTTGTAAAGGGTCTTAAAAGTTAACAGAATTCCTCTTCAGATCACTTCAAGCTTCAAATCTGACTACAGACATTATGAAGGGGATTCTAAAAATCTTGGGGCAGTTTTAAGCTATTAAAGAACCCCAAGTCCTTTGGGACACCCTATATTTTCCAAACCAAAAAAAAACCAAGATGCCATATTCTAATGAAGGAGGAATATTCTATTTGAGAATACTCTCATCCCGCTTTAAGATTCCCTGTTAATTACATAATGCTTCTGGAACTTCCCTTGGGGCTAGGAATGTGGGCAGTAAAGATGGCCTGATTTTCAGCTGTCTTCTTTTTCAAAGGGAAAAAAAGCTATGTTTCCTCCTGGGGCCTCAGAAAAAGCAAATGATACTCCATTGTTTCCTTGAATGCAGATTGCCTATGACAGTATAAACACACCCAGAACTAAGTAGATGACTGGTGTTTCCTCTTTCAGGAAATTAAATTTTCATAACTTATTATGAAGAGTTTTATTGAGAGGGACTTTGGATTCTCTCCCTGGGGTACTCCCTCAGTGCTAGCCTTTGTCAGCTCACTTTGCTAGTTGTCTATTAATAATGGAACTAAGTGATTACACATGAGAAAAGCCTTTTGCTGCAGAGAGCTGGCACACCCTTCTGACAATGTTTGTGCCCAGGGTTTGAGAATCCCTGTATTTCTTGAGGGACAGTGGGGACAGAGGTGGGAGGGGAGGAGGAAAGAGCACCTTCATGTCCATTTGGGCAAACTATGTTGGAGAGCAGCAGAGGGAAAATATAGATGTTCTAAATGCTCACTGTATCAACCTTGTAAATATTTCATATTGTCCTGATGGGGAGTGAGGGAGAGGGAGGGGAAGGTGGGATGGGGAAGGGGAGAAAACTCTATTTTCAAGTTTGTAAGAACCTACGTTATAAATGTCTAATTAAGAAATTAAAATAAAATGTCAGCAGATACTTTTATGTCAGAGTTACTGACTGAGGTGGTAAAGTAGGGAAAGCAATGGATGGGAAGAAAGTTGTTCTTAACCTTAAAATTGTTCAAAGTGACTTAGGTAAATATTATAAAATGCCCTTGCAGCCAAGGAGTTGGGATTCATAGGTACTGACTCCAGCTGGTCCATGAAAAATTGTTGATTCTGGTTCTATTTTTACTGCTTTACAGAATGGCACAAAGACCAGTGGGGAGGCCCACTGGAAAGGGAGGTGACTCAGGCTTTCTCTTCTGGGATGATAATTCAATATTTCTAGGATCGTAGATATGCATGATCACAGGATTGTAGTAGAAGAGATCTTTGAGGCCGTGTAGCCCAACTCCTTTATTCAGGTTGAGAGAGAGAGAGAGAGAGAGAGAGAGAGAGAGAGAGAGAGAGAGAGAGAGAGAGAGAGAGAGATCAGGTGATTTGCCTAGAATCTCATAGCTAATAAGTGCCTGTTAGAGGCATTAGAACACTCCATCCAAAACACTCGTTCTCAAACTATTGGTTCTCAATCTAAAGTTTGTGAACGCTCCATTGACAGATCATAGCCCCATCACATATTAGTAAATGACCTTCATGAGTTGGTGTGACTGAAAAAAACATCTACCTAGTTTTCAACCTTCTGATGATAAACCAACTTGAGAGAAGTACCAAGAGAAGATACCATTTGCCGCTGTTTCCATATCCAAAGCTTTCCTAGCTTGACAGAATGTGTAAAGCTTGTGTTCTATTAGCACTGCCTTTGATACCCCATTGCCATCTTTTTACCACAATGAGGCATCAGAGTAAGGGACTGGTTAAGGCTCTGCTGTGCCATGACTATAAAAATGGAAGTGGGGGAGGGGCTGGGATAAGGAGAAGCAATTTGTTTACCAAATTTGAAATTCCATCCTTCGTTTTCTTCATGTATTGAATTCATACCCAACCCCATACAGATGCCACATTCTTCATAAAAACTTTCAAGGTTGCTCCATCTGGCGATGGCCTTCCCTTTCAGAACTTATATAACACTTGATTAGGTAATTCATTATCATATAATCTGGTATATTATTATAGCAATATTCTGTACTATATCTGTGTTGGTGTTTTATTTCATACTAGATGGTAAACTCCTTGAGGGCAAGGATCGTGTCTTAGACTTTGTGTTTCCCCCCAGAATTTAGCACAATACCCTGTATATAGCAGGTGTTAAGCAAATGTTTACCCTATTATATTGTACTTAACTCAAAGTTTATCAATATAACTCCACACATTTTATCTATCTTTGTAAAACACTTTCTTCACAACAGCACCGTGAGGGAAGAATCTAAGTCAAAAATGTCAGTACTGGAAAGGACCATAGTGACTAAAATCACAGAATTTTCAAGTTGGAAGGGATTTTAAAAGCCATCTAGTCCAGTACTCCCTGAGATAGAATCTCCTCCACAACAGATTTGTTAATGGTTATCTAGCTTTTGTTTGAAGACTACCAGAGACAAGCAATCCGTGACTTCCCAAAGCAGCCACTTTTGGTTTTGGACAACTCTGATTATTAGGATGTTTTCCTTACTTAGGACCAAAATCTGCTCCTAGTTCTTCCTTTTGCAGCCAAACATAACACAATCCTTCGTCAGCTTGACAGCTCTTCAATACTTGAAGCTAGCTGTTATTTCCCCAGTGAGTTTCTCTTATCCAAGCTAAACAACTCGAGTTTCTTTGAACATTCCTGCATCTCTAGTCTCTAATCTCTGCATTAGAGACTTTGTAAAATAAATGCTTTTTCAGAAAACTATATATACTATTTCTGTAATATTCCTCTGTCATCTGTAGCTTGTGTCAGAGTGCAGGAAGGAGGGGTCTTTTTGTAAATCCTGTTAAATAACAGAGCTGCCTCTGTGGAACTAGTGGGAGCCAACCATTGGGCTACTGATTTCCACCTGATACCATAAATCAGGGATGGGGGATCCTGTGGCCTCAAGGCCACATGTGACTCCCTAGGTCCTCAAGGGCAGCCCTTTGACTGAATCCAAACTTTACTTGACGCCACAGGTTCCCCACCCCTGCCATAAATGTTCTTAGCTATACAACAATGATTCTTAAGTAGTCGTTTCTATTACCTTGTGATTCAAACTTGAGCATTGATTGGCTCATCCATCAGGCTAACACACGGGCCATGGATTTTCCTGTTGTCGCTCATTGTTATCCATAAATTGCTAATCCTCTCTAGTGATACTCTTCTTGATAAATAAGGTATCTCAAATACCAGAGCACAGTTTTAAGCCATTAAAGTTTAAAACTGCACTAAGACTTTTGGGACACCCTATATTTTCTGTGGTGATTGGCTTAGTAGATATATTTAGATAATTTTCATTCCTTCATACCATTTCTACAAAAAAACTTAAAAGGATTAGTAAGTTCCTAAGTAAATAGATATTATATTAGCCCTCATTCAGTAGCCTCCATCCCAGGTCATAACACCGTCATTCCCAAATCTCAGGTCATGGTCCAGAAATTTAAATCTTATTCTCACACAATGTTTCCTTAATCAGTTGTTCACTTCTTGTATTTTGTATACACATGCATGCTAGCTGGCCTTCACAGAAGCAAAAATACAACCATTGCTATACTCTCTTTGTCTTCTGTACTTGGAACTGACAGCATTACTTGATTGCCATTCTTTTTGCTAGTTGTTATGACTAAATGCCAAAGCAAACTTCTGATATCTAATCTCAGTGGTAGTGTTCCTGACTGAATCTTTATCTATAATAGGTTTTCTGGCTTCTTCAGAGTTTTCTCTCACCCTTTTTTTCCCCCTTCAGTTAGCTTGTTCAGCTGCTTTTGATTGGCAATTACCAGCTTCTTGTCTAATCCCTAATGTACACAAGAGGTTCTACTTAATTACTGTTTATAAGAAAGTTTTAAGGAGAAATTCAACTTTCAGCTATTCCTGGTTCCTTTCTTTCTTTTTTTAGCCTCTACTTTCTGATCAGGCTTTGGACAACTACCCCTGCTTTGCTTTTCATTGACTCAGCATCTCCAGACAAGTAAATTAGAGAGGTGAAGTGATTCAATGAAAATCCTATAGCTAATTAGTAGCAGAGCCTGGATTAGAAATCAAGTCTCCTAAATCTAAAACAAGTGACCTTTGTATAGTACCATAAAGAAAGGAGGTAAGCAATATAAATTATATCAGTCTATTTTGAGGCAGAAGTCTTTTTCTTTTCCTCTTGAGATGATTTTTGGGGTGTGTGTGTGTGTGTGTGCGTGTGCAAGTATGTGTGTGTGTTCCCTCTAGATTTATATTGTAATGGGAAGTTTGTCTTTGATGATAATACCATTCGTGGGGATTATCGGTGACTTAGGTTTGTATCTTTGGACCTCCCTTTGACATCGCTAAAATGGGAATAATGCTGTTGCTTAGCACCTTTCTTCACACCTCCATATATTGATAAATGGTGGTGATATTGATAAATAATATGCATACATATAGCTTACACAAGTTAATGAGCAAAATTGCATGTTGCACCAACTTTTAAACATGCCACATAACTAATAACCACAGTTTTAGGCTTCCATAATTTGGGGGAAAAAAGTATGATATAATAGTGAAAGTAGTGAACTAGGACTCAGGAACCTTGGGTTTTTAGTGCTTCCCCTGCCATATATGACCTTAATCAAATCACCTTCTATCTGGTCCTCAGTTTCTTCATCTGTAAAATAAAGAGGTTGACATTCTAG
Organism: Trichosurus vulpecula; assembly: GCF_011100635.1. Lineage (NCBI taxonomy): Eukaryota > Metazoa > Chordata > Mammalia > Diprotodontia > Phalangeridae > Trichosurus > Trichosurus vulpecula. The sequence goes on along the minus strand of NC_050578.1, from coordinate 195,867,915 downwards.
AAAGCAATTTGGAACTATAATCCCCAAGTCACTAAACCATGTATACCCTATGACCCAACAATACCACTAGTAGGTCTATATCCACAGAACATCAAAGAAAGATGGAAAAAAATCAAAGTACACAAAAATATTTATAGCAGCACCTTTTCTTTTTTTTGCAGGGGGAGAGCAGGGCAATTGAGGTTAAGTGACTTGCCCAAGGTCACACAACTAGTGTGTCAAGTGTCTGAGGCTGGATTTGAACTCAGGTCCTCCTGACTTCAGGGCCAGTGCTCTACTTACTCCACCACTTAGCTGCCCCATCAGCACCTTTTCTTGTAATAAAGAACTGGAAATAAAGTGGGTGACCATCAGTGAAGGAACAGATGAGCAAATTAGAGCCTATGAATGTAATGGATATAAATGTAATATTATCACACCATAGGACATGATTTAGAGAAACCTGGAAGAACTATATGAATGAATGCAGAGTGAAGTGAAAAGGACTTGAACAATTTACAGAGGGACTACAACATTGTAAAAGAAACAGTTGTGATCAATGATAACTCAGAAGACCGATAAAAAATCATGTCTAGGAGATTCTTCAGTGTTAAGAAATTTGATACAATCAGCACAAAGTCATCTACAAATGACAACCTTGGAAGGTCTTCACCATCTTGAGGGAATCCATCTTCAAATTTGGCTTCATGCTGGATCTCCTCCATAATAATGGCAGAGATATTTGTGGAACATTTGTTTTAAGCTTTCTCTGGTATTGATGATTAGAGCTTTGAACATAAACACAGAGTCCAACTTTGGCACTCCATTATGTCATAAGATGACCCTGGGTTCTAAAGCTCTGGCATTTTCTATCATGCTGGAAAATAAATTAAAATAGGGTCCATCAGCAGTTGGCTTTCTCAGGTCTAGGCCAACTAAGACTCATCACTAGTGTTTTGGTCAGTTGGGAATAAATTTTTTGGCTATGACAATAAAGGTAAGAAATTTCTTACGTATAAAGGTAAGAAAAATGCAAAATGGCCCCCAGCCTTATTCAACCCATTACAATTTTTAGATAATTTGTAGATTTTAACTTACCTACAGAATAAAGTTTAAATTCTCCTCCCCTGCACTGGCTACACTCCTTTGAACTTCCCCATCGTGCTCCCAGGAAGTTCATCATTAGGAACTTCATCATCCCACAAAATGGAATCAGCCTTTGTACTCATATCTCATTAGCACCTTTTGCCCCTCTGACTGGAGGGTGGAGCAATGAGGTCCTGCCACAATCTCCATTTCAGGAGAAGTTGATGGCCAGACATTTCTTTATTTCCTACCCAGCCACACTCTTTTAGACTTCTCCATCAGCTACCTGACCAGGTACCTTCCCCTTGCCTTCCCTCTACCTTTTCAGCTTCTTTCTTTCACCATTAGATTGTAAGCCCCTTGATGGCAAGCACTATATTTCTTTTTTATATATGGACCCCTAGCTCTTAGCATAGTGCCTTGTACATAATAGGTTACTAATAAATATTTGGCTGACTGATTTTGCTTGGACTTTGAGACCCTCCACAGGATGGCAACTCTCCTTTCTTTGCCACTTTTATCATATTATTCCCCACCTTGAACACTTAGCCAAATGACCAGTCTCTTCTCACTGAACATACCCTGTGTTCTCTTATTTTCTTACACATGTTATTCTTTATGCTTAGGATATCCTTCCTCTTCCCACCAACTCAAATAACACCTCTTTCATTAAGCTTTCTATCTTTACTCTGTTGATAATGAGCTATTCCATTGGAACTTACAAAACACTTCATTTGGTATCTCTTTAATGTACTGTTTTTTATTTTCAGTATTGTAATTATATATCTCTCCACTAGAATTTAGAAACAATCCTTATTGTCTTTTATAATCATACCTTATACTTTGGACAGTGCTCCAAACACAATGAGAATTTAACAAATGTTGATTCGGATAAAGCTATGTATGGAAATCTAACTTTGTCCTTTTCTAATGTTACACGTGTTAAATAGCCTTACAAAGCTCATTAAAAATGTTTTTTTATATTATGAACTTAATCAGTGACATAAATATTTCCATAGTTAAAAAAGAATAAAAATATACTGGAATAAGAAATCATGAGGTTTTTATATTTTTGTGTTTAAGAAATATTATCATATAAAATTTTAACAGGGTAATAAAAATTCTATTTGTTTCTATCCCCCTTTCTACTTTTTTTGCAGTTTTCTTCATTAAAACATTTATTAATGTTTTCTCTTTGCCTCTCTATCTTTTTCTCTCTCCATCATTGCCTTCTATCCTTCCTTGAGTAGAAGCCTTCTCTTCTAACAAATGCATATGATCCAGCAAAACAGATCGATACATTGCCCATGTCTGAGAACTCAACCCTATCATATTCTCCACCTTGAGTTCATTATGGTCTGTCAGGAGATGGGTTGTATGTTTCATCATAAGTCCTTTGAAGTCATTGTTATTTGCTTGCTGCTTTGATCAGAGTTCTAAAGTCTTTCTAAGTTGCTTCACATTTTTTTTTTGTTATCCTATACATTGTTCTTGTGGTCATGCTCATTTCAGTCTGCATCAGTGTTTATATTTCTAATGTTCCTTTGAATCTGGGATATTTATAATTTCTTATGGTATAATAATAGTCAATTAGATTTTCATACAATAATTTCTTTAGCAATCCCCTAATCAATGGACACGTAATTTTGTTTTTCGTTCTTTGTTACTACAGAAAGCACTGCAATAAATATTCTTGTGCATATGGGTCATTTTCCTCTGTACATAATTCACTTGGGATATTTTCCTGATAGTACTGTCTCTGGATCAAAGAGCATAGAAAGGTTAGTGACTTGGGGAGTTGAATTGCAAATTGTTTTCCCAAATGGTTGAACTAATTCATAACTCCATCAACAATGCCTTAATGTATCTGTTTTCTCACAACTTCTCCAATAATTTTTATTTTCTTCTTTTGTCATCTTTGCCAATATGATACATGTGAAGTAGGATCTCAATGTTATTTTAATATGCAGTTTTCTAATTATTAGGGATCTGAATTTTTTTTCATGTACTTGTTGATGGCTTTTATTCTTCATTTTATAACTGCCTATTCATGTTCCTTGACCATTTATCTTTTGAGAATGGCTTTTGAAAATATATTGTATCAATTATTTCTATATTGGAACTTTATAAGATAAATTCGCTGTGAAGACTTTTTTCTAATAATAATGATGATGATGATAATGATGACAACTGATGATAGCTAACATGTACATAGGGCTTTAAGGTCTGTAAAATGATTTACATGTCATCTCATTTGATCCTGCAGTAGTCTCATTAAGTATTTTCTATTACATTATTCTATTTTCTGTTATATTATCTCCTGAGGCCCAGAGGGATTAAGAGACTTACTTAGGGTCATATAGATAGTAGTGGCTATGATGGGATTCAAACTTAGGTCCTCCTGACTCTAGCCCTTTCCCTGCTATGCCACCTAACTGCCTATGAATACCAATGAAGTTTTTTCTTTTCTAATTTAATGACATTTATATTGCTTGTATAAAACCTTTTTCAATTTTAAATAATCTTTTCTATCTTTTGTTAAGAATACCCAATCCCAAATTGTCAAAGCTATTTTCTTCCCTTCTCCCCACATTGTCTAGGACCTTTTATATTTAGGTCACATCCATAAGAATTTTTTTAATGGCCTAACAGCGTAAAGATGTTGATCTAAAGTCTAAACCTAATTTTGTCCAGACTGCTTTCTAGTTTTGCCAAATAAACTCATTACCACAGTAGTTGACATCCTTTCATTTATCAAATAAGATGGTACTATGTTCATTATGTTTGGGTTTTATTTAATCTATTCCATTGACCAATTTTTCTGTTTTTTTGTTTTGATAATTTTTGTTAATTTTGTGTTTGTTAATTGTTAATGTAAGTTTTGATAATTACTGCTTTTCTCTATACTTTGAAATGTGGTACTGCCAGAGCCCTTTGTCATTAACTTCCTTCAGTTTCTTTTCCAGATGAATTTTGCCATTTTTTTGTCTTGCTTTCCAAAATAGCAACAGCGTGGTGTAGTAGCAATTAGATAACTAGCACAGACACCAAGAAGACCAGCATTCCTGGACTACCTCTGACACATACCAGCTGAGGGACCCAAGGAATGTCACTTACCCTTTCAATACTCTGAGCAACTCTCTAAGAGTATGTTGTAGAGAAGGTGCCAACTTGTATTGGAAAAAAGGAATTTCCTAATCTAGGGAGCTCCTTATACTAATGAAATTAGAGTTCTAGTCCCTATCTCTATAACATAACCTTTCGATATTTAAATTCGTGTGATACAAAATCAGTGTATTAATTTAGGAAGCATCATTTTAAAAAATTGTAGATGCATGGTCCAACCATGCAACTAATAATATAATATAATAAATAAATATTTATATACACAAATATATAATATAATAATATTTTCCCAGCTTTTTCTGTCTTCTATTTCTATACATAGTGCTTTATAGTCATATTTATATAAGTCCTGAGTATATTTCCAGTTAGTTTATATATTTTATAGTTACTTTGAATGGTCTTTTTTTTTTAATTTTTGCCTCTGGCTTTTGTCAATAATATACAAAAGCACCAATGATTTTTGTGGGTTTATTTTATATCCTGTTATTTTTGAAGTTATTCAGTTAATTTTGTATTTTAATCTTGCATTTTCTAAATAAACCATTGTCTTATCTAATAATAATGCTGATATTAATAATAATTTTACATCCTCTTTGCCCATGTTTCTTCCCACATTTTTTTTAACAGCAACTGGTAGAAGTTTTATTTTCTTTTTTTCTTAAAATGAACACAAATTTGTTTCTCCAGAACTTCCATCTATTGTTAATATACCTGTCTTCTCAAGCCAAGTAAAACAGGTCTAAATTCTCTTCCACATAAATACCTTTCAATATGTTTGAGTAGTATTAGCTCACCACTAAGTGAAGGCTTTCTACTCCAGGCTAAGCTAGCAGTTCCTTCAGTGAGTCTTTGTCCAGCCTAATCTCTGGCCCCATCACCATACCCTGCTCTGGACTAAGTCATCATTGATTGTCAACCATTGATATTAAAACGTGGTGCCCATAAAAATTCTATTCTGAAGTAGGCAGAAAAATAATGTGTGGTCTTATGAACTCAAAGTACTAGAATTAACTTTCTTTTTTGGGGGGGGGGCTTAGTCTGTTTTTTTTTGTATCTGTACTGTGCTATCTTCATTTATTTATTTAATATATTTAGTTTTCAGCATTGATTTTCACAAGAGTTTGAATTACAAATTTTCTCCCCATTTCTACCCTCCCCCCACTCCAAGATGGCATATATTCTGGTTGCCCTGTTCCCCAGTCAGTTTCTTCCCACATTTTTCTTGTCTTACTGATATAGCTAAAATTTCTAGAACTTTGTAAAATAACAATAGTGAAAACGGACAGCCTTGCTTTTACCTCTCATCTTTTGCAAAGACTTGCAATGTTTCTCTATTACAGATAATGCAATTTCATGGTTTTCCCACCAGCTTTATTTCCTAACTGCTCTGCTTGGTTTTGATTTTTACCATCATCTCCCCCACACCAGGAAGCTCATCACTAGGAAACTTGTCATTACGGAAATTGCTTCATCTTTAATACTCAAACCTCAACCACACCCTTAGTGGCTTCTGCTCCTCTCTCTCATTGGAGGTCTGGAAGGCTGAGCAAAAATCTCTTCCCAAAACCTCTATTTATAGAGGGTTTAGAATCCCAGTCAACTTTTCATTTTCAAACAGCTGTTCTGCTTGATTTCAAGTCCACATTTATTATCATGTCCCCACATATGTTCCCTACTTTGCATCTCCTTTCAGCTTCTTTTTTTTTGTATTATTTTTCTTCTTTAAAGTTGTAATGATAATACAATTTGAAGATCTTTCCATCAATTAATAGGTCCATGTGAGCTGTCTGGGTTGCATGGAAGCCTGAATCACATGAGCCTGTGGTAGGAGGAGCTTGCTGAAAGGGTGGAGCAGGAAGGGTGGAGCAGAGCTGAGAGGAAGTGAGACAGAGAAGTCAGAGCTGGGAGAGAGAGACACAGAGTAGTATTTAGTGTGAGTGAGAGAGGGAGTGATTTTGCTCTTGTTTGTGCAGAGGCCCTAACAGAGGGAAGGCTTGGGGATGGCTGTGCCCCCTGCATTAATAATGTATATACATTTCTTTGTTGCTACTTTGGATTTGGCTTTCTGGTGCTGGGATTTGGCTTTCTGGTGTTTGAATAAATGTTTTGGTTCTGCCTTCAATGGAGAGAGTCTGTTATATTTTGTGATTCAGAACTATGCCAGCATATTCATAGCATTTGCTGTGGGTATTACATTGGCACTATAAGAGTGTAAACTCCTTGAGGGTAGGGACTAGCTGTCTTTTTCTTATTTGTATCCCTACTGCTTTATAAATGTTTATTATATTGTATTTCCAAAAGATACTCTTCTACTAAGGAAAGTTCTACATTTTTCTATTATTGAACAAAAGGCTATTAATATTATACTCTGCAATTTAGGCACAAGTCTGCCAGAAACAATTTCTATTTAACATTAATATATAAGCCATTTCAGCCTTAGAAATGTCCTAAATGGCATTATTCTAGCATGCCCTACCACCTGTCTGCCCCAAGACAATTTTAGGTGACATTTATAGTAATCTTAAAGAGAGGGAAGGGGAAAGAAACAAGCATTTATATCGCTCCTCTTTATTATTATTAAATGCTTCACAAAGAGCTCATTTGATCCTCATAACAACTTTGCAAGGCAAGTGCTGTCATTTTACAGTTTTACATTTTGCAGTTGAGAAAACTGAGTTTAACTGACTTGCCCAAGGTCGGTTGGTTGTTGTCCTTTGTTCTGGAAGAGGACCAAAATGATGCCACTATGCTAGAGTCAAGTTACAGTGTTTCAGATGGTGGTTCATCAAAGCAATACAAGCTCCAAATGCTCTACCACAGATCAAGCACAAACATTTGGGGTGGATTCTCGAAATTTGCTCATCTCAAGTTTCTTTTGAGCTACTTCAATTCTTCTTTGCTCATAGAGCACAGCACCTTCTCTGACGAAGGCACACCATTCTGAGCTGTCCTGTGCCTGTGTCTCCCATGTCATACAATCAATTCCAAAGTTCTTAAGTGAGACCTTGAGAAGAGTGTCCTTGTATTGCTTTTTCTGACCACCATGTAAGCACTTGCCCCGTGTGAGTTCTCCATAAAATAGTCCTTTTTGCAAATGTACATTTGGCATTTGAAAAACATGGCCAGCCCATCGTAGCTGCACTCTCTGCAGTAGAGTTTGAATGCTTGGGCAGTTTACTTCGAGAAAGGGCCCCAGTGTCTGGTTTCTTCTCCTGCTAGGTGATTTTCACAATCTTCCTAAGGCAATTCAGTTTCTTGGTGTGGCATTGATATACTGTCCAGTTTCCACAGGCATACCCAGGGTCACACAGCTAATAAGTATCTGAGACTGGAATTGAACTCAAGTCTTCCTGACTCCAGAACCAGCAATCTCTCCTGTGTGCCACCTAGCTATTCTTCTATTGTGCTACAAAAAGTACGGTATATAAAAATAGAGTTTCGGGTTAACATTCCAGAATAATTGAAGAAAAAAGTCACCATCCAATTCCTTCTTGGACCATCTCTTCAAGAAATCATCTGGACTCCTTCCAGACAGATCAATATCGAGAATTTCTACTGAATGAAAGTGGGGAAATATCTTCTGAATAATGGAAGCTGGTGCTTCCCTTTGAACAGAATTGAGAGTGCTTCCCTAGGGCAAGTCTTAAGCTAATCCTTTCAGGGGATAGAGAAGACAAGAGGATCTTTTTGTTCAACTTCAATTTTTATCCTTAATCCATTTCCTTATGAAAGATCTTTTCCTCCTTAACCTATCACCCACCTTTCCAAGGGACCTTTCTAAAAAGTCTGCAAAAAGGGCCTTTTTAGATCAGAAAAAATATTATTGCTTAATATTTTCAGTCTCACAAACAATAAGATTTTAAAAATATGCTTCTATACCATACTTTCTAGTGGTTTTATAAAATTTGAGAAATATTGTGTTTTTAAAAAGCATTTATTGACATAATCAACAAGGTGTGATTTTTATTATTTTTGTTATTATAGTCTATTACATTTTTTTGATTTTCCTAATGTTTAACAAACATTGTATTCCTGGCATAAGTCCAAATTGATTGTATTTTTTAAATATTTGGCTATAGTTTCTTTGACAACATTTTGTTCAGTATTTTTGCATGAACATTCATTAAAATAATTTTCTTTCTTTCTTTTTTGCTTTTCCCTTCCCCTCTGCAATTTAGGTATCAGCATCATAATTGTTTCAAAAAGAGTTTAGTATAATTCCTTCCTTCTTTTTTTGAAAGTAATTTATGTAGTATTGAATTTAGTTGGTCTTTGAATGTGTGATATCATTCTCTTACAAACACATCTGCTTGGATTTTCCTCCCCTTTTGGAATTCATTTACAGCTTGTTTGTTTCTCTGTTTCTTGTTGTGTTAATCTGCGTATCTTATATTTTTATAAGTATTCATCTATTTCATGTAAACTATCTGTTTTGATAGCATACAATTAGGAAAAGCAATTTATTTTATTTCCCTTTTATCTGTTGTGGTTTCTTCTTTTCCATGTTTTGATTCCAGTAATACAGTTTTCTTCTATATTAAAAAAATAAATTAGCTAAATTTTTTTCTATTTGGTTAACCTTTTAAAAAACTTAACTCTTCATTCTATTATTTCTGGGGGTTTTTGTTGTTGTTTCCAAGTTCATTTTTCATCTACGATTTTCAGAATTTGTTTTCCCTTCTCTCCTCTTAGCCAAATCCTATACAATCTTCATGCTTCATGGCTTAGCTTAAGATTTGCCATGAAGTCTACTTTGACCACTCCATCCCATAATGCCTTGTTCCTTCTCCCAAAGGGTAAAGCTTATTTTTCACCCTCTAAATTATGGACTACATTCTCACATTGTTTTAACTTTGTTTTGCATTATCAAACTCAGATAACATTAGCTAACATTGTTCCATATAGTGATTTAATGTTACAGAGTGCTTTCTTGGGCTTTGACTATCTTTCTCTCTCTAAATTATAAACTTACTCAAACTCAACTCAATTCACCAGACACATATTAAGTACCTCCTAAACATACTTAGGAGGCAAATAGTAAAGCAGTTGATAGAGCATTTGGACCAGGAATCAGGAAGACTGGAGTTCAAATTTGGCCTCTTTCGCTTACTAACATTGTGGCTCTGGCTAAATCTCTCAACCTCTATGTTTCAGTTATTCTACCCCATCTGTAAAATGGGGATAATGATAACACCTACCTCCCAGTGTTATTGAGAGAAAAAATGAAATACTATCTGTAAAGTGCTTTGCAAACCTTAAAGTAAGTATTCTATAAATGCTGCTATTAACACCACCACCATCATCATCATCACCGTCATCATCATCACCATTGTCATCATCATCATCATCAAAACATCAAGCTAGGTACTAGGAATATAATTATGAAATAAGTCTTAAAATTATGAATTTTTATTATTATTAATTATGAAATTAAATTTAGTATTAAATGAAATTAAAATTATTAATTATGAAATATGTCTTAAAATTCCTACCCTCAAAGAAATTATGATCAAATAATAGAGTCCATGTGAACATATAAATTATAATATGGGGTGGGGTGATGTATAAGTTGTGAAAAAAGACTTTACTAACCACTCTGATTTTCTTGAACTTCCTTACTATTGAGAGGAGTCCTGAGAATCAGAATGAGCCAATCAGGAGGCCAACTGAGCATCCCTTAAGTTTAACATACCAGAGATCCTTTGCAGTGTTTCCTTGCTGAGCCTGGTAATCCCTCAGTTGTTCTGGCAACCACAGTACTGACTTAAGCTGGTTCATACCAGCTCTTACAGAAAGAACTAGCATAGGCATCCTAGTTCTGGAACCTTAGGGATTTTTCAGCCTGACCCTCTTCCTTGTTCCATGTAGGCATTTCATGATCTCTGTGAAATGGCCCCTCCCTGGGAAATAGAAACTGAATCTAAGGGATTGTGTACCTGATTGGGCAATGACATGGTGGGAAAATCAAACCCACAGTGACAATACCTGATGACATGGCCATTCCCAACCAGCTTTGTAGTTTCTCTTTGTCTTTATGATCTGTGTAGCCTAACCCCCCAAGGGAGCTCAGTTCTGACTGTAGCTCCACACGCATGCATGCCTGCCACTTTGAGAGAGAATAAACATGCATACAACCTAATTCAGTTTGTCTTTCTTAGACCAAACTCTGGAGGTTGACAAAGTGCAGAGGAGAGGTCCTGACAAAAGGCTATGAGAGGTAATTTTCCACTGGGCATGGGGATGGTAGTGGTAACTCTTAAGTGGGCCTTGAAGGAAGAAAACAATTTTAATAAATACAAAGATACCTGAGGAATGGATGTTGGCCAGTATGAATGTAAAAAAAATGGGAGAGAGCATGATGTAACTGGGAAAGCTTAGTTGAAATAGAATATGTGACAGGGAATAGGGATTAGGGACTAGACCTATGATGCCATGAAGATAGGGACCTCTTGAATGAGGAAACTCCCTCCACCAATGCAAGTTGGGAATATCTCTGTAAATTATAGTGAGAGGGATATGTAGAACAGTGACAAGTTAAGTGACTTATGTCAAGTCACATAGCTGGTATGTCTTAGAGAGGGGATTTGAAACCAGGTCCTCCTTGCTTCCAGGGAGGCTCTCTGTCTCTTTGCTGTCTCTCTGTTTGACTGGAAAATAGTCTGTAAAATCATGAAAGGAACCATGTTAGCCTTGAGTACTGAGAGGAGAAGTGACTTGCTCGGAGTCATATTGCTAGGATTGGAGCTGAGCATGAACCCACCAGATCTTCTTGGCTTTGAGGCCCATTCTCTCTTCATTATGCCAAAATGCTTATCTCATGACATATACCACAATCAGTTTTGCAGACTTAAGGTTGCCATTTTTTGATCTCTACTGGTAAATGATAAGAACCTCAAAAACTTTGCATGAAAACCAGAGTAAAACAATGTAAAGGGACTGAATGAAAAGAGAAATGACCAGCTGGCTCCTTGTCAAAAGCTCTAGAGTTTTTCGAGCATACATATGATATCCCAGATTGTATATTAAGTGTCTGTATTAAACTAGGCCTACACATTTCATAAAAGAGCTCCAATACCAAATCATCTTAATTTTCATGATTTCTCTGTCAATTTTTTCAATTTTGCCATATAGAAAGGCCAATAGAGAGAGACTGAGTGATGGTGTGAGGTCAAAGAGGTACTTTAGAACATCCCAAAAGCCCACCAAAAGTTCCATCAGCATTTTGTGAAGTGAAAGGTATAAACTTGAACTTAGTTCTGTTGAATAAAACTATGCTTAAACTAAAGGTGTCTGAACCCAAGGGGGTTTGGGGTTTGGCAGATCATCCCAAACAATTGTTCAGATATTTAAAGAAGTCAATAGAATCCAAAGCACATTTTGCCAAGGATTTTTTTCCCTTGATGTGCAAAACTGTGTACATTTCAAGAGGAATGAAATCCATATGTTTCTAGATCACTTTCATGTAACTCTCTAAAACATCACTGCGCAAAGTGCTTGTCAATGTCCAAGAATTTTTTTTTTAAAAATGACTCTCTATTAAACAGGAAGTTATAATTTGTTCTTGGTGAAAGAATTCACAGAGGTGTGAGTCAGGATGAACTAAATTCAAGTAGATTTAGAATTTCGCAAGATGGATTCCTTGGCTCCTTTATTGGAAGATGTGCTCTTCAGATCCATGGAACACAAGTACACACAAGCATCTACCACCATGAAGTCCTGGTTTTCTAGCGCCATATCATCAGGTTGGTGACCTAACCAGAGGAGTATGGATGAAACAGGGGCAAGTCAACTTAGACTAATGTAGAGCTGGAAAGGACCTTGGAGGTTAATTACCTTCTGTCAAAAGCTCTTTCATTTTACAGAAGGGTAAAGTAAGACCCAGAAAGGTGAAGGAGACATGCCCATTATCACACAACTAGCAAATGACACAGCCGAATACTGGAAGATAGGGCTTCTGATGTCCAGCGTTTTGGCTTTTCCATTATATCACACTGCCTATCTTCAGACCAATCAAAAGTAATTGAGCAAAGGAAAAATCATCTTCTATGCTGTGCTAAGCACTTTACAAATATTGTGTTATTCAATCCTCACAACAGCCCTGGGAGGTAGGTGCTATTATTATCCCCATTCTATAATTGAATAAACTGAGGTTAAGTGACTTGCCCAAGGCCACACAGTTAATAAGTATCTGAGGCCGGATTTAGGTCTTCTTCACTAAAGAAAGGCCCAGGCTCTATCCACTGGACCACCTAGCTGCTCACTATGTGCCTGGTTCCATACCAGATGACAAAAGACTGAAACACACACACATACACACACACACACACACACACACACACACACAAAATGGCACTATGGTTTTTGACCTCAGGGCACTTAATCAGTCTAACATGGGGGTGCTCTGTGTCCCTCACCCACCACATCAGTAGAGTTAGCCTCCTTTGACTGGCTAACTGCCTTGTGAGAACATGCTGCTTCTTTGTTGCCAAGAGGATGAAGATCATAGTTCAATCCCTGCAGGGCAGACTGGAGAGGAAGTCTCCTTCTCTCTCTCTCTCTCTCTCTCTCTCTTTCCTCCCTTGATAAATGAGCCTGGGGGGTGTGTCTGTTCTGTGTCCTTTGTTTTCTTTTTTGGGGGCCAGCAGCGACAGCAGGCAAGAACTGGGAGTTGGAGTCATGGTGAATGTGGAGCCAGTATCCTAGGCAAGATGGCACAACCAGCCTACGTGGGAAGCCCTGAAAAGCCAGGGTGCCTGGGACTTGAGCCTGATGTAGAAGGGGAAGTGTTTAGATTGGGAACGACAAGTGGGCTCTACAGGAACAGAACCAAGCCTAGTAATCCCACTGCTCTCCCCAGAGACTGGGGTGGCAGTGGTGGAGGGGAATGGAGATTATGCCTCCTATGTGTGGGGCATGTAAATTTGTATAGTTGGGATTATGCTTTTAGAGTAAATATTTCTTTGTAAAAGCTAATCGGACTGTTAGTGGATTAATGGAACTGGGATGCAGAGGACACTGATTAGGCTTGGGAGCACAATGGGTGAGGTTTGGAATCATTTGCAGAGAGCCCAGGTGCCCCCCCCACCAAAAGCTACAAGAGAACCCTAAGGGTTGGTGGAAAAGAAGCAAATGCAAGAAAAGCCCAACCTGGGGGTGAAATAAAATGTAACACACCTGGCCTTCTGGCTGTGGGTGCCAGGGGAGTCAGTGTTATACATGTGGGCCAAACTGGGATACAAAAGAGCAAAAAACCCTCATTAAAAAAACCAAAAAAACAAAAATTGGCACTGCCTACTTATTTCTCCTGTGGGATTTGGTGGTAATTATATCTAGCATATAAATCCCCCTCTGCCTTTTTTTGAGGGTTGGAGAGTTGAAGAGGTTTGGAGAAATCATTAATCTGCTGGTTACCTGAATTATAAATGAATCGACTTGAGCTGCTATCAGAGCTTCATCAGGCATGGGGATCCAAACCCCTTGATAGTTCTAGAAAAAGAGTCAAACGAATAGCCCAGGGACATCATGAAACAGTTTCAGAAGCTAAAGAATGACAGCTGTCATTCTCTCGCATATAGCCAAGTAAATCAATCCTTTCCTCTAGCTTCCTTGCATCTCTTATTCCTTGGCATCTGGGGCCTGGGAATGCCTTGTTTCGTCTCCTCATGCCCTGACTTCTCCAGGTGCTTAGATCTCTGTGGCTATATGGCCTCTGTGCCATACCAGTGTCTAGAGCCTTAACTAGAAATTCTGGTGTCACTGGCAAATTCAGCTGAGCAATGTGTGGTGTGGGGAAGATGCAGAAGTGAGGAGCTGATGGACAGCCTAGCTCCAGCCTCAGTCAAACTGGGGTAATCTGGCCACTGGAAAATCTAGTCTATGGGTCTGGAAGGGGAGGAAGTCCTTAGAGGAGCTATGTTGAGGCAATCCTAGGGGTTATGATGCTATATTGTGGTGTGGGCTTCTGCAACATCATGAGGGGAGATGTGGGAATAGCCATCTATATATATTTCCTCGGTATATCTCCTTCAAAGGAAAAAAGTACACATGTTGGCTAACTGAGGCCCATTTACCTTGTACTGAGTACAACTCTGCCAACCTTGAGTAATCGGCCTTTTTGTCATGCCCCCTGTCCTTGAAAGCCTTGTCCTGAAGGAGAGAGTCATCTGAAGCAGGCCGTCATATTTTTAATCTTTCACTAAACCTGAATAAACATGCAACTATTGAAGAATACTTCCAAGGATGTTATTGTGAGCTGGACCCTGGTGTAACATGTGAGTTCTGACACAGGCCCACCAGATACCTTGAGTGGGAACAAACATACTACTTGACTGCTCTCTTGAAAGCACCGAGGGATTGTCCAGCAAATAGAGACAACTATCAGAGACGAAAGAGAAGTGCCCAGGGAACCACACTGCCCAACTGCACACCTAAGCCTACCTGCTTCTATCCTTTGCTCTCTTCATCTTGGATTTGAATTTGCACCATCTGAAGGACAGAGATGCCATTTTCTACTAGCACATGACTTCATTGCTTCTGCCGCTTAAAAGCTACATACAAGAAGCATCTACATGAACAAAATGCCAGCACTCTCCTAGCACACCTGGCCACATACGATTTCTTCAGCCCTCCACAGTTTCGTTGTACTGCTCTCTTGTGTACTAAACCTTAAATCTTCCCTGGCCATACTACCCACCATAGAACAAAAAAATTGGAAGAACAAATTTGCCATGAGTGTACAGATTCTCCACTTACAGTTCTATAGCTCTGTTACCCATATGTCCTTTGTGATAATGACCTTACCCTAACAATATCTTGAAATATTGATTAACCCATTAATTTTTTCTGTTCGATTCGACAAACACAAATACCTACTATGTGTCAGGCACTGTGCTAGTAATCACGAATACAGAAAAAAATGAAATTGTCCCAGTCCTCAAGGGTCTAATTTTTACTAGGGGGAGAGAGGAGAGAGAAAAAAGAGATAGAGACAGAGAGAGTGGGGGGGGGGGAGACAGAGAGGGAGGGAGAGAGGGAGGGAGGGAGGGAGGGAGAGAGAGAGAAAAGAAGCAGTAGCAGAAGCAGAAGAAACAGAAGCAGAATCAGAAGGAGAAGGAGAAGCAGAAGAAGAAGCAGAAGCAGAAGAAGCAGAAGCAGAAGAAGCAGAAGAAGAAGAAGAAGAAGAAGAAGAAGAAAGAGGGAGAAAAGGAGAGGGAGAGGGAAAGGGAAGAAGGGAGAGATGGAGGGAGAGAGACAAAGAGAGAGAGAAATGGTGTGTAACAAGTCAGGTCAGGATTGTGGAAGAAATGACTCCTGAACATAACCTTAAGGAAGCTGAAGATTCTCAGACGCTGATATGAGGACATACATCTCAGAAATGGAGGTAGCCTGAACAAAGGCAGAGAGAAGCTAGGTGTTGAAGTGTTTGGAGAGGAGGAGAAAGATGTGAGAGATATTGAGGCGGTAGAATGGACAAGATCTGGCAACTAATTAGATGTAGGAGAAAGAAGCAGGAAAAGGGAAGGATAACTCCAAGTTTGTGACTATGGGTTATTGTGACAAAAGGGGTCCATTCAACTAAGCTAGGAAAGTTAGGAAGAGGATCAGGTTTAGTAGGGAAAAGATGAGGTTTTTTTGCAATTTTGTATCCTACATTTCCCTTAAGGATATGACAACAGTTTATTCTGTTTCCACCAGGTAGCTTACAGGATCTAAAATTCATTCAAGTCATTAGCACACAACTTGTTTTTCAACATTCAACAGCTCAGACAGCAGAATCTATTGTTTCTAATAAATCATTGTTTCTTCCTTTGTGATCATTACATTTGTGTTCTTAAAAGGTATGCTGTTGGAAAATAAGTAAAAAGTGGAGACAAAGGGTCTTTCAACTTTCCTAAATCCCAGGGCTTTTTTGTAGATTAAAGAAAGATTAAACGGAATATGTTAATCTTGAATTTAAAACAAGTCATTTTTTTCTTGTTGTTGCTTGACAAGGTTTTGAATCAGAAAATAAACTCCCTCCCCCCTCCAAAATGTTCCAGAATGGTCACAGACCAACATTGGGCATTTGCTTTTTATAAAAATTATTTTTGACTAGTCAAGTGATGTTGGAATCCACTTGAAAAAGATTTCAAGCATTAATGCTTTGCCCCAAACCACAGAACTCCAAACCAGGGTTTTCTGGATAAATAAGAAATTCTCTGAGGGTGTTTACATATATTTTGGATACTGGTAAATAATCCTATTCAACAAGGATGTGTTAAGCACCTATTAAGTGTCAATACTGTTAGGTTTTGGAGATACAAAGAACAACAAAACATAATAACATAACATAACATACCATAACATAACATACCATGCCATAACATAACATACATAACAACATAACAGTCTTTACTCTGAAGGAGCCTATTCTAAGCATGAATCCACTCTTTGTTTTTTCCTTTCTTGTAACCCCACAGTGAAGTTGGATTTGAATGGCTCCATCTATAATCTCTCCCCTAGTCCTTCTGGTAATCTTCAAAAGTGTAGGTGAGATTAAGTAAACAGACCACCTCATTTTCAGAGACTTGGTTACAGTGGGAGGAAAGTGAGGAATGATGTCAAGGCATTTTGAGATTAAGAAAATGGGACGAAAGAGAAGTCACTTTGAATAGTCTCATTTTTTCCCAGTAAAGTAAGAGAACTTCAGCTAAAAAGAGAGAAGGAGAAAGGAATTTAGGAGGCTTGGAGGAAGAGAGAGTTTGAAATCAATTCTATGACAAATGAGATAGGGAATGGATTAAGGATGAATTAAAGGATTGCCTTGAAAGATTTACATGAACTGATGCTGAATGAAGTGAGCAGAACCAGGAGAACATTGTATACAATAACAGCAACATTGTGTGATGATCCATTGTGATTGACTTAGCTCTTCTCAGAAGTACAATGATCCAAGACAACTCCAAGAGACTCATGATGCTATCCACATCCAGAGAAAGAACTATGGCATCTGAATACAGATCTAAGAATACTATTTTCACTTTTTTTTCTTTCTCATGGTTTTTACCTTTTGTTCTCATTCTTCTTTCACAACATGACTAATATGGAAATATGTTTAACATGATTGTATACATTTTAATCTATATCAGATTGTTTGTTGTCTTGGGGAGGGGTGGGAGAAAATTTGGAACTCAAAATCTTATAAAAATGAATGTTGAAAACTGTCTTTACATGTGATTGGAAAGAATAAAATACTTTAAGTGTGGGTCAGGGAGGAAAGACTCCCTTAGAGTCCAGTTGAGGTTGGATAGCCTTTAAGGTTGGATTGCATTAAGAAATGTGACTGATCAGTAAGGTTGTGGAATACTGTGTAGCTTTATTCATCAGCTCATGCAGATCACAACCTATGAATGGTAGCCTCTGTTACGTAACTTTTATCAATGGCCCCCTTTAGGTTCGACATAGGTGCTAGACTCAATACCTAGTATTTCACTCTCTTTGTCTTGTTAAAGAGAAGATACTTATGGAGCACAGTCTTGTTAGTCTGTTAGTTCCTCCTTCTCCCCTGGTTATAATATCTTAGTTTACTTTATATATACTTTGTATTTGTTCATGTGTGCATGTTGTTTTCCCAGATAAAATGTAAACTCCTTGAGGACAGGGATTATTTCTTTTTCATCTTTATATCAGCAGCATAGTACCTTGCACATAGTAGGCACTCAATAAAGGCTTACTGAATTGAACTGAATAAATAATTCCCAAAAAGCTTCCCAAGAAGAGCCATGAATGAATATCTGTAAATGCGCTTCCCAGAGGGTCTCATCATTCCAAACAAAATGAAGACTATATTTTTCATAGTCCTAAATTGTGATAGGGATCATATGCTGTATGGCAGAATAAAAAGTAATTTCATCTCAACAGTGAAGTATGGCCTGGCAAGCAATAAAAATAATTTTTTATCCGGGAAAGATTGACAAAAATTTATACATCTCTTTTGAATAGTGTGAAAATTTAGGGCATAAATTATAAAAGATGTTTATCTCTTAAGTCCCAAGTTCTTATTACCCATGGGATAAAACAAATTTATTCTACAGGATTGAAATAATTCAAACTTATTTAGTACTTTGTAGCTCATAAGTTATCTTCATATATAATAACTCTTCTGCTTGTCATGATTACCTTAGGAAGCATGTTGGAAAAGTATTTTTTATGGTCTTTTTACAGATGAGGAAACTGAGGCCCAGGGAAGTAGGACAGCTTGTCCAAGATCACACCATTGGTAAGTCATGGGGCCAATAGTGAATCCAAATGAAATGTTCTCTCTGCTGCCTCACACTGGCAAAACAAAATTGTTCTCTTTCAAACTCTTCCTTGCCCCAACATTTCTGGTTATTACTAAAAAGTACAAAACTTAAATGATTCCAATACGCCATAACTTCTATGAGTATAGGGACTGTATAACTTGTTTTTGCATTTCCAAATTCTAGCACAGTGCCATGAAAAATACTAAGTGCCTAATAAATGTTTGTTGATTTGAATGATGCTGGATATTGGAGACATTTGCCTTCTTTTTCATTCATCTTCCCACCAAGAGATCCATCAGAAGTCCTAATAAACACTGATGTTGCTAGATCAGAGGAGCTTTAGTCAAGGCTTAGCTCAGATTCTGCTTCCTATAGGAAGCTTTTCCTGATCCTCTGGACTGTTAATGCTCTCCTCTTTCAAGCAATTTTGTATTTACTTATCCACGTAAATTCTGTACTCTTCAGTAGAATGCAAGATCCTTGAGGAAAAGGATTGCTTTTCATCCTGTTTTAGGATTCCTGAAGCTAGCAATAGTACCTTGTACTTGGTAAATGTCTGTTGAATGGTTGAGAAAAAGGAAGAGAAGCAGAAATAAGCAGAAAAGGGAACATAAGGAAAAAGTGAAGAAAAAGGAGGTGAATCCATTTGGTTTAAGAATGCTCAACTTTTTCCTAATGAGGGACTATGTTAATTTCTTTTAATTGCACAAGCATTAATAAGTGCCACTCTTCCAGGGATACAGACACAAAAGACAAATGGCCACTGCTGGATAGCTTACATCTAACTGGAGCTCACAATCTTCTTAGTGACTTTTCATGTAGGGGAGAAAGTGTGCTTATGAGAGTGAAATTCGATCACAAGATACAGCTGTTGTAGCCACACGCACCCACACACCCAGCTCCGTGAACAATAACATTGAGTGCATGATGGTGGCAACCAGGTCAAAAGTATATGTGGATAGATAGATTAAAATCTAGAGATACACACACACACATGCACACATGTGCGCGCACGCACACATACATAGACACATGCACATGAAACCAGATTAGGCATCAACATTCCCTGGTTAAATGTGATCTACTATAGTGGGAAGATTCATGTCTTACAACATCCAGAAACTAGATAATCAGTTCCCAAAGAATGAAGAATTGACTGTAGCTCTCTTTCTAAGATTCTTCAACCTCTTTATATCATAACTGTTAACTTCCTTGACTGACTGCACCACATGCTAAATCTACTTCATTGTTTTCAAAAGAGCTAAGTGGCCCATTGCTATGTGAAAATAGGCCAACAATATCAGAGAAATTAGAGGAGATACAACCAAAAATAACCCCAAAATACCTCCTATGAATTTGGAAACCAGCTATCTCCCCATTTGAAAAATGGGAGCAGGCTTGAAATTTTCTCAGAGATTGAAATGCTCTTCAAAAGGTCATAAGGAGTAGCAATAGTAATAGTAATATTAATAATATTATTAATAATATTGTTAATAATATTATTAATAATATTAATAATATGTTATAGCAACTTCTCAAAGCAGGAGACGGGAAATGTCGTGGAAAGAATCGGGAGGTCAAAAGAGTTATTGCATTGACATCACCACTTACTTGCTACGTGACTCTGAGCATGCTGCTAGACTTCTTTATGCCTTAGTTTTCACATCTCTAAAATGGAAATAATAATATTTGCAACACTTAGCACAGTGCCTGGCACATAGTAGGTGCTTGATAAAGGTTGATTGAATTGAGGTGAATTGAATGCAGGGTTATTTTAAGGAAATCACTTTGTAAACCTGTAAGCTCTGAAAGTTTATTTGATTCTTAAAATTGTGATAGCAGATAAGTAGAAATCATGTCCTTCTGCCTGACCACACATATTATTTAAATATGAGGAAATTGAGATTCAGATTCATTATCTTCAGTCACATGATTAGTTCTAATCAGAGTCAGGGAGTCAGGAATGTAATCCAACTCTCCTGACTCCCTTCTCTGTGCTCCTGTCAATGTACCATAGCAACTGAACGGTATTCTTCATATTATGTTAGCCAGGGAATTGTATCCCTTTCTTTAAAACCAGGTCAAGTATAAACTGTTAAAAATGTCCATGCCACCATGCAGAGTACTCTGTATGCAGCTTTCAAGTCCACCCAAGGAAACGTCAACCTCTGCTGGTACAGAATGGAACACTGGGTGATAGAAAGACCCAAAGGACAAACTTTAACCACTTGTGACCAATTGAAATCAGTTATTACAAAGAGATTCTAGGCCAAAGGTTTTTAACCTTGGGTCCTTGTACTTTCAAGGGATCCATGGATAGACTGAAGGGAGAGAGGTCTGTGAACTTGCGTGGGAGAAACAATTACATCTTTATTTTCATTAGCCTCTAACTAAAATTTAATATTTCAAATCTGAAAGCAAGCAACAACTGTTCTGAGAATGGGGCCCATTGGCTTCACCAAAGGGGTCCCTGATATCAAAAGGTTAAGAGCTCTTGTTCTAGAATATTTTAGGTAAACAGACTCCATGATGAAAATGCCTTGTATTTGTTTTGTGATTAAATGTGTGTATATATGTATGCAGTACACATATTTATACACATGTGGTATACATATATGTATATACATATGTATCGTGTATGTGCACACATGTATGTACATTCACAGAGAACAATCAATCACAATGTCAGTTTTCTGCCAGCTATGAACTACAAGGACCTTGAAGCTACCATATACATATACAGGCACATATACACAGACATACACAGCACACATATTTAAATATATGTGTATATAAACACACATACATATAAACATATATATATAGATATGTGTATATATGCACATATACATACACATATGTATACACACAATTATATACTTACATGTATACCTACTTGCACATACATATGCTGTTCACCCTGTTAGAATGTTGCCTTGTTTTTTATCTCTAAAGCTTAGCATTATGTTCTACATCTGCCACATAGGAGGCATTTAATAAATGCCTGTTGATTGGTTGGTTTATTGACATGTGAAGAGATCGTTCCAATCCTCATAGAACTCCCCAGACCACAGTGTGGTTTTATGAGAAGACCAATATCTGGGAATCAGGAAACCTTTGGCAGTTTAGTATATCCCATGGTCTCCACCCCTGGGGGTAGCATCCTGGGCTGGTGACCTGTGCTTCCTAGTTGATTTGAGGGTGACATTCGGGGTGGTTGCCCTTGTTGACGAAATTAGCAGTTACAGCTCAGTTCTTGGTCAGCACTCCCACAATGTCTAAAAGAATCTTTGTTAGAAAAATGTGCATCTAGTGTCAGGGCCAGGTATTCCTTTCCAGGGGCTCATTGACTACAGGGAGAAATAGCAGCTTCAGCATCCCTGTAGTTCATAAGCTGGGTAGAAATCTGACATTGTGATTGATTGTTCTATTAAATCAGCTCTTTTAATTGTTTCATGATGTACTTTAATTATATGACCCCTCCAGCTGTTGACAGAAGCCCTGCTCTTAAATGTTCCTTATCAATTCAGCTGGAGAGCTTCTGGAGAGAGCTCGGACACCCCTGAACACCTCTTGCTATCACATTACACATGCAGCCCCACCACCAGGAGCGTTGCCTGGCAACAGCCTCAGCCTTTCCACTTACCAGATAGGAGAGAAAAATAGACAACCAGTAAAACCCCAGCATAGTCATTTCTCATCCCATTTGTGGCAGAGAATAAAGTGAATCTTCGGCTTTAATGGTATCTCTAAACTGCAGCCCGAAGATATTTTTGCTACAAAGAGAGAACCATTAGTATCTACAGCACTTCAAGTCACAGGCCTAGTTAGGGCCTCTAGCTGCCCTCCTTCAGATACTGTTTCATACTCAGGAGCCCAACAAGTCATCAATAACCCTGATAACAGAGTGGCTACTTAAGGAGATGCGAGTGGGAAAAGATCTGACAGCTCCCAAGCTTGTGTAGACTCATGAGTAAGTTATAGATGCTCTGAGTTGGAAGGACCAATAATCCAATTACCTCATTTTGTAGATATAGAACAAGAGAGACAGACAGAGACAGACAGAAAAACAGAGAGAGAGAGAGAGAGACAGAGAGACAGAGAGAGAGAGACAGACAGAGACAGATAGAGAGAGAGAGAGACAGAGACAGAGACACAGAGAGAGACAGAGAGACAGACATAGAAAGAGAGACAGAGACAAAGAGAAAGAGACACAGAGAGGCAGAGAAAAAGAGACAGTCACTCAGAGAAAGAGAGATGGTGGTAGAGAAAGAGTAAGAGAGAGAAAAAGAGACAGAGACAGAGAGACACAAAGACAGAGAATGAAAATGAGGGACAAGCTGCCTCAAATCTCTTCCCTCTCAAGTCTGTCCTCAGCTGTCAAAATTATCTTTCTAAAGTCAGTTTAGACCATGTTAGCTTCTCACTCAATAAACTTTAGTGGTTCCCTACTACCTCCAAGATCACAGAAGAAATCCAGCATTTAACATTCAAAACCCTTCAAAAGCCCTTCACAGCCCCTTTCTAACTTTCTATTATTCTTACATTTTATTCCCCTACATGTACTCTGATATCCCATGATACTCATCTCCTTAGTGTTTTTTATACAAGACATTTCATCTTCTAATTCTATGCATTTCCACTGGTGTCTCCCATGCTGAGAATTCTCTCCATTCTGATCTCCATCTCCTGGTCTCCCTGGTTTCTTTCAAATCCCAGTTCCACCTTCTATAAGAAGCGTTTCCCAATTTTGTATATTTCTTATTTGTAAATAGTTGTTTACATGTTGTCTCTCCTGTTAGACTGGCTGCCCAGTGAAAGCATGGTTTGTTTTTTGCCTTTCTTTGTATCTCTATCGCTTCGCACAGTTGTTTGGCACATAGTAGTCTTTAATAAATGTTTGTTGACTGACTGAGAGTATGGACCTTGAGGTCAGAAGACCTGGATTGAAGTTCTGACTTTACTCCTTATTAGACCTCGGCCAAGCTTCTTTACATCGCTGAACCTAAATCTCCCATTTCTAAAATTTCATGAACTACCTCCCTGGGTTTATGAGGAACAAACTTGATAATGCATGCAGACTGCTACAGAAATATACTTTTTTTCCCTTAGTAGATTATTGTATCGTACTCAGGGGCCACCATCTCCATGAAGCCTCTATTTATATTTACCTTCCTAGTTATTACTGTTTTTTTCCTTTTTCAAGCTACTTTGCCTTTAATTATGTTTGTATAGTTTATATTCTCTACCTCTTCCCTTAGCTTCCAACTAATAGAATGAATCATAGGATGACAAATTTAGAGAGGGACCTCAGAGGCAGAGGCCATCTAGTCCAGTCCCCTCATTTTACAGATGAGGAAATGAAAGCCGGGGAGGCTGTGACTTGTTCAAGGTTGTACAGGTCATCGGTGGCACAGCTGGAACTTAAAGCCAGATTCTCTGACTCCAAATTCAGTGTTTTTTTGAGTGTGCCACAAGTGTAAGTTCCTCAAGGACACAGCCTTGTTGTCTCCAGTCTGGAGAATAGTACTTCATAATTTGGAAATTCTAAATATCTGTCTCCCCAACTTGCCCCCCTCCCCATGTTTTATAGGTAAGAATACTGAGGTGAGTGAAATGAATTGTGCAAGGTCACACAGCACAGAAACGGCAGCACCAGAACCCAAATCCTTCTGACTGCACATCCAGATTTCTTTGCCTTACAGTGTACTGTGTCATGGTTGCCTCCCAACAACACGGGAGGTAGATAGTACTGTCATTTTTACTCTTAGCTAATCAAACTCAGTTCTAATTAAGCCCTGGCCTAAGGTCACATGGCTAATAAGGGACAGATTAAGGACTCAAACTTAGATCTTTTGGATCAAGACCTAATGGTCTTTCCAGTATATGCTACTTCATGCTTATACCAGGGAGGATAGTGCTTTGAGACACTGCCCATACAAATGGTAGAGGGTGAGATTCAAGGTCTTTAGAACATGTGAGGAAATCCACATATGTATCACAAACTTCTTAATCCTATTTATGAAAAGGTAAAGAAATTATCTAGGCCAAGAGACCAGCAAAAACTTACCATTTGGATCTTACAGGCTCAGACTGGCAGTAATTAAACTATGGGATCCCGGCCGGGGGAGGGGGGAGGGGAAGAGGAAAGGGGGGGCTTGGTGTGTGAGACAAATGGAGTGTCAGCAGAGGGCAGCAGAGAGTCACCTGAGCCTGTGGATGGACAGAGGCGAGTTCATTCCCAGGTGATCACTCTCTGAGTCTTCGGGTTCTTTCCTCCGTAAAATGAAGATAATAATATCCCTAATTTACAGGGATGTTGTGAAGGTCAAATGAGATAATGAATTTAAAGAACTCTTCAACTTAAAGCAGGATGAGGAGTGCTACCAATAGTATCATAAATTCAGAATTTCAGATCTGGAAGGGATATTAGAAGCTATGTAGGATAAACCATATCCGACCAACAATTTCTTCTCTGCCATTAGGGGGGAACGAATAAGCATTTATATAGCAACTGCTATGTTTTAGGGACTGCACTGAATATTTTTACAAATATTATTTCATTTGACCCTCACAGTAACCCAATGAGGTATAGCTATTAGAGGAAGTCTTCACATGCTTGGGGTGGACATCCTTCTAACTCACCAATGGGTTTGAGGCCTGTCTGTTACCCTCAGTCTGGTGTAGCCTGCCTACCTAGATGGTTTTACTGGAGTGTGGCTATTGCACATGCTACGGCTTCTTGGAGCCACAGGTGAGAGTGCGGTGACAGGTTGACCCCAAAGGTGGATAGGCAGCCCTGAAGAGGGCTCAGCAAACCCTCACACAAGCAGTGCTGGTCTTCTGTGAACACCTCATACACAGACAACATACATAGGGAGTGGTAGACAGGGATTCCTATTTTATGGTTGAGGAAACTGAGGCAAGCAGAAATTAAGTGACTTACCCAGGGTTACGCAAGTGGTAAATGTCTGAGGCTAGATTTGAACCCAAGTCTGCTTGACTCTAGGACTAGTGCTCTATCTGCTATATGGCTAACTCCCTCTGACATTACTGGCAAATGGTCATCTGACCTATGTTTGAAAGACTGTAGCAAGCAGAAATCCACAACCTCCTGACGCAGCCCATTCTTTACCAGAGTTTTCTTAACACTGAGCCCAAATGATCATTCTGCAAAGTCTATTAATGGGCCTACAAAGTCACTCTGCCTTTCTCATCTTGTACTTATGAAGTTGATTTTTAGGTCCAGTTATAGAATTTTCTATTTATTCTCATTCCACTTCATTTTAGTAGATTCAGCCCCTCATTCTAGCCTCTTGAGATATTTTTGGATCCTGACTCTATAATCCAATGTGCTGCCTCTTCTTCTCAGTTGTGAGACATCCGTTAATCTGTAAAGCAAAAATAAATAAATAAAGTTAACTGGGCTGCCTCAGCAAAGACCTTCTTTTACATTGGCATCAATCCATTGACGTCTTTGGTTCTGGTTCTTAATCTGCCTAATTCTCTTCCTGGGACTCTAGGCTTTTCTAGGTGAATTTTTACCTTATTTTTCTCAGACACAGGCCACCACAGCACTTTCTGGTCATTTCCAAACCTTGTTGATTGGTAAGATCCTGCTAATTGATAATCCTACATTGTAAGAAGACCTTAGTAGTAGTAAACATACCTGAGTATCTTCTTTTCATACCTTCCCCGCTACTTAATAGCTCTTATTCTAGAAAGCACAATCAAGTTAATACAGCAATTCTGGAAAGTAGGAGTCAATCAATTTACTTAGGAATCTACTCACTATGGATTTCCAGACCCAAACATTCTTTCCTGTCTACCACCCCCTATATATGTTGTCTGTGTGTGAGGTGTTCACACCTCTAGTGTGAGGGCTTGACGAGCCCTTTTTAGAGCTGCTCATCCACCTTTGGTGTCCATCTGTCACTCAACTCTTACGTGTGGCTCCAAGAAGCAATAGTATGTGCAACAGCCATATCCTGCAACAGCCATATGTAGGCAGTCAGGCTAAACCCATCAATGAGTTAGAGGGATATCTCCCCAAAGCATGTGAACACTTCTACCAGTGGAATAAATGGATGAGAACAATTTGTTCCAATGGCCATGGAGGCTGCTGAAGTAGCCACTGTGGAGTGTTTACTGCCTGGTCAGACACCTAAGATGCCAAGGACATCCACTACATCCTGGGTCATTTCCATCTTGACTTTTGTTCTGCCACTGGACCTTGATGCCTCTGGAAGAGAGAGTAGGGCTGATGACTTTATGCAACTCAGCCTCACTTAAGTCCAATTCGTGAGCAAGTCAAGACATCACCAGTGATGTCACTGGTCCTCTTTGAAAATGAAGGATGAACAACAACAACATGTCTGCCACTTTTAGAATGTAAACTCTTTGGGAGCAATGACTGTCTTAATAGCGTCTATTTCTAATTCCATTGTTTACCATAGTAAGCACTTGGTATGCAGTAAACACATGGTAAATGCTTTTTCATCAACTCCTTAATTCATTTATTCTCAATAAATCTCCACTAAAATTTCTTCATGTAGCTAGGTGGCACAGTAGATAGAGCACTGGACCTAGAGTCAGGAAGACTTGAATTCAAATCCAGCCTCAGACATTTACTAGCTGTGTGACCCTGGGCAAATCATTTAAACTTGCTCACCTGAGCTTCCTCATCTGTAAAATGAGCCGGAGAAGGAAATGGAAAACCACTCAGGGTCTTTGCCAAGAAAACCCCAAATGGGTTTGACCAAACCACAACCATTTCTCTACTCTCTCTACTATAATTTATAAATGAGGATATTATGTAGTATAAATTTCTCCATCTCAGCTATAAGGACAACATCAAGATATTACCAAATGCTTTGATGAAATACAGAAATACTATGTCAATGGAATTTCTCTGATTCACTGGTCTGTAGTCCTGTCAAAAAAAAAAGAAATTGAAGTTAGCCTGGCATAAGCTGCTCTTGTTGAAGCCATGCTGGCTCTTAGCAATCACTTGGTGATCTTAGTAAAAACAGCTTCCTTTTCTGCATGGTCATAACCAATCAATCAAATAAGAAGAATTTATTAAGTGCTATTACTTTAATAAGACATTCTAGAATTTTGTCAGAATTATAAATCAAGCTGCTAGCTTATAATTTGCATCCTAAAATATCTTCCTTTTTTTTTAAAATTGCAATAGCACCTGTCTATTTCCAGTTCTGGGGCAGATTCCTATACTCTATCAATGATGTCAAATTAGAATAGAAACAGATCCCTATTGGCATACATTAATTTAGGAAACCACAAATTAACATCATCTATGTCGTATAGTATTTTTATTTATTTTGTTAAATACTTTGCAAATACAGTTAAATTTGTTTCCATCAGGTTGTAGTTCATCCAAACTAATGCCTACCTGTCATTAAGAGCAGTTAGATGCTTTCTTAATGATCTCATCATTCATCTTGTGTTTCAGCTCCATAGTAACAATTTTTGATCATCTCTCCTACAAAAATAATTTTCCTTGGTAGAGTATACAGAATCCAAATAAGATTCAATTTTACCTTCTCTCTATTGTACATTATTATTTTACCCTCCATCCTAAGCAATAATCCTATCAACCACTCCCCCTTGATACTTTTCTTGTTCCCAATATAACTGTTTTTTTAAATCTCTTTTGTTTTCCTTAGCATATGCCATCAGGCTTAATGAATTCTGAAATTTGCTACCCCGGCCCTATTCTGACTTTAACTATGCTTCTCCCCTCTCATTTAGCCCTTGTCTCCATCTGTACATCCCCAGTAGTTTCTTCAGACAGCTCCTCATCAGAATTGTTTGACCTATGTCTTCAGCATTTCATTCTTGTGAGTTTCCCTTCTGAACTGACTTCCCTTCTAGAATTTTAGTTGAGAGGATTCTATTTATCCTTTCTCTGAATCCTTTAAATTCTATTCTCCCCAAATCTAGGATGAATGACAAACTATGCCTGGCTTGTCTCTTTTTTTCTGGTTCATGAATCCTAATATGAAGTGCTCACTTCTCTCTTTACCACCACGTCCCCCTCCCCACCCCGCCTTTCAAAATATGGCTACTGTAGCATGTGCGATTTCTCCAAGTTCCATGTTGTATTCCAAATTTCTCCATGTTGGTATGGTTGACACAGGTCCATAGTAGCAGTTCTCCCTCTTGCTTCCTCTACTTTCTGAAAGATAAAATGACCAATAAAGTTCCTGAAGATTGCATTAGGTGCTATGTTTTTGTTAGAGAGAGAACTCTAAAATAGATAGTTGAATAAGTGAAAGTTTCTTTTATTAAAGTTGCAGTTATTACTTTGAATGGAATATTACATTTTGAAAAATAATTAAACTTAATGCAGAAAATGTACTTCAATATTTCATGGATCCATGGCTTTATCTTGAAGAGGGCACCCTCTCCCCTAATATAGATTATTTCTCTGTAGGAGGAGGTCTTCATGAGATTTTGTGGCTGTGATAAATTTATGATCTGGAAACTAATATTCCAGGGATGAGCCTCTTAGCAACCATCTGGGTTGGTTTTGGGTATCTAGTTTGGTAGGATCATGTAAGTTTGTGATTTGATAGCACAGGCTTTGAGATCTCCAGAGTGAGCTCCATAAAATGATTAGCTTTTCCTACAAGAGGACTTTAGTAGGAGTGTAAGGAAAAGTACTGACATTATATACATGGCATCTTTGGCATGAAAATCTTTAGCTTGACTGTTTATGAATGAAGTAACACATGAAAAAATATTTATCAAATCTTTACTATGTGCTAAACATTCTCCTAAGCAGTAGGAATACATATACAAAAGCAAGACCATCCTTGCTCTTAAGGAATTTGCATTTTAATGAGGGGAAACAGCACATATTGGAAATTGCTTGATTTAGCCTGAGAGGGGAGCATTTGGGTTTGATGAGTCCCAGGCATGGTGAGTGGAGTCACAGAGGCACTGATTAAGGTTGATTGGTTGATTGACATAAACCTTCTAGTAGCAGTAGCAGTTTAATTGTAGTTCACAGTGGAAAGTCTGTATGTGTGTAAAGATGGGGGCAATGCAGTATGTAGGGCACCCAGGTAGCATAGTGGATAGAGCACTGGGCCTGGAACCAAGAAGGCCTGAGTTCAAATCTGACTTCAAAGACTTACTATATGTGTGTCCCTGGGCAAGTCACTTAACCTTGTTTGCCTGAGTTTCTTCATTTGTAAAATGAGTTTGAAAAGGAAATGGCAAACCACTCCAATATCTTTGCCGAGAAAACCCTAAATGGGTCACAAAGAGTCAGATAATGAGCTGGAAAAGGAAATGGCAAATCACTCAAGTATCTTTACCAAGAAAACCCCAAATGGGGTCATGAAGAGTTGGACACAACTGAAATGACTGAACAACAACATTGACAGCATGTGGAGGGAATTATGCACATCAGGTATATAGCTAGAGTATAATGTGAGGGGTACAGCTGGGGCTTGCCAGATGTTGTGGGTCATCTAGCCATTTGGCCTTGGCTTTCAGACTGCTCTTTGGTAGTTCTGAGTCAGCCCTGGGCACAACTGGGAAGTGCTTGGAATTCAAAGCTTAGCTCATTTAGCATCTCTCTGATGAGGCCTTGCCTGATCTCTCCAGCTGGTACTAGTGCTTTTTTTGTATTTCTATGTAAAATAAATCACATTTACTTTATATATACTTATATGTGTACCTGTTGTCTTCTGTATAGGATGCAAGTTTCTCAAAGGCAGGAACTACCTTCCTTTTGTATTGATATCCATAACACCCAGCACAGTGCCTGGCACATAGTAGGGACTTGTGATTGATCTTAGCCATTTGCTCTCCCTCTTCTGTTCTTTTTACTTCTCCTTGGGGCTCTTTACCTGACCCCAGCACCCATTGCTCTCATATTCTTTTTCCTTTTTCGATACAATTAAACCAATCAATTCAACAAAGATATATTAAGTATATATGATATATTAGAACTCCTTCTTGGTGCTGGAAGCACAAAATGGAAAAATAGTACATTCTTTATCCTTGGGAAAATACAGCTTATTAGGACATGGCAGGGAACAAGGATATGATGTACAACAGATAAGTACAATGCAAGGTAAAATGTGCTGAGGTAGAAGAAATCCAGTAAAAGTGCTAATCTCAGATGCATCATTCATAATATTGTTTATTCTTCATTTTTGAAGAGGGCCAGTGACATCATAAGATGGTATATTGACTTGCTAGTAAATTAGATTTAAGTCAGGCAGAGCTGCACAAAGTCATCAGCCCCACTCCCTCTTCTAGAGTCATTGAAGTCCAACAGCAAGACAAAAGTCAAAATGACGGGCAATGACCCAGAATGCAGTGAGTGACCTTGGCATCTTGGATGTCTGACCAAGCTGTAAGCACTCCACAGTGCCTGCTTCAGCAGCACACATTGTCTTCATCCACTGATTCCACTGGTAGAAATCTTCACATGCTTGGGATAGACATCCCTCTAGCTCACTGATGGGTTTGAGGCCTCTTACCGTTCACCTGGTTTAACCTACCCACCTAGAAGAGTTTTACTAGGGTGTGGCTGCTGCACATGCTATAGCGTTTTGGAGCCACAGGTGTGAGTTGGGTGACAAGTGGACACTAAAGGTGGATGAGCAGTCTTGAAAAGGGCTCAGCAAGCCTCACACCATCTATGCTAGGCTTCCCTGAACACCCCATTTACCCCTAATAAGGTCCCAAATGACTGAAGAGTCTTGATCTTCTAATATTCATTGAATTGCTATGAAAGTCTTAAATGGTAGCGAGGAATCATGAGGAAGGGAAGATTCTTTTTCAAGTCTTGAAACCTTTCCAGTACTCCAGAAATCAAGTCCTACAGGCTTATTGTATGTGCTTGGAAAACCAGGCATGATTCTGGAAAATTCAGACTGTTGTTTCAGGGAAAGAGATTGAATTGGCTTAGACGAAGAAGATACTTGATGTTAAATGAGCCTGCTCTTTCCAGAGACCAGAAAGTAAATGGGCTCCTTTTTTCAGAGTGGTAATTCTATTGTGCCTAGGGTACCACTTAAGAAGTAATTTACTAAATGGCTTAAAAATAATAAAGTAGCACAATCTCAAACTGTGTACTGAGTATAGAGATAAATTGATGCTTGTCAAACGACCTTGAGAAATGACAGACAGCTATAGAGATGGACCAGTCAAAGATTCAAGAAATAATAACTCACATTCATATAACACTTTAGGTTTTGGCAAATGCCTTCTTCACTATAACCCTGTACAGGGAGATAGTGCGAAGATTGCTATCCACATATAACTGATGATCAAAATGAGGCTCAGTGAGGCTAAGCCATGTGCCATAGGCCACACAGGTAGTCAGCTGATTTCAACTCAAATTATCTGACTCCTGGTTTATTGCTCTCTCAACTACACTATGCCCTGTGTCTCTAAGAAAAAAAAATAATATATATATGTATATGTATATACATACATATATGTATATGTATATACACACACATAAATGTGTATATATACATGTGTTGTGTGTGTATGTGTGTGTGTGTGTATGTTACAGTCGACAAGGATTTAGCATCCAAAATTAGGAATGAGGTAATTCAGTCACATTGGATGTGTCCAACCACTTTTGGAATATTGTTCAGATTTCTGATTTTTTTTTCATTTTACAAATTGAAGGAGATCCAAAGGATGATGTGAATAATGGAGAGAGTCCTAGAGGTTGTGACATATGGGGACTATTTGGCATAATGGGATTTTTAGCTGAGAGAAGGAAAGATTTAAATGGGCAGCAACTATAAAGTATTTGATAGGTTGTCACCTGGAAGAAGAATTTTATTGTTATATTTTGCATCAGAACAGAAAACTAGGCACAATGAGGGGGAGAAAAAAACTTTCTAACAATTCAGGGTGTCCAAAAATGGAATTGGCTGCCTCGGGAGGTAGTTGGCCTTTAAAAATCTCACCTCAAAGAGTTCCCTATATACTATAGAGAGAACAAACATTTATGAGAGAATTATAAAATAAGCAAGTGTTTGTTTGCCTGTAAGACAGAGAAGTGCTCTAGGACTTCAGGCAAGGGAGAAACCAGGATAGTCTCATATGGTTGAAAGGAGATTTTGTGGGCTATATTCATTTTGAGATGAATCTGGAAGAAAGAGTGTGGTTTTGATAAGTAGAAGAAATGAAAAAGAAATATTCTAGGAGGAAATACTATGCCATTTAGAGTCTATAGTGGCCATGGCCATCCAGGAAATGAAATGAATTACAAAATGGTTCTTAGTCCTGTTTAAAATCCTTTAATTCTACAATGTCAGTGCCTCAGAGTAGCAGAAAAAGGGCAGCGTGTTTGGCTCCCTGCTCTTTAGGAAGAGCCTAGCTTTAATTTCATATAACGCAGCTTCCTTCCTCTATTTTTTTTAAAAATCTTTCCATATTCCAATGTCCTGGCAGTGGTCAAATCTCTCCTAATTCTCTACCTCAGATTCATTTTCCCCAATAAAGCCTTACTTCTTTTTTCTTTTAAGAACACTTTATTGTCTCTAATAACCTGGAGCATGAAAAGGCCCTTTATCTTCTACTCCAGGAGGGAAATCAACCTACAATTAGAACACTCATTCACTGGAAACGACTAAAAAAATTTCTCTACTCTTAAAAAAATTTCTCTACTCTTTTACTCAAACATCTAATAAAAAACATTTGTACATGAAACCATAGATATCTATTAATATAGTTTGCTTTTCTTTTTAATAATATAATACAATCAGCAGCACGCTGATGAATGCTATAATCAATCATGATTCCAGAAGATTGAGCATACAACTTTCAAAACTATTCTGCTTATCTGCACTTCCTTTGGTTTTCCTTCTGTTCATTTGAGCTCATTAAAAAAATGTTTCCATGACTTGCCTTTCTTTTTCTTCCTTTTGGACAACCTTATCGTTAGTCTCCCTCTCCCCCATTTCTCAAACTGAAAAAACAAAAACAAAACAAAACCCTTCAAACAAGTATACTCAGTTAAATTCCCATATTGACTATATCTAAAAATGTATATCTCATTCTATACCTTGAGTCCGTCACTTTTCTGTTAGAAGGCTGTTGGCATGCTTCATCATCAGTCTTCTGGGATCATGATTGGTTATAGCATTCATCAGAATCCTTAAGTCTTTGCACTTAAAGTAAGAACATGCAATGTGTTTTCTAGGTCCTGCTCACTTCCCTATGAATCAATTCATAAAATTCTTCCCGTGTTTATCTGAAACTATCCCTTCTATAATTTCTTATGAGACAATATTGGATTAAATTCTGGTCCATATTTTTATATTTGTTTTATTTTTAAGTACTTGAGGGTGAGTGTATCTCTCAACCCTAAGCATTGGATGAAAATTTTATAGTCAAGTATCATGTCTTAGTAACTCCCACTCAGCTTCCTTTCCTTAGGTCCAACAACCTCAACAGACACACCTCCCTCTCCCTCAGCCTTATGTGAAACTCCCATATGTTTCACCAATTTGTCCCATCTATCAACCTCTATCAATCTGATATACCCTCTAACTTTTGTGCTTATCTTTTCTTACTTACCTTGACTTGTCTTGCCAACTATCTTGTTTTTTTCTTATTGATTCTTAAAGTTCTATTCCATAGTCTTCCATCCTTTTCTGTCATTCTTTGTCATCCTTGATCTTGCTCCACTTTCTACCTGTAAGTGGAATCAGGACAAGTAACTGGGATTGCAGATTGTTACCTTTCAAATTTTCCTCAATTTTCCCAAAAGTCTTCTCTGATTAAATTCACCAATCAAAAGTTCTCCAAGTCATCTATGTAAATTGCTTATCCTTTTTATTCAACTAAAGTCTTTTTACTCTCTTTCCTCCAACAAAAAGATAAAAGTAGTACACTAGCCTTTCATTTTAAATTTGGTATACCTTTATATTTTAATGATGTTTCTTGTATGTAGCAAATTGTTCTTATTCCTAATCTGTTCAGGTTTCTATGTCTGTTTTATGGGTAACTTTATCCCATTAATATTAAATCAGTATAATTGCTAAGTGTGTTTCTCTCTCCCTCAAATCCAATTATATTTTTTATTAAAAAAAATTGTAGTGCATGCCTGCAATTTTACTCAAGCCCATACTCTGATACCTAGATGCTATGTTTGCTATTATAATCTTTTATGTACTTCTATTATCTTATTAAAAATTTGATCCATAAAGTTCCTGTTCTTTCCACTCCTCCACTCCTTTTAGAAAATAACTTTAATCTATTACAACTTGATTTGAAAAAATACTAAGTCCCTTCATCTCCCTCCCTTTCTCCTTTTGCTACTTTATTCCTCTAGGAACCTGCCATCTGAACACATTTTGTAGAATTTATCTATACCTATTTTCTCTTTGTTCCATCAATAACCTTAAGACAAAGAAGAATTGAGGGTAATTGTGGCCCTTCCTTGAAGTTCGTAAAATTTCAATCACTATATAATGTTTTCATAATATATAGGCATTTTAAATATTGATTAAGTTGAATTTGTCTGCAGAGTTTGCATTTTTAAAACTCTACAGATCCCCAACTTTCTAAAAAAACATGAATGAGAATTAGTAATTGTTTTAAAAATCCATCTTTTTTTAGGAAGTAGGATTATGGAATTGGAAGTGAAAGGGATTTCTAGGTCATCAAATTCCTTCATTTTACAGATGAGCAAAGTGAAGACTAGGAAGGTCAAGTGACTTGCCCAGGTAACACAATTAATATTTGGAGTGGAATTTTGACCCGTTGAGTCAAAGTTTAAAAACTTTGCTTGCATAACTCAGTATTGTCTTATGGATTGCTTGGACAAATTCCAGATTCTGTCAATAGTTTATTAATGTTTCTGACTTCTTGCAGCCTTTTAAAAGTTGACTAGCTTTGTTTTTATGCCATTTTTCTTGCTTCATCTTGTATAATTTTAAAGGAATTGTTGCAACTTGTAGGTGAGACCAAGATATATAATAAAGACAAAAAGATGGGCCAGAAATTCCAAGAAATGTTTTGCTCTTCCTCTTCTTCCTCTTCCCCCCCTTTTTTTGTTTTTTTCTCTCTCCTCCCCCTCCTCCAGTCTCCATGACCATCATGAAATTTAAAGGGTGTGTGTGTGTGTGTGTGTGTGTGTGTGTGCAGGCAGAAAAAATGTATAGTGGAAACTCATTAATCCATTCACCAAGGTGTTTTTGTTTTTGCCTATTATATGCTAGGGTCTATAGCAGGTCCTGGGGTTACAAGTACAAGAATGAAACAATCCTTGCCCTCAGGGAGCTTATGATTAGGGGAAAAGAGCACATATACAGATAAGTAGATACAAAATATGCACAAAGTAATTTCCATTTTAGGGTACTAGCAATTTTAATGAGGCAGAAGAGCCATTAGAATAGTTCTGGTGTAGTAGGAGACACTTGAGCTGAGTCTCGAGGAAAGTTATGGATGCTATTAGGCAGAAGTGAAGAGGTAATTCATTTCAGGCATGGCAGGAGTAGCCTATGAAAAAGCATAAAAATGGGAGATTAAATATCGTGCATAAGCAATAGCTAGTACTCCTATTTGGCTAAAGTAGAGTTCATGGAACGGAGTAATATGCCATCAGACTAAAAAGGTGGGCTAGATTTGTCTTTAAATCTCTTTCATCATCTCAAGTTTGTACTTGATCCTAGAGCAGGCATCCTTAGCTTTTTTTGTGTCATGGACATCTTTGACAGTCTGGTGATGTCTATTAAATTCTTTTCAGGATAATTTTTTTAATATGTAAATAAAATTCATAGGATTATAAAGTAAATGAAAGGTTAGTGAAAATAAAGATGTATTTTCTTCTCATCTACGTACACAGATACCCTGAAATCTATTCATAAATTTCATAGATGAGAATCCATGCATCCCAAGTTAAGAATCCTTGCCCTAGAGGCAATGAGAAATAGTGGTTTCTTGAGCTTATATGAAATGTGTTTAAAGATGTACGTTAGACATATTAATTTGGCAGATGTGTTGTGGTTGGATTAGCAAGATATGAAGCTAAACTAACATTTATAGGACCAAAAAGAGTTGAATCATTGCATTCTCACATGCATATATGCACAAAGTTGATTTCTTGCCTTTTTCAAAGTAGATTTTTTTTTTTGCCGTAGCATCCTGCCCATAAAAAGTGCTTGATAAATATTCATGGAATGGAATGAAATTTCCCTACCATGGATGAATGTGTGTACAACAGCAGTTTTAAGAATCCCAAGATGATGTTAAATTTAGAATTATGTGTAAAAAAAAATCTGAAACAATCTTGGTACTAAATGCTGAAGTCTTTTCAGGTCTGGGTTATGTTTAGTCCTTGTAAGAGACTGGCCATAGAGACCCACAATGTTAAACAGGAGTCCAATTCTTATAGATTGTGATAAAGTCATTTATCATCCCAACCTTGTTATTCCTTGCATCATGAAAAAAATAATCATTTGTTATTGTTTCAATCCTTTCCTACTGTATGCTCTATATCTGGGGCACTGTTTTCACTAGTTTGGCTTCCTATGGCAGCTGTATCTGGATATGTTGCTTCCATGTTCAAGCTAGATTAGAATTCTTTTAACATTAGTAGAAAGAAGAAAGGGGTGAAGAACCCCATAGATAGCACCTGCTTCCTCAGCTATATTGGAACAATATTGTTATCTTGCTACCAACTCCTTCATAATTGGTTCTCGTTGGAGAGACATAGCATAATGATGATATGAGATAATAGTTCCATTATTAGTTGAAATGACTATGTAGGCATTCCTTTTCAACATAAGTTAAAATTTTTATCATCCATATTTCCAGGACAGAAAATAGCTTTCTGTAATCCACTTATGTGAAAGAAAGTGTATGTGAGCTTGGGCAAAAGTCACATCAAACTGCAAATGTTCTTCACTACTCGTAGGTATAGTCATAGTATTTAGAACTAGAAGAGACCTTTTAAATCATCTAGTCCAAGGCTATTTAACCATTTTTTATGCCATGGGTGCCTTTGATCACACAGGAAGGTTTATGGACCTCTTCGCAGAATAAGTTTTTTTTTTTTAATTGTATGCAATAAAATATACAAGTATACAAAGTTAATAATATTGCATATAAATTATCACTTTTTCAAATTTTAAAGTTTAAAATTAAATTCTGGCTTTAAAAAACCCAATGTAATCCAACTCCTCATCTTAAAAATGAGGAAACTGAGACCCAGATCTATGACTTGGTCAAGGTCACAGAGGTGGTAAATAGTAACAGCTTTTAAGAATTTTTAGTTTTTGAAAAGACATGATACTATCTTGTTTATGTAGGTTAGAGAGGCACATGGGGCAATAGAGAGAGACTAGGATCCAGAACACGTAAGTATGAGTTGTGCTTTGGGACATATTAACCGTTTGAACACAGGTAAGTTACTTAACCCAGTTCTATGAGCTTCAGTTTCCTCTTTTATAAAATGGGGATAGTAATACCTACATCATGGGATTATTGTAAGAAAAAAGAACTTGTTATCTATAAAGTACAATATAAATATAAACTATTATTACTTCCAGCTGAAACAATAAGAGTGAGGAGTGCTAGGTCTGCCTCTAAGTGCTCGACTTTGACCAAGTAATTTGTCTCTCTATTCTTTAGTTATGTCAATTTGTAGAATCCTAGAGTTGAGGGAACCTAAGAGAGCATCTTGTCCCACAGCTATGTGATTCCCTTTACAACATCCTTGACAAGGATGGCCTCAGCTTGAAGACCATCAATGAAGGGTATCTATTTCACTTCTGGATAGCTCTAATTTGAGGAAGTTTTTTTTTCCTTTTTTCCTTTTGTTAGGTCAAAATATTCTTATCTGAATTTTCCATCTTCCATCCATCAATTGCTCCTTGTATAACATAATATTGAGAACTTTGACCATTCTTCTTGCACCTTCATGCAAGCTCTACAGCTTATTAGGTGATCATGAACTGGAATGCTCAGATTTGAACACAATGCTCCAGATATAGTGCTAGAATGATGAGTACAATGGGATTATCACCTCCCTCAACCAGGTTATTCCACCTCTTAGTGGACAGCAAGAGAATTAGGTTTTGTGATTGCCATGGGTGCTAGTCTTGTCTTCCCATCAGGATTATAAGCTTCTTGAGAACAAGAAACTTGTACTTCTTTTCTATCCCTCTTAAATACCAGTCACACTTCTGGATGTATTCAAGGTTCAAAGAATATTTCTTGGTGGATTGATTCCCAGAAATTATGTTATACAAGCTTCATTTGTTTGCTTTGTTAGATTAATAGTGACTATTCTCAGTCTTGGGAATATTTTTGCTCTATTATGCCTTAATAAAAAATGACCATGATATATCTCTACCTTACCTCACCTCTCACCCTTGCCCCCAATTTTCACTTTCCACCTTGTCTACTATGTAATTTATTTCCTGTAACAAAGTCCTCAGATATTGGGTAGAATGAGCAAAACTGATATACCTTATAGGAAACATCTGTTCATTGTAGAAAGTGCACTGGAATTGGAGCCAGGAGCCCTGATTTAGAGATCCAACTCTGACACCATCTGTGTGACCCTTGAAAGAAGTGATATTTCTCTCATATTAAAAATCAATTATTAAATTAGGACCAGAATTTTTTCACAAGTTGTAGGTTGTTCAGTCTCTGAAGGGCATTGTTGATGAATGAGATTGCCCAAGTCCTTTGGGTACATGCCTGTCCATCCTGGGTTGGAGACCCCACCCAACTAGAGAACTTTACAAAGAATTTAATCTAAGATGAATTCTGGCCCATTATGTTTTACTCTAGCATGTTTGGGTGGGGGTGTAGATCCTTTTGTCTAGATTACCCTGGATGGAGTGATATGGGTATAGATCAAGCTGTTTGACCAGGATTGAGTCATCAGAGTCACATGCCCCATCCCCTCATTAGAATAGGTCCACCTCTAATTATAATATTCATTCTTTGCATTAATTGTTAACCAATCAGAGTCGATTGCCACCTTCAGGAACACCCACTCTTCCAAAAGCATGTAAGCATTAAGTGAGTTCCATGAGGAGGTGTTTGGCATTAGACAGTGTCACTGACACCTTTTTTTAATTATTGCTAGCATGATTAATTACCCCAAAACTTGAACTTTTTGTATGTCACAGCCTGGACAGTTCACTTGGTCTTTCTAGGGCTCAGCTTCCTCACCAGCTAAATTAAGCTATTCGACCAAGTAAATTTAATGTACCTTCTAAGTAAAAATCATATGTTCCTATGACCTCTTAAAAATTTCTTTTTAAGTCTTTTTATTATGAATTTGATAAATATCAACAAAGATGGACTTTTTCATATTCAGAGAACAAAGATTGTCTATAGGCATGTTACTTTCTATTATACATTTTTTAAAAGTATATAAAAATTTAACATGATGGTAACAAAATTTCCCTGCTTCTCTGTATCTCCTGTTAACTTTCCTTTTCATGTGTGTATAAGGTCATATAAGGGGAGGACTATCTGAGAGTGTGTCCCCTTGGCACACTCCTTTTACAAGTCATCACATTTGTGGACAAATGCTACCACCCCTCCTTTGAGGCATCACCAACAACATCCTAACTTTCCACTGTTGGCTCCCTTTTTCAGGAAGCTAATTGAATGGATTAATGAATTCCCCATTCTAAATTAAATTGCTGATGAAGGATAGGTCATGGACCATGCTCATTAAGCTCTGAAAAAATGATCAACAAACTGCTGATGAAGATTCAGTTGATGGAGGCCAAGGTGAAGGAGAGGGGAAAAACTGTTTATCAGCTGGAGGGGAAAGTACTTTGGAGACTGGGGACAGGGTGCTCACTCCCATGCAAGAGCAATAAAATGCTCACTGATGAGAATCTGACGCACAGTTCATTTGCTTGGAACTCTCTTGGAGCCATCTGGATGTGGGGAGAAGTAAAATGAAATAGTAGACTCTTAATCTGACAGTGATAAGCCAGTGACGATGGTAATTTGTGATAAGCAAGAACAAGAATGCCTTGAGAAGACATTATGGTGTTTTGCTGAAAAGAAAGAATAACCACATTTCAGGGTGTAAGATGCTCTTTGAACAAGACCTACTCCTTTAGTTACCTTGTCATGCAATTTTTTCTAATGGCAATGATGATAATGAAAGAGGGGTGTGACATGCCCCTTCTGCCAGTAACTCACATTTATATGGCACTATGTATTCAGCAAAATGCTCTATCCCACTTGTTCAGCATCTCTGTGAAGTAGATATAACAGGTTTAACTATTTCCATTTTGCGGATCAGGAAACTGAGGCTTAGAGAATTTTAAATACTTGCCCATGGTTGTATAGTTAATTAATGTTAGAAGTAGGATTTGAACCTAAGTCTTCCTGACTTATTGGTAGCACAGGCCTGGATTGCTCTCTTTTCTCACTCCCCATCTTGGAAATTCTTATTTTTCTCAAGACTCAGCTCAGAGATCTTTTCTTATTCTCTTAATTGTTAGTCCTATTCCCTCCAATGTCCCTTTGCATTTATATTTTGTATCCTTCATATTTATTCCCTTGTGGGCACGATGACATTGCCCCTCCACTTGTGGAATGTAAGCTCCTTATAGGGCAGGGGCCATCTCCTGTTTATCTTAGATCTGCAGTGCTGGGCACAGTGCCTGCCAAATAATAGGCCATAAATGGTTGTTGAATTGACTGTAAGTCCTGTCTGAGTATGGTCATGTTGTGAAATGACGCTGAATAGCAGTCAAGGCTAGACTACATCAATTCCCTGTAATTGATTTTTTTTTAGTGCAGTTCATTTGAGGCAGATGGGATTATCTTTCAAGTCCTTTCCAAACAGACTTTACGAAGTTATGCAGCAGTTTATTAACAGAAGCTGGACTTCTGGCCAAGCGTTGAGGTTCAGTGCTCTTTCTTATGTAAATTCTATGATCTTATGACCTCAGTTTGAATATATTCTCCAACACTTTTGAGCCATGCAACGAAAGGTCTTCCTCTGTAAAATGGAATTAATTATTTCATTACATAACTCATACACATGTTGTGAAGAAGGCAATTTTAAACCTTATTACTGATGCGCTGGTACCTTTCTTTTCATTCTATTTTACAATGGTTATGATTTTCATAAATTAAGTTAAAAATTAGAAATTTTATAAATCATAGCTATTAAATAGCTCTGGTATCAGTGACACTCTTTATCTACCCCAATTCTCATAAATATTGAGAATGAGAAGGGAGAAAAGCTCACAAAGTCCAAGGACTAAGGCTTTGATTTCCATTTGATGTTGAGGTGAAGAGAAATAATATATTTATACCTCTGTCCCAAGAGATGTCTGGTCATTGTTCCATCTGGAAGCAGTATTCCATTAGCTGACCTTGATTGTCTCTCTACTTCCTCATCACTCTGTTGAATTTCTGGCAGCTGGAACAAAACGACTGAGCTTTTGCTTACCATAGCGAGGACCATGTCCTTGCCTCCCATTCCCTGAAGGGACCTTGGAAGGACTTCTAAAAGTGGAGACGCGCATAGTGTTCCCACTCCTGAAGCACCAAAGAGTTTGCAGTATCCCTTACATGACCTCATTGCATTTCAATGTGTTAACTTCATCCTCTGCAGACCCTACTGCATGACAAACAGTCAAGGACTTCAAGGATAATTCAAGTACCAGCAGTTTTCCAGCTCCAATGAAACAACGAAAGCTTAGTGAGAAAGGGAAACAGATTGTAAAATGAAGGGTTTATTCTTTCCTGGGGTGGTATGGTGTTCTGGAGCTGGGATGCATCTCATATATCCTTCAGTTCCACCTTCTCACCTGACAGATGAAAAAAACTTTGACCCAGAAAGGGGATGCCTCAGGCCTTCCTGCTTCCACTCAGACTATCCTCCATTCCTGTAATACAGTTATTCTTACAAAAGGAAGAGCAAGGAAGCCAGGATCCTCAGGGCAATTCAATTTTATCAAAATTTTAAAAGCACCAAGTGCCAGGCACTGTGGAAAGCTCTGGGAATGTCATGGTAAAAATGAAGGTAACGCTTGACCTCAAGGAGTTTGAGTAAATCAAGGTGGCAATGATTCTGGTTGAAATTTGTGAAGAGAAAGAAAACTATGCAATTCATCGAGTCATAACATTAGAGAAGTAGAGATGGAAGAGACATCAAAAATCAAGTTCAACGCCCTCATTTTATGGATGAGGAAACTGAGGCCCAGAGAAGTAAAATTAACTTGACCAAGGTCACATAGGGATATAAAGTAGCAAAATCTGACTCCATACTTCAACAGATGCTTATTGTGGACATCCAGTTTATGATTTTTTTTGTGTAATTCTCTTTGTTTTCATAAAGATTCTAATGTTGGACTCTTTTCACTTGGCAGTATGGAAACTGAGAAATGGATGTCTTGAAATCATGCTTTCTTATGGATTGAGGAAGTCT
The DNA here is from genome assembly GCF_011100635.1 of Trichosurus vulpecula. Taxonomy (NCBI): domain Eukaryota; kingdom Metazoa; phylum Chordata; class Mammalia; order Diprotodontia; family Phalangeridae; genus Trichosurus; species Trichosurus vulpecula. Next base: position 195,825,006 of record NC_050578.1, on the reverse strand, counting down.
AATTATGATTTCACTTACACACCTTAAATGAAATAACCCCCAACCCAGCTAAGCCATTGACTTGTAATGATGATTGAGAATTGCCAGGTCATCAATTGACTATTGATCAGAGAGCTGTCAGACGTGAATAGGTCAGCCACCTCAAAGTCTGATTTGCCTTCTGAATATAGCCATAGACTTAGGATAGATAGATACTCTAGATTGTTATTGAATGTTTCTCCTTGACTTTTGCCCTAATCATTGATTTCTATTTATAAATTAGAGGGCAATCCTGATTCTTACCTCAGTGGCCTAGCAAGGCCATACAGTGAAAAGTGTGTTCTACTATAGCAATTAATTAGATCATTAGCTCTTTTATTAGGTTTTGTCAGTCCCATTTTCTTTCTCCCACAACAGCTGGCACAGTGCTTGGCACATAGTAGCTGCTTGATTGATTTTAATAGAAATGAATTGTAGATAATTAGATAGTAAGCAACAAGGAGGAGTTGTATCCAAAGTAGGAAGCAAAAATGAAATGAATATTACTATTACGTGATGATTGTTAATGATTTATTATTATAGTAATTACAATATAGCAGAAAGAGCATCAGATGATGATGACAGAAGATCTAAGATATAGTCCCTGCTCTGAACTAACTAGGTATCTGACTATGGAAAAATTACTGTTTCTCCTAGTATGAGTAACCACATCTGTAAAATGAAGATTATGATATACTTCACAAGATTAATATTTTATGTTTGTTTTAAACATAAAATGGGTTGGGCAGGATAGACCCTAATCAACTTGATAAACTTAGATGTAGGGATCTTTGTTTGGAGGCCTCTGAGGGGCACCTTGACCAGGAGAACATGAACATGGCCAATAGTAATTTGTTTAGAGGACGTAGATGACTCCTATGACTAGCGCAGCCTCCACATTGATTGAATTACTGGGCTTCAGAAGACATTCTTGCTGAATAAACCGCCCCTCTCTGTGGTCTAGAAAAGCAAACTAACAGACCCTCTTGGACTATTTTAAATTTTTCTTTCTTTCTTTTATTCTCTAAAGGTATCTAGGTGATGTGGTGGATAGAGCCCTGGACATGGAATTAGGAAGACCTGAGTTCAAATCTAACCTAGGTACTTATTAGCTGTAGAACCCTTAGGAAGTCACTTAACCTCTGGTTGCCTCAGTTTCCTTAACTGTAAAGTGGCTATAACAACAGCATCTTCAGGGTTATTGTGAGGATCAAATGCAGTAATGTTTATAAAGTGCTTAGCGTGGTGCCTAACATATAGTATGTGCTGTATAAATGCTCATTTCCCATCCGTTCCCCTCTCTCCCTTTCCTTGTTGAAAGACTGACCAATTTGCCAAATGGCAAGCTTGGATTTAGGGGAAGGAAAGACTTTGCCTATCAATGCACAGTTTCTTCCCAAAGGAGCTAGTAGTGGCCGGCTTATGGAACTGCACTTGAGTGTCCATTTGGTTTGAGAAGAAAAAGCCTAAGTATGGGGAAATGCTTTGTAAATCTGAAAGCACATTGTAAATATGAGTTATTATCACTTGCCATTTGTTAAGAAAATGGTCATCTGAGTACTCTTGGGATCTGAAATTGATAACACCTTCTAAATTTAACCATGAAACCTTTCCTGACCTCCATAACTTCTCTCGCACCCCTTCCCTAAGTTCCTTCTATTTATTCTCTTTACAATTATTTTATCTATTTACGTGGATTTACTCTTTCTCTATTAGAATGCAAGCTCCTTGAGGATTTTTTTCATTCTTTGCGTTTGTATAATGCTTATTAATTGATTTATTGATATTAAACTACTCAGTTGACTTTCCTGAGCATCAGTTTTTTCATCTGTTAAATGGGGATAATAATGCTATCATTACTTATCTCAGAGAGCTAGTGTAAGGAAAGCAGCTTGTAAGCTCTAGGCTCTATATAGTGTGTCCTAGCAGCTTTAAGATTTAATACCTTCCCTAATATTAAACTTTTTCCTAGTTATTGTTGTTCAGTCAAGTCTAACTTTTCATGACCCTTTGGATCATAGCACACCAATACAATCCATGAGGTTTTCTTGTCAAAGATACTGGAGTGGTTTGCCATTTCCTTCTCCAGTGGATTAATAAGACAAACAGATGTTAAGTACCTTATCCAAGGTCATATAGCTAGTCTGAGGTCAGATTTGAACTCTGGTCTTCCTGACTCCAGACCCAGTGCTATATCCACTGAGCCACATACCTGCCTCTCTAATATTAAGGCTTAATACTTTCCCTAGCTTAATACCTTCCTAGTCCTAGACTTTTGAAGCAGCCTATATAAATATTGATCATTTATTATAATTTTTCAGCTCTCACATGTTCAAAGACTAATCCTTTGAAATTACATTTATTCCAGGAAATATAAGGTTGGCAAGTCTAGTGAAATTAAAAAAAAAAAAACAAACTTTAATTTCATGCAGAATAATTCATGTTCATCATTAAACAGTCTAGTTTCTAGGGGCTCTTTGGAAAGCAGCTTAATGCATATATACATACAGTAGAAATTTGATCATTTTTTAATAATTTGATAAGGTTGGGTCATGAAAATTTTAATTATTTTCAGTAAGTGTTTTTTGCCCACCTACTATGTACCAGAGCCTGTGCCATGTGACATAAAGGATTCAAAGCAACATAAGGCATCAACCCTACCCTTGGGGCAGTTATAACCTAAGTGGTCAGACTGAGTGTGCTTTCAGGGAATAGATAACCTTAACGGCACATTCATCAGGGATCTCCCCTGATCCTCACAGCTGCTAATGAACTTTCCATCCTCTTATGGTCTACTTCTCTGATGAACTTAAATATTATTATGTGTCATCTATCTGTGCATATATTCCCACTGGAGTATATGTTTTATGAGATATGTTTTATGTTACCTAAACTTTTTTATTTCTCTCTCTTTATCATGATGTTCTGCACATGATGGGTTTTAAAAATTGAGTTGAATTGCTATGCCAATACATGATTCAATAGCAAATAAATAATGCTTCCATATAATATGGAGAAAACAATAAATCTTTCAGGTAAAGAAGACTAATGTGGGCTTGAGGGGCTCAGGAAGGCTCCAAACAGGAGTTTTATGATTTGAGTAGGACTGCTTCAAATATGTAGGATTTAGATATGCAGAGAGATGGTGAAGAAAGTACTAAAAATGTAGGAAAGTGCAAAAAAAAAAACTAGGAATGAGCAGGGTTGAGAATGAATTTACCTTTGAGGAAATAAGCACAGCTAGAGAAGACAGCCTGTCCTAGGAAAGTGCATCCGAAGGCTGGATAGGTAGGATGAGGTCATATTGTGGAGGTCCCTGAATGTGAGGCTGAAAAATCTGAGATTTAGCTTGAGGATTGTGGGGAGCCCTTGGATGCTTTTCAGAAGGGGAATGAAGTAATGAAATAGATGATACTTTGAGGTCCGACTGGAGCAAGAACAGACAGGATCATAATACATATTAGCTAATATATATTATATGCCAATATAATGCTAATAATATATTATAATATATTAATAATATATTATATATTCTATATCATATCATATTATATCACATCATATTATATTATATTATATTATATTATATTATATTATATTATATTATATTATATTATATTATACTATACTATACTATACTATACTATACTATACTATATTATATTATATTATATTATATTATATTATATTATATTATATTATATTATATTATATTATATTATATTATATTATATTATATTATATTATATTACATGATATGATATGATATGATATTATATTATACTATATTATATTATATTATATTATATTATATTATATTATATTATATTATATTATATTATATTATATTATATTATATTATATTATATTATATTATATTATATTATATTATATTATATTATATTAAATTGTATTGTATCGTATCATATCGTATCATATCGTATCGTATCGTATCGTATCACATTGTAGTATCGTATCATATCATATCATATCATATTATATCATATCACACCATATTATATCATATCATATTATATCATATCATATCATATCATATCATATCATATCATATCATATTATATTATATTATATTATATTATACTATACTATACTATACTATACTATACTATACTATACTATACTATACTATATTATATCATATCATATCATATCATATCATATCATATCATATCATATCATATTATATTATATTATATTATATTATATTATATTATATTATATTATATTATATTATATTATATTATATTATATTATATGACATGATATGATATGATATGATATTATACCATATTATACTATACTATACTATATTATATTATATTATATTATATTATATTATATTATATTATATTATATTATATTATATTGTATTGTATTGTATTGTATTATATTATATCATATCACACCATATTATATTGTGTTATATTATATTCTATATCTGAGGAATAGAAGGCACTCCAGAGATATTCTACTTCAGAACTCCTCATTTTCAGATGTTAAAGCTAAGGATCACAGAGTGATTAAAATTAGTACTATATCAGAAGTAAATAGCAATGCTGGAACTCAAACCCGAATCCTTTGACCTCAAACCCACTACTCTTTTCACTATGTAACATTATCTTAACTGGAGACAAAGTGACCAGGTAGAAAGTCATCACATTATTTTAATTTAAAAAATTTAGATATTTCAGGTAACAGGTCATATTTGTGGCTCTAAGAAAGTGGATATTTTTGTCAGCTTTCCACTTCTGCCTCCATGATGTTTACCTCAACTTAGAGTAAAAAAAATGTTTTATATAACCTGGCCTCTAATCTGTCATAGCTAGACTTCTATCACAAATCAATTTCAGTGGATGAGGTATTAAAGTTCTAGTCAGAAAACGTGGATCCAAATCTTGCTTCAATCAATTAATTACATGACCCTCAGTAAATCACTTAATATTTCTTGTCTTAGTTTAAAAAATGTATAAAATGAAGTGCTTGAACTTAATAGCCTCTAAGATCTATTCTGGCTCTTAATCGATGACCCTCTGATCTTTGTTGGTCCATAAGGAAATCTAAGATTGCAAGAGGTAGAATCGTGTATCATCGTGTCTTATTTTACTTCCTTTACAAAACCTAGTACAGTGGCAGGCACATAAAAGACTCAGAAAAAAATTTGCTAAATTTGAATGATTGGAAATTGCTACTGCCAAGTCAAATTATACCGTTAAGAGGTAAATATCAAAAGGAAATGTTTGGTACTGGATAATTCAAAAGAAATACAGATTGATGGAACAGAATAGACTACATACTTAAAATCCAAAACATTTAATAGATGAATAGTTGATAACCCCCAAATTACAAAATACTGTGGAAATGAAAATTATTCAGAAAGTGAAATAGCAATATGGGAAAAATGATTTGGGCCCACATTTCACAAGAAATCATAGACTCTCAGAGTTGGAAAGATTCTCAGAGATTTCTAGTTCTACTTTCTGTGCAAAGAAATTCGCTTTATAACACCCCTGAAAATTGATTATTAAGTCCCCGCTTGAAGACCTCTTGTAAAGGTCTTTGGAGGTAGCTCATTCTACTTTTTTGTACTAATTGTTAAGATGTTTTCCCTTTGATCAGCCTAAAAACATATGTCTGCAACTTTTACCCCCTGCTCCTAATTTTTTGTGGTACAGTGAAAAGTCCAGTTCAATTCCTATCTTGGCTATTAATCAGCTCCAAAACTCTGAAAAAAAAATCATTTGACCTCGTACATTAATATTCTCATTTGTAAAGTTAATAAAAATATGTATGCAACTGACTTCATAGCATTATTGTAGGAAAAGTGCTTTGATAGTGCTTTAGAAATTATAAGTTTGGTAATATGGGGAACTGGAGCAACTCTCTCTGGCCACTAAGGGGGCCATTAGTGTACTCCTGGTCTTGGAAATTGTTTTAAAATACGATGCCTTCATCAGGAAGTTTTTTTTTCCTTTTGTGAAGGGTTACAATGTGCTTTGTGATAACTAGCAGAGTGTCCTACCATTTGAAGGCCCTCTTTCTAACTGGGGAAAGGATGTTTCTCCCCTGTCTGATGGCAAAGATACATACTTAGAGCAATTAAAGTGCATCTCCTATGGAGAAGCTCTGTCCGAGGTACTGAAACAAAAAAAATCACCTGAATACATAGGCCTGGAAATGCCTACGTTGACTGTACATTTTAGAACACCAGCTTATTATGCCTTTGGCATTTTCCATTTAAGCTTTATTGGCTGCCTGAAAGTCAGCACATTTTATTATGGCTTATAATAGTCATAATAACAATAATATCTCCAATTTGTAAAACATTGTATAACCTTTTAAAAGTAATATACAGTTATCTGTCTCCCACGTTAGAAACTTTGGGCTATCTTTGACTCTTTCTTCTCCCTCATCTCTAATACCTAATCAGTTACCAAGGTTTTTAATTACACCTCTTCAATATCTTTTACATCTTTCCCTTCCTTTATGCTCACTTCTGCCACCCAAGCTTAGGATCTCATCGCCATCTGCCTGAACTACTGTTAATAGCTTCCTAACAGGTCACATATCCACTTTCTTTCATCTTCAATTCATACTTTATGAACACAAATCTTCCTTATCCATAGATCTGATGATGCTTTTGCTCCGCTCAAAAATCTTCAGTGGTTCCCTACAAACTCTTGACTAAACAGAAAACCCCTTTTACTTGTAGAGAACTGACCAAGATATTCCAGATATGGTTTGACTAGGGCAAAAACAATGGGACCACTACATCCCTAGTCCTAAACTTCATGCCTTTCTTCATGAAGCTTAAGATTGCACTGCCTTTTTTGACCTATATAACACTGTTAACACTATTTAAAACCCAAATGTTTTTCAGATGAATTTCTATCTAGTTTAGTCTTCCCTCATCTTGTACAGTTGAGTACTGTCTTTTAAATTTTTTAGTTATTTAACTTAATTTTTAATTATTTTAATAATGTATTAGTTGTTTGACTATTGTGTAAATAATTTTAATGTGAAAGTATATGTAGAACCTATATTGGATTACATGCTGTCTTGGGGGGGAGAGGGGAGGAGAGCGAGGGGAAGAAAATTTGAAATTCAAAAACTTGTGGAACTGAATGTTGTAAACGAAAAAAAAAATAAATGTAAAAAATAATGTATTAGTTGCTTGCTCTATGCTTAATACTGTGCATAGTGTTGGGAATACAGTCCCTGACTTCAAAGAGCACACATTCCCTTTTCTATTGTTATTATGCTTAGGAAAAAAATACACACACGCACACACACACACATATGTATATACACTCATGTATATATGTACTCACATATACATACATACTCACATATACATCATATACACATACATGTAAGTATAATATGCATATATACATACACATACATATAAGAATACATAACATGTACACACACTATATATACATACATTTATATGCATGCATGCGTATTTGAGAACCTCTTTTCCCAGTTTTTGGGGACTGATTTTCTTTCATCCCTTCTGCAAACCTCCCACTCTGGGGAGAGAAAGAAATTCAATAATAACCAATAACCAAATTCAGTGATAACCAATAGTAACCAATAAGCATAGTGAAGGAAAACAAATCCCCACATTGACCATGTCCAAAAACCTATTGCTGATTCTGCATGTTTGTCTATGGCTTCTCTGTCATGGGCTGGGTGACATTCTTAATCATCATTCCTCTGGAATCATAGTTGATCATCACATTTATCAGAGCTCTTATCTTTTGACATTGTTCATTTTTATAATATTAATGTTATAGTTTAAATTGTTCTTCTTCTCACTTCCGTTTGCATTAGAATACTGACTATTTTAAAAGTATGGTGCTAGAAGCTGAGTGACTTTACATTTTGCTGATTAAATTTTATCATGTCAAATTAGCCAAAGTAGTCTAATCTCTCCAGATCTTTTTCAATCCTGTCACCCAGTGTATGAAATATCTCTCTTCACTTTGTGTCAGCTGCAATTTTATAAACATACTTTTGATGATCTATGGTTTCATTGTTAAAAATATTGAGCCTTGCAAAGCCAGGCACATATCCCGAGGACTTTGCAATATGGAACTTCTTCCAAATTGATACTGATCCATGATGACTATATCCAGCCATCCAACAAATTCTGAATTAACTTACCTGTACCATTACCTATTTCATATCATCTCCAAATTACCTTTAAGAATGGCAGGAGAAACATTGTCAAATGCTTTACTAAAACTAAGTAACTTATATCTATTTAATACTCTTCAGAAGAGAAACTGTCCTTGATGAAGCTATGTTTGCTTTTTCTGATTAGTGCTTCCCCCCACCCAAGATAATCCTGAATGATCCTTTTATAAGATATTCTAGAGTTTTGCCCTCATTACCTCCTGGCTGGATTATTGCAATGGTCTTCTAATTAATCTTTAAGCGTTTGGTCTCTCTCTTCTCCAATCTATCTTCCATATAGCTGCTCCATTGATACGCCTAAGTTACAGGCCTGATGTCACTCCTTCTCTAAGAATCTCCAGTGACTCCTCTTTACTCTTATGATAAAATACAACCTCTTCTGTTTGGCATTTAAAGTGCTTTGTAATATGACTTCAGCCCTATATTTCTAGGTTGGCCGATTGAATATATTGTTCCCCACGTACATTTTATAATTGAGCCAAACTACCCTGCTTTCAGTGCTCTCTATGTAGGATTCCTTCCCTCCCTTTGCATAGAATCTTTCCTATTTTTGAAATTCTCTCTCTCCTTACTTCTAGTTCTTGGAACCACTAGCTCCCTCCGAAGATTATCTCAAGGGATACATCCTCCTAGAAGCTGTTCATGACCCTCCCAGGTTCTACCACCTCAACCACTGTGCACCTATTTTGTATATATCTTGCATGTACTTAATTTTGCACATTTTATATTCTTGAAATCAGGGACTATATTACTTATGTGTCTATATCTCCAATACCTACTATAGTATCTAGAACATTTTAGCACTTACTGAATTCTTATTGATTAATTAATGCTGTGAACCAAGTCCAGAATAGCTGTACTGTTATTGCAAACTCTTTGAAAACATGGCACATATTGTAACTCACCTATATATCTAAGGCCCAGCAAAGGATTTTATGTATAGTATATGCTTAGTAAATAAATAGGCATTGAATTGAATTTAGAATTCTATGTTCTACGTTGCCTCCTAGCTCTCAAATTCTGTGTTCAATGTGCCAAGCATTCCTCCTGTTACAGACTCCATGTCCTATATTCTTATACCCTCTTCCATATATTATTTCATATTTTATGGTCTCCATACTCTTTCAATTCTGATTTCCCATGTTTTGTGTTCCAAGGGCCCTTGTAGTTCTGATAGTCTGATTTTGTGAAAAGATTGAAGGAAAACAAGGCAAACATGTTGCCTAGAAGGAGATGCTCTCTGTTAAAAATGGGTGCAAATTCCAAAGAAAAATAGAAGCTATGTTCCCTGATCCTTACAAGCTTTCAAGTTAACAATAGTCATTTTCCATATTGAAAAAACATACTCAAAGAAGAAATTAGACATAATTAGCCATTGGAATCTTAACTTGGAGAACAAAAGAAAGTATTTGTCTAAAGGTACATTGATGTCTTAATGGGTCTATATTTGCCATGTGAATTTCAGTTCTTCCTCCATCACTGCAGGCAGCAATACTTCTACCTCTCATTTTCTTTCAATCTTTTACAAATATAAGTATATCACCTGACCTGTCAATCTGTTAGCCCTCTCTCTTACTGCATAAATGACCCACTTCCTTTTCCAATCCTATATATCCTTAAAAATACTTTTCATGTCAGTTCTTGTATATGAGTCACCATTAGTAATGTGTCATGTTATTTACACCCACTATGCATATTTCCATTGTGCTTTAAGTCACTTGCAATTTGATTCTTCAGAGATCGTGCTCTTCCCTGACTCACCACCATGTAATATAATTATGAGAAAATAGGTGTTAAAAAAAGATGAGATTTTACAGTAGGGATTGGCTTGGGGTTATTGAAGGTACTGTATAGTTGTTCTAATGTGATCCATCCCAATCTCCTCTTCTTATTCTTTCCCCCCTAAATCTACTCCTCTTCCTAATTCAACAAGCTACACATCTAACTGCATATTGTAGTAGGTTATATGTGTTCTTCATCCAATTTAATTTGTGTGTGTGAATCACTGGGCCTATTTCCTTTAGAAAGGTAGTGAAAAGTTCATTCATATTTAGTTTGTCTAGCACTTATTGAAAATGTTCTAAATCAATTCTATTGCTTGTCAGGTATGGAATATGGTATGGGTGGAGTCACAGCCTTTGAAGTGCAGTTTGAAGACCTGGGTTCAAATCCCACAATAAGATTGTCTTAAGGACCTAATGAGATGCTGTAGGTTACGGGACTATTTATCACGAATTATTATGACTAACAGTAATTATTCTGTCTTCTGCCTTTTACATGAAAGGACTGGAGTAGGAATGTACTGAGATTTTTTTGCTGTTGTTGTTTGCTTGTTTGGGTTTATTTTAGATAAACATAAGCTGAATCTCTGTTTTCCAGGAGAGACTAAGAGGGTCTAGACCCCAGAAGTTTAGGTGTCTGGGCTGGAAGTAAAGTCATATGACTTTGGTTGCAGATGAAAAATATTTTAATTTTAAAAATGGCAGGGACTATCAAGAAGCGAAAGGCCTCAAGTAGCTCTAAAAGGGAGATCAAGAGAAAGAGTCAAATTGTAAAGGAGACAAAGCTTGTCTTCCAGTGGCTATGGCCTTCCTTGTCTGCTTATTTTACTTTACTGCTGTGGTTCTGCCCCTTCCCTTTGTCTAATCAGACACCCACTGCCCTCCTGCTTTCTCCAGTCTTTGTCCACTCAGACACCCAATGCCCTCCTGCTGTCTCCACTCTTTGTTTACTCAGACACCCAATGCCCTCCTGCTCCCTCCAGTCTTTGTCCACTCAGACACCTAATGCCCTCCTGCTCTCTCCTTTGTCCACTTAGCCACCCAATGCCCTCCTGTTCTCTCCAGCCCTTCTTCTCTACACCCTTCTCACAGAAAAGGATCTAATAAATTTATTCACAAAGAGGTATAAATGACTAACAAGACTTAAGTGATGGTAATCTTTAAGGAATATTTGCACTTTAGCACAAGGAAAGACACTTTTAATCAAAGCAATAGAACTTTAATTGTGAAATTTCAGCCATCAGTGAGCAGGAGAGCAGAATGACTGTATTTGTGCCCTTGAAGTCACAGTAGGTAAGTTAGCAGTTACCTAATCTTCCTATGTATTAAGGACAACTTTAAGGGCAGTATAGATTGTGTGACAAGTTAGGCCAAAATGATCCTCACCCCCAAATAGTCTGGATGAAGCTGAACTGGACAAGCATTTAATGTGGGGACACTCAAGCAAGAACTGTTTTCTAAGCCAGCCAAACAAGCCTCTGTGTCTAACCTATGTACCTATAGATGGTATGTCCCTATTCCTATTGCCTATAATTTCTATTATAATTAAGAAGATCACTTGATCTTAGGTTTTGAAGTTGGAATGGATCTCAGATATCTTCTAGTTCAAATGTCTCTTTTTAAAATAAAGAAACTGAAGCCCAGAAAGTTTAAATGCCCAGGAAGTTCAGACTAGTAGTAAGTAGCACAGAGCAGAGATTCAATCTTAGGTCCTTTGACTTCAAATCTAATCCTCTTTGCACTATACTACATTGCCTTCCTTTTTAGAAGAGTTGAAGGTGACACTGAGGTTGTAAAACTTCCTGATGAGAAAAATGATAATACCCTCAAAAGGAATAGGAAACTCAAGAAAAGGGGAAGAATAACCAAGAGAGATAACCAGTTCTGCTTTGGACACATTTGTTTGAAGTGTGTATGGTACATCAAAATGCCCAATGATCATTTGGTGGTATGGGATTGGTGCTACTCATCCAAGAAACCTTCCTAGATTTTCCCCAGTTGGCAGTGCGTTTTTAAGATTTTCCTAAAATCCTTTAGATCTCTTCTTTGCTTCTATCACATTCATTCTTTTATCACACTAAATTAAATAAGTAGTTTATTCCCCACCTCACTTTAATCATTGTTAGATACTTGAGTGCAAGGATTATGTATTTTTTAAATAATTGTATCTTAAGAATAAAGCACAGAACCTTACACATAGGTTCTTAATAAATATGTAATTGAATTGAATATGAAGTTTCAATTTTATTTTTTTTAAAGGAATCGTTTTGCTTTTAGAAGCACAGTGCATAAAACCTTGAGCTGGAAGGCATATTAGAAATCACTTTGTCCAACCCTCTCATTTGGCTGATGAGGAAATTAAGGCTGCAAGATGAAACTTAGCCAAGGTAATGCAGCCCATAAGTGCCATAGACAAGATCTCCATCTAGGTCTTTGACTCTGCACCTAGGGCTCTTCCTTTACATCAGTAGTTTATAGAATGAAGGTCCCATGAAGTTTCCACTGATAAGTAAAATGAAATGTCCATTTATTTTGCTCATTTTTTCATTAAGCAAATAATGATTGAGGACTATTTCATTTTTGTCTTTTTATCTCTGGCATTTAAGTGGTGCCCACAGCACCTAGTAAATGCTTGTTTATCGGTTAACTGATTGGTATATGCAAGTCAATGTATCCTATAGGCCCTGAGGAGACTACGAAGACAAAAATGTGGAAGATTCCAGCCTTCGCAGAGTTCCCAGGCTGGTAGTGGGGAGAAAACAGGTCTAAAAACAGTCAGGTGCACAAATGCTGTCTGTCCCATGTTCTAGTCCTGCCTTTTCTTTTGGGATTTGGAACTTTGATTTCCTTAGTCCTTGGTGGCATTGTGTTCTCAGAAAACATTGTGACCTTTCTATAGCTTCAATAGGCTAATAAAGCTCTCTGGGAAATCATAGTCTGTCCTCCTGAAAAGACCCCACGCTTAAACATTTGGGGCCTATTTCCCAGTCTAGTCTGGCACTTTTGAAAGCAAAATTATTGCTGTCCTTATATTACTCAGAACATAAGCCTCCTCTAGAGGGAAGGATGGAAAAATTAAAAGACAAAAAATCTTCATTTATTATGAGAGGCAACATCTAACCATTGCATCACAGAAATGTTAGACCTTTAAGAATCTGAGAATCAAAGAATTTTAAAGCTAGAAGTAGGAATAGAGATAATCTAATATACCTTTGAAGTTTCCTTCTCCCATAACCATCAATTCACTTTAATAAGACAATTAAAAAATATTTATTAAGTGACAGGCACTGCTTGAGATGTGGTCTTTTTAGTCCTTTTCTTTGTCAACTTATCTGCTGCATCTGATGCAATTGATAGCTTGCCTCCTGAATATTCTCTATTCTCTGAATTTTCATGTCACTCCTCTCCTGGTTTTCTTACTTTTCTGACAATTTTTTTTCTAATCCTATTACTGGTTCATCATCTATAAAAAGCCACTAACTGTGGGTTGTTCTCAAGATTCTGCACTAGTCCTTCCTTCCGTCTTTCCTTCCTTCCTTCCTTCATCCTCCTCCACCTCCTCTTCTTCCTTCTCCTCCTCCTCCTCTTCCTCCTCCTCCTCCTACTTCCCCTCCTCCTCTTTCTCTTCCTTCTTCTCCTCCTGATTTTCCTTTCCTTCTTCCCTCCTTCTCTTCCTTTCCCCCCATCCCATCCTCCCTCCTCCTCCTCCCCATTCTTTCTTTCTTTCTTTCTTTCTTTCTTCTTCTTCTTCTTCTTCTTCTTCTTCTTCTTCTTCTTCTTCTTCTTCTTCTTCTTCTTCTTCTTCTTCTTCTTCTTCTTCTTTCTCTCTCTCTCTCTCTCTCTCTCTCTCTCTCTCTCTCTCTCTCTCTCTCTCTCTTTCTCTCTTTCTCTCTCTCCTCTCTCTGTAACCTCATTACTCTGGAGGATTAACTATCATCTTTATGCAGATGACTAAAAAATTATTTATCTATCTCTCCTACCCATCTTAAATTTCAATCCTGAATATCCTATTTCAACCTACATATCCTGGAGACCCCTTAAACTCAACATGAACAAGACTGAATCCATTATCTTTCTCACCAAACCATCTTCTTTTCCATTTTTCTCTATTACTGTTGAAGGTACTATCATCATTCCCTCAGGCCAAGTTCCTATAACCTCAGGACGATCTTTAACTCCTCACTCTTTCACACCCTACAATCCAATCAAGTTCTGAATCTTTCTGCTTCTATCTCCACAACACCTCTTCTATAAGACATTCCTCTATTCACACAACTCCCAGGTCCATATTCCTTCTCTCCTGCATTATTTCAACAGCTTCCTAATTGGTCTATCTACTTCAAGGGTCTCACCACTCTTGTCAATTCTTCATACACAGCCAAAGGAATTTTCCTTAAATACAGATGTGACCAGATGTCTTACCTACTCATTAATCTCTAATTGCTCCCTATTACTTCTAGAATAGAATATAAACTCCTCTATTCATCTTTAAAGCTCTTTACAACCTGGCCCCGACTCTTCTTTCCAGACTCATTGGACATTACTCCCCTTCCTATACTCTGTGATCCAGCCAAACTGGCTTTCTTTCTGTTCCTTCATAATGACTCCATTTCCTGTCTCTGTAATTTTTCATTGGCCATATCTCATCTCTAGGCTATAGTCCTAGCTCACTCCTTCCTCAAGAAATTGTTCTCTTTCTTGTAGACATAGCTCATTTTTCACGTCTTCAACATTAAGCCTTTCCCAATCCCCCCAATTTTTAGTGTCCTCTTTCCCAAACTGCATTTGTGTTTAACGACTGTATTTATTTTCATTTATCCTCTTTATATTCATTCATTCTGCATACATTGATATATGTCCTTGTTGTCTTCCCCATTAGAACTCAAGCTACTTGAAAGAAAGGATTGTTTCTTTCTTTTGTATTTGTCTACCCGGCACCTAGTATAGTGCGTGATGTATAGTAGGTACTTCATAAATGATTGATTGATTAATTGCAGGGGATACAATGACAGAAATGAGAGACTCCTTATACTCAAAAAGCTTACATTAGCCCCACTTCTTTTGCTTTCCTTGTTTTACCTTGATCACAAAGACAACTACCTTCCTTGCCCCACCATCACCCTCAACCACACAAACATACATATAGAACACTGGAATATTTCAGTTCATTTTCTTTTGGTTTTGGTCAACAAGATGTCATGTGACTGCTCAGAAACGGTAACAGTAATTATGATTGTTTACATGTATATAAAGCTTTCTAGGTCATAGGTTTGAAGCAGTAAGGTAATTTACCAATTATTTTACAGGAAAAGAAACTGAGGCCCACAGAAGTTAAGACACTATCCAAGTTCACAATCCAAATCTAATACTTTTCCCACTGTGCCAGGATGTCACCTTGATAGAATCTTGTCCTAACAACAACCCTGTAGGGTAGGTAGTGCAAACATTTACACGGGGAAACCAAAGTTCAGAGAGATTAATTGACATTCCTTTGGTCACAGATCAAATAACTTTCTTCACCATACCATGTTATTAAGAAACCTCTCATTTTAAGAATATTGTTTTACCAAAAGAATTACATGACAGTTACTAAGGTGAAATTATCATCATCATCCTCACCACCATAGCTAGCCTTTATATAACACTTTAAAATTTGAAAACTGCTTTATAAATGATATTTCATTTTATACTTCCAATAGCCATAGGTGCTATCATTACTCTTATTTTCCAGATGAAGAAACTGAGGCAGAGATTGGCTTGCCTGAGGCTTTGTTTAGTAAATATCTCATACTAATTGTTGAATGATTATAATAGACACCTGTAATTACTTGGAAAATCTGTAACTATGGTAATATCATTTTTTGGCTTAGTGAATGCATATATATATATATATATATATATATATATATATATATATATATTTATTAAAGGAATGAAAATACTCATTAACTCAAGCTGGTCAAGGACATACTGTATAAAATGCATTAACTCTGCTTATGGTGAGGCATAATGCTGACTAAAGCTTAGGAAGATTTTCTCTTAATGGAAAATTCCATTTTTGTGTCCTGAAACTTAATCAAAAGTCTTGGTCTTTTGAATTCAGGGTGCATTTTCTTCATAACAGAGATGAAATATCTTGTTTAAGAGAATTACATATCTGCTAGCAGAATCACTCAATTAGAACTGGAAGGGGCCCACAAGGTAATCTAATTTAAATTCCCACTCAATGCCTAGATCTACAGGATCTTCAACAGGCAGTCATTTATCTTCTGCTTGAATTCTTCCACTGAAGAGAAGCTCACTACCTACCAAGGCTGCTCATTTTATTGTAAGACAAATCTAATTGTTAGGAAGTACTTCATTATAGCAAGCCAAAATTTGCTTTATAACTTTTTCACATTTGTATTAGTTTTGCCTCCTAGGCTAAGTTAATATGTACTCTGTCTTCCACATGATAATGTTTCAGATATTTGAAGAATGCTATCCTGGTTTTCCTCTTGGTTTTCCCTAGGCAAAACAAGTCCAATTCCTTCTATCACCTCCACATACAACCTTGATCTTCTGTGGTCTCCATTCTCAGCTTCCTGTCTGCTGAACATCTCCAACTTTATGCTCCACTGGCACCCCAAACTGAACACGTCAGATACCGAACTCATCAGTTTTCCCCCTAAACCTGACTCTCCTCCCACCTTCTCTACTCCTATTGAAGGCACCAATAACCTCTGTGTCACCCGGGTTTCAAGTCTTGGAGTCATCTTTGTCTCTTCTCTATCCCTCACTCCCCTCCCCAAACCAATCGTTTTCCAAATCCCATTAATTTTAATTCCAAAGAAACAAAAAGGAAAATAACTATCAGAAGCAACACTTTCCCCTCAGATAGCAGCAATATCGCACGTTGTATTCCTAGCATTTCTCGACTCTATCTCTTCTTCTCCACTCCTCCTGCCACTGCCTTTGTTCAGGCTTCCAATGCCCCTAGCCTACATTGGTCCAAGTGCTTCCTATCTGGTCTCTCTTCTCTAGTCCCTTCTCCCTTCACACAAACTTCCCTTTCTAAAGTACTGGTCTAACCATGTTAATCAGCTGCTCAAACACTTCCAGTGCCTGCTTATCATCTTTAGTTTATAATGCAAGCTCATCGTCTTTGTCACGGATGATCCTCCACAATTTGGTTTCTTCCTACCTCTCTAGCTTTATTTCATACTGTGTCCTATCTCATGCTCTAAATTAATTCCAACCAAGTTGGACCTGTTCCTAAACTTGCTACATCATCTCCCACTCCTGGGTATTTGTTCAGGATGTTCTCAGGCTTGAAATGCACTCATTCCACATCTGATAATCCTTCTCTTCCTACTGAAGGTCAGTACTGGTGTCACTTCCTAAAGTCTTCCTTGATTGTCCCTCACTCTCAATGAAATTGATCTTTCCCAGACATTTCTAAAGTGTATACCTGGCTCTCTTCCTGGAACTAATCATACCTTGCCTTGTCATATTTTAAGTGTATAATTTGTATCTGTCCCTCACCCCTGCTCAGTAGAATGCAAGCTGCTTGAAGGCAGGGGTTATGTCATTTAAAAAAAATTTATATCCCCAGAACCTAGCAAATTATTTTTCACTTAATAAATGCATGTTAAATGAATGAATGAATTTTTCATATAGCATTATTTAATGCACTTCCCCATCCTATGGTCCTTATCAGGATACCCTCTATCCTATTCATATTCTTTAACATAGCAATATGCTAACTTTTCCTGGATCAAACATTTTTTTCTTTTGAGATTTCAATGTGTATTCCTCATTACTTTCTGCCTGAAGCTTCTTTGCATGCAATTTTCACCTCTCTGAGATTAAGCTACCAGCATCCATTTATACCCATCTGTTGGTACTTTACAAAACTGCTCCTGCTGTAGAGCTATCATGGTTTTTTTTCCCCCAAAAACCCTCCTCCAGCATGTTCAGCGCACTGCTGGAACACAGCCTGCTCCCATCACAGCCAGTACATTTACTCAGAACCTGCACATCATCTGGTACAATACCCAGGCATCTAATTGTCCTGGCCCATGAATCTCTTTGGAGGTCATACCTTGCAGAGGAGATTTCACAGACCTTATCCATACTCTATGGTCTGTAATGATGATGTCCAGTTGTCTCAGAGTACATTAGTAGAATTATTCATCTCACATGATTACCATGCTAATAAAGAAGATAGAAAATAATACAACAGGTCTTTGTTGAAAGTAGTCTATGTGCCCAGCTCTATGTGAGCTACGGGGGTGAAGATTTTTTAAAAAGAAAAAAAATAAGTCTCTATTCTTGAGGACTTATGACCTAATTGGGAAGACAAGGCATACATATATCTATAGCTAATTTATACCTTTATCAGTATATATGCACATACAACAGATAAGTGAGAAAATTTGACCAATCAACCAATATGTATGGAGCATCATTGTGCTATTTACTTTATAAGATATGAAATGGTCCTAGTCATCAAAGTACTTAAAATGTAGCTGCAGTAACTAAACTTTGCATTTATGCAGAAGATCAAAAAGTTGATAAGAATTTATTAAGTATATAATATGTTCTAGTTACTTTATTACATGGTGGTGTGTAATAACAGTGCTACTTGCAGCTGCTGTGGAGGTGTACAGCCAATAACACCAGCACACAGGAGGGCTGCTCCCACAGGTTCTTTGATCTGCTTTTCTAAGGAAAACAACTTTAAAGGGTTTACAATCTTGCTTCAATTAAACATACATATATCATTCACTTAGATCAGAGGAAAAAGGTAGCACCCTGAACTTCAGAGAAAACACAAACAGAAATTGCAAGCAAAAATCATATAAATATAGCAAATAACACAGATCAGCAGACAGGACTTCCAACTGTCTGTCCATAGCAATACCTACATAGTTATTAGAGAAAGAAGCACCAACATCTGGGTTTTCAAAGCTGGGGAGCGGGGATGGGCTCCCTAAGGGCTACCCAGAGTCTCATCTGGCCAAATCATATGAACACTCTTCCAGTGAGTGAGCCTTCAAAGCAAATGCTAACCTCGAAGTATAGGTACACTTCTTCAGGGTCAGCTCACAGAGGGTATCACAACCACATGACTCAAACTCATGTGACTTAGGCTTTCTTGTGACTTAAGCTGGTAGTCAGAGACTCTTGATTCAGTCAAAGACTCTTGATTCAAACAAAAGCAAAGCTCAGTCAAAGGCACTTCATTGCCTTAGTGCTGAGAAGCACACCGAAAGAAAAAAAAAAACAGCAAAAAGTCGCACTTTGCTTGCCATTACATGGGGATACAAAGACAAATATTTTATCTACATGGGAAACTCTCTCCTTCAATAAAAATCTAAACCTTACAATTCCTTGAATATGTTTTAGGGAGTTGATTGAGGAAAATAAAGGTTAAATGATTTACCCACGGTCAAAAAAGCTAGTAAATATCAGAGGCAAGATTTGAACCCAGGTCATCTTGACTTCAAGCCTAGAACTCTATGTACTAGATGAGTAGTCAGTTTTTGTCTGTTTCCATCTCTCTAATACATATGTTTGGTTCCTGCCTCTTGCCATGATTAACCAAGGTGGTCTTATGAGTGTCTCTTAATAATGGATCATGCCTCCAATTGGGGTTTCCCCTACAGTCATAAGAATTTAGCTAGACAATAATCATAGTTCACATTTATACAGTACCTTAAGGTTTGCAAAGCACTTCATACAGATTCTCATTTGAGCCTAAAACAACTCTATGAGGTAGTATTTTAAGTCCATTTTACAGAAGGGAAAATTGGGGCTCAGAGAAGTTAAATGGTTTGTCCAAGGGTCATAGAGTTAGTAAGTGTTTGAGGTAGACATTTCCTTCAGATCTTCTTGATTACAAGTCTAATGCTCCAGGTACTACCCTATGTAGATGAGAAAAGGGAAGGGTTGTAAAGAAACTATGTCCTGTGAACTGAGTTTGAAAGAACTGGGAATATTTAACTTCAAGGAGAGAAAACTTAGGGAAGACCAAATCACTGTACTTAAAGATTTAAAAGACTACTTTGTACAAGAGGAATTAGATTTATTCTCTTGCTTGAGAGGAAAGAGTTAACACTAATGTATAGAAGTTAGACTCAGCATATTTCGTCTCAATGTAAGGAAGATGTATTTAATAGTTGAAACTGTCTGGCGATGGAGCTGGCCAACTCATAAGTCAGTTTCTTATCATTGCAAGTTTTCAAATTAACATTGGAGGGATGGCTGTGAATTGAAGGGATTATAACTTCATAACGGACATAGCCCTTTCAACCTTGCAGAAAGGTGTCCCGTATAAGAAAGAGAAAAAAAGAAGAGAAAAGAAAACAGCAAAACAAATCACTATATATTGGGAAAAAATCTGACAATATAGGCAATGTTTCACATTCATAGAATTTTCTGTATCCCAATTCTGCAAAATCTACATCTTCTTTGGGGGTCAAACTGTTTTTTATGATTTTGCAACATCCATTTACAATAGTTTTATGATTGCTGTTCTTTCTATTTATACTGTTGTAGACATTGCATATATTGTTTCATTGGCTTTGCTTATTTCATTTTGTATCAGTTTATGTAAGTCTTTCTATGTTTCCCTGTATTCATCATATTCATTGTTTCTTACAGACTAGTAATATCCCATTACTTTTGTGTACCATAATTTGTTTAGCTATTTCCCCAATTCAAGACCATCTACTTCGTTTACAGATTTTTTTTCTATCAGAGAAAAAAATAAGGCTATAAATATTTTGATAGATGAAACCTTTCTTTCATTGACTTCCTTAGGTATTTATGTTAAGCAGTGGAATCTCTTGTCTAAGAGTAAGAACATTTTGATCACCTTATTTGCATAACTTCAAATGGCTTTCCAGAATGTTTATACTAATTCACAGCTTCGACAACAATGCATTAGTGTGCCATTCTACAAAACTCCTCCAACATTGATTATTCCAGTCTTTTGTCATTTTTGTCAACTTGCTGGATGTGAGATGAAACCTTGGGATTATTTTGTTATGCCTATTTCTTAGTATTAGTGATTTGGAGTGTACTTTCATATAGTTACTAATAGTTTACAATTCTTCATTTTTGTGATTATTTCCTTTGACCACATGTCTATCAGGAAATGACTTTTGAACTTACAATTTCATGGATATCACAATATCATGGATAACAAACCCTTATCTGAGAAATTGATACAGAGATTTTTCTCATTATACTCAATATATATATTTCTCATTACACTGTTTCTCTTGTGATGCTAGAGACATCTTTCTATTGTGTGTACAAAAGTCTTTAAATCTAATGTAATCAAAACTATCTATTTTGTTTGTAATTGCCTCTATCTTTTTGTTTGATTAAGAATACATGATCTACTTATAAATGTAAAATTGATTCTCTTCTAATTTTTAATGTCATGATCTTTGATATTTAGGTCACTTATTTATTTTGATTTTAAACTCAACTTCTGCCCAGATTGTTTTTTTTTTTAGTTTTCTCAGCTTTTAAATTTTTTTTTCAGAATTCAAATAGGAATTATTTCCTAAGTAATTTAGTTTAAGGGGTTTATTAAACATGGGTTATTGGATAACTTGTATTTCTATTATGATATAAGCTTTCTACCTAGAAAAATAGAATGGATTAGGAAATGTGATTTTGGTATTAAAAATTGAGGAGACTTTAGTTGCATTCTAAATAGCCAGCAGAGAAGGAAAGAGTGAGAATTATGAGATGAGGGGATATGGAGAAGTTGAGCGAACTCCTG
Organism: Trichosurus vulpecula; assembly: GCF_011100635.1. NCBI lineage: Eukaryota > Metazoa > Chordata > Mammalia > Diprotodontia > Phalangeridae > Trichosurus > Trichosurus vulpecula. Next base: position 195,803,202 of record NC_050578.1, on the reverse strand, counting down.
GCCTCTGGGTCTTTCTTAAGGCCTATGTGGCCTTAATCTTCTAAAAGAAAGCAGCAGGCTTAAATTATCTTCTGTGTGCATGGCAGATGGACTTGTATTTAGGCCTTGAAAAGAAAGGAAAAACTAACAGTTATCATGGATAATGAGATAGAGAGTGAATGACAAGGGTGGATAAGAAAGTTTGTCAATATCGGCACTAATATTTCCCAGTGAGGTTATATATTTATAGTTGATTATGATCACCACAGAAAAGTACCTTTTGAGTTTTTCTTTTTATGATGTCATTTTAAGAGGTACAAAACATTTTCCTCACAAAAACACTTTAAGGTATGTAGAATTGATAGTATTCCAATTTTACAAATAAGGAGACAGATAATCTCCAAAGCACTGTAATCAAATTTATATAGTAATTAAAATGCTTTCTTTGGATCTCATTAATCTTAATCACAGTCTGAAGGCTGATTTGCCTTCAAGAAATGACATAATAGATGGATGTGCCATGTAGTAAGTTGGTAGCCTGATATAGTAAGAATGGACAATCATGGTGGAAAACATTGGAGTGAAAATTGATTGGGGTGGGAGGGGGAATAGAAATAAGGAAACTGATTTTTGCCATCTGAGTTTACTATGGACCATTTCAACAGAATGACAAAATAAAGGAGAAGTTTGGGAAGAGGTAACAAGCCCAGAACAGTTATGATATAATAATAAGAGGATATTGTAATTAGACATTTGCTGTTGCTATCTTTCCCTCCAGTAGGCAGAGCTGCTAATAATTTCTTGATTTGATTTATTGACAATTTCAGCCCTCTTTTGAGGGTAGTAAAGTAAAATTTTCTTCTAGATTTTATTCTCACAAATAAGGAACAGTTGTTTCCTGGGGTGAAAATGACGGGAACCTTGAAAGGATGGGATCATTCTTCTCAAGTTTGTAATAGGCAAAGAGAAGAAAGCTGGGCGTAATCTCACATAGACTTTAGATTATGAAAAAACAGATTTTAAAAATTCAGATAAAGGTAAGATGGATCCCATGGACTAGAACTCACAAGGTAATGCAGACTAAAAGTTATAGGAAACTCAAGTAGGAAACCACGAAGACAAGAAGGCAAACGATTCCAAAAAGAAAGAGAAAAGGGGAGTTGTCTAAAAAGATCAAAGTGAATGCACAGGAAATTTACATACCAATTTAGATTTAAAAATATATGAATAGAAGATGGAAATAAGGACAGGTAACAGAAGATAAAAATAAGAATATGATAGTTCTGTAAAAATAATCTCAAAAGTTCTAAAATTCATAATGAACTGAGGTTGGCAAGTATATAAAAAAGAATTTCTTTGCCCATTTTTTAGCATGTGTGTGTGTGTGTGTGTGTGTGTGTGTGTGTGTGTGTGTGTGTGCAGGGATGGGGACATAGAGAAAGAATGAGACTTATTGGTTGGCATGACTAGGAAGATGATGAATTTATAACAAAGGTAAGACAACGCTCCTATTTTTTTTCCTTCTGCACTTTTTCCTCTCAAGAAGCATGACGTTTTTGGGGAAAGGCTGAACAAGTTGGGGTATATCATTGTGATAGAGTACTATTGTGATATAAGAAATGACTTGCAAGATGGTTTCAGAAAAATACTTGGGAAGACTTATATGAACTGATGCAAAGTGAAATGAGCAGAACAAGGAGAACACTGATAAAATTTGGAACTCAAAACAATAACAAATTTTAAAAATTGTTTGTTATGTATAATTGGGAGGGGGCAAATAAGATACTTAAAAATAAATAATTAATTGGGGGAGTTAGACTAGAGAACCTCCAAGGTCTCTTCCAGTTCTAAATCTAACATCTTCATAAAAAAATAAAGACAATATAGAACCAGAGAAGTATCACAGGATTGGAGAAGCACAATGAGGATCTTAATGGTCCTTGAGCTCATGCCGTATGAAGACTAGTTGAAGAAATTGTGGGTATTTGGCCTGGGGATGAGAAGACTTAGAGGTTAAAGGATAGCATTCTTTAGTATTTAAATGACTTTAATATCAGAAAAGGATGTTTGATTCCAGAGGAAAGAACAAAGAAAAATGGATAAAAATGACAACTAAGCAAATTTAAGTTTGATATAAGGGAGGAGGACTTTCTAATAATTTGAGTTGTCCAAAAGTGGATAGAGCTTCTCTGAAGGTAGTGAGTTCCCCTCATTGGGTTCTTCAAAGATAGGCTATATGGACCACTTACCAGGCATGTCGTAGTGGTGTTTCCCACCCCTGGTATGGGTTGGAGGAGATGGCCACTGATGTCCCTTATAATTCTAAAATATTGTGATTCCATGAACCAGAATTCCAGGGGCCTTCCTTTCTGTACTGAGGGATCATGGACTGACTTATTTAAAAAAAAAGGTCCTGATGCAGAAGAAATTGATGAGACATTAATCTAATCCAATCTGGTTAGATTGGGATGTGAATGTGAATGACCTCTCTTGGCCTCAGTTTCCTCATCTATAAGATTATGGATTTGACTCAATTACCTCTCTGGTTCCTTTTCACACAAAATAGACAACCCTATGACTTCTCACTTAATTCTTTGCTACCTGCCTAACTAGGGGTGAATCACTTTGCCTCTTGGTGTCCTCAGTTTCCCTTTATGTGGATTGAGGGTGTGGGACTAGTCCATACGATCATATATTGAAAGCTATAAGGAGCCTCCATAGTCATGTACTTACTTATTATCAGTTGATGAAATTAAGGACCTAAGAGTAAGTTAAATAGTTGCCCACAGTCACACAGGCTGTGACCAGTAGAGCCAAGATTCAACCCTCCATCTTGTGACTCCAATGTCTCTCACTGCCTTATGTCCTCTTATGGGCACAGTCATTATTGGTGTTGTTTATCATTGTGACAAAGTCATGTCTGGGAGGCTTTAGTCTACATAAGTACATAAAAACATTATTTACTGGGCAGTTAATGAATTCATTTGTCTATCACACAAGTTAAGTAGTATTATTACAAACTCCATGGGGGTAAACAAATTTGGGAAACAGTGGGTTTTGTTTGAATATATTGCTTAAACACAGTACCAGGCTTCAGGATCTAGGAGATGAAGTTAAGCTTATGGATATTTTCATAGTTATTTAAAGTGACCAGTAGTCTGAACCCAGCAGGAGAAAGATGTGGTGCCATGAATTTTTGCTCATTGTTGCTGAATATTTCTTCATCTAAGCTCCCAGATAATTGTTTTTTGGAGATATATGTACATTTTGATTTTAGTATTTTCTTTGCTTCAGTGGCTCCAGAGATTTTTTTTGTTTGTTTATTTTTTTCAGAAGCAGTTAAGAGATCTGAGTTGGTTACAGAAGTTCTCCTTGATGACTGAACAAAAGAGACATGAAGAATTAAATTCTTACCCACAACATGTAACCCATTGTTTTTCCACATAAATGGTGAAAATTATAATTGTCATATTTATTTGAAAGAGGAAACAGGCCCAGAGAGGTTAGGAAACTTCCCTAAAGTCATAAATCTGACAAGTCTGACTCTAAATCAGTTCTGTGAAGCCTTATAAACTAGTGGGAGAGAGCAAGATTGAAGTAATTTTTTGCCTCCTAAAATCTTTTATCTCAATAGCTTATGATATTTTGTATTTATATTTTCTTAGTTATCATAACTTAACCTCATTCCCACCCTGCCCAATGTGGCTACACTGGGTGATGTGACCTGGGCTCGAGTCTTCTGTCATTAATTCACTGTATGGACAGAGGAAATTCACTTTCCCTCTATGGTTCCCAGTTCCCTCAAGTGGAAATGAGAGGATAGGATTAAGTTACCTCTAAGATCTTTTTAGCCTTAACATTTTCCATTTTGAGTCTAAGGTCCCTTCTTGCTCAAATGTTTTATGTTTTCTTTTCTATGATCCAGTTTTAAATGACTGTTCTATGTTCTAAAGTCTTTTAGCTTTAGCATTCTCCAAGTTCTTTACATTCTATATTTTACATTCCTGGGAAACTTCCAATTCTTCCATTCTATATTCTAAGATCTCTTTTCAGCTGTGCCATTTTTTGAGTCTGTAGTGCATTTCGCCAAAGTATAAGGGTGCTTTTGAAGGGAAGGATTCACTAACTCAGCAACATCGCTCTTATCATTATGGCCACCATCTTTTCTTCTCCTCCACCCATAACCATTGATACTCATTCCAACTTTAGCCTTAGGATCAGGTAACAATGCAAACTCTACGGTGGAAAGAAAGATCAGGAGTAGCTCCTTCTGAAATGGGCCAGACCCCGGCTTTTTCCCCAATTATCAACTTGGAGTTGAAATTGGCAGATGGCAGCTGTGACTCATTCCTACTGTTGTGATGTTGGCAAATCACAAGGATTATCATCTCTTCATAAAGCAGCCAAAATTCCCAGCTTGGGTTTCTGCCACTTGAACAACCCTTTGGGTGTACTTCGATGAATCACTTTGCCTTTATGCCTCTCAAGTTTGGGCTTCTATAAATACATATGGTTACAAAAATAATACAACACAGATGAGAATACAGAGCATTGTTCTCTTTTCAGGTATCCTTTGAGAGAAACTCTCAGTGACTCAACAAGAGCAGGATCAGTGAGAGGCTATTTTTCTTTTTGGCCTATGGGAATGAGGGAGGGGTGTGGAGCCTGTGCTGTTTGCTACATCTGTCAACGACGAGGAGATACCTATTTATACTATTGCCCAGGCAAGTCCTGGGATGCTCTATGGAGCCAGGAAACCAGGACCAAATTTATGTCAAAGAAATACAAATTTATTGTGTTGTCTCTCTAACTTTCATCCGATGCTCCTACTTATTCCCTCTTCCACACCAAAGAGATGTTCTCTTCTTTAAGCTTCTTTAACCCCAGTTCCTTCAACAGATCCTAATATGACATGTATCTTGAGTGCTCTAACCCTTCTGGTCATCCCCCTTTAGATATGCTTCAGTTCTCAATGTCCTTTCCAACATGTGGTACCCAGAACAGAAAATAGCACTCATGATGTTGCCTGACTAGGGCAGAGTACATGGGACTAGTATCTTCTTTTTTTCTGGCAGTGCTATTAATGTATCTTAGATTACTCTGGATAACATTTTAACCATTATACAGTAGGCACTTAATAAATGTATTGAGCTGAATTTTGAATTTTCAGTTCACTAAACCCTTAGGATCTTTTTTTCACATGAACTGTTTTTTGCTATGCCTTTTCCATGATGTCTGGCAACAGTAGATGATTAATAAATGCTTTTTGATTGATAATGTTCTTGCACAGATATTTTTCAACTTTAAATTTATGCCTAATAAGTTCTATTTTCTTAGATTGTGAAGGCAACCATATACACTTAATAAGTACATTTTAATAGGAAGGAGAGAGGGAGGTCAAGAACAGTGCCTTTGGGAACACTGGAAGTCAGATGTTGACTAGAAGATACTATAGAATAGGCAAGGAAAGGGTAAGACAGATAGAAGGATACAGATTATATGATTCCCACCCTCCTTTTTGACACTGTCATATTATCATTGTAAAATCATGAGGTATCTACATAACACTGAGCACCATTTTGTATTTTTCTTTCTTTCATGGGTTCCCATGGCCAAGGAATTAAGCATAAAGTGGCTACCCTACTGACACTATCCTCAGAAAGCAGAAATAATTTGTCCTCGGAATCATACTGAATTTAATGAAAATGAATTAATTTTTTTCTAATTACTTAAGGTCATCAGTATGAATATCAGTCATTGTGCTATATTATTGCATGATGATGGCCCGTAGGAGCAACCTAGATGGCCTCAGACTTCTGAGCATTTGGAATTGTGTCTGTTGTTATCATTCAGAGCTTTGATTCTTGTTATGTTATACTTTCAGATGTCACTTTTTGCTAAATTCATTATGTTTGAATTAAAAATTCAGCTGATCATCATCAGATTAATGAATTTGCTATGGGCTTAGAAGCTACCCAACAAAGCCTATTGGATTCATGGATTAAAATAAGTCATTGGGATCTGAGGGAGAGCCTGAGGAGGAATTCTCTTATCTCCCTCTCCCCCTCCTGTTAAAATTTACTTATCAAATTATAAGATTAACTCCACAATCTAAGAAAATAAAACTTAATAGTTGTAGAAGTAAAATTGAAAAAAAAATTCCCCAATCAATAAGCATTTATTAATCAACAACTATTTTCAGGCATCATGGAGAAGATATGGTCTACAGTAAATGCATATTCACATGTAAATTTTTGCTATGTATTTGGCTATCAAAATACTATATTATCTTCCTTTCTGGTTCTCCATCATGGGTAAGGCTGCTAAATATTTGGGCTCAACAAAGATGGGGTTTATACTAATTGGAACTGAGGGGCAGCATCACCTTCCTATCGGGGATTTCACTTTCTAGGGCATTTGTATGAAGGTTAGAACTTTTTTTTTTTCTGGGGAGAGGGTCATATGGATGTGAGCTATCAGTCATCTATGCACCATAGTGCTTTTATCAGCTAGTGTGGATTCATCTATCATACCTGTGAAGATGATTCCCACATCTACTGTTCCAGCCCTCATATTTCTCATTATTAGTACTATATCAGGCCCCAAACTGTTCTCATCTGGACTGTTACAGTAGTCTCCCAATTGGTCTCCCTGCCAGAAATCTCTCTCTTCTCTATTTCATCCACTATAGAGCTGTCTAGTTGATAATTCTCAAGCATGGGTCTGATTATATCAATCCCTTGCTCAAGAAGCTTCACTGGTTCCCTTTTGACTCTAAAATAAAATGTCGACCCGATGATTCGGGCAGACTTATGGTGTAGTAGATAAATTACTGGCACTGAAATCAGGAAGATTGAATTCAAATCCTGCCTCAGACACTTAAACAGTCTGTAGCCTTCAGAAGGTGGCTTAATCTCTCAGTCTCACTTTCTTAACCTGTAAAATGGAGCTAGTAATAGCACCTCCCTTACAGAGTTGTTGTAAGGATAAAATGAGATAATATTTATAAAGTGATTTACAAATCTTAAAGCACTATATAAACATTAGCTATTATTATTTTAAGTCCTGTATAGTCTGGTTCCAACCCATCTGGTTCCAGCTTTACAAGCCTGTTATGTGTTATTCTTCTCACACATTCTGTATCCCAACAAAACTGACTTACTTGATGTTCTCTGAATGTGACCTTCCATTTCTTTTTTCTGTGCTTTTTCACAGGCTGAAGCCCATACATAGGATGTTCTCCTTTCTCCTCTTTGTCTTTTAGAACCCCTTGTTCCCTTAAAAAATTAACTCAAAGTACCACTTCCCAAGACAGACACATCCTGATTTACCAGTGCTCCATCACCTCTAAATGACTTTACAATTATCTTTTATTTCTTTGGCAGGATGGTATGCCATCATAAGCAACTGGCCTAGGTATCAGTAGACCTGTATTCAAATCTTAATTTACACACACACTGACTATGTAAGCCCTAGTAAATTATTTAACCTCTCAATACTGATTCCCTCCCCCCCAACAATAACTTTAATTCTAGATTGGAGAGCAGTTATTCTTCTACATTGGTAGAAGTAGTTCCCTTGTGGGGAGTTTTGTCCAGACAAAATAAAAAATGAGGCTTTTTTATATTTATACATTTAATTTTCTCTAAGTAGAATATAAGCTCCTGAAGGGCAAGGAGTGATATGTATTTTTCTTTGTATTTTCAAGGTCTGGTATATAGTCAATATTTGATTGATATTTGTCAAATTGAAATACATGGTGGAAGGATCCTAGTTTTGGTGTTAGAAGACACTATTTGAACCCTGCCTCTGTCAATTAATCCTTAGGTGATGCTGAACAAGTTACTTAACCTCTCTGGGCCCTCAATTTCCACATCTGCAACATGACATGGTTGAACTATATAGCCTGCATGGTCCCTTTCAACCCTGAATCTATAATCTTCTGATTTCCATGAATTACTTCTTTGTAGAAAGAGAGGGCAACAACACATGGATACTCCAAGTGCTGTAAAAGGACTAGAATGTGTCTAGTCCATTGGGTGGGTCCTCTGGGGAGGATCTTTTTAAAATGAGAGAGAGTCTCCAAGAAGCTGTAGCATGCCCAGAAGCAACACCCCAGTAAAACCATCTTGTCAGACAGGTAAAACCAGGTTGAGAGTAACCAACAGGCCTCAAACCCATCAGTGAGTAAGGAGGATGTCTACCCCAAGCATGTGAAAATTTTCCCCAGTGCAATGGGCAGATGAGAATTTGTTTTTTTCCAACAGTCATGAAGGCAGCTAACATAGGTGCTTTGGAGGGCTTAGATCTTGGTTAGACACCTGAGGTCATACATTGCATCCTGGGCATTCAATTGTCTTAATTTTTGTCTTGCCACTGGACTTTGATGACCCTGGAAGAGAGAGTTAAGGCTTGATGACTTTGTACAACTCCACCTCACTTAAATCCAATTCACATGCAAGTCAAGATATCACCTCGTGATGTCACTGGGCCTCTTTGAAAAGAAAGTATGAACAAGAAAAATTAAAGATGTAATGACAAGTATCACAGAATGAAAGAACATTGATGGGTTTCAAGCTGCACTTGTGGATGGAGTACCCATGCTAATGAGGTCATAGGTCAATTGAAGTACTAATATCATTACCTGGTATGGCTAATGCATCAAGAGTCTACTATATTGACATGGGAGCTTGTCCTGCAATCACTCTTTTGTCATTATCGGGAGAGAAGGGCCCTGAAGGGAAGGTATGCATTCATTCAACATCTATTAAGTGTCTATAATGTGCCATGCTAAGCATTGGATGGAGTGGATACAAAGATAAATAAAACATTTTCTCTTTCCTCAAAGATCTCACAGATAATTATAAATACAAAATAGTAGATAAGTACTTAAGAGGCACATAATGTAACATGATTTTGTTAGTGGAGAAGACATTTAAAAAGAGGCATTAACATCTTTGCTACTGAACCCTAAGGATTATGGGACTTTTCTATCAGACTTGTAGCTGAAATTTTTCATATATGTTGTCTCCCCCTTTAGAATGCGGGCCCCTTGATAGCAGGGAATATGTTGCTTTTCTATTTATATCCCCAAGACTTAATATAATGTTTTGCACATGGAAAGTGTTTAACAAAGACTTTATTCATTCAGTCATATAAGATGCTATGATATCTGATAAGGGAAGGATCACTGCTAGGTCAGTGGAATCCAGGAAGATTTCATGGAAGAGATAATATTTTCGCTGGACCTTAAAGGCTGGTAGGGCATTAGTAGGTAGAGGTATGGGAAAGGGTAGATAGAAACATTCCAGGTATAGTTGCACTGCTGTGGGTGCAAACTTACACTGGAAATATAAGTTTGGATGGGAAGAAGGAAAGAGGTAAACAACGAGGTCCTCTGGAGGCAAAGGCAGTCAGGGATAGAAAATAATGTACTAAGTGTTAGGCAAGGATAACAGAAGAAGGATTTAGGGATGTGGTGGCATTGTCTGAGAATGACTCAGAAGTGACATGGAAACATGGTCTAGACAAAATAAAGAGAAAGCTCATCTCTCACCCGGGGACAGACATGCATTTGGTGGGAGGGTGAGGCAGGAACTGATATTCAGAAAATTTGAGTGACTTGCTCAGCTTTCATAGATAGTAAATATCACAATCATAGCTTGAATCTATGTCCTTAGACTACAAATCCCACATTATTTTACATGCCCACAGCTAGGTTTGAAAACTGTATCCCCCTTAATTCTTACTATGACACACATGACTTGACGTATTCCATACTTCAACAATTCAAGGAGCTAATTTTTATTGGTGCCAGTATCCCTTCCACTCACATATCTCACAACCCTTCTCCCCTTTAAATTTGGATCTTTGTGAGTTTCTGGCCCTCAAGAAATTGCTTTCTCATTGGTCTACCTTCTAGCAATGAACCTTTTTCCAAAGCTGGCTAAGCTTCACCTGGGATGAAAGATAGATGTTCTGTTGCTGCGATGCCTTCCAGCTTTTCCAGCTTGGTAGGTCCTGCCAAGGCTTGTGCCCTGCTGGCATGGTCTCTGAGAACCCAGTGTTTCTTCCATGCCATGAGGAGGCAAAGGAATAGAGTTTTGTGGAAGAGACAGTTTTTGATGAAATAAATCCCTTTGCATTATGGAGAAAAGAATTTTCTGGCATCAAAAAGTACAGGTTTTGTTTTTGTTTAAGGACGTATTAAAAAGTGTTTGTTCCTTGTGAGGCTCCCATGAGACAGCCATGATAGAGTGGAAATGATAATGATTTTGCACTCAGAAATTCTAGGTTCAAAACTTACTTCTGATCTTTGCTATTTCTGTGACCTTGGGCTCCAATAAGGGGACTTTTGTCCTTTGAGGTCTTCCAGCTCTAGATCTTCAAGCCTATACATTTGCCTCTCTCGACTATATATAATCTGTTCAGGGGACCTGAAATCATAGAACTTCAAGGTACCATCAAGCTTATCTGGTATAAATCTCTTATTTTACAGATGAGGAAACTGAGGGTCAGAGAGGTGAAGTAGTAAATAGTCGAGCCAGCATTTGAACCCAGGTCCTGCGACTCTAAATTGAGTGATCTTTTGTTTGCTCAGCCTATGAAATGGATTACTTCCTATTACTCTGAAGGGAATGTTTAGGAAGTTGAAAATTTTTTTTCTGTTTGTTTCGTTGTGTGGTTTTGGATTTCCCTCTCTCTTGGTTTCTGTAAATTTGTAGTTCCCTTGGTGTCCATGTTACAGATACATTACAGTGAGTTGTTTGCATCATGTATTTGGTTCAGTGGGACAACTTTTATTTCTACGAAATTAGAGAATGGGAAGAAACCTGGGAGTTTGGCCTAGATAATCTATTACCTGAAGAAGAAATTGTCTTATTATATAGATGATAGAAAGAAAGATGGATAGATGAATAGATAATAGATAGATTGACTGATAGATACTTTATTTGGCACTTACTATTGGCCAGACACTATGTTAAATACTGAGGATACAAATATAAGAAAACAAGACAGTCCTTGCCCTCAAGGAGCTTATAGTCTAATATCGGAAGACAACATTGAAGACGGAACTGGAAAGTAGGGAAGGACAAATATCAGGATGACTTGAAGGTGGTGTGGAATCCTGCTTCCAGGCAAGACAAAGTGAAAGCTCACTTATTAGTAAGGAGGCACTCAGCCACTGTTTAAAGACCTTCAGTGATAGGCAATTCATTACATCATAAGAAAACCTTTTCTATTTTCTGTCAGCTCTGTATGTTAAATTTTTCTCATATTGAGGCAGAACCTATGTCCATGTAACTTCTGTTGACTGATTCTGGTTCTGTGTGGTATTGTATGGTATTGTGTTGTGTGGTATTTTGGAAAAAATGCTAGGTTTAGAGTCAGAGGAGTTGGGTTTGAATTCCAACTCTACTACATAGACAAGTCAAAAGAGGTGGTTTGACCTGTTGGTCTCACAGGTTCCATGCAGTTCTGCATCTTTGATCTTGTGATCCTCTGGAGCCATACAAAATAAAAGGTAGAGCTTTCTTTTACATGACAGGTCTCCAAATATTTTAAGTTAGTGATCCTGCCTTCTCTGCATTGAAATCCTAAAAAAAAATCTCAACCTCATTCAAGTCATACTCTTAAGTCACGATTTTGTGCTACTTCATTTTTCTGGTCTCCCTCCAACTTGTGAAATATCCTCTTTAAAGGCATTGCTCAATATTTAATGTGACAAGCTAGGTATAGCCTGACTAGCAGAGAGGACCTTGAGAGTATCACTTTCTTCTTTTGATTGAAACACTGTACATTTTTGGGTAGACCCACATCATGTTCCAGGGATTTTTCCCCCACCAAAATCACAATATTGGCTCATTTGGAGCTTTCACTCAATTCATAGACAATGTGACAAAGTGAAAAGTCAACCAGCATTAGGAATCAGAAGATCTGGGTTCCAATCCTTGCTCTTTATGACCACAGACAACCTCTTATGTCTGTTTTCCTCATTTATAAAATGACAATAGTAATGCCCTGAGGGTTCTTGTGAGGATTGTGCCTTGTCAAATGTAAAAGGGTTGTGTAAATCTGAGCTGCATAAGACATCTTTCTTTCTTCCTTCCTTCTTCCCTTCCTTCCTTTTTCCTTCCCTCCCTCCCTCCCTCCCTCCCTTCCTTCCTTCCTTCCTTCCTTCCTTTCTTTCTTTCTTTCTTTCTTTCTTTCTTTCTTTCTTTCTTTCTTTCTTTCTTTCTTTCTTTCTTTCTTTCTTTCTTTCTTTCTTTCTTTCTTTCTTTTTTTCTTCTTCCCTTCCTTCTTTCCTTCCATACTTCCTTGCTTCCCTCCTTCTTTTTCTCTTTTTCTTTCTTTCTCTTTCTCTCTTTCCTTCCTTTTTTCCTTCCTTCTTTCCTTCCTTTCTTCCTTCCCTCCTTTCTTCCTTCCTTCCTTCCTTTCTTTCTTTCTTTCTTTCTTTCTTTCTTTCTTTCTTTCTTTCTTTCTTTCTTTCTTTCTTTCTTTTTTCTCTCTCTTCCTTCCTCCCTCCCTCTTTCCTCCCTCCCTCCCTCCCTTCTTTCTTTCTTTCTTTCTTTCTCTCTTTTTTGCAGTCAGTTGCAGTTCTTTATATTTATCTAATTAAATCCCCCCCCCATTAGGTTTGGTCCATCACTCTAGCCCAGCATTCCAAATGATCACTGTGACCCAGAGAGGTGCTTAAGTCCTAAAAGCAGGAACCTTAAACCTTCCTACCCCACCTCTCCACTCATTTACACACACACACACACACACACACACACACACACACACACACTTACTTTTTATTTAAATTACTTTGAAACTTGGAAATCTCTGGCCTGGAGACAAGGAAATTTGAAATGAGGAAGCCCTAGGTTAAATCTATATGGTTAACTTCAGGGTATACCTTAGATATTGTGTTATGATGTTAAAAATGAATCCCTGACCTCAGCAGGAAGAGTAGTTGCCTGGAAGTTAAGCTAAGGGACCTGGATTCTTGTCTTGGCTGCCACAAGCTAGCTGTATGACCTTAAACAAGTCACTTATCTTCTCCAACCTTAGGGTGATTTTTATAAATGAAGTGGTTTGACTAGACAGACTCTAAGGTTCCTTCTAGCTTGAGGAGCCTAAAGATCAAGGTTTTCTAGAATCTGAGAACATGTAACTTCTTATTTTTAAATTCCTCGAAAGTAAGTAGAATCTGTATCAGATTGATCACTGTATCTCTTGTGCCTGGTATAGTATTTTCCAAATGAAGGTGCTTAATAGGAGTTTGTTGAGTTAAATTAAAAATATCCTAAAAGTTGAGCATATTTCATCATGATTTTAAGGGTTTGTGATTTCATTGTTATGGATTTTCCTCTCATTGATGTGGTTCACAGCCCTTCCCTATCCCAGTAATTTAGTAGATGGCCCTTCGTGAGTTGCTATGGTTCCAATCATCATCAGACATCCTATCTCCACGTGATAAGCCTCTCTCCATTTAGGGAGGCTGACCCTCAGATGACAAATATGCAGTCCATGACTCACCAGGCCTCCTGTACTCCAAGTCTCTTCAGCTTGGTAAGATCATGAGATTTAAAGATCAAAAGGAATTCAGCAGTTATTTAGTCTTTTCTGTTAGGCAGTAGATGGAGCATCGGCCCTGAAGTCAGGAGGATCTGAGTTCAAATCCAGTTTCAGCTTTCTTGATGTGTGATCTTAGGCAAGTCCCTTAACCCAATTTGCCTCAGTTTCCTCATCTGCAAAATGAGCTGGAGAAGGAAGTGGCAAACCACTCCTTTGCCAAGTAAACTCCAAATGGGGTCCCCAAGAGTCGGACGTTATTAAACAACGACAATAAAAAGTCTTCTCTGATGGGGCTCATGTTCTGTTAGCATGGCTTTTGTGACCCCAAGTCTCTTTTATGCAGGGGTGTACTCAAGTCAGGTCCAGAGAGTTAATTATAAAATTTTCAGTATAAACATTTGTACTTGATTAGGCAAACACTACAAATCAGTGCTTAATTTATTATTGACTGTCTAGGCTTCAGAAAGTAATGGAGAAAATGTTGATATATGTATTAAACCTATCAGTGGGTCCAGCATTTCCTCGGAGGGCCAGTTGTTAAACATTCACCAGCATTTATTGTTGTTCAATTGTGTCTGACTCTTGGTTACCCCATTTGGGAATTTCTTGGCAAAGATATGAGGGTGGTTTGCCATTTCCTTCTCCAGATCATTTTACAGATGAGGAAGCTGAGGCAAACAGGGTTAAGTGACTTGCCCAGGATCACACAACTAGTAAGTGTCCAAGGCTAGATTTGAACTCAAGTCTTCCTGACTCCAGGCCCAGCACCCTATCCACTGGGCTTTATGCAACAAGGAGTTCCCACAAAGAAAGGAAATAAGAATCCACTTAGTTGAAAGCTGGGTATATTTAGCTTTCAGTTATTCAAATGTATGTTTACATACTCTTCAGCTCTGCCACAAACTAATCTTCAGAATAAGATGCAAATTCGTTCACTTTTGTGCTTTATATTCATAGCCATTCATTTATGCTAATGGAAAAGTAAGATGCTTAATTCCTTCTAATAACCTGAATTTTATGTGACCAAACTTTTGATATTATCCTTGTGGATAGAAAGATTTGAGTCAGATGATAATATAGCTGGGATTATGCAGAACTGGCTGATCAAATAGTGACTACCTGACCAGACCTCTATTTCAGCAGGGTCCTCAGGCATGCTTCACTTCACTAGCAACTTAACTCTCCATACTTCCCCTTCTCCTTGATAGCCAGTGGGTGCTCATATAGATACTCCTCCCTGATTTTAAGTTTCCCATTATGTGTTATCTCCCCCACCAATTAGAGTGTAAGTTTCTTGAGGTGGTTTACTTCTATTTGTGTCCCCAGTACTTAGCATAGCACCTGGCAATTAATAACTATCTCTCTGTGTGTCTATTGTCAACAATTCAGAGAACAAATCTTCAGAACAGACAGAAAGGGAAGAGAATTAAGGAAGAGAACAAGGCAAAGAAATCTTTCTTAGAAAAAAAAAGCATAGACAAAAAGCAAAGGAAGTTAGAAGGGAAGAAAGGAGATAGAATTTTGAACCCACTTAACTAAGAAGAGAAAAAGAAGGCAGGAAAAGGAAAAGAATTGGATAACTAAACAAAAGAGAATTCAATAATTTAAACAAATCTCCAAAACTAGGAAAAGAGCTAATAAAGAGAAAGGGGGTGGTACAGGGAAAGATTTTAGGGATAGGGCTTTGCTTCTGACTCTCCAGACTTTGCCACCATGCCTCAGCTGCCACAGGACCTGGGGCCTCCTCATCCTGGAACATCTCTTTGTCATACAGGCCTCCTCTCATTGGTGAGTTGCTCTTGGAGTTTCCATTTTGAGAAGGGGTCCAGGCTGGCCATCTTTAATTCTTCTTTGGGCTTCACTTCTGATGTTCTGGATATTGTCACCATAGTTTAGGTGCCAAAGTAACTGGGGCCTGCTCACAATGGAATATCCACAGCCATTGTGACCTCACCCTGAAGCATTCATCTGCCATGCTGATGAGTTTCTACCGAGGCCTCCATTTTGAGGAGACATTGTTTCTGACTTTCCAGAATTTCAACCCTATTTCCTAATGTTGACCTCCTCCTTTTAGCTGGCTTTCTGTGTTATCTTCACTCATTAGGATGTAAGTTCTATTTTGAATGCAGGAATTGCTTTTCTTTTTTCTTCTTTTCTTCTCAACATTTATCACAGAGCCTTGCATATAAATTAATGCTTGTTTCCTTCCTTTCTTGACTCAAGGGAAAAAGTACTATACTGATTAAAAAGAGGGAGAAGAAATTCCCCTCCAAACAACTTTAAAATAACACCTTGAATCAAATTTTGGAGCAGTGGAACCAACAAAAATCAGGGTGAGACATTTTTTCTGCTGTTGACAACTTAGGAGGTCATCAGGAAATGTCTGTGATACCAGGTTGGGTACCTGCTGGAGCCTACATGACCAGCTGCAGTCCCTGGAGGCAGCAGCAATAAACAGTGGCAGCAGCAGCTTTGGGAGCTTGCAGCCTGGAGACAGCAAAGGGGCTAGAGAGCTGGTCAGACAGAGATTACAGGGGACCCTTTGCTGGCACTGGGTGCAACTAGAGCTGCTTGGAACCTCTATTGCCCATATGGAGC
The DNA here is from genome assembly GCF_011100635.1 of Trichosurus vulpecula. Classification (NCBI taxonomy): domain Eukaryota; kingdom Metazoa; phylum Chordata; class Mammalia; order Diprotodontia; family Phalangeridae; genus Trichosurus; species Trichosurus vulpecula. The sequence continues at coordinate 195,787,062 of NC_050578.1, read as the reverse complement.
TCTGGGTTGTGGTTCCAGGGTGGAGAGGAGTACTTATGGTGGGTCACAAGGGAGCAGGGGACCTGTTTTCAGCTCCAAAGTCGAGGCAAGAACTAGAGCTTGCAGCTGCAAAAGAAGAGGAGACCTGGTTATAATTCCAGGGCCAAGAGGAGCTCTACTGCTTGTGGCCTTCCTGAGTAAGGCAAGAGCATAGACCAGGAGAGCAGTGGCTGCACCTCTCCCCAGATCATACCACCTTGGGAAACACTGAAAACTTGCAGACCACCAGAACTAGCTCTGAAAACAGAAGTATATAAATGGCTGAAGCTTGGGACAGTGCCTACCTACGCCCAGGTGACTGGAGACTAGCATTAAGATAAAGTTCAAAGTCAAGATATAGGGTGAAAAAATGAGCAGCCAAGAACAACAGAAAAAGAAACTTGACTGTAACAATCTCCTATGGTGTCAGGAAAAACCAAGACACAAACTCGGAAGAAGACAACAAAGAAAAAACAACTACAAACAGAGCCTCAAAAAAAAATGCCAATTGTATCCAAGCCCAGCAAGAATTCCTGGAAGAATTAAAGAAAGAGATAAGAGTGGTAGAAGGAAAATTGAGAAAGAAATGAGAGTGATTCAAGAAAATTCTGAAAAGAGAATTAACAGCTTGATAAAAGAGGCACAAAAAATACTGAAGAAAAGAACTCCTTAAAAAACAGAATTGGCCAATTAGAAAAACATGTAGAAAAGTTCACTGAAGAAAATAATTCATTAAAAATTAGAAATTGGCAAGTGGAAACTAATGACTCCGGGAGACATCAAGAAACAATAAAATAAAGTCAAAAGAATAGAAAAAATAGAAGAAAATGTGAAATATCACATCAGAAAAACTACTGACATGGAAAATAGATTGAGGAGAGATGATTTAAAATCTTTCTGAAAGCTACCACAAAAAAAGCCTAGACATCATATTTCAAGAAATTATCAAAGAAAACTGACACAATTTCTTAGATCCAGGGAATAAAATAGAAATTGAAAGAATCTGCTGATCACCTCCCAAAAAAGATCTCAAAATGAAAACTACAAGAAATATTATGGCCAAATTCTAGAGTTCCCAGGTCAAAGAGAAAATATTTCAAGCAGCCAGAAAGAATCAATTAAAACATTGTGGAGTCACAGTCAGGATTACACAAACTTTAGCAGCTTCCATGTTAGAGAAGTAGAGGACTTGGAATATGATATTCCACAAGGTAAAAGAGCTAGGATTATAACCAAGAATAACCTACCTAGAAAAACTTAGCATGATCCTTCAGGGTAAAAAAAAACAGACATTTAATGAAATAGAGAAGTTTCAAGTATTTTTGATAAAAAGACCAGAGCCAAATAGAAAATTTGACATTAAAAGAGAAGATTCAAGAGAAACATAAAAAGGTAAATATGAGAGAGAAATCACAAGAGACTCGATAAGGTTAAACCATTTACATTCCTATGTAGGAAGATAATAAATGTATCTTAAGAATTTTAATATTATCATCATAGTTAGAAGGAATCTGGAGAGATAGAGGGCATGTGTATGAGTCGATTATGTTGACATGATGTCAGAAAAAATGAAGGGATAAGAAAGAGAGATGCACTGGGAGAAGTGAGAAGGGAAAGATAGAATGGGGGAAATTATCTCACATAAAAGGTGTACAAGAAGGAACTTTCATAGTGGACAGGAAAATGGGGGCTGGTGGCAATCTTAAACCTCACTTTCATTGGAATTGGTTCAAATAAAGAAGAATATATGTATATTATATGCATTATATATGCACACACACCCCCTTATACACACATGCACATATATACATAGATATATATATACACGCATACATATATACACATGCATACCCACACTCACATACACTTTGTTGGATATAGTAATCTATCTTACCCAACAGGGAAATAGGAGGGGAAGGGGATAAGGAAAGATGGCGGATGATAAAAAGGGAAGAACAATCAAGGGAGTCAGGGTTAGAAGCAAAACAGACTTTTGAGGAGTATAAGGATAAAAAGAGAGAGATAAAGATAAACAGAAGAAAATTGGATAGGGAAAAATATAGAGATAGTAATCACAACTGTGAATGTGAATGGGATGAGCTCACCCATAAAACAGAAGCAAATAGCAGAATGGATTAGAAACTGGAATTTAACAATATGTTGTTTACAAGAGACACACTTGAAATAGACACACAGAGTTAAAATAAGGAAATGAAACAGAAACTCTTATGCTTCAGCTAAAGAAAAAAAAAGCAGGGGTAGCAATTATGATACCAGACAAAGCAAAAGCAAAAATAGACTGAACTAAAAGATATAATCAAGGAAACTACATTTTTGATAAAAGGTACCATAGACAATAAAGTAATATCAAACAATTTTACAGCAAGTTTCTCTAATAAAAAACTCTTTTCTCAAATACATAGGGAACTTTGTCAAATTTATAAAAAAGAGCCATTCTCCATTGTTAAAAGATGTGAACAGACAGTTTTCAGAAGACATCAAAGCTATCTGCAATAGGAAAAAAAATGCTCTAAATTACTATTGATTCGAGAAATAAAAATTAAAACAACTCTGATGTACCACTTCACTCCTATCAGAAATGACAAATGTTTGAAGGAAAATAAGTATACTTGAGGGAAAATAAGTATACTAATAAACTGCTGGTGGAGTTGTGAAATGGTCCAACCATTCTGGGGAATGATTTCTAGCTATTCCCAAAGGGCTATAAAACTGTGCATACTCTTTGACCCAGCAATACCACTGCTAGGTCTGTACCCAAAGAAATAAAAGAAACAGGTAAAAGATCTATAATGTACACTATTGTATCAGTAATTAAGATGGGATTTTATTTTACTGTTTTCTCTTTTGGAGCACTTATTTAATCAAGTGCCCTTGACGAGTCTGGCCTTTGTTTCTTTGATTAAATCAGGAGTCTCTGATGACCTTCTTACCTCAAGGGAAAACCTAGTTTACATGAGTTTGAGTCATGTGTTTGTGAGAAGCTTTTAGGTCATGTGGGACTCTGGGCAAGCCATTGTAACTGCCCCCCAGCCTTGCTAACCCAGACCCATTGGTTTTTTGGTAACTATCGTGATTTGGTCAGACAGATAAGAGGCCTGTCTATTAATTCATGTTTATTTGCTCTGTTTATATAATGTATGTTGTAATTTGTTTGTATTTGCTCTGAAGTTCAGGGTGCTGGCTTTTCCTCCTGAACTAACTGAGTTATATATGTATGTGTGATTAAAGTAAGATTGCTAACCCCTTAAAGTTACTTTCCTTAGTAAAGCTGATCCAAAGAACCTGTGCTGACAGCTCTTGTTGCTGGTCTTGTTGGGTCTTACACCCTTACAGCTGCTGCTAGAAGAGTTGTTGTTACAACTATTTGTAGCTACTCTTTTTGTGGTAGTGAAGACGTGGAAAATGAGGGGATGCCCATCATTTGGAGAGATCTATTGCAGAATGAAGTGAGTGGAACTAGGAGATCATTGCACACAGTGAGAACAATATTATAATGATGATCAACTACAAAAGACTTAGCTACTCTGATAAATATAGTTATCCAAGAAAAGTCCAAAGAACTCATGATAAAAAGGCTATTCACTTCTAGAGAAAGAACCAATGAACTCTGAGTACAAATTGAAGTATTGTTTTCTCACTTTATTTTTCTTGCTTTTTTGTACGTGTTATTGCTAATATGGAAATATATTTTCCATGATTTCATATGTATAATTGATATCATGTCTCTTGCCTTCTCAGTGGGTGAGGGTATGGTGGGAAGGAGGAAGAGAATTGGCAGCTAAAAATTTAAAAGTAAAATTAAAATAAATATTTTAAAAGAGAAAGAATGAAAAAAAATATATACTAGAAGCACAAATGGAGGAAAATTTAAGACTAATTCTCATAACTTTAAATGTAAATGAAGTAAACACTCCAATGAAATTAAAGATTGGTAGTATGGAAAATAAAAAAAACCTCACCATCTGGTCACTTACCAGCATCTCTTCTAAAAAGCAGACATACATTCATTCAAAATGATAGATAGTAATGTAATTTACTGTGTCTCATAGAAATGTCCTAAAGCAGTAGTCACAACCATACTATCAGATAAAACAAATTTTTTAAAATACATAAATAGGCAAAAATTACATAATTTTTATAGGAACAATAGACAAAAAAATACCCAATATCAATATTAAACTTCTTTGCACTAAGAAGCACACCATCTAAGTTTACAAAGGGAAAAATAACACAGTTGCAAAATTAGAAAGATTCAAATATGATAATTATAGGAGACTTTGCTGTTCCTTTCAGAGTTGTATAGATCCAGCAGAGAAATAAATAATAGGGAAAATATAAAATTGAAAAAAATGTTATTTGAGATTTTGGAGGTAAAATATTTTTGGAACTTTCTGAATGGGACCACTACAGAATATATTTATTCCTTACTATTACACTGCACTTTTACAAAAAATGATCTTCCCTTAGGGAACAGAAAAATACAGAAATACTGACCACATCCTTTACAAAATGTGACATGATAAAATAATAATCAATTCAGGAGCATGAATAATTGACATAGAACTAAATGGAGACCTGATAAAATCTAAATAATGAATAGGTCAAGAATAATCATATAAACAATTAAAAACCATGTGAAAAACAATTTTTATGACAAAATGTTACATCAAAATTTCTGGCATGCAGCTAAAGCAATATCCAAAATAAAAATGCATATCTTGAAACACATGTTAACAAATGGGGAAAACAGGATTAATGGACTGAATATGCATTTTTTCAAAGTTAGAAAACTCAAAAAATCAAAAGAAGCACAGAAGAAATTTTGTCAATCAACAGAAAAATACTTAAATTGAAAAGAGAAAAGAATAGAGAACTAAATAGAGAACTAAATAGAGAACTAAAAGACATTTCTTTGCAAAGATTAATAAACCTTATCATCACTTATCCAATCCAGATAAAAAGAAGAGAGTGTAAAGCAAATAAAATAAGAAATGAACAAGTTGAAATCATATCAAACCCAGAAGAAAAAAGAACTGTCATAGCTTACTATCTGTAGCTATATGTAAACTGAGAAATCAAAAGTAATAGAGCTTTACTTACAAAAATGCTAAATATACAAACTATCGGAATAGCAAATAGATATCTTAAATAACCTGATCTCAGAAGAGGAAATTGAGATGGCTATAAGGGAATTATCATGGGTGATGGCAAAGGTCTATCTGGTTGGATTTATAATTTATCTATCAATTTTTTATAGATCAATTAATATTTATACTATAGAAATTATTTCCAAAAATTCATGAAAGAAAATACTTTACCAAATCCCTTTAATGAGACAAATATGGTTCTCATACCTAAACTAGAGAATAATAAAGCAAAGAGAATCATAGACCAACACCATTCATAAATATATTTCAAAATTAAGAAATTAAATCCCAGGAAAAAGATTGTGTCAATTTATTTTTTTAAAAGTTATTGATTATAATCAAGATGGATTCATACCAGGAACACAAGGATGGTTCAACATTAGGAAAACAAGAACAATTAGTCACAATAAAAAAAAACCATAAAATACAAGATTATCTCAAAAAGTACAGAAAAAGCAAAACACTCATTTAAACTAAAAATCTTACTATGTATGAGCACAGAACACTCCTTTATTAATATGATAAAAAGTATCTATCTGACCCAAATACTATCAAAATAATATTTAAAAAAACTATTTGAAGTAACAAAAGATATAGAATATGAAAGAGAAAGAGGAAAAAGAAACATATGAGGCAAGATTTTTCCTTGTCTAGTTTGTTCCATTTTTTCATCAACCAGAAATAATGGGACTCAAACACCCAATGTTTGATAAACGGGAAAACATAAGTTATTGAGGAAAGAACTCCTTGTTTGCAAAGAACTAAAGAAAAAAAAATGGAAAGCAGTCTGGCAGGTAGTAGTCTTAGAAAAAAATATATACCATTTTATTGCACAAAAAAATTCAAAGTGGATACAACACCTAAATATTAAAGATAATGGTGTAAAAATTTGGAGAGAAGCATATTAAATAGCTTTTCCAGCTCGAAGTAGGAAATGAATTCGTAATCAATAAGGAATGGAAGCAATTACAAAAGAAAAAATAGACAATTTTGATTATGTGAAATTGGAATTTTGTTTCACAGAAACAAAATGCATCTCAAATAAGAAAAGAGCTTAATTGGATGTTTGACTTATTGAGTACTTCTAATAAGGGAAAGCCAACAGAAATATAAAAAGACTAAAAGCCAATCCCTGATAGACAAGTGGTCAAAGGAGATGAATAGACAGTTCTCAAAAGAATGGTAACAAACCTTTAATAACCATATGAAAGAATGTTTCAAATCACTAATAATAAGAGAAATGTAAATCAGAACAATCCTTAGTTTTTGCCTTATGCCTAGAAAATTGGAAAGGAAGATAAAAGATAGCAACAATATTGGAGGGGTCATGAAAATATATGCATGCTAATGCATTGTTGGTGGAGCTGTGAATCCCAGAACATTCTGGAAATCAATTTGGAGTTATTAAAATATAGTGATTAAAACATTCTTATTAAGCCAGGAATTCTACTTCTAGACATATCCTCCAAGGAAATCCATGATGAAAATAAAGACTTCCTATATACCAAAATATTTATAGTTTTGCTTCGCATGTATTTGTGTGTGTGTGTTTGTGTGTGCATGTGTGTGTGTATGTGGTAGCAAATAACTGAAAATAAAGTAAATGATTATCAATTTTAGAATAACTAAACAATATTCGATGTGTGCTATTAGAAATAACAAACATGGTAACTAGAGAAACATAGAAAAAATACATAAACTGACAAAAAGTGAAGTAAGAAGTCAGGAAAACATGCACAATGGCTACAAGGTAAATGGACAGAATGATAACCACAAAACAACAACCAAATGAACATTATAAAATTATAAAGAACAAGCTTGGCTCTAAAGAAGAGATACCAGGAAATGGAGACACCTCCTTCCTCTACTATGCAGAGTTGTCAGGGATGGTCTAAGGATGTGGACCACTGCATATAATGTCAAGTTTTTTGATGTATTGATCAATTTGGGTGATTTTTTTCTCTCTTTCCTCTTTCTTCTGTGTTTTCTTTCTAAAATCTTCATTTAAGAGATAGCCTGAGAGAAGTGTAGAGGGAGAAATATAAGCAATGTAAATGTAAAAAAAATTCCAAAAGCTATTAAAAATTAAAGAAACCAAATATTGTCCAAATTAAAATGATCAGGCTTGTCCTCATTTGAAGAGCTAAATTTTCTCCCACTCATTGCAGAATTCAGGTTCCAAAAGTATATAATATTGCCTGTATTAGGTTTTTTATTCCTTTCTGTTGATTGGTTTTGCTAAACTTTCCTTCCCATTTTTTAGTGTATGGTTCACTAAGAGAATGTAGGGGAAGAGATACTGGGGGAAATGCAAATGATAAAAAAATGCTATCAATAAAGATCTATTTTAATATTAAATTGAAGAGGGATAAATATATCTTGAATTTAGTTTTTAAAAAATCAACTTTACCAGCTGTTTTTATGGGAAAGACATGCTAGTAGGCTGTAATTTATGTGAAAAAGACTTACAGTTTAAATGAACTGGAAGCTTAAAGTGAGTCAACAGAGTGACATGGTCATTTTGTCTACCCTGCACAAATCTGGCAATTACCTGTGTCGTGTATCAATGTAGCTGAATTATCTAGTTAGGCAGTCTACAAAGTGACCTGAATGAGCAAATTTTGGTTGAGTTGATGCAATCAAATGGATAATTGCCAGATTTGCTTTTCACTCTGTATTATAGAGACAAGGCCTCTTCCTTTTCAATTTCAAACAGAAACATAAGCAACTGCCATTTAAATATGCTAAAAGTAGAATGGTTTTCTCCTGCTCCCTTCTGAGCTGTTTTTTTTAAAATTTTACTTTATTTAACATGCTTAACTAAAAGCTGATTGTATGATTAAGGAAAAAACATAGAAAGTTACTCATCTAATTATAATGAAATAAATTATTATTCCAATATTTATTTGCAGCTTTAGGTAACAAATGTTTGGGTACTTTACAATTGAGGAAATTAAGGCTCAAAGAGGTCAATTTTCTCAAGGTCACTGTCCTAGTGAGTGGCAAAACCAGAAAGCCCCAGTCTACCCACTCCTCACCCAATCCAGACCCTGTACTCAACATATTTCAATTCCACAAACTCTTATACAATACCTGCTATTTATTAGGCACTGAGAATACAAAAACAAAAATGAAACCATACCTGCCCTCAAGGTACTTAAAGACTTTTGGTTTACCAATAGGATAGAACATGTGTACTTTCTGATACACCAGTGCCAATGAAACTGTGATCTCACTGCTGTGAATATATCCTCAAATGATGAAGGATCACAATGAATCTATGTGTGCTCACCCATTTCCTTTTTTATTAATTTTTTTAATTATGCCATTCATTTTTTTCTCCCTTCTACCTCATTCCCATTGGCAGTTACAATTTTTTAAAAATGTATTAAATATACACAAACAAGCAAAACAACTTCCCATATTGGTCATGCCAAAAATGTATGTCAGAGACCATCACCTCTCTGATTAGCATACACTTTGAAGTTTAATCTGCATATTAGCATTTTTTCTATCACTTTCTTAAGTCTAGACAGTCAACAAAACAATAAATTCAATCCTGATTAGCAGCATTTGCTGATTTTCTAGGTATAAATGCTCACACTGAAAATTTAACAATATGCTCTCTTGAGAAGATGTGAGTGGCTCCAGCAAACCCCTGGCTAACATTGCTATGATCCTTTAAAATTTCAAAGTGCATGACATTTTATTTAATTCTCACAATACCCCATGAGGAGGGTAGCTCAAACATTATTATAATCCTTATTTTTAAATTAATTAACTTTTAGTTTTCTTTTTGGGGGGGGTTATTTTATTATTTAATATCTTAGTTTTCAACATTGATTTCCACAAGATTTTAAGTTACAAATTTTCTCCCCATTTCTACCCTCCCCCCACTCCAAGATGGCATATATTCTGATTGTCCTGTTCCCCAGGCAGCCCTCCCTTCTGTCACTGCACTCTCCCCTCAAAGTGCCCTTTCCCCTTTACTTTCTTGTAGGGAAGGATAGATTTCTATGCCCCATTCCCTATATATCTCATTTCTCAGTTGCATGCAAAAACAACTTTTTCTTTTGAGCACCTGATTTTAAAACTTTGAGTTCCGAATTCTCTCCCCTCTTCCCTTCCCACCCACCCTCCCTAAGAAGGCAAGTAATTCCACATAGGCCACACATGTATCATTATGTAAAACACTTCCACAATATTCATGTTGTGAAAGGCTAACTATATTTCCTTCCATCCTATCCTGTCCCCTTTTATACAATGTTCTCCCTTGACCCTGTCTCTTTTCAAAAGTGTTTGCTTTTGATTACCTCCTCCCCCTATCTGCCCTCCCTTCTATCCTCCCCTCTTTTTATCCCCTTCTGCCTACTTTCCTGTGCGGTAAGATACCCCATTGAGTGTGTATGTTATTCCCTCCTCAGGATTCACTCATTCCCCCTCACCTGCCCCCTCTTCCCTTTCAACAGAATTGCTTTTTCTTGCCACTTATATGTGAGATAATTTACCCCATTCTATCTCTCCTTTTCTCTCTCTCTCAATATATTCTTCTCTCATCCCTTAATTTGATTTTTTTAGATATCACCCCTTCATATTCAACTCACCTTGTGCCCTGCCTCTCTCTCTCTCTCTCTCTCTCTCTCTCTCTCTCTCTCTCTCTCTCTCTCTCTCTCTCTATGTATATATATATATATATATATATATATATATATATATATTCCCTTCAACTACCCTAATACTGAGAAAGGTCCCATGAATTACACACATCATCTTTCCATGTAGGAATGTAAACAAATCAGTTCAACTTTAGTAAGTCCGTTATAATTTTTCTTTCTTGTTTACCTTTTCATGCTTCTCTTGATTCTTGTGTTTGAAAGTAAAATTTTCTATTCAGCTCTGGTCTTTTCACTGAGAAAGCTTGAAAATCCTCTATTTTATTGAAAATCCATATTTTGCCTTGGAGCATGATGCTCAATTTTGCTGGGTAGTGATTCTTTGTTTTAATCCTAGCTCCATTTACCTCTGGAATATCATATTCCAAGCCCGTCTATCCCTTAATGTAGAAGCTGCTAGATCTTGTGTTATCCTGATTGTGTTTCCACAATACTCAAATTATTTCTTTTTGGCTGCTTGCAGTATTTTCTGCTTGATCTGGGAGTTCTGGAATTTGGCAACAATATTCCTAGGAGTTTTCTTTTTGGGATCTTTTCCAAAAGGTGATTGGTGGATTCTTTCAATTTCTATTTTACCCTCTGGCTCAAGAATATCAAGGCAGTTCTCCTTGACAAGTTCTTGAAAGATGATGTCTAGGCTTTTTTTTGATCATGGCTTTCAGGTAGTCCAATAATTTTTAAATTATCTATCCTGGATCTATTCTCTACATCAGTGGTTTTTCCAATGAGATATTTCACATTGTCTTCCATTTTTTCCTTCCTTTGGTTCTGTTTTATAATATCTTGATTTCTCATCAAGTCACTAGCTTCCACTTGCTCCAATCTCATTTTTAAGGTAGTATTTTCTTCAGCGGTCTTTTGGACCTCCTTTTCCATTTGGCTAATTCTGCCTTTTAAGGCATTCTTCTCCTCTTTGGCTTTTTGGAGCTCTTTTGCCATTTGGGTTAGTCTGTTTTTTAAGGTGCTATTTTCTTCAGTATTTTTTTGGGTCTCCTTTATCAAGTCATTGACTTGTTTTTCATGGTTTTCTTGCATCACTCTCATTTCTTTTCCTAATTTTTCCTCTACTTCTCTTACTTGCTTTTCCAAATCTTTTTTGAGCTCTTCCATGGCCTGAGACCAATTGACATTTTTCTTGGAGGCTTTTGATGTAGGCTCTTTGACTTTGTTGACTTCTTCTGGCTGTATGTTTTGGTCTTCTTTGTCACCAAAAAAAGATTCTATAGTCTGAGTCTGAGTCTGATTCTTCATCCTTTTTCATTGCCTGGCCATGTTCCCAGCCAACTACTTGACCTTTGAGCTTTTTGTCAAGCTATGGCTGCTTGTAGAGAGTGCTTTGTCCTAAGCTTTAGGGGCTGTGCTGCTGTTTTCAGAGCTGCTTCTACTCCACTGCCACTGCAAAGCTCTGCCACAGCAGCACTCCTTCTCCCCCATGAACTGCCAACCAGGATTGTGACCCAGATCCAAGGAAGGCAAAGCAAGCCCTGCACTCCTGCTCTGGTCTGCCACTTGACTCCTCCCGCTGTATGTGCCAGGGACTTCAGAAGCAGCTGACGCTGGAGCTCCACCACCGCACCACCTCCGCCACCCCCAGGGCTGGTGGCGGGACTGCTTTCTAACCCAATCTAGCAGTTTACCCACTAACCTGAAACATGGTCTTTGGTGTCTGTGGGTTGAGAAGTCTGGTAACTGCCACAGCTCAATGATTCATGGCCCTAAGGCCTGCTCTGGGGCAACTCCTGGTCTGGTCTGTCCTGGCACAGCTGGGCTGTGCTCCGCTCCTAGCGCCGTGTAATAGACCCTTCCCAGCAACCATCCAGGCCATCCTGGGCTGGAGACCTGCTTCCCCCTGCTATTTTGTGGGTTTTGCAGCTCTAGAATTTGTTCAGAGCCATTTTTACAGGTTTTTGGAGGGATTTGGGGGACAGCTTAAGAAAGTCCCTGCTTTCCCAGCCGCAATATTGGCTCTCATTTGGCATCTCCCCCTCACCCATTTCTTTCCATAAATTGAGCACGGGGAGGTATGCTGAAGATCCTGTGTCTTGCTAAGTATTGAGATTATGTGAATATAATTGGGGCACACAGACTGTCTAGGACTCACTCTTGTTCTGTGACTAACTCACCTTTTCCCCCCTCCCATCATATATTTCACTAATAATATCTTTAATGTTATTTCTGTGTAATCTCTTGTTTATCACGTATATCAGCTTGCTCTCATCCACCATACATCTTTGCATTGCCCTTTCAGTGATTTTCAACTTCACTTTTTGGAGATTAAAGCCATACAACCATACAAAATCAATAAAAGGATATTGGTGTCAAAAATGTGCCCTTGTTTCAGAAAGAAACTTCACATTAATAAAAATAATGGTGCAATTTTCCAAAGGCAATTCAACCTGCTGTTTTGCTCCTCTGAGGATGAACCCAGCTCCATTTGCATTGTTTGTTCAATATATATGTCCTGATTAATGTGATGTATAGTCTGTCCATCCAATCCCTTGTCAAAGTGTGGGCAAAAATATCATCCACTTGATTTTTTTCCCGTACAGGTTAGGTCAAACTCTTTAGGCTGATTTAAAGGGTTCTGTAGTGTTTCAGGGCTTAATGTAACCAGTGCAATGTTATCTACAAACAGGAGCACCTAGAAGACTTCCACATTTAAAGGGAATCTTTCTTTAACTTAGACTTTGTACCAGATCTTCTCCATGACAGTGACAAACTCCCTTGAGGAACATGTATTTCCCAGCTCTATGCTTCACTGATAGTAAAAATCAAAGGTTTATAGAACAAAGTTACTTCTATTAGGGATCTTGTATGATATTTATAAATGCATGAGACTTTTTTTTGAGAAGAGCCTTCCTTTTAAAACTACATTTTCCTCTGGAGAATCAAATGCCTTTTTATGATCAACAAATAAACCCAGTGGAATGTTTGTTATCTATAGTTTTCATTTATTCAGATAATGGTAAAGAGGTAGTCTTCTGTGGAATATTCCTTGTGAAAGCTTGCCTGTTCCCTTCTAATGTGCTCATTAATAATTCTCTCTTTTTCACATTGTATATGGATAATATTATCATAAAACTTTTGTATCAATGAGAAAGTGGGCTTGTGAGTCTATTATTGCTCTTTTCTTTGGTTGCCTTTGTTACCTTGGTTAACCTCTTGGTTTCCTAGATTACTTTACCTCTTGGTTAATAATAAAGTCTGAGATTCTCCCCGCACCATAATTTTGGTATCTTCACCTCTTTTATATGTCTTGAGACTCTATCTGTTAATGTCATCTCCTCCACTGACCTCCTTCATCTATAATAGGTCTAACATCTTTGTTTTCTTCATTGCCATGTCAGCTTTCCCAAAAGCACACCAAGGACTATAAAATTAGAGTCCAAACATGGCAGCCCCACTCTCCTTGAGGCTGATAAGTTTGTAATAAAAACTTTGACAGATCTTTTCTGCCTTTCACCTTTTTATAATCATCTGTCCAGTTTCATCATTAAGTGTCTTTGGGATGGCTTCACTTAGTTGGATCTCTTTTCAAGTCTTCTTTGTTCCTTTCATTTCTTTTTGTGAGGTGATTCTGCTCATAATTTTCTACTATCTGCATAAGATTTTATTAGTGTATTTTTATGTTGTATTTGGCTGTTATTACGCAGCCAGCCAGCAACCATCAGGTTACTTCTATGTACAAAACAATGTGCTAAGTTTAGGGGGTATAAAGACAAAAGTGAAACACTCCCAGTCCTCCAGTAGCTTACATTCTGTTGAAGAGGAAATAATATATAATAGGAGACAGCCAGCATGGTTGGTGCCTAGATAAAAGGGAATAATATATAAGAAGAATGGAATGGTCCAGGGTATGAAGGGTTTTGAATTCCAAGCATAAGAGTTTATGTTTGATTCTAGAGGTAATTGGGAACCATTGGAGGTTATTGAGAAGAGGAATAACCTACACTTTGGCAGCTACGTGCAGGATATATTGGCGTAGACAGAGATTTGATGGAGAGAAATCTGATATATCTCTCCATTCTCTTGTTGCCTCATTTGGACAATTGATTTACATTGGTTAAGTTTCTGCATAAGTTCTATAATCTGTTCCCAAGTAGCCAGCCTATTGGTGGGGAGGCTCTCTGTACTTTGTTAGGCTTGTCCTTAGGAAGGAGATTCAGAATTGCTCTGACAAGGGGTCATCTTACCTCTTCTTACATTCCCTGAATAACAGACCTCAAAACCTAGGATGTTGCTAGGATAATACTTCCAACATGGTAGAATTTGTCAGATCTTTCATTGGACTGGCATAGACTTTGAGGTGCCAGATTTGGCACTATACCATAATGATGTATTAGAACAGAACTTTACATAGAATATGTATACATGTAAGTAAATATATGGGAAGGAGATCACTGATGGCACAGGGGATGATGGCAGGCTTCCCATAGGAGGCAGTACCTGAATTGAGCCTTGAAAGAACCATTTCATTCATTCATGTGGGTATTCCCTTCAATGGCATAGATTTCAGTGATTCCTATCTAAATCTCATGAAGCCTCCTTAATGATTCCACCATGCTGAAGGCATCCTTTCAGATGCTTCCGTAATTGAAACACATGAACTTTTCCCCTCTTAAACCTTGGCTTTCCTACATGGTAATCTCACCTCTTCTTCTAATCATATATCTCCCGAGTGACATCTTTTATATTTGGTTTCAGGTCATCCTTAGTAATATTCTGCTGTCTGTTTATACTGACTTCCAAGTTTCCATCTTCCTTTGGGTCACTCAAGCTGAAATGTAATAGTGATAAATGTATAGTCATGGATTTAAGTTTCAAGATCACTGACACAAGTATACATTTATGGAGCAATTTGTGTGAAAAATATTAATATATTAGTGGAATCCAAACTCAATGCCACATGATGCTTCCCCACACTCCTCTCCCCTATATAAGCTATTGGGGATGCTATAGTGGAATCCCTATTCAGGTAAGAATTTGGCTAGATTATCTATGAAGGACCTTACAGTTCTGGGATTCTATGAATTTGAAAGATGTCACAATTTGTCAATTAGAGGTGTTCCCAAAGTGGAAGCATAACTAGAGGAAGTTTTGAGGTCTGTTATTCAGGGTATGTAAGAAGAGATAACATAACCCCTTGTCAGAAGTATTATGGATATCTTTCATGTACTGGACAGAAAATATATCTAGATCACTCTTCAATTTTCTCAACTTAAAGGTCCTATCTTTTCACGAAAAAAAGTTATTATCTTGGATTTTTTTAAAAAAACCAGTTCATATTCAGCACAGTTTTCTTTTATAGCTATGTGTCTTGGTTAAAAATGAATTTTTATCAGATGAAGAGAGTCAGATTGAGGACCTAAAGTCCTTGAAGACTTCTTAGTCATCAAAGAAAGATTCTGTTATGCTACCAGAATGAACTGTTGAAGGTAGGAAAGTAAACTTCAGCAGAATTTGGGGGAAAGTTTTTAAAATGTGGATTGAAACTTAATTTGGATTCTTTTTCTCTATAGTTAACCAGAGGTTTTGATGAGCCCAAATTCCCCTATTCCCCTAACACTCCAGTAAGTCAAAATTTAACTATAATTTGATAGATATACTCACACATCCTAGAAAACAATGACAAAATCATTGTGCTACAAAAATCATTAATGGAGAATGAATGACATTTAAATTTGCTGAGACCATAGAGATCCACCATGAATGATGGTGTTAACTAGGGAGTAGAGGAGTGACCTCACTTGCCTCATTGACAGAGTCTGAATAAGGATCCAGGAATACTGCCCCCAGATTTGAAGCATTTTCCACTACACTACAGTAGACTGCCTTGAGCAACTTAGTTTCTTTCTGCAGACCTTGCTTTACTTATTAATTAAATCAGAGTACTGGACTAGATAATCACTAGCAATCTAAATTCTATGAACCAACCCATTTAGGGTTCATCTAGCCCAACTCCTTTATTTAACATGAGAAGAAACTGAGAGGCAGAGAAGTCAAGTGATAGAATCCAACCAAGATCCTCTGAATCCAAGTCTGTTGTGTTAGACACTGTACTATACTTCTTGATCCTGGATGTCAGCAAACTATATTGTAATTATCAATTAAAATATCATGAGCTACACATGTAGATTTTTTGTTCTGTGACTCAGTATTGAAAAACCCTGAATGTCTTGGAATTATGCATTTCACACTTGTTGGAGTTGGATCCGCCTAGTTTCCTGGGTTCAGTTCTGAGATGTGGCTTGTATCAGCCCTCTTCACTTCCCAATTTGGAATGATTAGGCAGGGGCCATTTACAAGCTAATTTACTATAGTGCAATGGAAATGCTTCTATGTCTGTGAATTTGTAATCTCGGTGGTATGAGTATATCCTCTACTGGTGCAAGTTGCAACCCCTCTATGCTTTTTCCTTCTGTACAATTTCTTTGATATGTTTCTGTATATCCTTCACAGAGGATTTCATTGATATGTCTGAGGCTGTTGCTCTGGCTTTTTTAATATGTGCATGCCAATACAACATTCTGGATATCCAACATGTCTTTCCCCATTGAATGACCAGCCTAACTCCTTTTTTGTTTGTCTTTAACTTTGTTTCTATCAGGAGGTTCAGTTCTAGTATTCATTGACCACCTACTATATCTGGCACAATCAAGCTAATGCAACAACTTGCCAGTTGGTCTTCCTGCCTCAAGTCTCTACCCTCTGTAGTCCAAAGTGTACTCAGCTTTCAAAGTGAACTTCCTAAACTGTAGGTCTGACTGTGTTACTCCTTCATCCATCCAATAAATTCCAATTGCACCATATTCCTTGAAGATGTCATATAAAATCCTATTTGGCATTCAAATCCTTTCTTAACCTTCCCTGCCCACATTTCTGGTCTTTTTATACTTTAATTTATGCAACCCTTACCCCAACAACATACTCTACAATCTAATGACATTAATTTCCTTGCTGTTCCTCATTTGAGACATTCCATCTACCCATTCCATTTTTTTATATAGGCTATCTTCTATGCCTGGAATTATTCTTCCTCCTCATCTCTGCCTCCTAGTTTCCATCAAGTCCTGGAAAAAGTCCTATCTTCTACAAGAATTCTTTCTTTATCCCCCTTGGTGCTAGTGACTTCCTACTGTTGATCATCTCCAATTTACCCTATAGGTATCTTATTTGTAAATTGTTACTTACATGTTGCCTCCTCCATTAGGGTATGAGTTCCTTAAAAGCAGAGTCTGTCTTTTGCCTTTCTTTAAATCTCTAGCCCTTAGCATAGTACCAGGCATATTGTAGGCACTTACATTTTTATTGCTTATCTTGAGTTCTGGGGGCTAGGAAAGGGAGCATACAAAGGAACCATGTTGTATAGTTCCCACCCTGGAGGACTTTACATCCCTGGTTGTGTTGGGAAGGTTGGGATCCAGATGGGAAGATGGAAAGGATTTGTACAAAATAACCGCATTATATGTTTCCTGGCTCCAAGAGTTTTTACTCTTTTATAAGGAGGGAGTGGAAGCAAACTTCACAGGAAGAAAATAACTGGAGAATAATCCAAAAGTAATCAATGATAATGACAGTAAATGAAATAAAATCGAGGGCCCAATGTGTGGTAGAGATAGTGAGATGAATGAACAGTGAACCTAGAGTGAGATCGGCACTGGCTGGCATTATCGGGCACTATAATGAAAGTGGAATGGTGAGATGGGCCTTGAGGTGCGATCTAGACTCAGTTACAATGACTCAGATGAACAAAAAGAAAGAAAAAAATAGGCTTGTACCTCAGGGTTCAGGTTCTCTTGATACTGCCCTTCCCATCAGATCATTTGAAACCCACTGTGAAATTTCTGGCTGTCTCAATCAAGTGGGAGGTGGGCCTCTCCACGACAGGTGTCCTGCAACATGCTAATTGGAGTATCTATTAAAAACGAAATGTTTGACTTTCAGTAATGCTTTTTTCCCCAGCTTCATAAAAAGGATGCCTTTCACCAAATGTCTGACAATGGCAGTCAAGAAATGAGCCCTCTTCCTTTGAGGGAGACTGACTGTAGGGGGAAAGATAATTACTTAGTTCCTTTATCTCTGAATTATTTGTAATGAAATCTGAAATCACACCACAAGGTCTTTCATGAGGATGTCATAAATTAAGATGCATCGATGTATTGGGTGCATCTGTTTGACTGCACGGCCTTTGTCTTCTGCAAAGAGCACAGCAGTTCCAATACCCAGCAGACAGCATTTACGCAAATGATGCCCTGGTCTATGTCATTAATATTCAGTGATTGTCTGTCATAGACACCTTACTGTACATCTGTTATGCAAATGTATGTTAATGCAGGCTCCCTGACAGCTGCCTCAGTTCCCTCCCTAAAATGATCTTTTTCCATTTTGAAGTTTGCAATCTGTTCCCCAAAATGTTAATCTCACAATTAGCTGAAATTGCTAAACAGAAATTTTACATGTTGGGTCCCAAATAGAAACCCGTGTTTTAAAATAGATGGTGAAGCTTTTCCTCACATCATTTGTTTTAGATGTGAATCAGAAAAGGGTAAACATTGATCTTTGCACAGCCTGTGTTGAGATGAATGGCAACGTTCCCTCCCCAGCAATCAGGTTTACAGGAAATGATGCCATCGCCTTCCCACATGCCCTGCTGCCATTCAAGCTCCTTTGCCCTTCAAGCTGCTGCCGCTGATAGTTTCTCTCCTCCATTGCTCAAAGTTTATGAATTCTCTTTTTTACCATCTAAAAATGAAGATTTCTTAAGCTCTTAGAATATCTGCAAGTAACAAAATGGAGACTATAGTGAGGAGCAGAGGAAGAACCGTGGAGGTTACAAGAGCTGCTGCTCCTTTTGCAACGCTCTAATTGTATTGAGGAGGGGTATAAAATGCTCTAACTCAATAGTACACATATTTGGCTATATAATCTCTTTAACGTCATAGGTTTTGAATTGGAAGGTACCTTAGAGAATATTTCTCTCAGCCCCTAAATTTTATGCACAGACAAACTCAGACTGAGAGAGTGTATAAGACTTAAGATCTTAGATTCAGAGCGGGAGACACCTTAGAAATCATCCCAGTACAGCCCCTCATTTTACAGATGAGGATATTCAGTCCCAGAGAGGTTGTCCAAGGTCACACAAGTAGTAAACAGCAGGGCTCGAATTCGAGCCCACGTCCTCTGTTCCCACATCTAGCCCTCGTTCTACTGCACCACACTTATCCAAGATCACAAGGGAAGAAGAATGGGAGAGAATTTTAGAACAGTCTCTGTCCAAACCCTCAACTTCTCAAGCAATTGTAGCATGATATGGATGACAACCCTTCTGTCCTTTGAGGCTGGATTAGATTTCAGAAACAGCCAGAAACCATTATTGTGCCCGACTGCTGCTAGGTGATGTCGCGTGGTAGATGGGAGAGTAGTTCCTATTAACAGCAGTTGATAGGCAAGTAAAATAAAGGGAAGTTGAGTAGCGTTTCCATGTTCATCCAGGTACCAAAGACACAAATATCCTGATCGTTCCACCCCAAAGCACTCTAAGCCCACTTGGGTTTGATTTCCCCTAACACTAATGTGAATAGTATTGTTTCAAAAGTATAGATTACCCACATAATTGCATGGGCTTGGCCTTATTTTTTTTTGTAATCAATCAGTTGCCTCTGGGAAGTTTGATTATAGGTGCTGACGTTTAAAGCCTTTTACAACCTGGCTCCAGCTACCTTTAAAGGCTTATTGCACATCACTGCCTTTCATTCATTATATATTTTGGCTGAGCTAGCCTGGCTACTGTTGTCAAAATTCAATGTTCATCTCCCTGCCTTCATGCCTTTGCACAGAAACATGAGTAGAATCCACTCCTTTACCTCTGCCTCTTAAAATCCTTAGCATCCTTCAAGGCTCAACTCGTACCACTTCCTACATGAAGCCTCTCCTGACGCTCTAAATTCTTAGCTGCTCTCTCCCTTCATTTAGTCCTCTATGTGCTTATCATTAAAAATGTTGTATTTGCCCAGTTGAGTGTTTTCAGTTTTGTCTTTGGATTTCCAGCACCCAGTACAATACACTGTGTCTAATATAAGCAGTTATCACTTAGGGTTGGATTGGATTGTATAGCTACCGTATAAAGAAGGCTAGGAACTTGGAAATATCTATTTAAAAAAAAAAGTTTTCTTGGTGCCTTTTCTTTTTCACAATAATTTTCTGTAACCCTTTCTTGTAACAAAGGAGAACAGTTTAAAAAAATTAGAAGCCCCAGTGACCCAATCTGATAGTGCATATAATATTCTGCACCCATAGTACTCTACATCTCTACCAAAGGGAGAAAGATGGAGAACATCTATTATAGCATCACATGATACAAAAGAGAAAGGCAGGATTGCCTGGTGGATAGAGCTCCTGCCTTGGAGCCAGGAAAACCTGAGTTCAAATCCTGCCTCTGACATGTACTGTCTGACCATTGATGAGACATTTGAGTTCTTACTGCCCCCAAACAAGCAACTTTGAAAGATTTAAGAATTCTAACCCATGGCAATGATCAGTCATGATTCCAGAGGCCCCAAGCAACCATGTGACTCTACATGCTGGAGCAAACATATTGATCTGCACTGATAGAGTGAGTCACTGGGAACTCCCTAGATTGACAGCATCTGGTCCCTCCTAAAAGTGTAAAACGTATGTTAGATAAACACTAATGTCCACATAATCACAACATCACAGATGTAGAGCTGGAAGGGATCTGAGATACCATCTAGTTCAACCCCTTCTTTTTATAGGTAAGGAAACTGAGACCGAGTAAGGGTAAATGACTTGCATAAGGTCTCACCTGTATTAGAACATGGCAGATTCAAACCTCATTCCTTTTGCTCCAAATCCAACCTCCTTTTCAGTGCAACATATTGCCTCCATTTTAAATTGTAATTTGTCTGACATCATGACTGTACATCATTCTCCCATGCAATTAGTACCTGAGCATTTTTCTTAGTTCTCCAATTTTTGCCTGTTTTAACCCTGTCTTCTCATATTATCTTCACATTCTATTTTGCTCAGAGCTGATGTTCTTTTTTTGTCAAATCTCTGTAAGTTCTTCTGTACCTTACCCCTTCTCTTGAGGGAGGAAGGAAAACTAATCAACAAGCATTTAATCATGAACAGCCATTTATTAAGCATTTATTATGTGCCAGGAACTTTAAAAATATTCCACATCCTTGTTCGGTCCTTCAGTCTTTGATCCATGAAGAACACTTCTGGGCCCCACGGTGGGGTAATGGGTGATTATGAGACCTTTCCTGGCATTTTATAAACTCATAGAAAGAGATATTGGAATTGCCCAACCTCTTCATTTTATAAAAGAAGAAACTGAGACTCAGAGATGGGTAGTAACATATTTAAGCTTACCTAACCAGTGTGTGTATCTCTGTGTGAGGGAAAGGGAACAAGCATTTGTTAAGCACCTACTATGTGCCAGGAAATAGGCTTAGGTGCTTTACAAATATCTCTTTTGATCCTCTAGGAGGTAGGTGCTAATATTATCCCCATTTTTAGAGTTGAAGAAACTGAGGCAGACAAGTTAAGTCACTTGCTCAGGATCACACAGATAGCAAGTGTCTGAGGGTGCATTTTTAACTCTGTGTTCTATCCACTTGGTCAATCAGACAGCAGAATGGATATCCAAATCTATATCTCTTCTGAATCAACTCCTGTGCTCTTTCTACTACATCATGATTTCTAGACTGGAAAACTCTATATTAAATAAGCCCCTGCATCAGTCATTTTACATTATTTTTCCATGTACTTTTGCAGTGAGTGGCCTTATATGCCATAAGTCTTTGTTGGCAGCTGCCACCCCAGCCAAGGTCCCCATGACTACCCTAAGGTACTTCCTCATCTCTCCCTCACAAACTCATCTGGCCCCAAGGCCAGAAAAAAAATGAAGTGACTTCATTTTTCAGGGAAATCTATCATGCTCTCTAAGAAATACCCTACATTTATGTCCTTCTGCCTAATTGTAGTCTTTCGGTATTCCCTAGCAGTCTTTCCTTGACTGAGTGGTTTGAAGCAGCTTCGTATAAGAGCTCTGTGACTGTGCCAGAGAAGAGGCATGGCCCTTGTAAGACTCATCTTGGGTCGAAAACTCATAAATCGGAAGGTTTCCAATTGTGAATGGAGAGCAATAAGTTTCAAAAATGTGCTGCTTCCAAACATTATGATTTATCCCTGAGCAAAGTGGGTTGAAGAGGCAATCCACATGGTGTGGACTATTAGAGATTGTGAGTGATGCTTTGTCTGTATAGCATAGTTATAAATGTATGGAGAAAGGGACTCAAAATGAGGAGAGCCAGGTATCTACAGTATGGCTGACATGTCCATGTACCTTCTCTGGAACCACTCACAAAGCGAAATTTGAGCTGAGGTAGGAAGCAAGATTTTTAAAGTAAAGAAGAACAATCCCAAACTAGAAGGATTAATGCATCAATAGCATTGATCTAGGAGGTATACTCTGTCTCCCACCTCTGGGTCTTGGCGCACACTGTGTCCCATGATTGGAATAAGGTCCTTCCTTCCTTTTGCCCCTTGGCATTCTTAGCTTCCTTCAAGGGCTTCCTCCTATAGGAAATTTATCCTCATGCCCCCAGTTCCTAGTGCTCTGGTTCCAGAAATTATTTCATATGTATTTTGCATATAACATTTTTTGTACATAATTCCCTCCGATAGAATGTAAGCTTCTTGAGAGCAAACAATGTTTTACTTTTGTCTGTATATGTCCAGTGCCTAGCGTAGTGCCTAAAAAATAGTAGGCACTTAATGCTTTTTGATTTGAATTGGTTCCATACACAAGTTGCTCTGTTAAAGATAGACTGGACTGGAGAGTTCCCTCATTACATATTATTTTTTTTTGGTTTACCAAACATGTTGACACTTTTGAGCATCTACCCCAATCACATCACTTGCCCTATCTGATGGATTGTCTCTCCTTTTGTTCTGATTTTAGTACAAAACATTCATTCATTTGTTCATTCATTCATTCATTTATTTAACAAATTTTCACTTGGTGACTACTGCTAAGTGCAAGGCCTAATGCCAGGCATGGAATCTCCTTTCATCAGCAGCATGTTGATTATTTGAATATTCTTGAGTATTTGTTATTCTATGATGGTGGCAGTAGAAAACAGAGATGTAGCATGATAACTTGAGAATAATAATGTCTATTTGTAGTCTGGTGGATTCCAAGGTTGCCATGGAAGTTAATGAGGGCATTGGCTTCTGGGGGAGCTCTCCAACTGAAAAGAATTTAAGAGAAAGCAGAAGGAAGTGTGTGGCCAGACTTAGAATTTTACATGCACTTAGAGAATAGGAAGTGGGACAAATTAGAATTCTCCATATTTAGTGCAACCTCATGTTGCTAACCTAGTACCGAAGCTTTTCATCTCTGAACCCTAGAGTTTGACTCTGGTTCAATTGCCTGGATTTGACTCTTTTCCTGGATTCTGAAATAGAATCTTCTTCAGATGTCTCTACTGTGTCAGGCCAATCCGTCTCCCTGACTACCAATCTCAGCTGCCACTTGGCTTTCCCTTTGGTCATCCCAACTGACTTTCCCTTTCAATTCTAATATATGTAGTCTTGTCCACCACCCTCTTCTTGCTTGACTTTTGGACCCATTCTCACTCCATAGCCTATGCTATGAAATATTAATTGAAAACTTCCCTTCCTGTATCTCCTATCCACAATGCTTTGGGAAGGTTTTAGTCAAAAACATGGAATCTGTAAAGCCTTACTCCCTGATGTGAATGGATCCAAGGCCAATATCATGTCACCAAGAGGGATAACTTGAATAAAGACTACTCACAGAGCTGTATGGATGAATTTGCTGCCATAGACAATTATGGCTGTAGTTTCTATAAGGGCTTCTTAAACTTTTTCCACTTGTGATCCCTTTTTTGCATTTTGACATTGTTTGTTGGCATCGCATGGCCTGAGTTCAAAGTGTGCATGCTTTGTTTTCAGAACCAAGGCAGTAGTGAAGTTGTGCAATGCAACATGGGCAAGGGCTGCCAGAAACACCTCAGATTCATTCTGCATTTGATTTTTAATTAAATTTTGGTCACTGCACCTTGAGAAAACTTTTACTGTTGCCAAATTTTTCATGACCCCATAAGGGATCACAACCCACAGTTTAAGAAGAGCTGGACTCTATATGATATACAAAAGTAAGATAAAGGAGGCATGGTCAAGTAGTTTGTGTGAAAATGATTGGATCTGTAGAGGAGTGTCCTAATGAGTTGTAAGATTTGAGTCAAGGATATACTATGGTAGTCAAGAAAGGTTAGTGTGATCATTGGATGCATTAAGAGAGACATATCTTCTAGGGATATGTGTATTTGTTATTCTCTGATGGTGGCAGTAGAAAAGAGAGATATAGCATGATAGCTTAAGGAGGGATGGCAAGATCAATTGATAATCTAGCAAAAATAGCTGGCATTGATAAAAGTACTATATAGCTGTCATCTCACTGAATTCTAACAACACTACCTCACAAGCCAGTATATGAACAAGCATTTTAGTAAGTTGGCCATGCAGACAGTATTATTACCATTTTACAGATAATAAAACCAAACTTCAGAAAGATGAAATGATTTGTCCAAAGTCACATGGACAAAAAATGAAAATGCTTGAGCTGAGACTAAAGTGGGATAAGATATAGAAACTGGTGAATATAAATCATACTTTTATGATTAGTATAATTGAGAGATGTAGAGCAAAGTACTTTGGCCTCATAGGACAAAATCAGGAGCAACAGGTAGAATATGCAAAGACAAAAATTCAGAGATGAGGTTAGGACAATTGCTTTTCTTCAAGACCTATGGGGATATCTAGTGCCTCCCAAAGTGAACTTTATTAAAGAGTGAAACCTAGCATGGATTATAGTCATTTGCTGAACATGAGCCAATACAATTTTTTTCAATAGCAACCAAAAAATTTGGATCAAAAAAAGCTAAACAAAAAGAATACACTTAATAACTAGGCAGAAAGCACTCAGTGACTGGAAACAGTCAACCAGGGTTTCCGTTGTACATTCTGGGTGGGATTATGTAGAAAGCCTTCAGCCATCTAATTGAAAGGCGAGATTTAGGCATTGAATCCCCAACCCTGAAAGAGTTCCTGGCTGTTGCTTCTGACTTTTGGTGGTTCTTCTCCTTACCTTCTCAGTTGTCCTAGCCCCACTCGATTAACTGACCAAGCATATACATGTTTTATCTGCCCAGCATCTGGTTCCATCAACCTGTCCCTTATCCCACCTGACTTTCATTCTCAGTGATGACACCCTGCCTCCCTTCCTATCTGTGTCTCTTCCTAGTTACCATGACCTCCTCTCACCCTATTTTTGGTACAGAAGTCCCAGTGTGCATTCCTAGTTCATCTGCATAATCACTTGCCCAGCCCTTCTCTAATGAACAGCCTCAACACCTAGGTACTAGACCTACCCACCAGTTTCACCCCCACCTATCCATTCACAATACCTACAGGTCTGATCTTGCTGTCTCTACCCTGAGAGTAGACATAGTTCCCAGAACACATTCCAATTAATCCTAGATAAGGCAAGCAGTATCAGCCCTACTTCTGGCTGGGCCCAATTGCTTCATTTGGGTTTATGAACATATTGACTCTAGCTCACCTGCTTACATTTTACATCTTGCCTAGTTCCTATTTCTCCATCACTTCCTTTTATTCCACATCTTAATTATTCCCCATTGATATTGTATTACAGGGGAAAGAACGTGAACTTTGGAGTCAAAGGACATGGGTTTAAATCCTCCATCTTCTACCTATATGACCTAACCTCTCTTGGCCTTATTTTTCTCATCTGTAAGGTGGGGGGTGGAGTAGGTGTAGGGAGTGGAGGGTTGCTCACATTTCCTCTAAGGTCCTTCAACTTGGAAATCTAGAATTTCCAGTTCCCTCTAAGGAACTCAAGAAGTTGAATTTTCAAGAAGGTGCTCAAGGGAAAGGTAAAATAAAATAAATTTTTGAGGTGGGTGAAACTATAGCTAACATATCTTTAGTAATAGAATCTGGTACAAACTTTTTGAACTAACTAGCCTCATTATCTTGTGGCTCTCATGTTTCTCCAGGAAAACTATTGTACAAATTGTACAAATCTTGTCCCTAGTCTTTGTGCAACCCAATTCCAGATTTTCTTTCGATATACCATGGCTTCATATACCATTCTGACTTCAGCTTCTCCCTGTGTTCACTTCATGATGGTGTGTTATAAAATACTGACGGCAACATCTCATATAGGGACCCTTATCTAAATGAGTACTATAAGGGAGTTACATCACCAAAGACAATGTTAAGTGTTCAGTAGCTTAAATTAAAAAAAAAGAAACAAGCATATGTCTGTTCTTCAGTTTTACCTGGAGTCTAGGGTTACCTAGTAAAATGCTCTTGTGCAGTTATAGACAGAGATGGACAGACAGAATGATGGAAGAATGGAAGGATAGATGGATACCCTAAAATATTCAAAACACCTTTTCACATTCTGGTTATGGAAATTAAAGTAAAAACTGTCAAGTGAAAAATCATTACCAGAATTTATATCAAACAAACCTAAAACAAACCCCAGCTTATGAAAGCATTAACTTTTGCAGCCAGATTTTCCAGACTGAAGGGTCATGGATACTTTAGATAAAAATTTGGACTTGTGGATGATTATCTAAATACAACTTATACTCTAGCCTTTTTGAGATTTGTGCCTGCTGCCCACCACATATATTACATCTATATATAATATTATATATATATATGATATTAAGTTATTACCTAGATCAAGAATAACCCATTGTGTGTTTTATTTTTCTGAAAGATTAATATTTTCCTCAAAGCATCCAGATCAAAGACTATTTTTCACAGTTCCCATGAATCCTGGTCTCACAAACCATCAGCTTAGAATTTTGGATGTAATAAGTGTACACCTGAAAGAAAATCCACATCTGGGCCCACAATGACACAGATAGAATGGAGTTGGGGGATGTGTGGCGCACCTAGAAGAATGTTTTCTCTGGGAGAAAAACTATTTGAGTTAAATCATTATTTGTCAACATCTTGTGCTTTGTACACCAGTTTCTTGGTGATTTTATTCTATGCAGACTGTTTTCTCATTCTCTCTTTCTTTTCCCCTGCCCACCAAACTCCTAACAGGCTCTGTACCTGTAGCCTTTGGTCCCTCCTTCCCCTTCTAGTCTGTTCATGGGATTCAAAGCAGTGATCTCTTTGTGCCTTGGCTAATGGCTTGAATTATGTTCATTTCCTTCCAGATGTGTCACCCCCTCAGGGCCTATTGGTTGTCCTGAATTGCATACCTCTATAGCTCCAGCTCCAGAAACCAAAAAGGCAAACTTTCTTTATGTAGAAGGTGCTATTACCTTGCAAAAAATCAAAGGGGGAGGTCATGGCTCCTCTCTGATAATTTAGGAGAGAGCGCAGAGGGTTGATGGAGTCTTGGGAAGAAATAAATCCCAGGCCACATGGGGTCCAGCCCTATCCATTCACATTTGGAAATGTGCTCTTTTTTCAAGGCTCAGCTCCATCTCACTGGACCTTTCTTGGCCAACACTCCAAAGCTCTTGGTGTATGGTCCCTTCTGTGTGTCTTTGTTGTTACTACCTTAGCTCTCTATGGTATGAAATCTTACCCTCTCACATACCTGCTCTTCAAAATCTTTCTCTGGCCTTCAATCAATATAGTTCCAAGTTCCTTCTTTATTTTCCTTCGGCACCCCACCTGGCTACCAGAAATCTGACTTTCTTTGTTTGGGTCCTATCCTAAAGGAAAGAAGATGAAATGCTTCATTGAGGTACTTTACATATGGGTCAGCTGGAGAAAGACTTTCCTTTTCCTCACTGGCACTGTCCCTCATAATAATAATAGCTAAAATGAACACAGTACTTCCTATTTTCGAGGTCTTGTGCTAAGTGCTTTTACAAGTGTTATCTCATTGTATCCTCATAACAATTCTGTGAGTTAAGTGCTAGTATTATCAACATTTTACAGAAGAAAAAAAATGAGGCAAACTGGACTTGCTGGAGGTCACGTAGCTAGTAAATGCCTTGGCTGGATTTGATCTCAGATCTTCCTGACTTCAGGCCCAATGCTCACTGCACCACTGCAACACTGCCCCTGAAACTTCAAACAGACAGATTTAATGGAATGCCTATTAGCCCCCTCTCCTGGGGAAACACAAAAGCGAGAGATCTGTCTTGACCACAGGTCTCTTGGGGAACCATAAGTACTCCCAATATAAGGTCAGGACCCAGGGCTTGCTGATACCAGGGTAAGCCTTATCACCTTAGAAATCTTTTCCTAGTCACACTCAAACATTGATTAATATGATCTAAAGCAGGGGTTTTTAACCTGGGATCTGGGAACTTGATTTCTGATATTTCAATGACCGTATTTGAATGTAATAGGTTTCCTTTGTAATTCTATGTTTTTAATTTTGTACATTTAAAAGCATCATTGTGAGGAGGAGTTCATAGGCTTCAGAAGACTGCCAAGGGTGTCTATGATGTGTACAAAAAGTTCAGAACCTCTTATCTAAATTATGTTTGCCTAGTCTGCCTATTACCAGCAATCTTCTGCTTTAAAAAGCTGGTAAAGTGGGTAATTGGCCCATTAAAAACTCAGTGAGTAATCATTGTTGTCTTCTATTGTAATTCTCTGTTAAGATTCCTCATTCCTGTGGGCTGCTATCAGCACCATTCTGTATTAGGGTATGATAATCTCACCCTACCTCTTGTTATAAATCTTAGAGGAGCTCCTCCCACCACCTTCCGGAGTCAGTGGTTTAAGCCAATATTCTGTCTCATTATTGAAGCTCTTCTTACTTCCCCAGATTCATATGGATTAAACTATGCCCTATCAATCCTCATCATTATTAGAGAGCTGTTGACTTGAAGCCTCTAAAATTTTTATAATCCTCAATATAGAGGACACGCATATACTTCAATATGCATGCATATACATATGTATGTATGTATACTCTATATGTATTCTCTGCATTGGAAAGGACCTCAGAGACCATCTAGATCAACCTGTATATACCTGAGAACTCCTTCTCAATATTCCCTCTGAGTTATTGTTCAACATCTGTTCTGAGTCCTCCATGGAAAAGAGAACTTACCACCGTGGAAGAAAACCCTTCAGCATTTAGACAGAATTAATTGTAATGAATTATAGCCTAAATCTGCTAAATTTTCACGCAGTGTTCTTTGTTCTGTTCTTTTTGACTGAGCAGAACAAGTCTAATCAGTCTTTCATATAACGATCCTTCTAATACCTTGAAGACAGCTCTTGTGTCTTTTCATGGTCCATGAAAATACTAAATCTTCAGTGAGGAGACCTGGGCTAGAATCCTGACTCTTCCATATATTCACTTTGGCATATTGGCTAACTCACTTAGACTCTATGGACCTCAATGCCTTTATAAATAAATTAAGGGTGTTGTAGTAAATGGTGAGGTCTAAATTTATAAGTCCATGATTTTCCTAAGCTTTCTTTTGTCTAGGTTAAATATTTCCCATTCTTTCAGCCAACCTTGTCTCAAGCCCACTCCTCTCTCCAATCTGGTCACCTTTTTCTGAAAGTGTTAAATTTGTCAATGTTCTTCCTAAAAGGCAATACCCAGAACTTTCAAATGTTTCATATGTGGTTTGGAATCGAATAATCACATAAAATGGCCCCCAATGCTAGGATCATTTATTCACATTTCCATGTAAACATTACATATGAATATCTGGTGTACTCTTTCTTTTTTTCTTTAATTGGTGGTACAGTGGGAGGCCCCTGAATTTGGAGTCAGAAGACTGGATCAAGTGCTAGCTCCCACTTTACCAAATGACTTTGGAGAAAACACTTCACTTCTCTCCACCTCTGTTTTCTCCTATATAAAATGAGAGGGTTGGCTTTGAGCATCCCTGTCAGTTCTAAATCCTATTATTTGTTATCTACCTCTTTCCTCTTCCCTTGAATGAAAGAATAGAATAAGGTGTTGACCTTGCCCTTGATAGTGGCTGGCTTCTTCCCCCTTATTCACTAATCTTCCCCTTCCCCCAGATCACTTCTTCCACCAGGTCTTGCTTCCATCCACAAAGGAAGATGACTCTAGCCTCTGGCTTGGGTGTGGTTTAGCACTAATGATAGCTCTGCAGGAGCCCTGTGGCCAGAAGCTTTGGATGCTCCCCACTGGCAGGAAGAACTGGTGAGTATTGTGCTGCGACGTGGCACTGACACCAGTCTCCAAATACGGTTTTGCACTGGATGCAATATCAGTGTTGATGGCACACGAATGCAAACCTAGCTTTTCAGCTTGGTTGAAATGAGGCTTGATTCCAAGATGAATAAGTAGAATAAACTCATATCGATATTCCAGATGACAGAATAAGGTCTCTAAAACTATGCAAGATGGGAAGACATTGAAATCAGTTTAACAAATACCACATCCACCAAAAGACACCATGCGGTGTACCAAGGCCAGGAAAATGGAAACCAAACAATTCCTACCCTCATTAAGCTTATAATTTAATAGTAGGGATAGGACCTATTCACAAGTAAGTGGGATACAAGGTGGAATATGATGGTGGCAAATTATATGTCCAGACAAAATGCTGTGGAAAGATTGAAGAAGACATGACTTTTAGATATGAAGAAGAACTACCAACTAATGTGGGACTTGATGGGATAGAAAGACTTCAATAGGCAATGTGATATGGTAGAAAGAATATGGAATTTTTACATAAGGAGAGATGTAGGCTCAAAATTTTACTTCTGATCATATTCACACAAATATCATTTTGATGCTTTTGAGCCCAAGGGCAAATCTCTTAATTTCTTATAGCCTCGGTTTCCTCATTGGTAAAATAGAGAAAAGTTATATGTGCCTACCTCACAGGGTTCTTGTGAAGACCATATGAAATAAGGTATATAAAACACTGTATAAATATTAGCATTATGATTATTATTAATAGGTAGAGATAAGGAGGGAGAGTATTTTAGGCACTGGAAATTACTGATGTGATTTGATTAATAACCCGTTACATTTCTATAGCCCTTTATAGTTGCTAAGTGCTTTGACATACAGTAGTACTGTCATGAAATTATCATTCAGTTATGTATGACCTCACTCTGCATGTTGATGAGGTGATCTCTTGCTAAAACAGAAGAAGGAAGAGCTCAAAGAGCCATAATTCAGATGTACTATATGACACAAATCTAATCTAATAGTTTTATCCCAGCTCTTTCTATGCAGGTATGGACTTCTTGGGAAAGTGTAGACACTTAATGGGAGGGTGAATAAGTTCACCGTGTCGCACATAAAAGCTTCTCCATTCAGAATTTAATGCGTAGTCAGGGTTGAGCAGCTTTGTACTTGTATGGGGACCTCAGTGACTCATTCTGTCATTCTTTCTCATATATGCTCATTGAATCCTCTCTCTCTCTGAACTCACTTCCTACTCATACTTTACTAGCTCCCTTAGGAAACCTTTCTCCACACTCAATCAAACCAGATGGTTTCTCAGTACAAATATTAACTCTCTACCCTTCTCCTTCCATCACTACTCTCAGATAGGAGCTCAGTACCCAATGACCCATACCAGTCCCATTACCATGCCCCATTGTTCTTAGACCAATAGAATCATGGGTATCTGCCCTGGACACAGCTGATTCACCACTCATTTTCAGACCTCCTAACATCCAAAACACTGATACATGCATTATCTCATTTGGTCCTCATAATTTCCCAGTGACATAGGCCAGACAGGTTCTGTTATCTCTAATTAGGAGTGATAAATTGATGATCAGAGCAGTTACACGGCCAGAGCCAGGCTTTATAAGTCCCAGTACTAGATTCTGACCTTCTTCTACACTGTCTGTAGAATAAGGAGGGAGGAGCAAAACGACACTCAAAGCAACATATTGTGAATGCTAATAAGAGGTAGGGTGGGGCAGTTAGGTGGTACAGTGAGTAGAGCACAGGCCCTGGAGTCAGGAGGACCTAAGTTCAAATCCAGCCTTAGACACTTGACAAACTTACTAGCTGTGTGACCTTGGTAAACTCACTTAACCCCGATTGCCCTGCCTTTCTCCTTGCCCCCCAAAAAAGAGGCATTAGGGTACATTTCGGGGATTTTTAACCTTTCTGTGTTATGGACCCCTTTTACAACCTGCTGAAGTCTATGGATTCTTCAGAATAACAAATAAATAATATTTGGAAATGTTAATTTTCAATGAGCAGTTATTAAAAATAAAGATATAATTTCTTTCCCATACAATTTTACAGACCCCTTAAAATCTATCTGTGGATCTTTTGGAGGACTTCAAAGACCCTAGATGAATAATTCTTGATGTAATAGAGAGAGTATTGAACATCTGGTTCAAGCCAGTTGGGTGGTACAGTGGTTAGAACTAAGAAACGAAGAGCTGAGACCAAACAACCAATCACTCTCCCTATTGTCATGTTTCTTTTTTCATGATGTTTGATGTGAAAAGGGGAAAGTTCAGAGTGCTACTTAATGAGGAAGTAGGTTATTCAGTGGAGATTATGCTGGAATTGGAGTCAGGAAGGCCTGAGTCGACACTCCCTAGCGGTATAGCCCTGGGCAAGTCAGTTCATTTCGGTCTGCCTCGGTTTCCTCATCTGTGAAATGGGGATGATAATAATAACATTTTCCTCCCAGGGTTATTGCCAGGATCAGATGAAGTAATAAAGCACTTGCACACCTTCGTACTATTATTTAGCCCCAGTGTTATCACTAGCTGTGTGACTCTAAGTAATGAATCAACAAACATTTATTAAGCACCTATCGTGTCCGCTTACCTTAAGTTCCAGTTTATCAGCTTTAACATTTTACTGTTTGAAAGTGATTTTGTACCAAGGTCTCTAGCATGTCTTCATTTTACAGAAAAGGAAACACATTTTATTTGCATGCAGTCAGCTGTCACTTTCAAGATTGTCTTTTTGCTGTCGTTCGTCCTTTGTTCTCGAAGAGGACCGCGACATTGGGAAAGTGATGCCGTGACTCGCAGAGACTTCAAAGGTGCTTTCTAGCTGTAATGCTATGAACCCTTGCCAGTGAATTGGATTGAAGTGAGGGAGGGCTGTGCAAAGTCACCAGGCTCGCTTTCAAGAAGGTGCTTATATGATCAGATATTCAAGAATATTAAGGATCTCTCCTCCTCTTCCTGCATTCATCGCTACTGCGTCTGTAAGGACCATCTTCTGGCTTCCCAGTCTGTCATCTACTCTTCTCCTTCTCTTCATCAGCCTTCCTCTCCAAGTGGACTGACAGGCAGCATGGTCTACGTGGTAGCAAGAATATTCATTAGTTATGAACTTATACTAAAGGATGTGGGTTCAAGCAGTAGCTTTCAGGTTCAACTTGTACAACTCCAGCCAAGTCATTTCATCTTTCAACCTCAGTTTCCCTAGCTGTAAAATAAGAATAATATAAATTTCACCATATATTTCAGAGTTATAAGAAAAGCAGCTTTGCAAATATTAAAGCCCTCTATCATTGGGAGCTATTACTGTTATTGTCTGCTCATCCACACACTCTTAAGAGAGCATTTATTCAAGTATGACTCACACCTTTTTGAAGAATGCAGGCAAGATTAGCAAAGCCTCTTCTGGATCTTAAGGAGTAGGCAGTTTTCTTTGCCTTTGATGGCCACTTAAAATGTAAAGAAAACCCTTATGAGGGAAAAAGGAGTACCCTTGAGAATGGAAATACCATTCAGCATCTCCAGCTCTGACAATAGGATTGGGGAGCCAAGATGTGTAGCTAGAAAACAACACAAGGCAGTGTGCTATAATGGAAGAAAAGTGCCAGCAATATATACTATAGGAGCTCAGAGGAAGGAGAGATTTGTGGGGTGGGAGGGGTGAAGAAAGGCTACATGGAAGAGATGAGCCTGAAGCTGGGCCCTGAAATAAAGGAAATATCTGGAAAGGTGAACAATAGGGGTGGGGGTGGGGGAGGAGAATTCCAGATAGAATAAGGAGGAAACTAGAAGAAGAAAAAAATGTCTAAGATGTTTGAATTCAACTCAATTTAATGATCAAGTGCCTATCATGCTAAATGCTCAGTGGGATGCAATATTTATTTAGATAAAATGGGGTCTCTACCCTCAAGGAGCTTCTGTCAAAAGATGTAAGTCTTCTACATAATAATGAATGATGAGCATATTAAGGAAGTAAAAATAAAATGCTAGCAATTAATCAAAAGATCCTTATTAAGTACCTATTTTGTACCAGACCCTAGAGACACAGAGCACATAATAAAAAAAAAATGCTGTCTTCAAGAAACTCATATTCTTTCTAGGGAGGGCCCTATGTTATGAGTAGAATAAGAGTTGGGGAAGAGTCATTAACAAGTTGGCAGTAGAAGGTCAGGGTCATAGCATTAGAGTTAGAAGGAATCTTTAAGGTGATCCACTCCCTCATTTTCCAAATGAGGAAACCAAGGCTCAGAGAGCTTCAGTGATCTGCTCAGTATTCTGTCCACTAGATCTGCTTCCTGGAAAGGCCTTTAAAGGCCTGGTAAAGGGAGCAGGGAACTTTTGAGAACTCAGGAGCTATGTAAGCAAAGAAGGTACAGAGTCAGACCTCTGGCTTCTTGCCAGCTCAGACTTGGTAGGTGGTTTCTATGTATAGAAGCCTCTCTCTAATGGAGGCTGCAGTCCTTTCTGTGGGGAACCAGCCTTTGATTCAGTCACTCCATTCTGTAGCTCTCCATGGTGCAAAAACAAATACAAGTCTAACTATTCAACTTGTTTGTTTTTCAAGTAAGGGGGGAATGGCTCGATGTTCAGTGAAATGAATTAAGGGGCAGAAACAGAGCTGTAGATAGACATTATTGGAGCTTCAAAGGATCTCAGGACTCAATTAGCAAAGACTGAATCATCCGTTTTACACTTTCTATCATGGCAGTTGGTTTTGAGGAGGAAAATGAGTGTAGCACGAAGAGGAGAGCCTAATGTCTGATTGTCCAGTTAGAGAAAGACTTGTTAAATGAACTCCAATCTGCTCTTCTTACCTTACTGTGGCTCTGAGTAGGTGTCTAGAATGAATGACCATCATATAAAGTATCCCCCCCAAAATACTTTGATTTTAGGGCTTATCCCAATCAAGGTGGGGTTTTTTCCCCACATGTATATATTTTATTTATGTAATAAAATAAGCATTTCCATATTATAGCATAATAAAAAAGGTGATTGTGCATGAGACTGCAAATCCATTATGTACAACTTGCTATTCCTTTTAAATATGTAATAAAATTATCATGTAAATTTTCCTTCCACCCTCCCCTGCCCTAAAATTGTGGTTTTTTTAACTGTCTAATAATTACACATTGCTTTAGTAGTTTTGAGAAATCAAAATAAGCAAAATTTTTCTTTGGTTCATTCAATCTCCCCTTTTGGTACTTTCTCCCATACTCCCCTCTCTCCATTATCAGGCAGCTAAAGATTTTCTTTCCATTCTCTCCCTCTTCCCCATCAGAATCTGTTCTTAGCAGATCTTCTACCAGTCATTTGCAACTAAATGTGAATTTAGGACAGTTGCTTCTCCAGGTTTATTTATATTTTGTGCCTTATTCCTGCTTTTTCAATGAAAGGCTTTGCACTCCTGGTAGAGGGATTCAAAGAGAAACTGGGACACTGATCCCTACATGTAATGTTATCTATGTTTTATTGTATTTTTTATTTATTTTGTTAAATATTTCCCAATTACAGTTTAATGCGGTTTCACCTCCACTCTGCCCTAGCCACTTGTTTGACACCTCTGACCTAGATTAATCACCTCATTTTAGAAATAAAAATCCAGAGACCAAGAGAAAGGATGTGGCTTGCCTAAGACTACACATGATGAGGATCCCTGATCTAGTCTTCATTTGACAATACCTTGTTGTTATTCTCTTGTGTGTCATAGTATGGAGTCTTCCACCTCTGTCTTTTGCACAGGTGGTCCCTCATGTGGGAAATGCATTCCTTCTTCCCTTCCACCTGATAAAATCCAGCTCACATGCCACATCTATATAAATCTTCTCCTGATGCCCTCTCCAACACTTAGTACTCTATTCCTCTTGAAATGACCTGGTACGTACTTATCTGCATATCTAAGATACATGCACTCCTGTGAAATATGTTTGTCCGCATGGATCAGCCACACACAAAATGGCCCAGAGTTGGCAAGAGTCTTCATTACATTTGTATGTTTTATGCTCCAGTAATATATAATGGTCCCTGAGTATGGCAGCTGCTTCAATTTTGTGTTTATACCTACAGCATCTAGAATGGTGCCTGATGCACAGGAATTATTAAAAAGCACTTTATATGTGCTTTTTAAACTGAATATTTTTCTGGACTGAGTGGCACCTCCCCAATATTCCTGGACCAAGTCTCCTTAGGTGTCTCACCTAAGAGTGTAGGTTGATGGAATCAGATCTGGGCTCCATGCCTCATTACTGTTATGCCTTTGGATAAGACACATTACTTCTCTCTGAAGAATTTCAACCAGATCATTTCTAAGATTCATTTCATTGAAAAAGCCTATAATTCAAAGTTCTATGACTTTCTTCTTGTCCATGGATTTTTACTTTAAGCAATTCAGATGATGTGGTATTATGTGAAAAGAAAGTAATACAATAGCAGTAGTGGAGAAAACAAAAGTCAAAGAAATATCTTATTAATGAAACATTTCTAACACAAAGAAAAGACTAGAAAGTCATAAGGAATAATATTTTCTTTTCCTATGGACTAAGCTAACTCTAATGTGCAAGTCCTTGGAGAGAGAAAAAAAAAACAACAGGTAATTTATGAGAGTGTGATTTCATGAACATAACTTTAAAAACTCTCCTCCCATCTAACTCCATCATTCTTTGCCTTTAGTACATTCAGTTGTATTCAATTCATTCCCACCAGCATTTATTAAACAAGGACTATGTGCCAAGCAGTGAGCTAAGCCCCAGGAATCCAAAGATGAAACAAGCACCCTGAACTTGAGTAACCAATACTGAAATTTACTATGATGTCATAGATTGAATTCTGAACCAAGGAATCATAAAGTCCTGGGTTTGAATTTTTCTTGAGATACTGACTGTATGATCATTGGCAAGTCTGTTTCCTCATACATAAAATGGAGATAACATCTACACTACCCAGTTCTCAGGGTTATTGTGAGAAAAGATCTTTGCGAACCTTAAAGGGCCATATAAAATAGTCACACATACCTGTATTATTGTTTTTGTTATTATGATGATGCTAAAGATAACATGGAAGAAAAACATGAACACGAGAGAGTTAGTTTCTAAAACCCAGGTCTAATCTTTACTACTTTCTTGTTCTACTAAATCCAGTGATTCTGTATTACCACAAGGATCAAACCCAGACTTTTAAAATATTATAAGCCTTCATGCACTCTACTCTCACCAAACTAGTTTCCTGGCTGTTCCTCAAACACATTAAACCATGTCTCATGTCTGTGCATTTGTACTTTCTTTCCTGTCTGGAATTCACTCCATCCTCTTTTCTGTTTCTAGCTTAGCCCATGTGCTACCTCTTGCATGAGACTTTTCCTGACTCATTTTGTACCCCTTAAATGTGGGTGTTCTTCAGTTTGGTGCCCTGGGTCCTCTTCTCCCCCTATACTCTGCCTCTCGTTCATTACTATAGTCAGCCTTTAGTGGTTAGTGTGAGAGACCCCTGGGGAGCTGGATGAAATCTTTTGCTCCAAATCCTTTTCCATGTAATGTATGTGTGGCTGGTGACAAATGTCTGAGGGTTTGAGCCACCTTCCATCTACACTGCCAAACCTGAATGCCACCTCCAATACAATCTACCTTTTCTGCAGAAATACTGGAATTCATATTTGCCAGAACGATAGAGCCTCAATTGGCATTTTCCCAAAGAATACCCCCACAGACATAATGGGGATAAAAAGACAAACGGTTTGTTGGGTTAACTGCCTTCCTGTCAAAGTGCAAAGAGATGAGTTCAACCATCAAAAATAAACTTGAATTTCACCGAAAAAAAAGGTTAAAACTTAGGCAAACATTCAGTGAAAAGAACATAGGACAGACTCCTAGCAAATGATAAAT
This sequence comes from Trichosurus vulpecula, assembly GCF_011100635.1. Taxonomy (NCBI): domain Eukaryota; kingdom Metazoa; phylum Chordata; class Mammalia; order Diprotodontia; family Phalangeridae; genus Trichosurus; species Trichosurus vulpecula. Next base: position 195,749,052 of record NC_050578.1, on the reverse strand, counting down.
ATTTACAGGGTCCTTCTGTGCCTAACACTATAGGGGTCCAAGAAAGCTAACTTTTACTCTCTGACTTCAAGGAATTTACTAATTGCAGATATAAGACTTAGGAAACCATAACCAATAACACAAGCAGTATTGATTAAGGAACAAGTAAAGTATATCAAAAAATAAGGCTAGAGGAGCACAAGGAAGAGAGAGATTGATGTGATCTGGGCGTCATCAGGGAGGGGTTCCAGGAAAAGGCAAATCTTGAGTTGGGCCTTGATGGAAAGATGAGATTTGGACAAGCAAGGGGGCTAGGAGGAAGTAGCCAAGACCTATTATTGTACGTGACAGATCATGCTCTTTTTAGACCTCAAAAAGTTGTTGACTTAAAATGGGAAGTGGGTGAAATTTTAGAAAGATCATTGGCACCCAGAAAAGGATGACTAGGATGGTGACAAAACTGAACACTTTGGCATATGGGGAAAGATTTATTTATCTGAAAAAAGAGAAGACTTTAGGAAAAAAGGGATATGATAGGTGATTTCAAGTATGTGAAGTACTGGCATGTGGAACAGGGATTGAACCTACTTTATTTAACCCTAGGTGATAAAAATAGGAATTAGGGGTGGAATTGAGAGAAATATTTCATGAACATAGAATATCAGAGCTGGAAAGGACTCAGAGAAGTCAAGTGGCTTTCCAGTGGTCATGCAATTAGTATCCCCTGTCTTCACTTCCTTTCCCTCTTCTTCCCTCTGCTCCTTTCTCCTCTCTTCTTTTTTCCTCCTTCACCTTCCCCTCTCCTTTCTTTCTTTCCCTTCCCTTCTTCTCCTCTTCTTCCTTCCATTCTGCACATCTCTGACTTCAGCATTTCATCTTCTGACTCCATGTTTCTGCAAAAACTTCTTTTTCATGGCTATGAAGCACTCTTTCCTTCAACTCTCCCACTCAGAATCCTCTAAGGCTCAACTCAAGTGTTATCTACTCCCACGAGTCTTTCCTGATGTGACACTGACAGTGTCCCACCCTTTACCCCAGTTATTAATTCTCTGTCTCTCCTCGAGTTACCTTGTGGCAACTTCTCTCTCTATTTCATTGACTGGATATTACTTAATTTGAACATTCAATTTTTTGAAGGCTGGGATTATTGTTTATTTTCTCTTTGTATCTGTGGCACCAAGTATAGTGCTTTGCACCAATATTTGTTCATTAAATTGATTGGAACGAAGTCCTATCTGAGATCTGAAAGCTCACTGACTATGATTGGGGTATCATGGAAAGCATCACAGGGGACGTGGCATTTAAGGTATACTTTAAACGTGACCAGGAATTCAAGAGCCAAACAGAAAGGTGAGTTAGGCTTTTCTGGCATAAGGGGATCATGTGAGTCAAGGTTTGAAAAATTGAAGGTGAAAGCCATGAATGTGCTGGGTGAGGGTAGAGGATGAGAAGTCAGGTTTGGCCAAAGCTTATAGTAGCTGGAGGAGATTAACTCAAGAATGGGCTAGAAAGGAAGGGTACCAGGTTGTCAATGACCCTGATGACCCCGCTAAGGAGGTTAACTGCAGACAATATGGGGCTACTGAAGGTTTTGATGAGAGCAGTAATACAAGCAGGTCTAATTTGTCAGGAACTTGAAGAGTGTCTTAGAGGCCAAGAAGACTTATTAGGAGGAAGGGGAAAGGGTAAAGGGATAAGCATTTATGTATGGCTTTACAATGTGGTAGGCACCATGCTAAGCACTTTACAAATATTATCTCATTTGATATTCACAACCCTGAAAGGTAGGTCTTATTATTAAACCTAGATTACAATTGAGGAAACTGGCACAAACAGGTTAAGTGACTTGTCCAGGGTCACACTGCTTATAAGTGTCTGAGATTAGATTTGAACTCAGGTCTTCCTTACTCTAGGCCTAGAGGAGAAAGGATGAGACCTGTGATTTCATTGCTGGAACTCCTGGTGAGGGAAATTCTCTGTTCTAAAGTTGTTTGGCGCCTTCTCTGGACCTTATAGCTTGAAGAGTTGACTAGCCCACGCTGAGATTAAGTGGCTTGCTGAGGGAGGGAGGTTGGGAGAGGGAAAACATCCAGTATGAGTCACAGGCAGCAATGGAAGCAAGGTGTTCTGGACTTTGAGGCCAGCTCTTAAATCCCCTATGCTTCACCGATAGAAAGATAAAAAGATGACAGCCCCTCTCCTCAGAAAGCTTATGTTGTCTAGAGTCAGTCAATTAGTTCTAGAAATATTAAGTAACTTCATAAGATCAAGTATCTGGCTGCTTCAAAAAGTATAATTCAAGCTATTAGACTCCACAATTATCATGAGAGAGGGGTGACTCTTCTTATCAAGAGTGTTACCCAATCTTATGCTCAGAACTCATTTTGTTCTTTTTAAGTGGTATCATTTATCTTGAAAATCACATTGTCTTTACTCTTGTCTCTACCATTCTTACAAAGACAATGAATATCCTTTTGACTCAATTTTATTACTATTACTTTTTTAGAACTGCCCTGGGGAGTCAGAGTAGGTAGCCACCTGCCAGATTATTGGAATCAGATGAAAAACAGTTTTTCTATCCCCCAGACCTTCTCCACGATTGACTTACGATTTTAGAAATTCCACAATTAGAGATGTATTGCTTTCATTTCAACCTGGGTGGTAATATTTGAAGACCTCTGTTAGAACTTCCCACTTTTGCTTTCTCCCTTCTTCAATCCATCTTATTTCTAACAGAATAATCAGCCTTAAACATATATCTTATACATAATCATATGTCTATTTGAAATCATGTCTACTTTTAATGGCTTCCTATTGTTTCCTGGATAAGGTTAAGGTTCCTGCTATTCAAGGCTTGCTACAAACTGGTGTTACCCCTTGTTTTTCAGTCTAATTCTTTATGACCCCATTTGAGGTTTTCTTGACAAAGATACTGGAGAGATTTGCCATTTCCTTCTCCAGTTCATTTTATAGATGAAGAAACTGAGGCCAACAGGGTTAAGTGACTTACCAAAGGTCACACAGTAAGTGTTTGGGGTCAGATTTGAACTCAGGAAGATGAGTCTTCCTGACTCTAGGTCTGGAACTCTATCCACTGAGCCACCCAACTGCCCTGGTGCTGTCTCACTTCTCCATTTTTATCTTATGTATAAACTTTACACTTCAGTCAAATTAATCTATTCTCTACTTCCCAAACATATCCTCTGGATTTTTTTTTACTTCTATACTCATCCCCATGCTCTTCCCTGTTCCTGATATGCCTTCCCTATCTATCATATATTGTAGAATTCCTACCTATTGTTTAAATCGCAACTCAAACCTCTCTTCTTTGAGGAAACCATTAGTCATGACCTCTGCCCTCAGATTTCACCATAGTAGCATGGTAGCACTTTGTACCATTGTAATATGATGTTCATATAATGTGGTGTATTTTATACACACACATACATATATGTTTATATACATACCTATATCTTTATATTTATCTACCTATCTTTCTTTTTGTTTTCTCACTCTACTAGACTCTAAGTCCTTCAAAGGCAGACACATTTACCTTATCTAAAATGTGTATCTACTCCAAAGCTGAGCTCAGTGTTCTGCACAAAATAGGCCCTAAATAAATGGTTCTTGAAAATCATATCATTTACTTACTGTTTAGTTTGAATAATTTTTAAACTCTTTTGCTGTGATTAGAGGAGAGAAAAAACATGAAGACTCTTAATACCTAGAAAGAGGGGGAAAGAAGGTGAAGGAGAAGCCATGAAAGGATAAAAGGAAACTGAAGGGGGCCTGAAGGCTCTGCAGAAAAACTTCACATGCCTGACAATTATGCAGAGAGCCCTTCTCTTCCCTTGACATAATTTAAGATACATTGGGATATGGGATACAATGGATTAAAATAATAGAGGGGATGCAGGATAAGAGGAAGACAGAAAGGAAAAAAATGGGATGTGACTCACCAACATATACTTTTGTTTTTTAATCTTTTCCCTTAAACTAAATCTTCTCAAGGCATTTTTAATATGAAGGGAAAAGAAAAGGTGAATGATTTTGCAATATGGAAACTAGATTAGATGAATAATAGTTAACAACAGAAATTTAGTTTGAAAAGGATTCTTTCCAGCTTTTGTTGTTCATTCTTCATTTTTAAAGAGGACAGAATGACATCTTGGGGTGATGTCTTGACTTGTGCATGAATTGGATTTAAGTGAGGCAGCGTTGCACAAAGTCACCGTCAGCCTCACTCTCCCAGGATCATCAAAGTCCATGGCAAGACAAAAGTCAGGATGAGTGGTGATGTGGATGACATTAGTGGCTTCCACCATCTGACCAACCTCTATGCACTCCTTTTGGCTACCCCCCAACCTAGTTTATCTCGTCTGCCAATATGGTTTTACCAGCTGGGGTGTAGTTACTGCACATGCTACAGCTTCTTGGAGCCACAGGTGAGAGTTGGAGGACAAATTGATACTAAAGGTAGAGAAGCAGCCCTGAAAAGGGCTCAGCAAGCCCTCACACAAGAGGTGCTAGTCCTCTCTGAACACCCTATATACATTTAGGGAAAGTGAAATAATAATTTTGTTCCATCTCACTCAATAGGAATTTATTAAGCTCCTAGTAGATAGAAAACACTGTGCTCGAGACTGGAAATGCACAGACAAAAGTGAAATATCCCGTTTTCAGGAACCAAACATTCTACAGGGTGTTCCTAAAGTCTGGACACATAGGCAATTGACGGCAACGTGGAGTTATTACATCAAGTTTGCAAAGTACATCAACTTTTGCATCACAAATGATGGAAATCATATTGAAGGTATTATTTGTTAATATTCCAATTAAACAAAAATTTCATTCATTTCATTTCCTGAAAATATGCATTTTTGCCTATGTGTCCAGACTTGAGGAACACCTTGTAATATATACACAGACAAATAAATATAAAATTCAAGGGAAAGGGAAACAGCATTTATCAACACTTTTTATATAGCAGCTAGGTGGAAAGGTGGATAGAGTGCAGGACCTGGAGTTAGGAAAACACATCTTCCTGAGTTCAAATCTAGCCTTAGACACTTACTAGCTGTGTGACCCTGGGCATGTTTGACTCAGTTTCCTCCTCTGTAAAATGAGCTGGAAAAGGAAATGGTAAATCACTCCAGAATTTTTGCCAAGAAAAGCCCAAATGGAGTCATGAAGAGTGGGACATGATTGAACAGCAAAATACCTGTTATAGGACAGCACTATAGTGTGTAATTAGAAATGTTACCTCTTATGATCCATTGAGGTAGGTGCTATTATTAACCCCATTTTAGGGTTGAGAAAACTGATTTAGAGATTGATTTCTCAGTGTAACCCAGCTAGTGTCTGAGACTAGATTTGAACTCAGTTCTTTCTGACTTTAAGTTTAGTGATTTATCTACTATGTCACCTAGCATCCTCAAGGAAGGTTTCAGGTGATATGATATTCATGTTTCTATTCTCCAAGGATCTATGATATCAATGATATGGGAACTTCCTACATGGATATAGGTTACAGTATTTCTGAATTCATGTAACTCAAGAACCCCATTGATTTGAGACCAAACCCCAGTTGGAAAGGGGAAATCAGATAATTCTCTTTTATGAAGAGATTTGCCAACAATAGCTTGACCCTATGTCCCTAGAGTCTGTCCCCACCAATGTAATTATCTATTTGAATGTAAGTTCCTCAAGGGTAGGAAGTATGCTTTTTGTTTAGCCTTATATCTATAGATCTGAACATGGTGTCTTGCATGTAAGAAGCATTTAATATATGTTCATTGAATGGATCTTAATTGAATTGAGTTAGTGGTGTTTCCAAATTTAGCTTGGCTGGTCACTTGGTAATGGACAAACATTATTCTCATAATTGAAATCTTTTCAGTTCCATAGGATCTGATAGAACATGATCTTCATAGTCACAGCCTTGAAGGACTAAGAGAGGGTACTCCCACACGAAAAAGAGCCGTTGGAGTAAGATTTTTAGTGCTATGACGAAGGTGATGATAGTGATGATAGAAAAAAAAAGTCTATATACAGGGAACATTTTATGGGTTATGAAGTACTTTAACATCAACTTTCTCATTCGAGTTTTACAGCAACCTTGGGGATAGGCAGGGAAGACTGTATTACTCCCATTTTATAGATGAAGAAATCAAGGCTCAGAAAAAAATTAAGTAATTCCCCTAGGGTCATAAAGTGAGTAAATGGAAGAATAAGAGTGCAAACCAGAGTCTTTTCACTTCTAGTCCACTTCCCCCATCCTACTCTTCCAATAAAGGAGTGCCATGATGATGTTGAAGATAACAATGAGGATAACATTTACACATGTATATATATATATATATATATATATATATATATATATATATACACACACACACACATACACATATATACACACATACATATATATATACATATACATATATATATATATATATATATATTTTGCTTTCAGATTAACAAAATATTTTACTTATATTAACCCATTTGAGTATCACAGCAACCAGTAGAGGTAGAATTCCAATTCCCTTCTATATTCCTCACTTTTATTTATTTGTTAATTTTGGTAAACTCTACATCTTTCATAGGAATCTTTCCCCAACCCTCTTAATTCCAGTGCCTTCCTTCTTTTAATTGTTGCCTATTTATCCTGCACATGGCTTGTCTTTTAAGTATTTGTTAGCACCTAGTCTCTTCTATTAGGCTGTATAACTCCTTGAGGGCAGGGGACTGTCTTTGCCTCTTTTTGTATCCCCAGGGCTTAGCAAAGTGCCTGGAATAAATGCTTCTTGATTGATTATTGATGGAAGCAATACTTTCCTCCACCAGGCACTTTTCCCCAAACTCTCTTAAATCACAGACGTTTAAACACGTTATCAACTTCATTTGCATATAAATGGTCAGACTGGAGCCATCTGATATTCAAAAAGCCTTTTGAACTATTTTAATGAACTTCTAAAAGGCTTTTTGATCAAAGGCTGAGATTTAGGTTCTGCCAAGAATAAATCCAGTTAAAATTAGGCTGGGGTTTGAGGGTTTTTTTTTTCCCCCAATGGAGCTTCAATTCCAAAGGAGGTTCTAACTCTGGGGGGGAAAAAATAAACAAAAACAAAAACAAACAAAAAAAAACACCTACTTTTACTATCAATAGCTCCCAGTCACTGGAATGTTCCATCCAATCCCTTGGAATAGTTTGGGAGAACAAAAGGCCAGATGAGTCTTCCAATGGAAGAGAAAAGGCCACTCCATAATCTCTTTGGAGGTGAGGGTCCAGGTGTGGTGGAGAGAGAGATAGGTTTGAACCTATGGCATGAAATTGGTGCACTATCCCTTTAAACTGTAAGCTGCCTCTTGGAACTTAAAATGGAGCAGGCTGCATGTTGTAGATAGATAAGTTCTTTTTGAATTTGGACCAAAAGTCTGTGAAATATTGGTAGTTAGTTGAACCAACTCTGTTGTTCATAATGAAAGCCTTTTGTCCTAAATTCAGACCCGTCAGCTCTAGAAACCATATTTCAGATTGATAGATGGCGTCGTAGGAATCAGACTTTCATCATTTTCACTCTTGTACTCCATCTGCCAAACCACCATTAAATCACAGATTCTAAATGTTGAATAAAGTAAGATGCCCATGAATTAAATTGAATCATTAGTGTTTTTATTCTCTTTTCTCTTCCCAAGCTCCTTATTCCTTCATTCTTTCAGGTTCCAGTTTCTCCAGCCAGCCATCTCTTTTGACCTTGTCACAAGTCTACACTTTCACAGAGGCCGAATAAGGAAGGCAAAGTACTTTTTACCTGAAATTCAGCAGACCTGGGCTCAGTGTCAGGGTGACCTTGGTCAGGCACTCACTTCTGGGCCTCAACCTCCTGATGTATAAAATGAAGGGCTTAGACCAGATGACTTCTAATGTCTCCTCCAATACTAATGATAGCTATAAATTAGATCCTCACAATTCTGGGAAGTAGACGTTATTATCCCCCCTTCTTTTACAGATAAAGAAACTGATGAAGACAGAGGTTGAGTGATTTGCCCACTGTCCCACATTTAGTCAGTATCTGAGACTGGCCTTAAACTCAGACCTTCCTGACTCACGCTCCATCCCTCAATCCACTGACCCACCTAGCTGTCTCCTTAATTCCTACATATAAATGAGTCATTCTTGTTCTTTTGTCTCTACATCACCTTGAAGGTGATTTTTTCCCCCTGTATTTCCATTATTCCATATGAAGTTCCTTTCCCATTCACTCCCAGCATATGCTTACAAATTCTTGCTTCGTTTCTCCACACTCGGTAAATCCCTCTTTATGTCAGTTCTTCCCTACACCATGTTTTCCTTTCCATTACTATCTTGAAAAGTTTCTTGTTCACCTTTTATGGCCAACAGTAGTCTTTCCTTTCTTCTTCAGCCTCCTTCAGTTTAAGGGAAATCCTTACCTTCTATTAGAAGCCTTTCCCAGGCCTCCTTAATATTAGTGCCTTCCCTCTTAAATTATCTTTAATTGACCCTCTATATATCTTATTTGTGTATAGGTTTTTGCATGTTGTCTCTCTCATTAGACTCTTAGCTTCCTGAGATCAAGGACTGTTTTTATTTTTCCCTTTTCCAGGTATCTCTAATACACATAATAGGAGCTGAATAAATGCTTGTTGACTTGACTAGTCTCCTGTCCTCACAGTAGAATGAAAACTCCTCAAGGGTAGGGATTTTTTATTTTTATCTTTATAGTCCCAAAGCCTGAAAAAACAAAACAAAACAAAACCCCCAACTTCTATATAGCAGGTACTTAATGAAGACTTCTTGAATTAAACTGTGTGTTTGATTTCTCTTAACCGAAGTTGAAGTTTTTACATTCATTTCGATCATAGTTCGTCTTATTAGTTTCGGCACAATATTCTAGTCTGATGAAATCTTTTTGGACTCTGATTTTGTTCGATGTTAGCTATCACTATGAGCTTAGTGTCACCTGTAAACTTGATAAGAATGCCATCTCTTTTTCTAAGTCATTGAAAAAGATGTCAAGTGGCTCAAACGAAGCCAATTTCTGGGGCAAGTTACTATAGCCCTCCTTCCAAATTGGTGTCAAATCATTCATGACTACTCTCCAATCATGCAACTTGTTCTCAATCTACCTCACTATACTATGTTCTAATATGTATATTTCAGTCTTATCTATGAGAGTCAGCACAAGATAATTTGTAAAAGACTTTGCTAAAATCCAATTAAACTATATCTTTATCATTCTCCTGTTCTATCAGTCTAATTACATTGGGAGGAAAATAAATGAAGCCAGTCTGGTATGACTTATTTTTAATGAAGCTAAGGTAGCTCTTTGTGATCATTGCTACTTTTTTTAGAGGCTCTTTAACCATCTTTTTAATAAAACATTTTAGAATTTCCCCATAAATTGAAGTCAAGCTCATTGGGCTCTACTTTTCAGACTCTACCACTCCCCACCCCCAACCTTTGTTGTAAATCAGGACATTTGTCCTCCAGTACTGCCATACCTGCCATACATGCCAATAGGAAGCAAGAGATGCATTTCATACCCATACCTGTCCTATTTTCCTTGATCTCATGAAGGTCACTGGCAGTGGTAATCACATATGCTAATACTTTCAGAAGCTAGGGATATTGGTCATTTGAGTATTATGATTTTTATTCATCAGGACGATGTAAATACTGTTTTAATTATCTCCCTATTTATCTGGGAGTATCTACTCATTGCATTCTCTTGTTTCAAGTCCAAAGGTATTTTACTTTACAGAAAAAAAGTAATTCCAAAAAGAGGGGAGTAGTTTTGTCTTCTTGACTTTGTTGTCATGAGTATGGGCCACTCCAAGCAGTGATCCTGTCTTCTTTTTTCCTATGTAGCTAAAACATAAAAACAAAAGCAGCCCTTTGTTGTTTTTAGCTTTTCTAGCCTGCTTTGACACATTCTGAGCTTTGGCAATCCTGATTCCAAAAACAATTGTTACAGGACCATACCACAGTGTTGTGTTTATTTTTGTAACCTTCCCTTGCTTCCATCTTTTTACGTCTTAAAAAAAAAAAAACCTAATGTGGTTTGTCTGTCTCCTTTGCATACACATTTGTCTCTTTGGATGACTCCTTTTCCTCTTCATTGGAGTTGCTTTTCTCCATGCTTACCTTTTGATCTCTGGTATATAATTTTATGTCATTGATTTCCTACCCATGTTTTCTTTGAAATCCTTGAAATCAGCTCTCCAATAATCTTAAGGGCAGTTAATGCATTGTAGGGCCAGCTAGGTGGGGCAGACAATAGAATGCTGGGTCTGTAGTCAGGAAGACTCATCTTCCTGAGTTCAGTCTGGCTTTAGAATCCTACTAGCTGTGTGACCCTGAGCAAGGCACTTAAGCCTGTTTGCTTCAGTTTCCTCATCTGTAAAATGAGCTGGAGAAGGAAATGACAAACCATTCAAGTGTCTTTGCCAAGAAAATCCCAAATGGAGTCATGAAGTGTCAGACAAGACTGAAAAACTTAATAGTAATAGATTATAAGCTCCATTAGGGCAGGGACTGTCTCATTTATCTTTGTAACTCTAATATCACCTAACATAGGGCTCTATGGAGATGCTTTATAGGTGTTTCTTATACAAGACTATGAATTTATAAATAAGGCAACTTATGATAGTATGGTCCTTTTGACATCTCCCTATGATACCCATTTTTTACTTCCTATAGGTAGGTATAAATGAAAGTAGAATTCAAGCCTAGCTCTGGATCCCATTTTCCATTTTTCTTGGGGTCTGCTACTTCCCAAGTTGCAGTTTCCTTTGTCACTCTTCAGTGAGCCTTGGATGTATGTGCTACTGCATCAGGCTTTAGCAATGCCAACTGCAAATCTGACTGAAAGAAAAGAGCTTCTGCTTTGGATTCATTGAGCACATCCCAGAACCAGATGTTCCTCAGTCTTACTTCCCATTTTGGAGTCTAATTCCAATATAGAAAACAATTTTGTGCACTCCCTGCAGTTTCTGTTTTGCTCTGGTTCCTTAGAGGCCAAAATAATTTATGGAAAAATAGCACCTGTGTTTTTCACTTGGAACTGGCTTTCATCACATCAGTGAATTTCAAATGAGGGACAACTAACTGCCTTATCCAACTTTGAAGAGAAGAAAGTTCTCTCCAGGTTTCCAGAATACTGTATAATGGCTGAGTGAGATGCAAAGACATTCTCTAGCCCTATAAAAACCACTGAGACCAGGTGGGAACATCACCTACTAGGCTATAACTATTGAAGAAAATTAAAGTGGAAATTTTAAACAACTTAGTAAAAGCAAGAAAGGCCAATCTAAGATCTTCTAGATACTCTCAGAAACACTACTGCACACCCCTCAGGGACAGGGACAACATTTCACCTCTTTTTATCTCTATCTTTGAAGAGTGTTTGCATGTGAAAGACACTCAATATATCTTTGTTGGTGATGTGTGTGTGCATACATACACATACATGTAAGCACATCTATATGTATACACATGTGTGTATATAATCCACAATTCAGGGATAATATAGAAGAAATGCATACTTTTGTTGATTATGTTGAAGAAAATTCTTTCCCTTGCTTACATATCTATGTATGTGTGCATTATATACATACATGGGTAGGAGGACCTGAATTTAAGTGTTGCTTTCATCACATATTAACTGAGTGAACATGGACAAGTCATTTAACTTCTCAATATCTAAGGCAACTCTCTAAGACTATAAATTAAAGGTGTTTCCAATTGACACTAATGAATGGATTTTCCATCCATTCCACTCTCCTAACTTCTCCTTATTTCTCACTGTCTTTTAGGAAAGGAGTGGGAGGGGAAACATTTAACCTTTTTCTTTCCTGAGTCATGCTCAGTTATTACAACCAATAGAAATCAAAGACAGGCTCATGATCTAAAGGGAAGACAAGAAGGCATCCCTGGAGGATTTGAGATGGGAGTTCAAAGACCCAGAGATTTGAAAAGAACATGATCGAAAAATCAAATCCTTGGGGGCCAGGATCCCCTAAATCTGAATCTGACCTTCAAATAGAGGTTCAGATCTATGAGTGCCTTTAGAGAGGGAGAATATAAATGTCTTAGCCCCTCCAGGTCCAGCAGCAGGATCTATTATATATATATATATATATATATATATATATATATATAGCCCTAACGTATCACTTACAAACTGCCTTGTCTTTACCTCCTGGGCTGGCCAGCTTGCTGGGACTTTTCCTTCTAATCCCTTCCCTTCACTGCCCTTCTGTACAGTTCTCTGCCCCTATATCTTGAGATAGGAGAGGGAGGGAAAATGCTTAGCATCTTTCTCTCCCAGTGAGCCATATTCAATTATTACAACCAACTGAAATGAAAGACAAGCTCATGGTTTGAGGAGCAGACAGAAGACATCTCCAAGTTCTGTCTCCATTCTGCCCTTGGAAGACAAACGCCTCACAATATTTGCTCCAGGGTGGTCTTCTTGACCATCAAGCCAGGATTAAGGAACTAAAATATATCCTATGAAACAGAAAATCCTCTCAAGATCTCCCCCCTCTCACATATGCCTGGTACACAGCAGGCACTTAATAAATGTTTATTGACTGACTGACGCATGCACTCATATATCATTTACAGCCATAATTAACGAGATAATGGAGAACAATCCAAATGCATCAATCTTAACAAAACAAAACAATTAAAAAAATAGATTCACAGGGAAAGATCCATATAAAAGGAGTTGAAAGATATGGGGGGAGGAGGAGGATGCATCTTGGCAGTAAGAGGGGAATATAGAAGGAAAGAAAGATGATACCCTCCCTTGCATGCCTTCACAACCAACAGGAGAGAAATCCACCCTTACTCTGTCATTGTTCTATGACTGCTGGTGTCCCATGTGCCTGTGGCAGCATTTGATCCCACATGAACATCTCTGGTCTCCCTCTGCCTGGCTCCCCATACCTCCAGACTTCATGCAGCTAGGAGGTTGCATAATCTCTTTTCCCAAAAGCTTGCACAGAACTATGATCCACAATTCCTTTCTATCAGGGAGCTAGTTCATTCTCATTCATCCGTGAAAGCCTGGGGGAAGGGGTCATGTAGGTTTGGACCAGTGATTTCATTGCTTTAAGAAACTACTGGCATAGAAACCCTTTTTCTTGCAACAGATTGTCAACTAACACATAGCTTCTAATTTTAGAGGAGCTTCTTGGGGGGCATTGAGAGGTTCCATGACTTGCCCATGATCGCATAATCATTCTCTGCTAGAGTCACAACTTGAATCCAGGTCTTCCTGACAACATCTGGCCCTCTATCTGCCATGTCACACTACTTTTTGTGTGTTCATTGCCCCAAATATTTAGGATCTTAAAAGAAAAGATGAATAGATAAAAAAGGTTCTCCACCCCTCTGAAGAGATATATCTCTTGTACCAGTCTTTGAAATGAGCTATTCAATTAAGAAATAAAAGCTTAAGCCTTTAGGGATCAACTAGTCTAACCCTTTCCTTTTGGAGTGAAGGAAATGGAGGAAAGCCCAGAGAAATAAAGAAGCTTGCACATGGTCACACAGAGGAGAAGTGAAGCAAGGGCTCCTGTTTCCCAAGATCAGCACCTAATCTATTGCACTGTCTACAGACAGCCCTTTGCAGCTTTACTCCTGTCTTGTTTGGCAATCACATACATCACTAAGAAGTCTTGTTAAAAGAAAAAAAAAATCCTGTTAAAAATCCATTTCAACTGGGTAATTTTTTCTTTATTGTTGTCTAGATTTAACAATGAGGATTTTAAAATGATGGATGGATCTGTTAAACAGTCATCAGCTGGGTGAGAGTGGAGTTGGAAGCTGAATGCATAACTAAGGCTAGAGACTTTCCTCACCAGGTCACTAGTTCTGATTCAACTCAGATCTGCAGGCAGTGATAATTCATGCTTCTTGCATGATGTAGAAATGTGGTGTAGTGGAAGGAGCTCTGGATTTCGGTCCTACTCTGATACTCACTAGCTGTGTAAACCTCATTGACCCTTTGTATCTTCCTCAGTAAAATGGAGATTGTGAGCCTTGTCCTGCTGATCTCTTGGAATTGTTATGAGGAGCACCTTTGTAAGGCTTAAAATGCCATAGAAGAATAACTGCCACAGTAATAGGAAATGATTAGAAATTATCGCAGGAGGTCACTGGGAATCTTGGAGGAGACAGTATTGATAGGATGTTTAGAGGGCACTGGTAGACTGTAGAGTTTCTTTCCATCAATGGGTCTGTGATGTTGACTTTTAAGGGGTGAGAATAGCTTCGCTTGAAGGCCAAGAGAGGCATAGGGCAGCATGCTGACCAAAGAGGCAGAATAACATGTCAGAAAGCCAAAAGAACTTAGAATTAGAAGATCTGGACCCAAACTCATGCTTTGCCACTATGTGACCTCAGGCAAAAATGTTACTTCTTAGAGCCTTTGTTCCCCTATCTTTGAAGTGAAGATGAGAACACAGTACCAAATTCACAGGTTTATAAGGGTCAAATGAAACAATGTATATGAAGAGCCTTTGTAACCAACATATGACACTATATAAATGTTAACGATTAGAATTTATCTTAGGTATGATATACAATGGGTTTTCATATGTAGTTTGACATTTAAAGTCCTCTGAAACCTGACTCCAATCTTTTACTCCCCTTCCATACATGCTTCAGTCCATCCATACTGGATGTGCTGTTTCTCAAACACATTATTCAGTCTCTCAACTGTATGCCTTTGTTTTGGCTGGCCTCAGGCTTCCAGTGTACTCCATCCTCATCCAGATAGGCAGATACTGGCCCCAGTGGGTAGAGTTCTGGGCCTGGAGTCAGGAGTTTAAATCTAGCCCCAGATACTTACTCAATGTGTGACCTAGGGCAAGTCACTTAACCCCATGTATTTGCCTCTATTTCCTCAACTATAAAATGGGGGATAATAATAGTCTCTACCTAACTACAGATTTCTGGTTCTTCAATTTTTCAGGACCAGAAATGTGTTATTTTGTTGTACAGTCATTCAACTGTGTCTGACTCTTCATGATGCCGTGGACTTGTTCCTGGAGTTTTCTTGGCAAAGATACTGTAGTGGTTTGCCATTTCCTTCTCCAGCTCATTTTAGAGTTGAGAAACTGAGGCAAATAGGGGGTAAATGACTTGCCCAGGAACACACAGCTAGTTAGTGTCTGAGGCCAGGTTTGAAGTTAGGTCAGTGCTAATGAACAAATATGGTCTGTCTTCTGTGGCTGCTGAGTTTCAAGATCACGCACAGTACTTCAGATGTTCTCTGGCATTGCAATGTTTAAGAGGCAATTAGAAAAGTGAGAGGTTGGCTAAATGAAAAGCCATCATTTAGGAAAATGTTCAAATGTCCCTAGCCTTTCATGCTTCAGGCAGAAGTCTCCCTCTCCATAAAGATAGTCCCTTAGCTTCTCCCTCCAGTGGGGCCCACAAGAGGCCCAGCTCAGGTTCAACTTCTTCCATGAAGCCTCTTCTGATAGCCCCTCCTGAAAGCCATCTCTCCCTCCTCAAATTTTCCAAGTTCATTTTGTCTGGATCTCTTTGCTTTTCTTTGCTTCTGAACTTCCCTGTTTCTGTCACATTCTAGCTTGGATCACACTTGTTGGAATCCCTAGTTTCCTTCCAAGCTCAGCTCAAAAGCCATCTCCTATAGGCAAGGGCTCCTGAGAGCATTTATACCTCAGAAATCAGCAAAAACCTTTGTGGTTCTTTGATTGTCTAGGCTTAAAAACATGTTTAGAGTATAAAAAATAATGTAGATTAAGCGTAAGTGTAGTAACTACATTTTTTTTCCAGAGAGATCATTAAGCATGTACCAGAATACCCCTGTCTTAAAAAATGTCTGTATGTGTGAACCCTGGTGCCTTCCTCTGCATAGTACCTTGTGTGTATGTGTATGTATGTGTATATATATGTGTATGTGTATTTATGTATGTATGTGTGTATATATGTTTGTGTATGTAGATAAGTGTATGTGTACTTATGTGTATTTATGTATGTATGTGTGTATATATGTTTGTGTATATAGATAAGTGTATGTGTACTTATGTGTATGTATGTATGTGTATATAGATACGTGTATGTATATATAGATGTATGTGTGAAATATGTATTCTTTCTTCAAGTGTGCATATACCTTTCTGTGCATATGCTATTTTCCCCATTAGAACAGAATCTCCTTGAGGGCAAGCACTGCTTCAGTTGCGTCTTTATATTCTCCATGTCTTGAATCACGCCCCAACTAAGGTAGAAGCAAAATGAGTACAGAGAAAGGAACAAATGTGAGAAGTGTTGTTGAAGGAGCATTGATAAAATGTGGCTACTGATTGGAGAAAAGTAATTTGGGCCCATTTTATGGAGGACCTTAAATGGAGTTGTACCTAATTGGAGCTAAGTAACATTGCTCTTCTCAATAGGGATCTACTGAAAACTTTTGAGAAAATAAATGAAAAGGTCAGCCCTTTCCAGGGGTCACCTGGAGTCAGCTTGTTCTAAGTTTGGAAAATTGATTTTTAAATAGTCGGCATAAGGGATCACACTTTGGAAATTGGCAAAATACAAATCAGGGATTGATTTGTTATTGTTTTTTTGCTGTCTAGACTTAAGAAAGTAATTGATAAAATGTTAATAATGAAGCTTAAAAGTGTGTCCAGGGAGCCAGTGGTTAAACTTTTATTAGCCTCCCCTAAACCTATTCATCGGGAAGATTACCGGGGGTGAGGAACCTGCAGCCTCAAGGCCACATGTGTCCTTCTAGGTCCTTGGGTGCAGCTTCTTGACTGAGTCCAAGTTTTACAGGACAAATCCCTTTATTAAGGGGATTTATTCTGTGAAGTTTGGATTCAGTCAAAGGGCTGCACTTGAGGACTTAGAGGGCCTCGAGGCCACAGGTTCCCCAACCATTGGCAGTTGTAGGAAGGATGGATTGAAGGGTCATACTAAAGGCAAGCATTGGGGTTAGATGGCTTTTACTGTAATTGAGGCTAAAGTTGATGCTTACCTAAACTCTAGAGGCAGCAAGAGAGACATAAAAGAGATCGTCTATGTGGAAGGAATGTTAGAACATTAGAGACATTATGAGTATAAACTAAAGGGTAGGACCTGCCTTGCCTTTGATCTTTCAAAAAAGTTTTAATCATTGTAGGCACTCAATCAATGTTTGTTATGTTGACTTGGATTGAATTTAAGAACTATAGGATAATTGAAAAAGCTTTGCATGGGGAGTTAGGGGATGTGGGTTCAAAATATAATAACTTACAAGGGGAGGGAATAAGCATTTACATAGTGCCTGCTACATGCCAGACACTGTGCTGAGCACTTTATACATATTATGTCATTTAGTCTTTACAACAACACTGGGTGGTAGGCACTATCACAATCAGATAGGGAAACTGAGGCACACAGAGGTTAAGTGATTTGCATAGCTGAGGTCACACAGCCAGTAAGAGACTGAGACTGGATTTGAAGTGGGGTCTTCTTGACTCAAGGCTCAGGATTCTCTTCACCGTGCCACCCAACTGCCTCTGCTAGCATTGTGATGGCAGAGAAGTTACTGCATTTCTTCCAGCCTCATTTCCCTTATCTGTATAGTGACAAAGTTGGAATGGATGATTGGAAAGGTCTTGGTCTAAATCTTCAGTGCTTTATTTTTTAGGTGGGCCACCATCCCAGAAAATAACTTAAAAGAATTTCTTGCAGCTGAATCCTGAAATGAGGTAATGGTTTGTTAACCTGAGTAAGACCTGGGGAAAGGCAATTGAGGAGAAAGCTGGGAGGCCTCCCAGATAGCTTTCTGAACACAGTAGGGCTGTTCCTATTTCCAGAATTCAGTCATCTGGAGCTAGAAGGAATGCATTATCACCTCTAATAGCTGCTAATTAAACAGCTTCTGCAAAAGCTGTGAAATAAAGAGGCCTCGGCATCGACTCAGAATGGCACCTGGTAACTATTTCCATCTCATGTGTGTGAAGGACTCTATAAATAGGATCCAGCCTGTCTATAAAACACCATCCCAAAGTAACTCCTCCAAGACTGGCAACTCCATCTAAACATGCGCTCCTGGCAAAGTGGGCTGGCTCCATAGGTAATGAGAAACATGTCATCTGAGGACCCTTTTGGGGTCATAGGGGTCATAGAAAGAAGACTGAGCTGAATCAGGAGATCTAGGTTTTAGTCCTGGCTCTTGGTTACCTGTTGGATTTTGGTCACCCATTGCATTCTTTAGGCCTCAGTTTTCATGGCATCTATGAATATATATATATATATATATATATATATATATATACACATACACACACACACATATGTACATGTATATGTATATATACATACATATATGCATATATACACGTACATACACATATGTATATACATATGCATACATGAGTGTATCTGATATATATCTACAAACATATGCATGCATATGATACATACATATGTATATGCATGGAATATGCATATGTATTTAAATATATATTTAATATTTAAATACATTAAAGAAAATGTAATTACAAAGGAATTCAATCATACAGAAATGCATTATAAATATATTACATATGGATAGTATATAAAGTACATTACAATATGTATTATATGTACATATAATATACATAGAATTACAAAGGAATCTAATCATACAGAAATTCATTATATATGTATGTATATAATATACAAATATGTATATGATATGTATATAATACATGTCTGTATAATATATAATGCATTTCTATATGATTGGATTCCTTTTAAATTTTATGTATATTCTTTTATGTATTTGAAATAATTCTTTTGAGAAGGGGTCCAAAGCCTTCAACAGACTATAAACCAATGGGTCTAATGCACAAAACAGTAAAGGCCATTAATTTTCTGTAACAGTCTGTGGTTTTTGCCGTGGAGGGCATCTTTCATAGAGATGAGAGTCTCTGGTAGTCTAGGAGTTAGATGGGACCTCAGATATCACCAGGTCCAAGTCTGGCCCCTACCAATCCCTTCCACCTCTCATATTATCTGAATCTACAATAGAGCCTTAGAAATACCTGTGACCAACAAGCAGAGTGACCCCAGAGCCAGAGAGGTACATCATGACCTCCCTAGGAGTATCATCCCAAGCGTTAGGCTCCTGAAAGAGATAATAGGAGGTATTTTTTTTTGTCTGGATAATTTAAAAGAATTGCTGATAATCCCAGTCATTATTTACCTACTTTAGAATCATAACAACCCAAGCCAGAGAGAAGAAACAATTTTCTGTCCCTAATGAAGCTAACAATTCATTCTGATTAAATGATGTGATCTAGATCTAGATAGCTGCTAACTCTCTTAGGGAACACAAAGAAAATGGAAATTCATGCCCAACAGAAATATTCAGCCTGCTGATACAGAGATGAATTCCTACAAGAAAACAATGGGGACTCAGGGTCCTAGGATTTAGCATTGGAATGGAATTTAAAAACCAATTTATCCAGCCTTCTCATTTTACAGACAAGAAAAATGAGGCTTAAATAAGGGAAAGTGACAAGCCCAGGGTGATAGAGGTGGTAGGAATTAGAGCCAGGATTTGAACCCAAGTTCTCTGGCTCCTTTGTTGCCTCTGCTGGGTACTTTGGAAAGCTGTCTAATTTTTAAAGCAAAGAAGGAAAAAAAAAAAAAAACAAATGCCCATGGCATATTCTGACAACTAGGTTTCCCTTGTTCACTTTGATGTGACTGTTGAAATATTTTTTGAGGCAGCTGGGTGGCACAGGGGATAGAATCCTAAATGTGGGCACAGAAAGACCTGAGTTTGAATCTTGCTTCAGACACTTACCATGTGACCTTATGCAAGTCACTTAAACTAACTCAGCCTCAGTCTCTTCTGTAAATGGATAATAATAGCACCTACATTATAGAGTTGTGGAGATCAAATGAGATAATACATGTAAAGTGCTTTGTAAATCTTAACATGCCATCCAAATGCTAGTAATTATTATTCTTGAACTTTATTTCTATTTCTTGGATGAATTTCAGGAGAAGTGGGCACACAGCTTTTTGCCTTAGGGCTGACTCCTGTCATGGTGCTATGTCTTTAGGGTAGAATATCCTTTACATGATTAAATAATTCAGATGAAGAAGCAGAGGTATGAGTTGAATATGATGGCATGATTATCTAAAAAAAATAAAATTAAGGAATGAAAAAGAAAGATGCACTGGGAGAAGGGGAAAAGGAGAGTGGAATGGGATAAATTATCTGACATAAATGAAATTTTATAGCAGATGGGGAAATGAGGGAGGGGGGCACATGAAATTTACTCTTATCAGAATTGGCTCAAAGAGGGAATAATATACACACTCACTTGGGTGTAGGAATCTATCTTTACCACACAAGAAAGTAGGAAGAGAAGGGAATAAGAGAAGGGGAGGGGGAGTGTACTGATAGAAGGGAGGGAAGTTTGGGGGAGGTAGAAGTGAGAAGATGCAAAACACTTTTGAGAATGAACAGAGTAAAAGAGAGAGAGTAGGATAAACAAAGGAAATAGGATGGAGGGATATACATAGTTGGTAATCATTACTGTGAAAAAATTACAATGAGTTTTTCTGATAAAGACTTCATTTCTCGAACCTATAGAAAATTGAGTCAAATTTATAGAAAAAAGAGCCATTCCTCAATTCATAAATGGTCAAAGGATATGAACAGGCAGTTTTCAGACAAAGTAATCAAAGCTATCTATAGTCATATGAAAAAATGCTCTAAGTCACTATTGGTGAGCAAAATGCAAATTAAAACAATGCTGAATGACTATTTCACACCTGTCATATTGACTAATATGACATAAAAGGAAAATGACAAATTGTAAAGGCAATCAGTAAATGAGAAGATCTTTCTCACCCATTTGAATAGGCTTCATGGGGAGCTCTCAGGGTCCTGGGGGAGTTGGCTAAGACCGGATCCAATGGTAGGCGCCTGAGTTCTGGTCGCTCAGATGACGTTCTAGTTGATGGGATGACATCTGATGACTATATAGGAGGAGAGAACACAGCTTGGACATTGAGATGTAGTGGAGGGAAGAGAAGGAGAAGCGGTGGCAGCAGCAGAAGTGGGGAAGCAGTGGCAGCAGCAGTAGTTGCTACTAAAAGCAGGACTGACCCTCATGCGGACCGGAGAGTGCTGAGCAAGGGTTTGAGGCCAGTGGGTAATCTTCTTACTGGAGGGCCCTAGCATTGGGGGGAAGCACCAGTGTGGCTTGGCTTGCTGCCATAATATTTTTCTGTAACCTCCTGGTCACTATTGTGAGATGGGCATATTGGTTTTGGAAGGTTCTTGCCAGGATATCAAATTGGGGACACTGGTCCGTGGATCTGCTACTGTAGAGCTTGAATAAATGCTTTAACTCCTCTGCCTTCTACTTAGAGAATTCCTTATGTCCTGAAATTCTGGGCCATTCAGGTATATTCATGATTTTCTTTGAAATCATGAATTCTGCCTTAATGATATACAAATGTTGGAGGGGATGTGGGAAAATTAAAACACTAATGTACTATTAATGAAGTTGTATCCTGATTCAACTATTCTGGAGAGCAATTTGGAACTATGCCCAAAGGACTATAAAACCATGCATACCCTTTGACCAAGCAATATCACTACTAGGTCAGTATCCCAAAAAGACTGAAAAAAAAAAAGAAAAGTACCTATGTGTACAAAAATATTTATAGTAGCTCTTATAGTGGTGGCAAAGAATTGGACATTGAGGGGATGCCAATCAATTGGAGAATGACTGAACAAGTTGTTGTATATTATTGTGATGGAATACTATCGTGCTTTAAGAAATGATGAGTAGGATGCTCTCAGAAAAACCTAGAAAGACTTACATGAACTGATAAAAAGTGAAATGAGCAGAACCAGGAGAATATTGTACACAGTAACAGCAGCAATATTGTATGATGCTCTACTATGAATAACTTAGCTATTCTCAGCAGTACAATGATCTGAGACAATTCTGAAGGACTTATGATGAGAGGTGCTGTCCACCTTCAGTGAAAGAACTGGTAGAGGCTGAATGCAGTTCAAAGATACTTTTTTTACTTTCTTTATTATTCTTGGGGTTTTTTTTGGTCTATATTTTCTTTCATAGAATGACTTACATGGAAATGTGTTTTGCATGACTATACACGTATCACCTGTGTCAAATTGTTTGCCTTTCAAATGGGGAGGGGAGAGAATTTGGAACTCAAAATTTGAAAAAAAAAAAGAATGTTAAAAATTTTACATATAATTGTGAAAAAATGAAATATTAAATAAGATAAAAATTAAAACAAAAAATTAAAAAATTAATTCAGATGAAGGTCTATTCACTGCTAGACTACTCCCATTCTAATCTTTCCATATTACTGCTACCAGATTACTTTTCCTCAAGTACCACACTGATCATGCTGCTCTAATGCTCAAATACCTTCTCTGGCTTCCTAATGAAAGTGAATAAACTCCTTAGCTTTGAATCCATTTAGGATTTTAAAACCTTCCACAGTCTTTTACTTTGTTACTCTTACCTCATGCTCCTACTAATAATAACCTATATTAATGCATGGAGTGTATGGGGTATTCAGGGAGGACTAACATCTCTGGTGTGAGGGCTTCTTGATCCCTTTTCAGGACTCCTCATCCACCTTTGTATCCACCTGTCACCCAACCCTCACCTGTGACTCCAAGAAGTTGTAGCATGTACAGCAGCCACACCCTGGTAAAACTGCCTTGACAAAGAGGCTAAATCAGGTTGAGGGTAACCGACCAGCCATAAACCTATCACTGAATTAGGGGGATGTCAACCCCAACCATGTGAAGGCTTCCCCCAGCAAAAGGAATGCATGAGAACAATTTGTTCCAAAGAACATAAGGGCAACTGAAGCAGGCACTGTGGAATGCTTAGAGGTTGGCCAGATGTCAAAGACTCCAAGGTCATCCACTGCATCCTGAGTCATGGACAGTCACCTTGACTTTTGTCTTGCCATTGGACTTTGATGACTCTGGGAGAAAGAGTAAGACTTTGTGAAATTCTGCCACATTTAAATCCAATTCACATGTGAGTCAAGACATCACCCTGAAATGTCATTGGTCCTCTTCAAAAATGGAAGACAAACAACTTATCTCATACCATTTCTACTCTCACTTATACTACATACAGAAAATAATAATAAAAAAGGCTAGACCAGTTATCACTCACCTTGCCTTCCAAGCTCATGCCAGTCTTTACATCTTTATTTATACTGTTTCCTGTCCCTCTTCCTGCCTTCATCTTCACCTGTTGAGGTCCTATACATTTTTTTAAGGACCAGGTCCAAAAATACCTCTTTTCTTTTTTAGCCTCCTTTGCTGGATCATTTCTTCTCTTTTCTCTCTCTTCTATTTTCTCTTCTCTATTGTCTTTGTTTTGGTGACCTCATCAACTCTCCTGATTTAATTATCATCTTTATACAGATGATTCCCAGATCTCTACTTTGGGATCCAGCTCCTCTCTTAATCTCCAGTCCTATGTTATCAGCTGCTTATTAGATATGTAGAACTGAATGTTATATAGGAATCACGAGCTCAGTAGATCTCAGACAGAACTCAATAACTGTCCCTCAAACTCCACCTCACTTCTAAATTTCTCAGTTTCTGTCAGAGAAACCCACCACCAGACACTCCTGCTCCAAACCTCCAGGCCAACCTTAGATCTTCACTCTCCTTCACTGTACACATTCACTCCTTTGCCAAATATTGACATTTCCACCTCCCTTTTCTCTAGTAACATGGCTACTCCCCTTGTTCAGGCCCTCATAACCTCTTGCTTGGACCTTCACAAGAACCTCCCTGGATACCCTGTATCATTTCCCTCTCTGTCCTCTCTAATCTATTGTCCAAGCAACTGCCAAAATGCTACTTGTTAGATACAGCAATGACCATGTCACTCCCTTTCTCAAAAACCATCAGTGACTAACTAGTGCCTGTAGTAATAAATACAATTTTTTTTTCTATTTGGAATTTAAAGCCCTTCAGAATCTGATCCCCATCACCTTTTTCAGGTTATTACGTACTACCTCTTTTCATGTACTCTACAATCTAGCCAAACTGTCATTCTCAGGATTTCTCACCCACAGCACTCTGTTTTCCATCTTTCTGTTTTTGTAAAGTCAACACTCCATGCCTGTAATGCCTGAGGCAGAATTTGAACGCAGGTTTTCCTGATTGCAACTCTAGCACCATCCATTAATGTCATAGTGTCATATTTATTTTAATTCAACTACCATTTATTAAGCACCCAATATGCCAGGCACTAGAATAGGTTCTGGGGATCCAAGGAATGAAATAGTTCCCACACACATAGTCTTCTGGAGGGGTGAAATAAAATGGTGACAGATAAGTAAATGAAAAATATATATAAAACTAACACAAGATGACTGGAAAGAACTAGTAATTAGACAAATTAGGAAAGTCCTTTTGTATAATTTGAATTATAGGTACTTGACTATATAGGATCATATTTTGGCATTCTAGTCTAGAAGCTACATGAGGTCAGAGGTCATGTCTCAATTACGTTTGTATCTCCCCAGTACCTTGCATAAGGCCTTACAGTTAACAGGTAATTAATGAATGCTGAATGAATGAACAAACAAACAAACAAATGAATGAATGCTTTAGTGAATGAATAATGACAATAAACCAAACTATGAGACATCAAAGAGGGAATCAGCATCTGCCATTCCTGGAGGAGTTGCAAAACTACTCTTGCTGCACATAACCCTTGACTGAGTATTTAAGATACAACTATTATTCTCAGGGCACTACTGAGGAAAGCAAAGTGCCAATCTATCATGTTTGTTACTTCGTGTGTGTAAAATTTCATTCATGTTGCTCAATGAATGTTAATGTCTTTTGGTCTATAAATTGGTTTGTTTGTTGGTGTGCAGCCTGGGATCTCTGAGACTCCTGAAAGACAAATTGTTCAAGAAGCAAGGCATGGAAGCCAGCAGGCTCTGGGGGAAGGGGAGGCTGAGGAGAGTTTCTATGTAAGGTTCTATATAAGGTTTCTGCATCCTGAGATAAAAACCTAGCTGTGGAACTAGAACTGAGAAAGCAAAGAAAGATATGTTCCAGAATAAGGAGGCAACATTGCGTCTTGGATAGAGGACTGACTTTCTGGTCTAAGAGTCTTGGGTTCCACTTCTGATTCTGACACATGCAGGCTATGGGATACTGAATGAATAATTTAATCTTAACTCTCTAAGACTAGATATTGCCAATGAGTTACTGATCTGTACTTGTGGAAGCAATCACCACCCTGGGAGCTTATTACAGAGGTCCGGATCTCTACCCCTTTGCTCCCCACCCCATCTTGTGATAAATCTGATGGCTGCTACTGGCTATGTGACCTTGGTCAAGTCACCTAACCTCTATGGACCAAAGTTTCCTAACCTAATACTCTAATTCTACAATTTTCCTAATAAGGGGGTTGGACTAGATAACTTCTAAACTCTTATCTAGCTATAAATCTACGATCACAAAAAATACCTTTATATATAATGGGGTGGGTCATGGGGTTTATAGCCTTCATAGTATTAGTGGAAAGAGCACTAGATGTGAAATCAGGAGACCCGGATTTAATGCCTGTCTTTGTCCTCAAAAAGCTATTCAAAAGGAACTCTATAAAGCCAAGCTGAATTCCTGGCTTTCTTCTATCATTTTCCGAGAGATGCAGTGAGATGAGAGTTAATAGTTTCCTGCCTGATAGAGAGGACTGACATTTGATGAATATGTCCCCAGATCATTGCACTTTTTCTGCACCCATGAAATACTGGGCCATGACCTTCATCCCAATGTACTTTCCTAGTTGGCATCATTTCTGGAAATGACATGAGCACATTAGCTAAGTAGCATTTCAAAGGCTGCCACCTCATTCCGAGAAGTAGCATTTTCATGGATTGTACTTCCAGGAATGACATCCAAATCTGGGCCTGACAGCACATTACCCCACTATTCAAAACCCAGGCCTAGAGCCAAACATTGGCCTTTGTTATAGGGCGAATCCATCCCAAAGTCTCCCAGCTGCCCGTGATTTGATTTGGGAGGGTTCAAGTGGATCTCAGGCCTCACCAACCAACTCCCTGTTTCAGCCAAACGTGTCGATGCTTGATTCTGCTTCTGTGACCTTGGACGTAGCCCTCATCCTCTATTGAACTCAATTTTTCTCATCTGTAAAACAAACTTTGAAGTAAATGATCCTTCGGATCCCTTCCTTATCTCTTCCTCCTATATGTGGAATCTAAAGGCTTGTTTTATAGTGTAACTTAATCTCTTATGTGAGCTAAGAACCTCTTTTTTCCTCACAGGTTCAGATCCTGTTTTCGTTATTTAGTGTGGTGGTATAATATAGTGAATAGAGTGCTAGATTTTGAGTCAAAATATCCTGGGTTCAAATTCTGCCTCTGATATCTACTAGCTGTGTTACTCTGGGAAGATCATGTGATCTCTTAGAGACCCAGTTTCCTCACCTGTAAAATGAAGATAAGATGGCCTCTGAAATCCCTTCTAATTCTAAATACATCATTTTGCCTTTAGATGGGACTAGCCTGGCTCTCCAGGTTTCTCTATTCGGCCATATCTATAATTTCAGGGCTGGTTCCCCGGGAATCATCTGAGTCCATATAATTGTCTAATCCACCATGTATGCTAGCTTGTATACTCTTCTACCAGTCCATATGCTCCTTGAGGGCAGGGACCATGTCTTATGTAGACTTCTCCCCTAACCTAGAACCTATTGTAAAATAGGTTCCCAAAGTGGATGATACCACCCTCTTGAGGGTGGTGAAATGATCCAGGGAGGTAGTAGTAGGCAGTAGTAGCTACTGCCTCAGGTACAATTGGGAGGCTTTGAATGAAAATAAGGGGATGTTGGAAGCATAAGGAAAGAAGAGAAGTTTTAAAAATGATTTGTACATGTTTCATCTGTTGTGTAACAGAGTTAAAGTCATAGTGGTTCCATTATTTTCCAAATAAAAACACAAAATGCAAGTTATAACCAATTAGTGGTCAAGTCCACTGACAGGTCTTACCAAGAAAGTGTTGGCAGACAAATGTGTTAGGAAGTCCAGCATGTGTAAGCAGGAATATGTATATGTAATGACTTGCTTACAATATGCTACCATATGGTTACATGATGCACTATTGCATCATCAAAATTTCAATGCAGGAAAAATCCCCCACAAATTTACAATAAATTACTAAATTAAGAAGCATCATTAAAAAAAATTTTTTTTGGAAATGACTCAAATTTAAAAGAAAAAGCATTAAAGGGTTAAAGAAAGTAGATTTCCGGGGCAGCAGTGAGTAATTTTTTTAAAAGGGGGAGGTAGGCCAAATAAATTTGGAAACCTCTGCATTGTAGTGCTCTGATGCAGTACTCACTTAAGAAATTGTTATATTCTGTTTGAGACTTATATAGCTGTTGTTGAGTCATTTTTTTCAGTTGTGTCCACTTCTTCATTATCCCATTTGGGGTTTTCTTGGAGTGGTTTGCCATTTCCTTCTCCAGCTCATCTTACAGACAAGGAAACTGAGGCAAACAGGGTTAAATGACTTGCACAGGGCCATGTAGCTAGTAAGTATCTGAGGTTGAATTCGAACTCATGAAGATGAGTCTTCCTGACTCCAGAACTGACTCTCCATCTATTACACTACCAATCTGAGACTTCTGTGGGATGTAACTCTGAAGTCATGTATCTTGGTACAATAGTTAAAGCATGGTCTCTGAAGTCAGAGGATCTCAGTTCAAATTTTACCCTTGATCTTTAATTCTTGTGTGACCTTGAACAAGTCACATTAGACTTCAGGGCCTCAATTTCTTCATTGGTAAAATCAAGGGACTGGACTAGATGGCTTCTGAGGTCCCCTCTAGCTTTAGATTTATAACTCTTTACCTGTGCTTTTGTATTCTATCCCACCTAACCTGGAATAAGAACCGTAATTGACATTCATGTAATATCTTAAAGTTTTCTGAATGCTTCACACATACACGATCTTACAACAACCCTGGAAAATAGGTTCCATAGGTATTTAATTGTATAGGTTAGGAAACTGAGTCTCAGAGAGGAAAAGTGACTTGGACATGGTGATGCAGCTAGGAAGTATGTGTTAAAATTGGGATTTGAACTCATTTTCCATGACTTCAACTTCAGTATTATATAACTATGCCAAACTGTTTCCAGGTTCCTTCAGACAAGGAACTCCCATTTTAAAAAAAAATCCCCCAAAGTACTTTGTAAATAATTAACACTCATCAAATGTGTTGATCACCTGATTATTTTGTTTTGGTCCTCTTAGTTTATTTTGCTTATGACTGATAAACAGAGAGACTGAATGCAAGACCCCAAACACTCTTAGATACATGTCATTGTTCATCTAACAATAAGAAACCACCACTGGGCCCAAGGCTCAATGGCGCTGTATATACTCCCTCCTCCATTAAAGGGCCCCTCCAAATATTTAAACTTTATAAGAACATCTGGCAATTTATGGCTCTACCAAATATTCATGTCATATTTACCTTACTTCTTCACTATCCAAATCACTCCCGGTGCATTTCTTCTGGTTAAACAGACCACATGTGGGTCAATCCATCCTTTTGTTGGTTGTTTTCTTTTTTCAAAGGGACTGGAGTATTTCCTAGGGACTCCTCCCTTGCTTCCAATCACCCCAATCCAAAGGATCCATGACCTCCAGACCCCTTGAACTCGCAAGATTTCCTACTGCCATGGGCACATCCATCTCAGCATAGACACCTGTTTAACCAAGATCAGGAAATAACAGAATAACAGAAAGGATATAGTGCAAATCTCAGCCTCCCACTGTGGGGATCCAAATAGAAAGATATGGATAATACTCATACAGAAGGAAAAAATCACAGAATCCAGAGATGGAAGTGACTTTAGAGATCATCTACTGGGGGTCGGGAACCTGCGGCCCTTTGATAGAACCATTGTTCTGTGAAGTTTGGATTCAGTCAAAAGGCTACACTTGAGGACCTAGAGGGTGGCCTCGAGGCCACGAGTTCCCCACCCCTGAATCCAGTTTAACCTCTTCATTTTACAACTGAGGAAACTGAGGGTGAGAGAAAAATCACTTTTTATAACCCTCACTTTTTTTTTTTAATCTATGAAGGGGGTGCAATAACACCCACATGGTCTGCCTCACTGAATTGTTAGGAAGAGAGAACGTGATAAACTTCAAATTCTTACATTGGTCTGAGATTATTATTACTGCTGGGTTTGGGGATCGACAATCCTAGGACTATTGACTATTTGACAGATTGTTTTCCATGATGTATAGTGGTAGCCTTTCTTTTGTTTTATTAGGAAGCCAGAAATAAAGAAAGTGGCTTTGAAAAGCATGGTTTGGAGCTGGCGCCTGGTGTTCTGTCAGGGTGCCAGTCCCCCAGCATGCCTTTGTGACTGATTAAACTGCCCTTCCTCTTCAGTCAGACAGGTGTTACCATTCAGGTTGCCCTGCAGGAAAGTGAATAGCTGTCTCTCTTCTGTGGCATGGCTTCTATCAGGAAACTAGAGTTTTCTCTGGGACAGATTACTTCTAACTGATATGAAATAGGAATGCCGAGAAATCATGAGACTATAAAGCAGTTATCTAGGAAACAAAACAAAGAAAAATACATATCTGTTTGTCCATTAAAATTTTCCAAATTCTGTGACCACGATAAGTGCTTCTAAGGTTCAGAAACATGCTGGAAAAGTCTATGAGTTCACCTGCTTGGGTTCAGAGAATCAGAGCATCTCAGAACTGGAAGGGGTTTGGGGCAGCTAGGTGGCACAGTGAGTAGAGCACCGGCCCTGGAGTCAGGAGGACCTGAGTTCAAATCCGGACTCAGACACTTGACGCATGTACTAGCTGTGTGACCTTGGGCAAGTCACTTAACCCCAACAGTCCTGCCTTCCTTCCCCCCTCAAAAAAAAAAGAAAGAGGGAGGGAGAGAGAAAAAGAGAAAAGAAAGAAAAAAAGAACAGAATTGGAAGAGGCTTGACTATAAGTATTCTAGTTCAGCCTGTGCTGATCGGGAATCCCTTCTATAATATTCACAACAAGAGGGTCATTAAGGTACTAGTTATTTGGCTTTCCCCCAGCAGAGACCATATTTTATGCTAAATATCTCTGGGCTGGAAATGAAGAAACCTAGGTGCAAACCTTGATGGTCCTTAACTCATTGTTTAACTGGTGTGGGGCAGCAGGGAGCAAATCACTCAGAGTTTCTACATCTCACTTTCCTTCTAGGTTAAATGGGGAATGATTGTTCTACCTTTCTCAAAGTTGTTGTGACAACAAAAGGAGATGATATGTACAAGGGTCTTGAAAATAGCTCCTATGGTCATTTAGAGAAAGTTAGCTTGGTCTGGGTTAGACCAGCTCATCCTTTGTGAGAGACACAATGCAGTGAAGAAAGAATGAGGACATAGGCAAGGTTCCCAGAAGCTCGTGATGATTGGCCTGTGGAAGTTGGGATTTTACCTGCCAATCTCCCTGGGAATTTGTGTGTGTGTGTCACTGGCTGACGAATCTCTGGGGATGGCAATCAAGAGCTTGTGGGGTGGTGGAGGGAGGTGGTGGTCTATGTTATACCAGGTGTCTCATTCGGCTAATGTTTGGGCTCTGTGCTGCCTAGAGCCAGGAAACAGAGAACATCTAGGAGTGCATCTGAACATTTATGGCTTATCGTATAAATCGGGCCTACAGATGCACAACTTACTCTCCATGATTGAGTTTGAGCCTTCATCTCTGGGGAAGACTGCCTAGTAGTGGGTATTTTAATAGGACCTAGAATCAAGATAGTCAACACCACAGCATATAACAAACCCTACAGAGGTTAACACTTACAGGGCCTAGTCTTGTGGGAAAATGAGAGTAGTATTAAGATTGATTTAGGAAGTCAATTCACTGAGAGATCTCATATATAGGCATACCTCAGAAATATTGCAGGTTTGGTTCCAGACCACTGCTATAAATATAAAGTGAATAATAAAGAAAATCATATGATTTTTTGGGCTTCTCAGTGCATATAAAAGTTTTGTTTACCTTATAGTGTAGTCTATTAAGTGTGAAATAGTATTGAGGTAAAAAAATGTACATACCTTAATTAAAAAAAAAACTTTGTTGCTAAAAAAAAAGTTAACCATGATCTAAGCCTTCAGCGACTCATAGTGTTTTTGCTGGGGGAGAGTCTTGCCTCGGTGTTGATGGCTGTTGACTGACTGGGGTTGTGATTGCTGAAGGCTGGGGTGTCTATGGCAATTTCCTAAAATAAGAAAACAATGAAATTTGTTGCATCAATTGACTCTTTCTTTCATGAAAGATTTCTCTGTAGCATGTGATACTATTTGATAGCATTTTACCCACAGAAGAACTTCTTACAGAATTGGAGTTCGTCTTCTCAAACTCTGCCACTGCTTTATCAACTAAGTTTATGTAATACTCTTCAATATTGTTGTGTCTCAGGGAGTGGAAAGGCTTGAGGAGAGGGAGAGAAAGGGGGAAACCAATGGTCAATGAAGCAATCAGAAACAAAGCAAATATTTATTAAGTTTGCTATCTTATATGGGCGTGGTTCATGTTGCCCCTCCCCAAAAATTATAATAGTAACATCAAAGATCACTGATCACATATCACCATAATAGGTATAATAATAATGAAAAAGTTTGAAATTTTGTGAGAATATCCAAAATGGGACACAGGGACACACTATGAACATATGCTGTTGGAAAAATGGCCCTGTTCAATGCAGCGTTGCCACAAACCTTCAGTTTGTCATTTTTTGTTTTGTTTTGTTTTTAAAGCTCAATATATATGCCTATATTGTCCCTGGGTCAGGATTCTGTTCTTGATCATTTTATGCTGCCTATAATTTTGTGTAATTGTAAAGACCATAATATCTAATTGTGATACTGCTGTGGGCTACATACTTGGATCATTGCAGCACTACAAACAGCTCATATCAACTTTTGTGGGGCTTTCCCTAAGCCTGCAGAAAGGCAGTGTGTCACTATATTAATTATCCAAAGAGGGAGTATAATATCTGACTTGTCCACCAGGTGGCAAGATGCTCAAGCCACTAGCCAAGTGGTTCCATCAGAATTTTTTTTGCCACATATGAGGAATAGCTTTCCTATGAAGCTTCAGTATACCTGCTGGTCACCAGAGGGTGCTTGTTCTGCAAACATGTGGTGGCACTGGCTTATGTATGAATTTGAGGTAGAGGATTATTTTGGAAGATTACTCCAAATTATTAAAAATTTAAAAAAAATCCATATCTTTGCTCCTATCTAGCATATGAAATTTATTTTCTCAGTCAGAATAACTCTTAGTCACAAAGTTAATCAGCAGACAGTGGTTTCATTGTTTAATGCAGCAAAAATGCAAAGAAAAAATTATAAGTGCTCCTACATAGGCTGCTCCATCTCCAACCATACCCTCAAATTCTCTTTCTTTTGCCTTATCAGCTTTTTTGGGGGGGGGGGCTGGGGGTAGGACAGAAGAGGTGGCATAGGAAGGAGATTTTGGGAAGTATTTGTTATCTATAGGAAAGGGGAAAAGGAGAAGGGAAAAAAATTGGTTGTATGGTACCCCACCTCAGGATTGGATTGAAAAGGACAGTGGAAGGGGGTTGCTCAGAGACAGGAATTTGTCTCCCCAGCCTTGCCAGCAGCCCCGGTCGGTGTCACAACAGTGACCAGTCTCTGATACCAGTTCTATCTGCTGTGTGAATGTCTGGCTATGAGATCTATCTGAATCTCATTCATAGTGCTGGGCTCAGGCAATTTTCATCATTGGCAGACAGTGTCAAGGTCTGTTGCAGGGCTGCATTGTCACTCTCATCTTCAACATGAACAGGCAGGAAGTATTGCTGAAGGGTAAAAAAAGAGAAGAGAACATCCATTGCTCTAGAAGCCAGTTCACCTGAACTCAGATCTCAGTACATTTCATTGTATCATTAATTTACTTTTCCTTTATAAGAATTCTGCGGCCTCAAAGCTAAAAAAAAAATTAAAAATTAAATTTTAATTAAATTTTTAAAAAGAAAAGAAAGAAAAAAAACTTGCTGCAAACATTCACCATACAGATATAGTAACATGCAAATCCAGTACCAAAGGTGCCACTTACCCTTTTTTTCTTTTTTTGGTTCAGTGAAAAATACAGTACAGTGGTACTCCAATTAACAAATCTTTTGGGCACATAGTATTTGTAAGAAATATATCCTTAGTGGACACTTTTTAATTTGAGGCAGAAAGAGGGTAAATATTCAGACTGGGTATGGCCTACTTAATGGCCTTTGAGGTCTTTTTTAACTCCAAGTATATGATCTTATGATCCAATGGTGGCTTCAATAGTATGAAGGTATAGTGAAACAAGCCCTAATGATGCTATGGGGTTGGGGAGTGAGGGCTGTCTGTGAATTTTTTTCCAGAGGTGGTGGTTGTAGTGATAATGACAATTTTTTTTAAACATCTTTTTATAGTAAGACTCCTTTTTGTTTTTGTGACAGTCATTTCCCCGTAATCCCCTCCCTCCAATTATTTCTTCCTTTTAATTAATTAAAAAAAAATTTGGGCAAAGCTATTTAACGTGGCTTGTCCTTGTCACAGTATATACTGAATTCCATATCTATAGTTACCACCTTGCTACTGAGAGAATGAAAATAAGGTTCTTTATCTGTCCTTCAGGTCTAAGACTGCTCTTTACAATTCTCCAGTGTTAGCATGCTTTTTAGTATCATTATCATTTAACATTACTGGAGTAATTTTGCATATGTGCATATAATTTATATGTATATATGAACTATTTCTACATATAGTTCACATAAATCCTACACATATGCTTTATACATATCAATTGATGGAACTGATAGCGATTTTTATAAACAAATAGATATTATATATCACAATCTATTCAAAAAAACAAAAGTCCCTAAGTTATTTATACCCTTTGCTATAGTGATCCCGGTTTTTTTTTAATTGCTTATTTTATTTCAGTAATTGTTTTTCTTTTGTAATCTAATAAATATTATTTTGTATATTTAACAACGTTATTCTGAGGTGGGGTCTAAGATATAAAAATGTTAAGTACCCTTGCTCTAGATCTTGAGGCAATAACTGGACTTGAGCAATATGAGGGGTTTTTTTGCGGGGAGGGGCAATGCTTGAGGCTACCCTGGAGGCTAGTGCTGCCCAAGATATCTCTCTTCTCAGCATAGTCTTCAATTGTTTTCCAGAAGGGTTGGACTAGTTCACTGCTCCACCAGTCAATTAGAAAAAAAGGTCTGCCAGAGGTGCCAGGCATTGTGCTGGTCCAATGTGGTTGGCTATAATTATTACCACTGTAACCTGCCTTGGCTCATCCCTTGGAAGCAGAGGCCAAGTGTTATCACACAGGCTCACAGGCCTCCCTCAACTTCAGGACTCAAAGACCTTTTTTTGCCTTTTGACGTCAAGACCCTGGTAATGCTGTGTTTCTGCAAAGATCCCAGGGGCCATTTCCTGGGAGTTTTTACTCAAGGCTAGAGGCCAGGGAGAGCCTGCAGTTTGTTCTCTTCAGGAGACAAAGGCTGAGAATCATGTGCTGCTGTTTGATCTGACACTAAGGGCTCTGGCCCCAGCTTTACATAAGCAAAGGCACTTCCAACACAAGCAGTTCAGTGAGTGGAGCTCAAGTTTCTCCTGTAAAGAAGAGACACATTTCCTTGTGTCTACGTGGCTCAAGTCAGCCCAAACTGTAGACAAGGGCAGAATTTTTACCCTTCCCCTGAACCTTTACTTTATCCTGCCTATCGGGAACTTGTAAACCTATCCAAGGTGATAAGAATCAGAAAGGTCAACAAGGAACTCATTCAGCCCAACCTCACCAAACGCTGTCACCTGTCTACCAATTTAGCCCATTCAGTGGTGCTGGGAAGATAAAGACCTTTCAAAGAGGACCCCAGAGAGAAGGACACTTGTGAAAGAACTATGATGGAATCCTACCCGGATGTTTCTTCCCTTAATTAGTTACCCTCATTAGGCCCATATGACCAAGCTACTGGATTAGCATGGTGTAGGGGGAAGTCCACTAGAGTTGGAGGCAAAAGTCTCCCTTCAAATCCCTCCTTCACTATCTATTCACGTAACCCATGACCCAGCATGCCCAAGCCCTGAACTCACATGGCCTGGGCTCTATCTTCACGGTTATCCTAACTCTCTCTGTCTCTGTCTCTGTTGCCTCCTCCCTGAATTTTTCTGGAAAAACGGTTTTCGTAAAGCTTGTGCCTGGTTTTCTATAGATGTGTGTAATTGGCTCCCTACCTCCCATACAAGCACTCAAAGTACAAATGGTATCATGTGCAAAACAGCCTTTATTTCACCCCATAGAAAATGCCCAAAATCCAAAGGACTCTCAGGAGTCCATAAACAAATACAGACAACACACAGAGGGATTATCGGTATGCCATGAACAATGAACATAATTCTTCTCCCTTTCTGCTAACTCTACTTTTCCACAGTCTTCTACATACTCTCTCCTTCCTTTGTCTCTCACTCATTTGCCAAACAGTGCTTTGGAATCCCCTTTCAAAACAACAACAAAACCAGTTTGGAACTGTTAAAGGCAACCCCTTTATGGTTAGACCTACGTTATTTAAATAACTCACTGTAATAGTGAGGAAGGGAGGGCGGAGCCAAGATGGCCGCATGAAGGCAGCGTCTTACCGGAGCTCTCTCACAAGGTCTGTCAGATTCCTGTAAAAAAGTGAATTTGAACAGATTTGAGAGAGTCAGAAACCACGAGCAGTCTGCGTGGGGCCAATTTCCGAGCTGGGAGAGTCTGAAAGGCTGAAGACATGATCCTGTAGGCTCGGAGAGTGCTGGGCTGCGGAGCTGCCCCAGACCAAAGCGGAAGCGGCCGGCGGGGAAATCCACGTGGGAGACGGGCTGGGAGAAAGCTGGGCGCCCAAAACCCGGTGGAGATCCCCAGGACTCCCAACACAGGACGGCAGTCTGTGGGAGTGACGAGAGGCAGCGCAACGCCACCGGCCGTGAAAACACCCACTCCTGACGCTTGCAAAACCCAGGAACTCGGCTTCTTGAACTTCCGGAAGACTCAATGGCCAGGTAAAAGGCTCTAATCCCTCCCCCCCTCACCCAGAGAATTCCTCGGAAAAAAAAAAAAGAGAACTGAAACAGAGGAGAAAGTAGTGGTGCCTCACAGGACAAATACTAGAAGCTCATTAGTCCCAGAGGGGCAGAGTCGGCAGGGGTCAACACCGGGAGCCCAGACGTAACCTTGCTCCCCCAGGGGAAGTGCCAGACATCAGCTCAAACAACAAACAGCTGAGACCATTGCTGAAAAGCAAGTGCTGGAGAGCACCCACAGGGAGTGAGACGCCAGGGAGCCAGACCCCTCCCCCACACCTCAGGAAACTGAAGGTTATAATTCTAGACTCACAAGCCCCAGAATAAGAAAGCTGGGACAGAGAGCCCAAAGCTAGAAATTCGGGGTAAAGCCAGCAAAAGGCAAACCAACATGAAGAACACAAAAAACCGAGGACAATAGATTCTTTTTATGGAGACAGGCAGGAGCAAAATATCATTACGGAAGAGGACGGCAATGATACTATAGACGTGTCTGATACCTCAAAAAGTAATATGAACTGGTCTCCAGCCCAAAAAGCATGGCTGGAAGAGCTAAAGGAGGATTTTACAAACCAAATTAGGGAGGTAAAAGAAAACATGGAAAAAGTGAGGAAGGAGGAAGGGGAGAGAGAGAATAAGTATTTATAGAGCACCTACTGTGTGTCAGGGACTGCGCTAAGCATTATTTTACAAATATTATTTCATTTGATCCTCACAACAACACTGTAAGGCAGGGGCTATCATTTTACCCATTTTACATTTGAAGAAATTGAGGTAACCAGGGGTTAAGTGACTTCTTTGGAGGCTTTGATTGTCCATACCACTCTCCATACAGGTTGTAGACATACCTATTGGAAACTCCTTAAATGAGCCAAAGACAGCTCCTGACTAAGTTCCAGTAACTGGAACTGCTGAAGGATGATAAATAGAGG
Organism: Trichosurus vulpecula; assembly: GCF_011100635.1. Classification (NCBI taxonomy): domain Eukaryota; kingdom Metazoa; phylum Chordata; class Mammalia; order Diprotodontia; family Phalangeridae; genus Trichosurus; species Trichosurus vulpecula. The sequence continues at coordinate 195,711,933 of NC_050578.1, read as the reverse complement.
ATGGGTTTTATTGATTGGGGCTACTTCAAAAATTAATAAGATTACACATCTAAGTAAGTGTCTGAGGCCGGATTTGAACTGAGAGCTTCCTGATTCCCACCCCTGTTCTCCACTGAGCCACCAGCTAAGGAACAAAGCTAAGGCTCCCTCGTATTGTGGCTTTATTCCCTTATGATAATACATAGACAATCCCTCTCTCTTCAAAACTCCTTTTTTTATCTTCAGAATATCCTTTTCTGGACAGAAGATTAGATTTCAGAACTTTCTTATTTGGTATTCCCAGCTATGTAATTCCTAAAGCTGGCACTACCCAAGAACTCGCCCTAGCTGAAGGCTAGATTCTGAGATCTAGCTGCTCAGGCAATCCCCTTCCCAGGCCACATAGACAAGTACAGGTAGTTTTTATGTGTGTTTCCAATATACTCTACAACTACCCCAGCTACTGATAGCTTGTGGATTTAAAAGGTTCACTCTCATGTCTCTGACTTCTAAATTGTGGTCACAAATGGAAAAATAAAGACAAAAACCCAGGAACTCTGCATTTGGGTGATGTTAGTGAGCACAAGCAGTTACCATGTACTTAATCTTTAAAAAATTCATCATTTGCTTGTAACATTCCTTTCTTTTTAAATTTCAAATTTCAAATTCTCTCCCTCGCTCCCACCACCTCCCCTACCCACTGAAAAGACAAGCAATACGATATCAATTATACATGTGAAATCATGCAAAACATATTTCCATATTAGCCATATTTCAAAAAAATGAAGAACAATTAAAAAGTGACAAAATTATATTTCAATTTGCACTCAGACTTCATCAGGTCTCTATGGAGGTGAATAGCATTTTTTCATTATGAGTCCTTTGGAGATGTCTTGGGTCATTGTAGCCAAGTCCTTTGTAATTGATCACCATTACAACATTGCTAATACTGTTCAAAATCATCTTTTGGTTTCTCTCACTTCACTTTACCTCAGTTCACGTAGGTATTTGTAATGGCAAGCAAAGTGGGACTTTTTGTTGCCTTTTGTTTTGGAGCGCTTCTCAACACTAAGGCAACCAAGTGCCTTTGATTGAGTCTTGCCTTTGTTTGTAGGAAGTCCTACACCCTTTTGCTACTTAGGTCAGAAGAGGTGTGAAACCCTCAAGAGATGTGAAGCCCTCTGACCCTGAAGAATTGTATATATACTCTGAGGTTGGCATTTTGTTTGGGTTCCCTCATTGGAAGAGTGTTGTATGGAGACTCTGGGTAGCTGTTAAGGAGCCCCCTGACTTTGAAAACCTAGATGTTGGTGCTTATCTCTCTGGTAGCAATGTATGTATAGCTTTGGTCAGACAGCTAGAGGCCTGTCTGCTAATTTGTGTTATTTTTCTCTGCTTGTAATTCCTGCTTGTAATTTCTGTTTGTGTTTTCTCTGAAGTTCAGGGTGCTAACTTTTTCCTCTGAACTAAGTGAATGATATATGTATGTTTGATTAAAGTGAGATTGTAAATCCCTTAAAGTTGCTTTCCTTAGAAAAGCTGATCAAAGGACTTGTGCTAGCAGCCCTTCTGTGTGCTCTTGTTGTTGGTCTTTCACCCCCACAACAGCTGCTAGCAACACTGTTGTTACAGTATTGCCATGTTTTTTTTTATTCTGAACCATACCCCTATCATTTCTTTTAGCATAATAGGACTCCATCATAACTATATGCTACAACTTGTTCACCCATTCCATAATTAATGAGCATTCATTTAATTTCCAGTTCTTTGCCACCACAAAAAGAGGTACTATAAATAATTTTTTTTTTTTTTTACGTATAGGTCCTTTTGCTTTTTCTTTGATTCATTTGGGATACAGATCTAGTATTAGTATAGTTGGATCAAAGGGTAGGCAGAGTTTTATATCCCTATAGATATAGTTCCCAAGCATCCTCTAGTATAATTGGACCAGTTCACTACTTCACCAACAATTCATTACTGCACCTCTTTTTCCCTCTCCCTCTCCAGCTTTTGTCATTTATTTTTTTTATTAGATATATTTTAGTTTTCAGCATTGATTTCCACAAGATTTTGAGTTAAAATTTTTCTCCCCATTTCTACTCTCCCCGCCCCCACTCCAAGATGCCATATATTCTGATTACCCCATTCCCCAGTCAGCCCTGCCCCCTATCCCGTTTCCCCTTGCTTTCCTGTAGGGCAAGATAGATTTCTATGCCCTATTACCTGTATATCTTATTTTTTTGTTGCATGCAAAAACAACCTTTTTTTTGAGCATCTGTTTTTAAAACTTTGAGTTCCAAATTCTCTCCCCTACTCCCTCCCCACCCACTCTTCCTAAGAAGCCAAGAAATTCAACACAGGCCACACATGTATCTTTATGCAAAACACTCCCATAAATAGTCATGTTGTGAAAGGCTAACTATATTTCCCTCCCTCCTATCCTGTCCCCCTTTATTGAATTTTCTCCCTTGACCCTATTACTTTTCAAAAGTGTTTACTTTTTATTACTTCTTCCCCCTATCTGCCTTCCGTTCTATCATCTCCCTTTTTTATCCCCTTCCCCTACTTTCATGTGGGGTAAGATACCCAGTTGAGTGTGTATGTTATTCCCTCCTCAAGTCAAATCTAATGAGAGCAAGATTCACTTATTCTCCCTCACCTGCCCCGTCTTCCCTTCCAACCAACTGCTTTTTCTTGCCACTTTTATGTTAGATAATTTAGCCCATTCTATCTCTCCCCTTCTCCCTCTCTCAATATATTCCCCTCTCATCCCTTAATTTGATTTTATTTTTTTAGATATCATCCCTTCATATTCAACTCACCCTGTACCCTCTGTCTATATATATATGTGTATATATATGTATGTATATTCCCTCCAGCTACCATAATACTGAGGTCCCATGAATTATACACATCATCATTACATGTAGGAATGTAAACAAAACAATTCAACTTTAGTAAGTCCCTTATGATTTCTCTTTCTTGTTTACCTTTTCATGCTTCTCTTGATTCTTGTGTTTGAAAGTCAAATTTTCTACTCAGCTCTGTTCTTTTCACTGAGAAAGCTTGAAAGTCCTCTATTTTATTGAAAATCCATATTTTGCCTTGGAGCCTTATACTTAGTTTTGCTGGGTATGTGATTCTTGGTTGTAATCCTAGTTCCATTGGCCTCTGGAATATCATATTCCGAGCCCTTCGATCCCTTAATGTTGAAGCTGCTAGATCTTGTATTATCCTGATTGTGTTTCCGCAATACTCAAATTCTTTCTTTCTGGCTGCTTGCAGTATTTTCTCCTTGATCTAGAAGCTCTGGGATTTGGCAACACTGTTCCTAGAAGTTTTCTTTTTGGGTTTTTTTTTGAGGAGACAATAGGTGGATTCTTTCAATTTCTATTTTACCCTCTGGCTCTAGAATATCAGGGAAGTTCTCCTTGACAATTTCTTGAAAGATGATATCTAGGCTCTTTTTTTGATCATGGCTTTCAGGTATTCCAATAATTTTTAAATTATCTCTCCTGGATCTATTTTCCAGGTCATTGGTTTTTCCAATGAGATATTTTACATTGTCTTCCATTTTTTTTCATTCCTTTGGTTCTGTTTTATGATATCTTGATTTCTCATAAAGACCCTAGTTTCTACTTGCTCTAATCTAATTTTTCAGGTAGTATTTTCTTCAGTGGTCTTTTGGACCTCCTTTTCCATTTGGCTAATTCTGCCTTTCAAGGCATTCTTCTTCTCATTGGCTTTTTGGAGCTCTTCTGCCATTTGGGTTAGTCTGTTTTTTAAAGCGTTACTTTCTTCAGTATTTTTTTGGCTCTCCTTTAGCAAGTCATTGACTTATTTTTCATGGTTTTCTAGCATTGCTCTCATTTCTCTTCCCATTTTTTCCTCTACTTCTCTTACTTGCTTTTCCAAATCCTCTTCCATGGCCTCAGACCAATTCATATTTTTCTTGGAGGCTTTTGATGTAGGCTCTTTGACTTTGTTGACTTCTTCTGGCTGTATGTTTTGGTCTTCTTTGTCACCAAAGTAAGATTCTAAGGTCTGATTCTGAATCGGGGTCTGTTTTCACTGCCTGTTCATGTTCCCAGTCAACTACTTGACCCTTGAGGTTTTTATTGGGGTATGACTGCTTGTAGAGTAGAGAGTACTTTGCCCCAAGCTTTAGGGGCCCTGTACTGCTGTTTCCAGAGCTACTTCTACACAGAAAGCTCTGCCACACCAGCGCTCCTCCTCCCCCAAGACCCGCCAACCTGGACCATGCCTCAGATCCAAGCAGGCTCTGCACTGCTGCTCTGATCTGCTGCTTAATTCCTCCCACCTGGTGGGCCTGGGGCCAGAAGCAACTGCAGCTGGAAGCAGCCCCAGAGCTGCATCACTTCCACATCCCCAGGGCTAGGACCGACTGCACACTCTTTTCACTCTGTTCTAGCCATTCTACCCACTAACCTGTGTTTTCTGTGGTGTTTGTGGGTTGAGAAGTCTGGTAACTGCCACAGCTCAATGATTCAGGGCCCTGTGGCCTGTTCTGCCCAGCTCCTGGTCTGGTTGGTCCTGGTCCACACTGGGCTCTGCTCCCAGCTCTGTGAGATAGACCATTCCTTGGCAACCATCCAGGTTTTCCTGGGCTGGAGACCTACTTCCATGTGTTATTTTGTGGTTTCTGTAGCTCTAGAATGTGTTCAGAGCCAATTTTTTTAGGTGTTTGGAGGGACCTGGGGGAGAGCTCGTGCAAGTCCTGCTTTTTAGCCACCATCTTGGCTCTGCCCCCAGCATTTGTCATTTCTGAAAGGTATGAGGTGGTACCTCAGAGTTATTTTAATTTACATTTCTTTAGACAATAGTGATTTTCATATGTCTATAGTTAGCTTTGATTTCTTCTGAAAACAGCCTGTTTATATACTTTGACCATTTGTAAATTGGGAAATGGCTTTTATTTTTATAAAATTGACTCAGTTTGGGAGGCGGAGCCAAGATGGCGGCTGGTAAGCAGGAACTAGTATGAGCTCCATACCGAGTCCCTCCAAAAACCTATAAAAAATGGCTCTGAACCAATTCTAGAATGGCAGAACCCACAAAACAGCAGAGGGAAGCAGGGCTCCAGCCCAGGACAGCCTGGATGGTCTCTGGGTGAGGTCTATCCCACACGGAGCTCAGAGCTGGGAGCTGGGAACGGAGTGGAGCAGAACCCAGCCTGAATGGCCTGGACCATCCAGACCAGAAGCCGGGCGGAGGGGGCCCTAGCGCCCTGAATCAGTGAGCTGCGGCAGTTACCAGACTCCTTAACCCACAAACACCAAAGACTGCGGAGAAGGTTAGTGGGAAAAGCTGCGGGAGTAGAAAGAGTTCGAGGTTCGGCTTCCAGCCCCGGGGACAGTGGAGGTGGGGCAGCTACAGCTGTTGTTACTTCCGGCTCCAGGCCCACCTGGTGGGAGGAATTAAGTGGCAGATCAGAGCAGGAGTGCATGGCCTGCTGAAGATCTAAGCCTAGTCTGGGTTGGGGGTTGGGTAAGGAGCAGTGCTGGTGTGGCAGAGCTGGCACCTCCCCCCCAAACATGGAACATAGAACTCTCTAGTCTACAAGCAGTCATACCCCGCTGAAAAACTCAAAACGTCAAGTTAGTTGGCTGGGAATATGGCCAGGCAGCGAAAGCACACCGAGATTCAGTCTCAGACTTTGCATTCTTTCTTTGCTGACAAAGAAGACCAAAACATACAGCCAGAAGAAGTCAATAAAGTGCAAGAGCCTACACCAACAGCCTCCAAGAAAAACATGAACTGGTCCCGGGCCATGGAAGAGCTCAAAAAGGATTTGGAAAAGCAAGTTAGAGAAGTAGAGGAAAAATTGGGAAGAGAAATGAGAAGGATTCGAGAAAACCATGAAAAACAAGTCAATGACTTGCTAAAGGAGACCCAAAAAAATACTGAAAAATACACTGAAGAAAACAACACCTTAAAAAACAGACTAACTCAAATGGCAAAAGAGCTCCAAAAAGCCAATGAGGAGAAGAATGCCTTGAAAGGCTGAATTAGCCAAATGGAAAAGGAGGTCCTAAAGACCACTGAAGAAAATACTACTTTAAAAATTAGATTGGAGAAAGTGGAAGCTAGTGACTTTATGAGAAATCAAGATATTATAAAACAGAACCAAAGGAATGAAAAAATGGAAGATAATGTGAAATATCTCATTGGAAAAACCACTGACCTGGAAAATAGATCCAGGAGAGATAATTTAAAAATTATTGGAATACCTGAAAGCCATGATCAAAAAAAGAGCCTAGATATCATCTTTCAAGAAATTATCAAGGAGAACTGCCCTGATATTCTAGAGCCACAGGGCAAAATAGAAATTGAAAGAATTCATCGATCACCTCCTCAAGTAGATCCCAAAAAGAAATCTCCCAGGAATATTGTCGCCAAATTCCAGAGCTCCCAGATCAAGGAGAAAATACTGCAAGCAGCCAGAAAGAAACAATTTGAGTATTGTGGAAACCCAATCAGAATAACCCAAGATCTGGCAGCTTCTACATTAAGAGATTGAAGGGCTTGGAATGCGATATTCCGGAGGTCAATGGAGCTAGGATTAAAACCTAGAATCACCTACCCAGCAAAACTGAGTATCATGCTCCAAGGCAAAATATGGATTTTCAATAAAATAGAGGACTTTCAAGCTTTCTCAGTGAAAAGACCAGAACTGAATAGAAAATTTGACTTTCAAACACAAGAATCAAGAGAAGCATGAAAAGGTAATCAAGAAAAAGAACAAGAAAAAGAAATTGCAAGGGACTTACTAAAGGTGAACTGTTTTGTTGACATCCCTACATGGAAAGATGATGTGTATGATTCATGAGACCTCAGTATTAGGGTAGCTGAAGGGAATATGCATACATATATGTTTATGTATATATATATATATATATATATATATATATATATATATATATATATATATATATATACAGGAGAGAGAGAGAGAGAGGGAGAGAGCAGACACAGGGTGAGTTGAAGATGAAGGGAAGATATCTAAAAGAAATAAAATCAAATTAAGGGATGAGAGAGGAACATACTGAGAGAGGGAGATAAGGAGCGATAGAATGGGATGGATTATCTCCCATAAAGGTGGCAAGAGGAAGCAGTTCTGTGGGAGGAGGGGAGAGGGCGGATGAGGGGGGAATGAGTGAACATTGCTCTCATCAGATTTGGCCTAAGGAGGGAATACCATACATACCCAATTGGGAATCTTACCCCACAGGAAGGAAGAGGGAAGAAGATAAAAAAAAATGGGGGGGATGATGGAGGGGAGGGCAGATGGGGGGAATACCATACATACCCAATTGGGAATCTTACCCCACAGGAAAGAAGAGGGAAGAAGATAAAAAAAATGGGGGGGATGATGGAGGGGAGGGCAGATGGGGGTGGAGGTAGTCAAAAACAAACACTTTTGAAAGGGGACAGGGTCAAGGGAGAAAATTCAATAAAGGGAGATGGGTTGGGAAGGAGCAAAATATAGTTAGTCTTTCACAACATGAGTATTGTGGAAAGGTTCTACATAATGATACACATGTGGCCTATGTTGAATTGCTTGACTTCTTAGGGAGGGTGGGTGGGAACGGAAGAGGGGAGAGAATTTGGAACTCAAAGTTTTAAAAACAGATGTTCAAAAACAAACAAAAATGTTTTTGCATGCAGCAAGAAAATAAGATACACAGGCAATGGGGCGTAAAAATTTATCTTGCCCTACAAGAAAGGAAGGGAAAAGGGGATGGGAGGGGAGTGGGGTGACAGAGGGGAGCGCCGACTGGGGAACAGGGCAACCAGAATATATGCCATCTTGGAGTGGGGGGGAGGGTAGAAACGGGGAGAAAATTTGTAATCCAAACTCTTGTGAAAATCAATGCTGAAAACTAAATATGTTAAATAAATTAAAAAAAATTAAAAAAAAATTGACTCAGTTCTGTACTCAGTATATATTTGAGAAATAAGGCCTTTATCAGAGAAACTTGCTATTTTTTATATTACTTCCTTGTCCATGGTCCTTTTGCATAACGCAATTTCCCTGATTATCTCTTTTAATTGGGTTTATTTTTGCTTTGTCTAATATCAAGATTGCTACCTCTGCCTTTTTCACTTCAGCTGAAGCATATTAGATTCTGCTTGAGCCCTTTATTTTAATTCTGTGTGTCTTTCTGTTTCAAGTGTGTATCTTATAAATAACATATTGTTGGGTTCTTATTTCTAATCCATTCTGTTACCTGCTTCCATTTTCTGTGTGACTTCATCCTATTCACATTCAGAGATGATTACTAAGTGTGTATTTCCCTCCATCCCATTTTTCTGTTTATTCCTTTCTTTTTATCCTGTCCTTCCTCAAAAGTATGTTTTGCTTTTAACCACTACCTCATCCAAGCTACCCTACCTTTTATCATATCCCCCTTCTTTTATCCTCTTCCCCTATTATTTCCCTACTGAACAAGTTACATTTCTATACTTTGAGTGTATATATTCCTCCCTCTTTCAACCAATTTCAATGAAAATGAGGTTAAACCATTGCCTGCAACCCCCCATTTCTTCCTCCGTTGTAAAAATTCTTTCTTGTGCACCTCTTTTATATAAAAAAATCCCCCATTGTACCCTTCCTCCTTCTTGCAGTGCATCCCTCTTTCTCACCCCCTTTTTTTTCTGGACATCGTTGGAACATAATTGACTCACACCCACACCCTCTGTCTGTGTAAACTCCTTTAAACTGCCCTAATAATAATAAAGTTCTTAGGAGTTACACCTATCATCTTCCTATATAGGAATGTAAACATTTTAACTTTATTGAGTCCATTATGATTACTCTCTCACGTTCACCTTTTTATGCGTCTCTTGAGGCTTGTGTTTGAATGTCATATTTTCTATTCAGCTGTGGACTTTTTATCAGAAATGCTTGAAACTTCTCTATTTCATTAAATATCCATTTTCCCTCTGAAGGATTACACATAATTTTCCTGAGTTGGTTATTTTTGGTTGTAATCCTAGCTCCCTTGACTTTCAGGATATCATATTTGAAGGCTTACACTCCTTTAACATGGAAGCTGATAAATCTAGTGTGATCCTAACTGTGTCTCCATGATGTTTAAATAGTTTCTTTCTGGATGCTTGAAGTATTTTTTTCTTTGACATGGGAACTCTGGAATTTTGCTACAATATTTTTGGGAGCTTTAATTTGGGATCTTTTTAGGAGGTGGTTGTTGGATTCTTTCAATTTCTATTTTACCCTCTGGATCTAAGATATCAGGGCAATTTGCCTTATACTCGTACTTTTGTCCCAAGTCATAAGTGGCTCCTATAGAAGGTAAGTGAAGAGATATTTCCTGACACTCCTCCTGCCCCCCACCACAAACATGTACATTTGCTGAATTCTCTCTAGAAAAAAAGTCTGGCGCTGGGGGAGCCGAGAAGCAATCCCAAGTCCTTAGTGAAGACTGTTTATGCACCAACTCAAAGGGGTAGCTTAGCTCCCCAACAGGAGTCTGTCTTTACAAAAATCAGAGCCAATCAATTCATCTTGACAATGGCTCCAGTCAATAAACCTCATTCACTAGGAATCACTAACATTTCATCCTGCAGTAGCTCTAGTTACTGAGACTTAGTTCAGAATTGTCTTTGGTTCTCTTAAGGAGTTCTCATGGGTATGTGTACAACTTCTATGGAGAGATGAATGGACAATCACAAACTTCTTATTGCAAAATTCAGACTTAAATTGAAGAAAGCAGGAGAACCCATCAGACTACATACTTATAACTAATGAACACGAAGGGGAAGTCATGAATAGACTTAAGGGATTAGATCTGGTAGATAGAGCGCCTGAAGAAGTATGGGCAGAGGTTCTCAGTATTGTATAGGGAGCAACAACAAACATCAAAGAAAAAGAAGAGCAAGAAAGCAAAATAGCTGTCTGATGGGGTTTAAAAATAGCAGAGGAAAGAAGGAAAGTTAAAGGTAAAGGAGAAAGGGAAATATATACCTAACTGCATGCAGAATTACAGAGAATAGAAAGGAAAGATAAGAAGGCATTCATAAATGGCAATTCAAAGAAATAGAATAAAACAATAGAATGGGAAAGACAAGAGATCTTTTCAAGAAATTAGAAATATCAGGGCAGCTAGGTGCCACAGTGAGTCGAGCACCAGTCCTGGAGTCAGGAGGACCTGAGTTCAAATCTGGCCTCAGACAATTGAAATACTTACTAACAGTGTGACCTTGAGCAAATCACTTGACTCCAATTGCCCTGCCTTACCCTTTCCAAAAAAAATTAAAAAAGAAATTGGAGATATCAAGGCAATGTTGCATGCAAAAAAAGGGCACAATAAAAGACAAAAGTAGTAGGAACTTAATAGAAGTAAGAGATATTAAAAGAGCTGGCAAGAATATACAGAAGAACTATACAAGAGCGATCTTATCATCACCAATAAACATGATAGTGTGGTTACTGATCAAGAGCCAGACATCCTGGAGAATGAAGTCATGTGGGCCCTAGAAAGCATTGCTAACAAAAAGGCTAGTAGAGGTGATGTAATTCTAGCTGAGTTATTTAAAATCCTAAAAGATGATGGTGTTAAGGGATTGTACTGAATATGCCAGCAAATTTGGAAAACTCAAAAGTGGCCACTAGATTGGAAAAGGTCAGTTTATGTCCCAATCCTAAAGTAAGGCGATGCCAAAGAATGCTCAAATTACCAAGGGATTGCACTCATTTCACACGCTAGCAGGGTTGTGCTTAAGATTCTGCAAACTAGGCTTCAGCAATATGTGAACCAAGAATTAGCAGAACAGCAGAGTGGTTTTCAAAGAGACAGAAGAACTGGAAACCAAATTGCTAACATTTTTCTGGATTATGGAGAAAACAAGAGAGTTCCAGAAAAAAACAACAACAAAGAAACAAAAACACAGACAAACAAAAAATCTACTTCTCTCCAATGACTACCTTAAAGCCTTTGACTGTGTGGATCACAACAGAATACAACAAGTCCTCAAAGAGATGAAAGTACCAGATTGTCTTACTTATCTCCCATGGAACCTGTATAGGGGCCAAGAAGCAACACTTAGAACTGAACATGGAGCAACTGATGGGTTTGAGATTGGAAAAGGACTATGACAAGACTATACTTTGTCACTTATTTATTTAACTTATATGCAAAGTGGGGCAGCTAGGTGGCATTGTGGAAAGAGCACTGGGCTGGAAATCAGGAATACTCATCTTTTTGACTTCTAATCCAGTCTCAGACACTTACTAGCTGTATGCCCCTAAGCAAATCATTTAATCCAGTTTGCCTCAGTTTCTCATTTATAAAATGAGCTGGAGAAGGAAATGGAGATGGCAACCCACTCCAGCATCTTTGCCAAGAAAACCCCAAATGGGGTCATGAAAAGTTGGAAGTGACTGAACAATAACAACCACAAAATATGCGGAGTACCTCATGTAATATGCCAGACTGGGTGAATTAAAAGCTGGAATTAAATTTGCCATGAGAAACACCTACAATCTCAGATATGCAAATGATACCACTCTGATGGCGGAAAGTAAAGAAGAATTAAGAAGCCTCTTAATGAGGGTGAAGAAGAGAATGTAAAAGGTGCCTTGAAGCTTAACATTGAAAAAAAAAAACAGACTAAGATCTTGGCAACTGGTCTGATCACTTCCTGGCAAATAGAGGGAGTAGAAATGGAAGCAGTGTCAGATTTTATATTCTTGGACTCAAAGATTACTGCAAACAGCAACAGCAATGATGAAATTAAAACATGCTTGCTCCTTGGAAGGAAGGCTATGGCAAATCTAGACAAAGGTCTGTCTACTCAAAGTTGTGATTTTTCCAGTAGCAATGTATGGCTGTGAGAGTTGGACTATAAGAAGAACTGAACGTAGCAGAATCAGTGCTTTCAAATTGTGATGCTGGAGAAGACTTTTGAGAGCAAGGAGATCAAATCACTCAATACTCTGACTGTTCACTGGAAGGTCAAATCCTGAAGCTGAAGCTTAAATACTTTGGCCATATAGTGAGAAGACAGGACTTGTTGGAAAAGACTCTAATGTTAGGAAAGATTGAAGGCAAAAGGAAAAGGAGACAACAGGTGGATAGGAAGTGCCATGGAAACAACAAACATGAGCTTGGACAGATTTTAGGAGATAGTGGAAGATGAAAGGGTCTGGTGAGCTATGGGCCATGTGGTCACAAAGAGTCAGTCCTGACTGAACAACTGGACAACAACATGAACAATTAAAGTCTTAAGATTCAAGGTCTGGTTAGCTTATCAGGTTGATCAGAGCATTACCCTCATCCTAATAAAGATTATTCATACAGGCATTTAATGCATGTGAAGCTCTTTATATATTATCTCTTTTAAATCTCACAACAATCCTGCAAGGTAATAACTATTTATTAGTATCTGGACATTCAGAGTATCCAGGCCATAGAGGAGGTAAGCCCTCAGTTTTGGAACTCTCACTTTGGGGCCACACTAGCCCAATTGGCAAGAACCTACTGTACATCTGGCTCTTCCCAGACCCAGGAAGAGAGACTTCATGGTATGTGGAATAGAATCAGGAAAATCTGGGTTTGCTTACTGCCTCACATACTAATGTATGAAACTAAGCACGTCGCTTAACTTGTCTGAGTCTCAGTTTACTCATTTATAAAATGAGGGGGTTAGAATAGATGACTTCTGATGTCCCTTACAGCTCTAAATCTAAGACCCTACGATCTTATGACTTTGTTTCACCCTCCTCCTCTCTCTCCTCCCACACATATACTTTCTAACTCTTCAGAAATAGTCAAATCAGTACTGCCATTACTTCTGGAAAGGGATATCAATAAACTGCCTACAGCTCTATGAATCAACATCCTTGTGACTCTTCAAAACAACGTTCCCCTCCCTCTGTATAAGTTGTCTCCCTCATTAGAATGTAAGCTACTAGAATATGGGCACTATCTCTGTATTTATATCTCCAGTGCCAAATAAATGCTTTTTTTCATTTTTTTATTCACTCATTCATTTATTCATTCATTAACTCATTCATTCATTCATTTACCAGAGGAATAAATTGAAGCTCAAAGAGTAACCTCTTTAGGCGACATGCCTAAGGTCACATAGATGTTACGTTTCAGGAGGAGGACTTAAAACCCAATTTTCCCCCTTTTCAAGTCCTAACCCTCTGTCCATTGCACCATGCTTCCTCTTTAGTTCATGACCCTAGATGGGTAACTTTGCCTTGTCCAAACTTCAGCGTCCTCTTTTGAACTGTGGGGAGAAGAGCATGTGCATTACCTAGCTTGTGAGACTGCTGTTGAGGAAAACAAAATGTGAATCTCAGCCATCATTATCCCACTACTGTCACTGCATAATTCACATGTTTTTTACTGTGAGGTTTACAAAGCATTTTCCCCCTGTAGACCCTGCAAAGTAAACAGTGCATGCAAATATCATCTCCATTTTACAAATAGTTATGGGAGTAAATAAAACTCAGTGGTGAAATAATTCATTCAGGGTCACACAGCTATAAAGGAGCAGTGTTACAATTTGAGCTGAGGGTGGAAAGAACACTAAATCTGGATTTAGAAGACTTGGGTTCAAATCTCACTTTCTACCTGTATGACCTTGAGCAAATCACTTAGCTTGTTTGGGCCTCAGTTTACCCACCTCTAACATGAGGGTATAGGGCTATTTGGACTTTAAAGTCCAGCCCAGATCTACATCTAGGATTCTATGACTTCTAGGCAAGGAATAAGTTCATTCTATAACACGCAAAGAAAACCCCAGATGGTCCTCACTAGGCATTGGTTGGGATTTAGTGCTGAGCTGTCTTCTGCCATTTTTTAAAGAGGATTTAATCTCTCCTAGGTAAACTCTGAAACTACAGAGAGATTTTTTTTTCTTTATAATTCAATGATTTAATCAGAGTTTTAAGTTACTCATGTGATCATTCCGTGCCAAGGCTCAAAATCGCAATAGTGGTGCCAAATTCAATGGCTTTTGCTTCATCTCCTCTACTTGCTAGCACTCTTACTGTTTAACCTATTACTGAAACTAATAATAATGAGAGAATTGAAGAAAATTCATAGACTTGGAGAATGTTAGAGTCATATGATGTGGAAAGATAAAGTCCAACTCTCTCATCTTACAGATTAAGGAAACAGGGCAGGGGGCAGAGATCTGACTAGACTTGCCCACAATCACATGGGCCAGTAGACAGAGGGTCTCCTCCTAGACTCCTCTTCTTCCTAGTAGCTGCTTTTCCATGACTTTCAGTTCATTGGTAGAATTGAGATGGCAGATATAGCTTGAGGCCAGCGAAAAATGGTTCATTTGTCCCTGATCTTTCCAATGGCTCCTGCCCAGCCCCTGTCTTCCTACTGCTGAGTATGACCTCATCACCTCTTCTCCACAAGAATAGAGACTTGATAGACCATCCAGCCCCATTCTGGTATGCAAGAAGTATTTAAAAACTGCTCATCCTCTAGTGCTTCGATAAAGTGTGTATGTCTGTGTATACACATATATGTGTGAATGTATACACACATCTCTATATCTATCTGGTACCATCTTGCATCCCCTCCCCACCTCATAGAATGGGTTCACTACATGATGTTGGCATGCTTTTCAATGACTGTTAGTCTAAGAAGTAGAGTGAAATTTTGGTTCATTTAGGCTCTTTCTATGAATGGCTGCTTGCCTATTTTGTTCTCCTTCTGAAATATTCGAGAGGATGCTGAATTTTTACTCTTCAAACTAGAGCCATAGAATTCTAGAGTTGGAAGAGATCTTAGAACATAGAAAGAGAGCCGGAGGATACTTTAGAGACCTTTCTAGTTCAGCTTCCTCTTTCACAGATGGGAACACTGAGGCCCGGAGAAGTGGATTGATTTTCACAAGGTCATGCATCAAGTTACTGACAGAACTGAGCAATTTCATTTCAGTTTCTCACAGCAAGTCTAGTTTGATAGTTCCCTTCTAGCTCTACCTGTGAAATTTCTTTCACTGAAGAGTCAACATTGCCTTATTTGATATATTTTATGAAGAAGAAGCACAGGTGGTTTCTAATGACTTATGGAGTGTGAGCCCTTTGGTATATATAAAAATTACAGGCAGGATCTGGAGCTTTTAAATATTGATCAAGAGAGTCATTTGGGCTAGTAGTACACGATTCACAGACTGCTATACCTTCTGCATCTAGGGAATCTATTAGCAAACTGTACATTTTATTATAGAACACTTGGCCTCCCAGAAATTCTTTATGACACTGCAATGAGCTAGTTAAGTGGGGGATTTTTTTCCCCTTGTTTTTTAAGACCCCTGTGTTTTCCAGGAAACACTCCTTAAATTGAGCAAATCCATAATGTTGGTAGAAACTCTTTTTGCAATATGAACAGTCCTTTGGAGACTGCATTTTGAGGATGAAAAGTTGTGAGGTTAAAAAAAATGTAGCCACAAAATGAAAATAGGAAATATTGCATCTGTGTTGACATGATTTACAACAGACCTTGCCTCTTGAAAGTTTTTTTCTCCTTCTGAATGAAGGCCAAGGATTCCTGAGAGATAAGACTGTCTCCTCTGGGTTCTTTCCTATGAATGTAAAACGTTTATACTATAAATTGAGGCTGTACACCTTGAGAATGAAGTAGGGAGCATTTTGTTGTTATTGTGAGTTTAGAAAGACCATTTCCTTTTTCTTTATGTCAGATATACATACCAACGTTGCTGTATGGGCTTATTTTATTTTAGTCTTAAAGAAAAAAAATCCTGCCAGTTTCTGGATGTGTCAACTGTGACTCTTGAATATATAATAAATATTTGCTCTTCACACAAAGCCTTACATGCCTTCCTAACTGCATCTTGAAGTAATCTTTCCCTCTATTTTAATTAACACAGGATATTGTGTCTTTCTTCCTGTACTTTCAAGAGTCTATCTTGTTCTAAAATCTCCCTTGATGCTTCACCAAAGGGTGGACATGATATGACCCTGGTTTCATGGAAGCTTTTGTTGGCAGGTTGCCTGGTGTAGCGGATAGAGTGCTGGCTGGGCTTAGAATCGGAAACACATGGATTCAAATCCTGCCTTTGGCACTTACTATATATGTCTGGAGATGGAGAGCCTGGATTTGAGCTAATGTAGGGGATGTTTTAAGGGGACAACTAGATGACTTAGTGGATAGAGTATTGGACCTAGAGTCAGGAAGACCTGAGTTTAAATGTGGCCTCTAGCTGTGTGATCCCGGGCAAGTCTTCACCCTGTTTGTCTTAATCCACTGGAAGAGAAAATGGCAAAGCACTCCGCAAAGCACTCTGGTATCTTTGCCAAGGATAACCCCATGGTCCACAGGGTCATGAGAAATGGACACCACTGAACAACTACAAGTGGGTGATTTACAAGTTAATGAGAACTAAGGACAGAAGACTGATAAAGCCTCTGCATCATAATTATTTCCTAAGAAACTTTTGCTTATTAACTTCTCTGAGTCTCATTTTCCTCATTTCTAAAATGAGATTAATAATGTCTATAATGCCTACTTCATGGGAGTGAGGCTCAAATTGAGTCATGTGTATAGATGACTTTTCAAAGAGATTAAAGACTATATAAAATCAGTTATTATCATTCTCAGAACTTTGCTAGTAGAGCACAAACCTTCTGAAAATCTTAAACCCAGGAAAATCTCAAGTTCAGCTACAGCAATGTGTTTGTCCTCTGAGAGTCAGCTGACTTGTGTGCCTCATGGCCAGACTGTTGCCCCACCATAAGACTCTTTTGGGACAGGCCAATTCATGATTTATGCCTACTGAGACCTGAAGAGAGTCCCCACCAGCACAGGTGGGGGGAAAGGGTCACACGTGCTTATGATATGTGGGACTGAGAAGGTAACAGAAAGAGACAAGTATATCCCCTCACGAGAAATTCCCTGTCCATTTCATTTCACTGTGTAGGGATCTGACTACCAAGGGAATCGAGTGCTGACCCTTCCACAGGAGGGTAATTTAGGAGTATCTTATGATGTTGGAATCATATACTCAGAGCTGAAAATGGCCCTCCCCCCATATTTTACATATTAGGAAGCTGAGATCGAGAAAACATAAGTGGCTAGCTAGTTAAGGTCACACAGCTAAGTCATGATTTGAATTCAGTTCTGCCTGATGCCAAGTCTAATGCTTTGTCTGCTACACGCCTCTTCTCAGGAGGCAATCTAGTGTTGTGGAAAGACCACTATTTCTGGCATAAGAGGAAGTAGGTTCAAATCCTGTTTCTGATCTTTAAAACTTGCATGACCTCCTTGAGATTCAATTTATTCATCTGGAAAATTAAAGATTAACACAGTGCATGGTACTTAGTAGATGCTTATTGACTCACTGACTAGATGGCCTTTGAGGTCTCTTATAGCTTTAGATCTGTGATCCCATGGTACATGTTGATTGATGATTTAGGAGACTGACCAAAGAGCTAAGAGCCTGTCACTTTGGGGTGCGGTGACAGCATGTTTCACGTGAAATTAGAGAGTCAGAGTGAGCCAGTCAGTCAATGAACATTTATTAAGCAGTTACCGTGTGTTAGTCACTGTACTAATGCATTAATATCGGCATTGTGTGTTTGAATGAAATTAAGGAATAGCAGGTGAGTCAACAGCATGAAGGGCTTCCAGTGAACTGATGTTTGGGATTGGCTTGGGAATGTGAGTCAGTGAGCTCATACTCTGACAGATGAAATTGAGAGTAGGTGGCCGGGAGGTAGAGAGGTGGCTTGGCTCCAAGGGGTTCATTATAGAGCAACTTTTACAATACTGGAGTCTTAGGAATTGTGACTTGCTAGCATTTCCCACAAAGTATTCCAGTGCAATGTCAGCAATAATGAAAGTCTGTCTGAGAAGAGACTCTGTTCTGTCCGGCATATTTCAATCATGGGCACCTGGGCTTTGGGGGCTTCTGGAAATCATGGGGATGGGTAGTAGGACAGTGGGTAGAGCACTAGATGAGGAATCAGGAAGAATGAGGATCAAATCTGGCCTCTGACACATGTTTGTGTGAGCCTGGGCAGGTCACTATAACCTAGGTTTGCTTTACTTACCTTCCCTGTAAGATGGGCGTAATGATAAGACCTACCTCCCGAGGTTGTTCTGAAGATTAAATTTGATTATATTTATAAAGCACTATGCAAACCTTAAAATACTATATAAATGCTATTATTATAGTTATCATGTTTATTATTCTGCTCTGCAGGAAAGCATTTGGGGCAGAGGTTTCTGTGGTGATGGAGGGGGGAGGGGAAGATGGTTATAGGTGATTGGATTGAGCTCATCAGTTCACTGCAATACGAATAACAATACAGATCTTCATGTCTTGAAAGTATGTCCGTGTCTTCTCCTATGAAGCTGTTGATTGGTATAACTTTCTGATTCAATGTAGCCTAAAGGGTGGAGAACCTGCCTAGGAAGGAGGAAGACCTGAGCTCAGATCCCACCTCAAATATTTACTATCTATGTGATCATGGTCATCATTTAATCTCTCAGGGTCTCGATCTACTCATCTATAAAATGGAGAGAATGATGCTTATATCACCTGCCTTGCAGGGCTGTTATGAAGAAACTATGTCACAAATGTTCAAGTGCCATAGATTCGTTTCATCAGGTAGAGTTAAGACCTGTCTAGGAAGACCCATGTGTTAGGCATCCCTGCATCTCCCTTGCACATAGTAGATTCTCAATCATTGAATGAAAGAAATCAAAAGCAAACACCACATACTAATTGTGTTGTTTCTTGTTTTCTTCCCAAACGTCAGAAATTAGTTTGGAACCAGTATTTCAAATGTGTGTGTGTGTGTGTGTGTGTGTGTGTGTGTGTGCGCATGTTTAATTCTGGGAGGAACACAAGTAAGCTGGAGCATGTCCAAAGGAAGGTAACCAGGATGATGAGAAGTAAGGTGAAGAAAGCATGATGTGAGGATTGATTAAAGGTACTGGAAAAGAGAAGACGTAGTGGAACCATATGATAGCTGTCTTGGCTATCACATGGAAGAGGATTTAAACTTGTTCTGGATTTAGCAGAAATTACTAGGGACAATGGGTAGAACTTGGGAAGACAGAAATTTCAGTTCACTATGAGGAAGAACTTTTTTTAAAATTAAGCTATCCCAAAGTGGAAAAGACTTCAAAAAGAAGATGGTTAAGCACTTTTCAGGGATATTATAAAGGGGATTCCTATTTCAGTAATTAAAATTCTAAATAAAAATTGTATTATCTGACCTCAGGTCCCTTCTGATCCTGGGGTTCTATTCTCTTTCACCAAATTGACTTTTTCATATGTTGGCCTCAGCACACATGGCCATTCCTTGGAGACACATACTTTATCAGTGTTAAGCATGATTGCATTTTATCCCAGAAATCTTTTGTATTTAGTGTAAAAATAATTGAACCCTATTTACATTCTTTGGTTTCTTATGATATTCTTTTGCTTTTGTGGTTGATGGGGAAACTGGATTTGACTGCATCTAAGAAATTACATAAAGGTTAATGAAGGCTAAGGTCAGGATTCTGATGTGACCATTCAATCCTAATTAGTTCCCAAGATGATTTTATTTGCTTCAAATAACCAAACAGCCTAAAAGATGCTTTCAGCAGCTATTTTCTCTTTAACTGAACTCTCAGGCCACACATAATATACTATTCTTGCTGTGGAAATAAACTTTAGCACATGCAGACTTTTAAGGTCCTTCTGCCTAACCAAATGCTAGCTACCCTTTTAAGGCCCACTGATCCAAGGAGCTGTTAGCTAATTAGAAGAGCCTTCTTTAAGCATTCCTTCTCTGATTTCAAGGTTTTTTTTCTTTTAAAAAATGAAATTCATTTTGTTACTTTTATAACATTTAATTTTTTTTTCTTATGTTTATGTTTTGAAAACCCTGGTGAGACTATAATCTCCTTGAAAGCAGGAACTGTGGCCATTGGTCTTGCTTATCAGCAGTCTCTGGCACAATGCCAGTGGGGGGGGGAAGGAGGGAGGTAGAGAGAGAGATAGAGAGACAGAGACAGAGGCACAGACAGACAGACAGACAGACTAACAATAGTTCATTTACGTGGACACAAGTTTGCTTCTGAGGAGAGGGGTTATTGCTGAATTGTCTACTTTAAAAGTTCATTTGTCTAGGATAGGACTTCCTTCAAATTCTAAAAAAAGCAGCAGTTACTGAATTAAATCTGACTCACAGTTCTGAGATAGTATTTGCTCATTTGCATATGACAAGCTGTAGATCATGAGGGTGAATGGAGAACTCAATTTACTTTGGTAATTTGCATAGGAAGAATTGCAGAACCAGAGAACTTTTTAGATTGATGACTGAGGAAATAAGAACAGTGGAGCTCTTCTATGCTTATGTAATAAGCATCGTTTATCTGATTATAGATAGAAGATGAGAATTTGGCAACTAACCATTAGTTAAGGTAAGGTTGTTCATCTAGAGGCTACAGCTGAGAAAAGTTAAAAGACAGTGAAGTGGAGAAAAGGAGAGAGGTGAAAGAATATAATTCAGAACTGTATTAAAGAGAGACAGTAACTCTGCACTGTGCTTTGTTGCTGGTCAGACTGATTGTCCAGTGAGAGGCTGGAATGTTTTCTAGTGCTATAAGTTGCTAAGAAGAAACATTAAAGAGATTATATGTTGCTTTCCATTAGGGCTTACTGATGAGAAGAATAAGATTAGAAGAGAAAAAAACACAGAAGATACTTCTCTGAATTACCATCTTTTGTTGAAATGTAAAGATGAAGACACCTGCAAAGTAGCAGAGTTGCAGAGGTTTTATCCATTATTAGGATAAAATTCTTTTTTTTTTTTTCTGAAAGACTACAATAGCATTGGCTAAGGCTGAAGCTGCATGTGATGGATGCTACAGTTGCTCTTGAGGAATGAGCCCAGGTGAGCAGAGAACACTTTAGAAGTAGAACACCAGAGAAGATGCCCAGTGGATCCAATAATCCAAATAAGATGTACCCAATGAGATGCTAGTCAAGAACAATGTGGTTGAGTTAGCTTAACAGTGGGAACATCTGTTCAATGCAAAAGCTTTTATGGACAAATCCTGAGAGAGAATGAGAACACTGATGCATATGATTTTGAGTTTCCATGATCACTCGTATCCTCTCCGCATGTATTTTTCTACCCTTGAGGTATTTTAGGTATTTAGACTTAAGGTATTTTAGGTTTTTAGACTTTAGGTATTAGCCTATTCTTATAATAGATATGGTGTGCATTGGTGGAAGACAGTAATTGTGGTTTATGGTTTTTACAGTATGGCATTCTATATAACAATTATATGCTTATTTTTCAGTTCCAGTAAATAGTTTGGTTAAGATTAATTATTAGTGGTTTATTTGTTCATGATAAATGCATTGGTAGGGAAATGAGTTTTGGCATTGGTGGGAATACTCATCCATATGGGTTATCCCTATCACCCTGAGAGTTATAGCAGTATGGCCACCTCTCTCTGGGACTACCAAGACCTGCTGAATTAGATGCAGTTGGGATGACTGAACTGATCCCAGCTCAAGACGAAAGAAAATATTGAAAGAGATAGAGTCAGTGCCCAGGTTCCCCCCCCCCACACACACATACAGACACACACACATGCACACACACACACACACACACTCACAAACACATCATATATGCAAATAAATTTATACACATGCATACCTACATACAAAAATAGAGACTGATTAACAGGCTGTGTAAGTTGTCTATCCACTTGCATGTCATAGAATGAACAATAGGCAATATTTTTTCTTGTGTGAATAATTAGGCCAAATTGTATAGAATGGTTTGGGAGTTACTTTAGGACATTTTGGTGATCTCTAGGGCTTGATGGAATCAGTATGATATCCACAAACAGCACCAACAATCACTATCTATAAGGAATCCCTCTTCAACATAGAATCTGTGTTGGATCACTTCCATGACAGGGGTAAATGACATTGGTAAGCATGCATCTCCCTGTATTATTCCTTGTTTAATTTTGATGGTCAGATGCTCATCAGACAAGCTTATGTAGGTCATTGTAGTTTTGCTTGGAAGTATAACCACTAGCAGCTGGGGTGATAAGGAAAGGTCTTATGTACAAGGTAATTCTTAAAATTTGAAGAATACCAGGGATCTAAGGAGGCAGAGTTTTCCAGGCAAAGGGGACAGCCAACATAAAGTCATGAAGAGAAAAAGTGGGAAATCACGTGGGAGAAATAGCATCCCCTAAAGAATTTAATTCTACTAAGGTGGAGGACAATAGTTATACAGATAAATAAAAGCAAGGAGATTTGAGACGGGGGAGGATCAATAAAGGCTTCCCACAGGAGTTGGAATCATCACTGAACCTCAAAAGAAGCTAAGGATTGATTCTAAGGAGAGGTAAGGAGGGGATAGCTTGCATGGGAGTAGCCTGTTAAAGGCACCAAATGGATGCAAAACTGAAGGAATAGTATGAAGTCAGTTTGGCTGCAGTGTAGAGTATATTAAAAGGAATGATGTGAAAGAAGCCTTGAAAGTGAGCCTGCAATCGAACTATTGTTGGGTTGGGGATTGAGTGAGTCCATCAATCACCCCATTTCACTTAAAGTAACTACCTTAACCTAGTGAGAACATCTTTATTGAAACAATTAATCAAAGGTATTATATTAAATGTGTTAAATCCTTGAATGCCATTGGATAAAATGGATTGAGGTACCACAGGAAGTATGATGGTATTATCTGAGGAGATTCAGCAACGGCCTGTGAGTCTTCCATGAAATAGTGAGCTAGTTTGGAACCTAAGTATCTGAATATCCAACAGTGTAGTAGAGAACTGTCCCAGCCAACTCCCTGACAGGGAGTTACTAGGGGAGTAGGAGAGGTGACACATGCCTTGGTCTCACCTCTCTATCTCTCCCCTCCAGCCCTCCTTGACCTATGACCAGAAGAGAATCTTGCGAACTTCTAAAGGTCAGAGGATTTGGACTTCTCAGTGGCATCTTAGCAATATTCCTGAAAGAGCTGACAGCAGTGTTTTTATCTGAAGCCCAAGTTCATGGTGTTTGGTTTTCATGCATCCTGTTGGACTCATATTGAGTTAAGCAATCCACCAAATCCTAAGATCTTTTCCACATAAAATGTTATATAGTCAAGTCTCTTTCATTCTGTAGTTGTGGAATTGATTTTTTTTTTGGAACACATGTACATGGCTTCATAATTTCACCTGATAAATGTCATCTTATTATATCCAGTCCATCAATCTAGTATGTCAGGGACTTCCTGGATCCTGACTTCATCATCCAATGTATAGCTATTCTTCTCACCTGAAAATTATAGAAGCATGCTTTCTGTACTTTGATGAAGATGTTGATGGCATAGGGCCAAGAAGCAATGCATAGTTTTCCTTCTTTGTGGGATTATTATCATAGAATTAAAAAGGATCCAATTTAAAAGGGACCTTACAGACCATCAACTCCATCGCCTTCTTGTTTAACACGTAAGGAAATTGAAAATTAAAGGAGTAACATAACTTGTACATAGTCACACAGAGTTACTATAAGATTTACACCTTCATTTGTAAAGAAGTTGATTGTAATAGTTTCATTCATTCATCAAACAATAATTTATCAAAACAACAATTAACAAGCACATATTAAATGCCTATTTTATGCCAGGTCCTGGTTATGAAAATTTAAAAAGAGATAATTCTTACCCTCAAGGAACTTGCAATTTATTATTTATTAAATGCCTACTTTGTGCACATAATTATACTAATTAAATAGGACATAACCCTATTGTCATAGAACTGATAGTCCCGCAAAGGGAAAAGACATATACATATATTTGTGCATGGACCTACACACATATATGCATACATACACACACATGATTGTGCAACAATGACAAAAAAACCCTATAAAGGTGAATAGATCAGAGAAGGCATGCAAAGGGTTATTCAAGGTCTGAGGAAGGAAAGAGAATTTCTTATTGATAGCATCATGCATCATAAAGGAGACAATATTTCAGCTGGGTTTTGAAGGATGGGGAGGATTTTTCCAGGCATAGCTTGACAGTGGAGAAAGGGATATAGGCCTAAGGAGTAGTGAGAGCAAAGCGCAAAGACGGGAAGGCATTGGACATGCAGAAGGGACAGTGAGGGCAATAGACTAAATCATTTTCCTTCTCACTCAGTGAGCTTTAATGTTATGGTCGTAGAGACTGCTGGAAAAAAAATAGAATTATTTATGTTATTTTTAGAGGAAACCATGAGATTTTTCTTTCTACTGAGTCTTACAAGCCATAAATCTGGCCAACTCAGACCGGGTCTTAGCAGTATATGCATCCTTCCCAAGCAGCCACTGTTTAATTCACAGGGAATCAAGAGGCAGGAGGGAGGATAATGTTGAGTTCATGCTGTTAGGAACAATCACTCTGGCTTAGAGACATATGTAGCCACAGAAGGCTGAACAGACCACCGTAGCTTTAAGGCACCGAAAGATAAAAAAGGACAGGCAGTGATCCGGGGCCCAGGGGGATCAGGCCCTGGAGCCTGCAAACAAACCCAGGCTGCTTTCATTTCAGTCCTGATTTTCTTTGTACAATTTGGATTTGCTTAATGAGACCCTGGTGGATTGGGGCTCAGGAGAGGAAAATGGGGGACCAGAGGGACCCAAAAATTCTAACTCCATTGACATGAATGCTGTTTGAGAGTCTGCAATGGGCCTAAAACTAACTTTGCTGTCATTCTCATCCTTTGAATGAGAACATGAAACAGCTTTTTAAAGCAAGATGCTCTTCTGAACACCGTCTGGCTTCCACTGAATGTCCAGCGGATTCAGTGGGAGCATTGAGCAGTTAGGCATTCTGCCCGTGTTGCCAATCTCATTTTCAATCTGTCAGCTTGTTTATCAAACTGAGGCTGCTAGCTTCATTAGATGTTGCTGACTTCAACATTTGGGGAACACGTGATCTCATTGGCATGGAGGTTCCAGTCACCAGAGCAGAATATAACCCCAGCTATCCCTCCAAACCATAGCAGATTTTACTCAAAACAAAGCAAAACAAAAACAAAAAAATACTTGGTAAAAAGCATCTGGTGATGACCCTCCCCAAACTTGCCTGGGCTGAGTCTTGGATGACTGTAATGTTGAAGGAATATTGCATATTGATGGTTCTAGTACTGGTGTCTCTAAGTTCAAAGAGGTTTATTATGGTGTGTATGTTGTTGCCAGAGCCCAATTCATCACCGGGTTGATATTGAAAGTCATTCCAACTTGATAGAACCTACCCGAACTTGCATGCCACTTTTAGATCTTTTGAGATGGACCCGAAAGTCACCCCATAACATGATGTGACATCAGAGGAGGATTTGAATAGTAGCTGTTTCAGCCAAATATATGTTTGACCCTAGGAAAGAAATCACCTTTTTCTTGTGGTTACTTGCCTGTTTTCCAAACTAATTTTGAAGTGCTAAGTACTCCTATTGATCAATTACCAACCATTTATCAAGCATCTGCCATGTGATAAGTCCTATGTTAAGTGCTAGATATACAAAAATAAAAAAAAAACATAGTCCCTGACACTATGGAGCATATTTTCCATAAGAAGGAAATAATGCAAATGCATATACAATAGCACAACATATATACAAAGTCGATTCAATGTCATTTGTTGAGGGAGATCATAGAGGCTGGAAGATTTCTTCTAGGTATTAGTTTATAAAGTTAAAAAATAGTGGTATATAAAGAAAACATTATTATGGTCAGAATTGATTTATTTCTTGGTATCAATAGATAGTAACAGTGAGATCTCATCTTTCTCATTACTCCCATTGATCTTCATACCTTTATGTATTTATTGTGTTCTATTTTCTATAGCATAGGCTCTTGACCTTTCTTGTGTCATGGTACCCTTTGGCAGTCTGATGAAGTTTGCAGAATCCTTCAAAGAATAATCTTTTTAAATGCATAAAATAATATACATGAAATTACTGAGGAAACCAAATAAATTGAAACAGTTATCAAAAAACTGTTTGGAAAAAAAATTCACAGATTCCAAGATAGCAGTTCTTGTGCTGGAGGTGGCATGGTACGGTAAATTGAAAGCTTGGCGTCAGCTCCCTGAGTCCTGGGTTCCAGTCCTGCTTTTGAGATGTAGTGGCTGTGTGGTGTCAGGCAAATCACTTAACTTCTCATTACCCTCACCGGTTTCCTAAAGCTGCAAGTTTTGGAGCAGGTGATGATCTTCTCTAGCTGAAGTTTTCTCAGCAGCATCCCTATAGCAATAAAACTACAGGTCTAGCCCAATTTTTTTTATTCCTATAGTTATTTGCACCATTTATCTTGTTCCCTCTGCTAGACTTTAAAAACTCTTTGAAGAAGAGACTACATCTTATTCATCTCTCTATCATCTCCAGGAACCAGTAAATATTTGAATATGTTAGTAAAGAGTGTCTTCAAAAGTATGGGTCCCCACTCCATATACAGATTGCAAGACCCTCTACAATTTAGTAGATGTCTTTGAGAGCTGATGCAGCGAAAGCATCCATCACTGTGTGGACCATCTGGTGAAGAGTCTCTAAATTTAGCCAGGCAGGTTTATAATTAATAGCCTCAGGATCTCTTTCTAGGCTCATAGGCAAAGAATTTCCAACTTGGGAGGACATGCTACAGCTTGCTACCCACTGGTATAGCCTTTGAGTAGATCCAGGCCACAATGAAGCATTGGAGGAGGCATTTAAGTGAGATGCTTGCACATAGTAGGTTTTTGTTGAGTTGAACTGACTTGCATCTGCTATTGCAAGCAGGGTTTATGTAATTGCATCTTTTCATAAATATGTAGATCGCTGCATCTGCCTAAATATAAATATTGACTTCTGAGTTGAAATTCTTAGTAAATATTAAAGAACTGTATTTTTTGCATGGGACCAATAATTAATTGTGAGATAAACATATTGCAAGCAGGTATAATGTTATAATTAGGCCTTGGAAATGTGAACCCCCTATGCAGACTGAAATTACATCCCATTTTGCCCACTTTTCTGACTCATCAGCAGTTGTCATGGGGTGAGGAAGCTCAGAGGATCATTACTGTTTGTTTGCTGACTGTTTTTCTGTGCAAGGAGAAAGAACACAGCCTTTGGGGTACTTTGATTCCCCCTCCTTCCACCTCCCTGTTGTCTTCCCTCCCCAGCCATGAGCAGGAAGAATGTGGCTAAGAGAGAAATTTTATATCAGCAAAGCGTTACTGCGAGGAGAGGTCCTTCCTTTGGCCTTCCACTTTTAACTACCTCTCCCCCTGTTCCTAGAAATAGACTGCCTTGTTGTTTGAAAGATGCTAATGCAGTGTGATTAGTCTTCAAGGAAATTTTCCCTAAGAATAATAATCATTTCACTGCTGCAGTCCTCTCAAATTAGCCTTTTTAAGAACAAAGGAAACTCAGTTCTGGGAAAAGAACGTGGAGATAAATACAAATGAAAATTTTATAAAAAGTAAGATAGCACTTTGTTTCCTTCCCCCTTCCCAGTTTTTGTTCCTAGTTCCGAAAGTAAGTATTTTGTGATGATCACATACCCAAGGATTCCTTGAAATCAGACCCACAGCTAGGAATTTTTTCACCAGGGAAAAAGGTTGATGGTGTTGGTGGTAAGGAGTGAGGTAAAGGATGGAAGGAAAAAGAAGGAATAAGGAAGCTAATCTAGAAGGATGTTTCCAGGAATAAGGAAGCACAATCTGGAAAATCGCAAGTTTCCTATGTTACTGAAAGACTGGCTATTGTCTGGGAGGTAGGGATAGGATATACCAGGGGCCAGCGGTATAGGCAGTAGGGCAAGGCTGCCATTGCTGTGAGTATAACTCACCTGGAGTGCAGCTCCTGTCAATTAGAAGTGCAGCATGGGATGTTTCTGTCAGTGCCCTTCACATTTTGCTGCTCCAGCTCACTCCTGTGGTCACAGTACCTTGTCATTGTTCAGTCATTTCAGTCTTGTCTGACTCTTCATGACCCCATTTTGTGTTTTCTTGGCAAAGATAGTGGAGTGGTTTGCCATTTCCCTCTCCAGTTCATTTTGCAGATGAGGAAACTGAGGCAAAGTTCAATAACTTGCCCAGGGTCACACAGCTGGTAATTGTCTGAGGCTGGATTTGAACTCATTAAGGTGAATCTTCCTGATTCACATCCCAGTGCTCTATCCACTGTGCCACCTAGCTGCCCCCACACACTACCTTAGTTGTGGCTGTTTCTGAAATCCAGGATTGGCAAATGATAATTAAATATGTAAAACTAAATACTGTTGTCTTTCTTCAGGATATGCTTTTTTAGGGTTCTGTTGGTTACAGATTCCCCACTCACTCTGGGTTCTATTATTCTTGGCTATATTCTTTGTGCATATATATATATATAATATTTATTATATTTTATAATATATTTATATATTTTCTTTAAGAATAAGTATTGGAATATTAGACCTGGAGAAGACCTTGAGTGTCATTGAATTTTAAAATGGAAGATGAGGATTTTGAGGCCCAGAGAGGTAGGGTACAGTGATTTACTCAAGGACACCCACCTCACTAGTGTCAGAGCAGGATTAGAGCCCAACTCTCCTTTACCCCAGCACACAGTGTGCTTTCCTCTATACTGTGGTGCTGCCACAAATAAATAAATGAATGAATGAATAAATAAACAGAAAAGCTTGAAAATAAATGTTTGATAGCTTAGACTTGAGTTATTGCTCAATAGGAACATTGGATTTGAAACTCTAATTTTGTATTCTGTCATTCTGGAGTGACCTCCTAGTGTTCAGTTTACATGCTTAGTTTCCCAGAGGGCCAAAAAGGAGGCAGAAGTTGATGACTCCTGGATTGGACGTTCTCTCCTGTGAGTTCCTCCTCCTCTTCTCCACATGTTGTATCTGCCACTCTCTGTTGTCTCTGGTTTGGCAGATCTATGTGGGCAGTTTTATCCTTCCTCCTCCATTTTCAGTTCAAAACACTCCTTGAAGAGATCGGTCAAGTTGATAAAAGCAATCCAAGAGTCTTCAATCTTCATGAGCCACAACATGGAAAAAGGGAGGCTTTTTTTTTCCTCAGGTATCAGCAGTTAGGCTATGGAACTTGGTGAAAAGCACAAAAGATCTGAGGATAAAGGAACCCACTGAGTACTTGTTTGAAATGCTCTTCTTTGAATCACTTATTCTAATTTTAATCAAAATCCCATTAAGAACTCACTTATGCTGATTTCATAGGATTTAGAGCTGGGAGAGATCTTAGAGGGTTTCCTTCAAAACTCAGTCTAAATACCATCTTTTTTCAGGAAAGTTTTCCTGCCTACCTCCTTCCAGTTACTAGTGTCCTCCCCTCCCAAGTTAACTTAGGTCTGCCATGTATGTATGTATGTATATTTATCTATCTATTTCTCTTTGTCTAGCATCTATTATTTAATCTAACTAGCTATATCCATGTTGTTTCCCCTTTTAGAATGCAAGCTATCTAAAGGCAGGAGCTATTTCTGCTTTTTTTTTCATATATGGAGGACTTAGACCCTTATGGATCCTGGCTTTGCTGTCTAAAATGTTAGCTATCCTTCTTGACCTCTCTGCTGCCTTTG
Source organism: Trichosurus vulpecula (assembly GCF_011100635.1). Classification (NCBI taxonomy): domain Eukaryota; kingdom Metazoa; phylum Chordata; class Mammalia; order Diprotodontia; family Phalangeridae; genus Trichosurus; species Trichosurus vulpecula. Next base: position 195,682,336 of record NC_050578.1, on the reverse strand, counting down.
ACGCTGTTGATCGACCTCATTTCCTTGATAGTTTCTTCTTTCTAGGTTTCAGTGACATCACTTTCTCCTGCTTCTACCCCTGCCTGTGTGGCTATTTCTCATTCCCCTTTTCTTTGTCTTCCTCCATCCCTCTAACTTTGAGTGGCTCTGTGCTGGGATCTCTTCTCTTCCTCTTCTATTCTGTTTCTTTTGATGATTTCATCAGCTCCCATGTATTCAATTATCATCTCCATGCAAATGATTTTCAGCTCGGTTTATCTACCTCTACCTCTCTCCTGACCTCCAGTCTCACATCTTTAACCACCCATTTGACATCACAAGCTAGATGTCTGGTAGATATCTTAAACATAACTAATTCAAAACTGAACTCATTATGTCTTTCCCCAAACCCTCCTCTCTTCTTAATTTACCTGTTAGTGTTCCATCATCCTCCCAAACAACCAGACTCCTTACCTACTCATCATCCTCATCTCCCCATTCTCTCAACACCATGTCCAATCTGTCATCAAGTCTTATAGATTCTACCATTCTGATGTGTCTCTTCCAATATTTCCACTACCCTGATGCAGGCCTTCATTATTTAAGCTTCCTGGTTTGTCAACCTGTATCATCAATCCTTCACTGAGCTATCAGTGATCTCCCTAAAGAGCAGGTCTGACTATGTTACCTCTTCCCATTCAATAAACTCTAATGGTTTCCTCCAGGACCAAATATAAGATTCTCTGTTTGATTTTTAAAGCCTTTCATAACATGATCCCTTCAGATCTTATATACTCTGTCATTTAATGACACCGGACGCCTTGCTGCTTCTCACACAAGCACCTACTGTTTCAGTATATTTTTATTTATTTATTTTATTTCAGTGTATTTTTATTAAATACATTTTATTTAATAGTATTCTTTATGTTATATATATATATATATTTGTTTACATGTTTTTATTTTGGTATATTTTGATTTATGTTTATTGACCATGCCCGAAAATCTCTCCCTCTTTATCCCCACCTTTTTTCCTTTTGTGGACTCCTTGTGGACTCAAAGTCCCGCCACCTGCAAGACATGCTTCCTGTAAAGGTAATGTCTTCCCTCTGGGATTGTCTCCAAATTATTCTCAGCAGTCAATGGATATTTCTCAAACACTTATTATGTACCAGGCACTGCTCTAAGCACTGGGGATGCAAGTAAGAAAAAGAGAGTCCCTGCCCTCAACAAGCTTAGAATCTAGTGGGAGAAGACAACACCCAAAAGAAAGCTGAAAAGGAGGAAGGGTACCAGAGAGAGTACTGACATGGGGACGTGACATTCATGAATTTGAAACCAAGCAGAGCAGCTGCTGGGAAATGGAGAGCTGGTTCACTAGAGATTCTGAGCACTCTGTAAAGAGGTACTTTATCTTATTTGTAGATAGTTGTTTGCATATTGTCTCCCCCCATTAGACTGTTAGCTCTTGTGAGAGCAGGACTGTTTTTGTCTGTTTCTGTATCTCTACTGCTTAGTACAATGCCTGGGACATGAATGCTTTAGCTTGTAGACTTAACAAATGCTTGTCAACTTTTATTTAAGCCTCTCTGTTATTTAACATAAAATAATGCTCAACAGGGCAGGGCCAAGACCAGTCATTGCCTGGGGCACTCCTATGGGAATATCTCTCCAAGTTGATGTACATTCAATAATGGTTACTTTTAGAGTCAAATCTTTCATCCACTTATAAATCCATCCAACTTTGAACTATGAAAGGACACAAATGTCTTTTTTTTTAACCACCCTAGGGGCCCTTTTTGGTATTAGCTAACCTTGAAAGGTATGTTGTCTGGTCAGCATCATGCCTGGGGGAAAATATATGGTACTGCGTTCAAAGACCTCGTACCAACCTAGGAAGGGGAGATGGAATAAGCATTTATTAAGCACCTACTATGTGCCAGGTGGAGCAGTTAGATGGAGCATTGGATAGAGTTCAGGGCCTGGAGTCAGGAAGAGCTTTGTTCAAATACAGTCTGATACTTAGTAGCTGTGTGACCCTGAGCAAGTCACTTAACCCTTTGTGCCTCAATTTCCTTACCTGTAAAAGGAGTGGGAGAAGAAAATGTCAAAGCACTGCAGGATCTTTGTCAAAAATACCCAAACAAACCCAGATTGGGTCATGAAGAGTCAGACAAGACTGAAAACAACTAAACAGCAACAACAAATGGGCCAGTCACTGTACTAAGCACTTTACAAATATCTCATTTTATCCTCACAATAACCCTGGGAGACAGGTGCTATCCTTGTCCCCATTTTACAGACGAAGACTGAAGTAAACAGAGGTTAAGTTGCCCACAGACCATATATGTAATAGTCGGTCCAGTTCTAGGTTCCTTGTTACTTTTCCAAACATCTCTATTTCATTGGGGTCACAACTGTTCTCTTCAAGGATGATGTCCTTGAAGGCATCCTCAATTTTCCCCTCTCCCTCTCTGACCATATCCAAATACTTGACAAATCTTGTTTACCCTGCTTCATAATATCTCTTCCAATTGCGTCCTTCTCTTCATTTGCACGGCCATTACCTGAATTTAGACCCTCATCGTCTTTGGCCGGATCTTTGTAATGGCTTCCTAATTTGGCCTCTCTGATTTGAGTCTCTCCCCTCTACAATCAATCCTCCACATAGCAAGCAAAATAATCTTCCTAAGTCACGTATCTGACTATGTCACTCTACTGCTCCAAACCTTCTCTGGCTCTCTATTTCCTGTAGAATAAAAATATAAATTTTTTAATCTGGCACTTAAGGTTTTCAGTAATTTGTCTCCTATCTATCTTTTCAGCCTTATTTCAACCCATTCCCTTTCAAACACTTTGAAATTGAACTAATTTAGACTATTCTCTTCCTATAACTCAGCATGCTTCCTCTGAAATTCTCAGAAAATAAGACTAAAGAAGTCATCATGTGTGAAATTATGGAAGTAAAACCTTTTGATCCCATTTATTGTACCATTAAAAATTACCTCCTTGTGTTAACATGTAGATTCCTGGCTACTGCAGTCATATGTCCAACTCAAATAAATGCCGAACCCTCAGAGGAGGTTGTTGGGATTTTTTCCCCAACTTTTTTTTGATAGTTCAGTTTATTTCCATTCACTGAACATTTTTAAAATGCCTACTACATACCATTGTTCCATATTTGCAAATTGGGTGAAGCTGATGGATTTTGAAAAGCATATGAGGTGGACCAATTTACTAGAAAAGTCTTTGTGAGATCTCAATTATCATTTGCGAGCAAGGCTATTACAATGGCAAAGAGAAATAAATAAGTTCTACTCAGCCAAAAGCTGCCAATATTCCTTTTTCTATCTGGTACTCACATGAAGTGATTGGACAAGGGTTTGGACTGAGTTACTTCTAAGATCCCTTCCAACCCTTAGATTCTATGATTCAAAATAGATCCTAAGACTATGGGAGCATATAAGGCCACTGGAGCCAGGGGTGTAGGCTCCATTGACCCTGACTCACTAACAGACATGTCCAGTAATATCACCCTAATCCATGTTAAGGTGCTGGCCATGGGTAGTGTATTAGAAAAGCAAGATGTCTACCCCATTAATAAATAATACCATTCCTAAATCTGTCTGGCCTGAGGGGGAATAGCAAAGCCAAATATCACCTACCAATTCACAAACAACATAGGGTCTTGTTTAATATGATGTAGGCCTTGGTTTGTACATGCAGACCAGTTGGGCTAAATTCAGTAAAGCAATCATGTCTGAGTTTTCTTTGTGCAGGTCATAAGTGTGTCTGCTTAGAAGAAACAAAATCCACTAAATTGAGAGCTGGCCCAGGCATGAGGAGATATAGGTCCATCTCCTATTTTGTTACATAATGGCTATTTAGTCACTTAATTACTCTATACTCAGGCAGTTCTTTCAAAATCATGGGAGTTTGTAACTTGGGGTACTTTGCTTATTTATTTTGTTTGTATGTTGAGAACTAAATATATTTAGTTTCCTTTGTAATTGAATGTATGATAAGGAATCCATAATATCCATAATCTTCATCAGATTACAAAAGTGGTCTAACACACACACACACACACACACACACACACACACACACACACACACACACGCACACACACCAAGAACCCAAGCTTAAAAAACACAAGTTGCGGATGGAACATTGGAAGTTTCCTCATCAAAAAGTTCCTTATACTGATGAGAACACAGTTCTATCCTCTATCTCTGTGTCTCAGTGGTGGTTTTATTTCAGAGTCAGTCAGATAACCTTACAAACATTTACAGTAAGGCCAGAGAACCTGGAAGTGATTCCTGTATTTGCCACTGTGATATTCGGCAGCTAACCTCTCGAAACCTCAGTTTCTACGTCAGCAAAATGAATGGGTTAAACTAGACGATGTCTGAAGTCCCTTTCTGCTCCAAATCTGTGATCTCTGCTCCATTTATCTTCCACATAAACCTATGTCGTAGGAGTCCCTGAGCATGAGTGGTTCTTGTTCATATGTTGGAGAAAAATGAAGTATGACAAAGAGATTAAATTAAATTAGCTAGCTAAAAAGACAGACTTCTTGTTTCTATCTTCACAGCTATCATACACACACACACACTCTCTATTCACAAAACCACCACCCTAGTTTGCATCCTCACTTCTTCTTGCCTAGACTATCTCATTGCCTTTTAATTTGTTTCCCAGCATCCAGTCTCTCTTCACTCCAGTTCATCCTCTAGACAACCGTCAAAGTGATTTTTCTAAAACCCATGCCTGATAATGTCGCCCTTCTATTCAATAAACTCCAGTGGTGACCTATTACCTTTAGAATCGTAACTATTCTATATCATCTATATAGCTGTACACATACATGTTGTCTCCACTAATAGAATGTAAACTCTTCGATGACAGAGACTTTTTTTTCCTTTTTCTTTGTATTCCTTGATCTTTGCATAATGCCTCAGTCCTAATAAATTAATAAATGCTGGGGGGGCAGGGAAAGAGAGAGAGAGAAAGAGAGAGAGAGAGAGAGAGAGAGGAGAAGAAGAGGAAGAAGAAGAAGAGGAAGAAGAAGATAAAGAAGAAGAGGAGGAAGAAGAAGAAGAGGAGGAAGAAGAAGAAGAGGAAGAAGAAGGATGAGGGGGAAGAAGAAGGATGAGGAGGAGGAAAAGGAAAATGAAAAGGAGGAGAAGGAAGGGAGAAATACAAGGGGAGAAAGCAGGGAGTAGACAGATAATGGGAATCTAGAACTGGGAAGAATCTTCGAAGTCATCTAATCCAACATTTTCATTTTTCAGGTGAAGATACTAAGTCCTAGAAAGATTAAATGAGTTGCCTAAAGTCACTCAGTGAGTTTGAGTCAGAGAGAGGGATAGAGCCCTGGCTTCTTGCCTTCCAGACCTGATTCAATTTCAATTAACATTGGTTACATGCTTACTGTATACATTAATCTGTACAAGGCTGGTGAAAATATGAAGATTAAATCCAGGTCCCTGCCCTTAATTGACAGCTCTAGATATGTTCTTTCTTTAGAAAGTTTTATGAAAATAGCTAAAATTAAAAATGAAAGTTGCTACCACAATAACGAAGGCAGAGTAGATGAGCTATGGGGGCAGAAAGCCAATAGTCTCTCTGCTGACATTACTTAAGAGTTGAGAGAAGCAGGGGTTTGTTTGTTTTGGTTGTTATTTTTTGCTGATGTTATAGGCTGGCCCATTACATATGCATGTTGAAGAACTCCCACTGTGCTTGAAGGTGGGAGGGAGGAAGAGAGAGGAAGGGAGAGATGGAAACATAGACAGCAGTAGAGACAGACACAGAGAGCCAGATGGGATTTTTTTTCAGAGGTGTCATACGTCTTCAGGGTTTTGTTGTTCCTGGGTGGCTTTCTGAGCATGTCAGTGTTTGTGACGATCTGTTTTATGTTCTTGACTTTGCTGCAGCCCTGCCTGATGTTTTTGGGCAGAGAGCATTGCTGAGTCCTTGCCTTCTATTTTCCAAGCCCTTCCTTGTTTTTATGGATGTGCCTGACTCAGAGTTCTTGGGACTCTGACAGAGTATAGGGAGAAGTCCCTGCCTTGGCCTCACCTCACTGAGTACTGGACATGCACGAAGATTTTTGGAACACAGGTGGAATCCAGAATCTTCCCATGTACCTCCTCCCTGACAGCTTTTGTTTCTTTCTCTGGACAGGCTGTATTTTTCTGCAAAACTCCTTTCTGCAAAACCCATCAACCCCTTTCATTGCCTCCTCCACAAGGTTGAAGTGAGGAAAAGACTTTGCAGACTTTGGAGCTCTATATAAATGTTAAGTTGCTGCCTCTGCTGCTGCTGCTGCTTTTATTACTCACCTAAATCAGGCTTTGATCCCATGAGGATGCAAGGAAATGTCACCCCATCTTTGATCCTGGGTGGGTCTCAAAGGTTATAAAGAAGTTAAACTCAGATGAGAATTGCAGCTCCCATGCCCAGATCAAGCAAATTACAGCTGCAGGCCTGAAAATCTTCTCCCACACTCAGTACATAAAGCCTAATTCCACCACCAGCTGCTTGCCCACATTTTGTTGTCTTCCCAGCAGACAGAATGAGATAGCAAAACAGATCAGCTGAGGATGGTCTGCCAGCTTAACCAATGAGACGCCCTTCAGTCTGTCATCAGGGAGAAGCTTTCCACTGTTAAAAAAAAAAAAAAGAAAGGAAGAATAAAAAAGAAATAAAGAAAATGTAAAGAAAAAACCCTCTGAAGGAAGCCATTTCACTGATACATCTGCATTTGTCCCTTCCTTCCTAGTACAGGTGCTGAGACGATTTTGGATTAGATGCCAACAGGCCTGTTCATTAACCATGAAGGTCAGCAGCTTTCAAGGTCTAGAGAATGGACGATTCAGATGGGCTGTTTATAACCTTACCTTTAATGAGAGTTTTGTGCTTTTCATTTCCTGAGATGTTTAATTTCTCCAGTTTCACACAGAAGCAGTCCTGACTCTTCTTGTCCTTCTCCCCTCCCTTCTCAGAACCTGATAAAGGTGATTTCTTCCCAACCCCCACTTCCCAATCCCCACCTCATCAAGGATTTTTTTCCTTGTTCCCCAGTTGCTTTCTGAGTCAGTGCATTTTAAACACCCTGACTCATATAAAAGTGACTCATGGCAGTTGCTGAGAAAGGAACATTTTACATGGCAGATGCTGTATTAGGTGGGGTTGAGGGAGATATTAGTCTCATTGTGTGTCTGTCACTGCTGTCGGCCATCACAGACAGCAGTGTGTTTGCCTGCTTCTTAAAAAAATATCCTTATTCAGAGACAAATAAAACTGCTCTAAGAAAATCAGTTTCCATTTCTGTAACAGAAAAAGAAGATTTCCACTGAAATTAGCAGTCAAGTAAGTCATATGGAAGGAAGCTAGGTGAATGACTGATGAGCAATTCCCCATGATATAGAGTTACATGAATCTACCAGAATGCACAGGCTTTAGCAGTACTGCTGAGCCATAAGATTACTAGCAACTCCCAGGAATAAATGGTCTCATTCTAATATCTGTATTATGACTAGTCCCCTTTTACTAAGCTGGCCAGTTTAATTATCGATTTGACAGTCAATTTTTACTAGAAGAACATATGGTTCTAATTACTTTGAATCTTCTTGACTATTTGATCTAAATCCAACGTATCCTCTGTTTTACATGGAAAAGAATTTTTCAGGTAGGTTCAGGGAAAATATTCCTGCCACCAAGAAATAGAAAAGAAATAGAGTGCCACAGAAATCCAGGCACTGTCTCTTTCCATAGTGTCAAATGACTAGCTTGTTGAGTAGGACAGAAAGTTCTGAAAGCAACTCTCTTCCCTTTTCCTAGTCCCCCTCATATGCCTTATCAAGCTCATTTCAATTTCACTCAAGCTAATACTGAGGAAACACTTGACTTGTTCCTGGTCCTGCTTCACTTATTGCAGGGAAAATGATGATGGGAGAAAATAAAAAGACTGAATCAGTCTATCCAGAAGTACTTAGTGATCACCTGTGAGGGATGCAAAGGGAGATCAAAAAGGCCTTTAAATGCCAAACTCCTGGTTTTGGTATTTTATCCTACAGTCAGTGGGAAGGCACTGAAGCTTCTTATGTAGAGGAGTGGTCACAACATAATTCTTCCTGAAGACATGTGAACTTGGCATCTGTGTGGAAGAGGGATTGGAGAGATGAGTCACTGGAAGAAGTCTAAAGATCAACTCAGAGGCTATCAATATAAGAAGTGGTAGGGGCTCATACAAGGGTTTGCTGATGAGAAGACAGAAAAGGAGATGGAAATAAGAAACAACCGAGGTAGTAGAAATGACAAGATTTCTCAATTGATAGGTTATATGATCATGAATGAAAGTAGAGAGTCTAGGATGATACCTATATTGTGAATCTTGGTGACTAGAAAGGTGGTGTCTTCAAAAAAATGGAAACTTTGACTTGGGTTAGGCTTGGGGAAAAATATGAGTTCTATTTTGGAAATGATGAATTTGAGCTGCTTATAGGACATCTAGGGGGAGAAATTGCCAGCAGGCAGAAGATGAAGTTGTCCTGGAATATTGGAAAGAGAAGGCTCTATATGTAGATTTGGGAATTATCTGAATAAAGGTGATAGTTTAAACCATGGGAACCACTGAGATCATCAAGGTAAAGAGTATAGAGGAAAAGGAAATGTAGGATAGAGCCTTGGGGCACATCCATGCAGGGGATGGAACATGGATGATGAGTACATGCCAGAGGATGGAGGTGGTGGGTAAGTGGTGGGCCATGAAAAAGATTGCCTACTGTGTATTCATCAGTAGGCCATCTGATATCATTACATTCAAGCTAATTGTTATTGCTCTCTAGGTACCAACTTCAGTTGTTTCTGTTTCTAAAGGATCGTAAATACTGTCAATGGTCCTTTAAATTTCAGTGCCTGGAAGGGAAAGCTCCAGTAACCTCACCCTAGTTCAAGTTCTATTTTGTGCGCAATATGATGTGGTTTGAAACATTTTACTCTGATGACTTCCATAAGCCCTCTACCTTACCTGTGAGCAATTATAATAAATTATTTTCTCTCCTTCCTAGTATATAAGGAATTGTTGAAGACAGGAATCATGACCATTACTCATGAAACCATTATTCTGCTGACTGAAAAAATAAAGTATGAAAAATAACCCAAAACAAAAATTCTCCCACCTCATTAGTTTTCAAAATAGTACAAATTTAGCAGAAAGGGATCTCAGAGGTCATCTAGGTCAACAACCTCATTTTGTAGACAAAGTCACTGAGGTCTATAGAAGTTGAATGACTTGACTTAGAACACACAGGTATTATAGTTGGGATTTGAACTGAGGTCCTCTAAGTCCAAATTCCACATTTTCCTATTGTACTCCCTTTGCTACTTATGTTAGAAGACATTACTGAATTGCAATTTAAACTTTGTCATGACCTTAAAAACTTCCTCAAAATGTATAAAAATTCACTGAAGAAAGTAACTTAAAAAGGAGGACTGGCCAAATGGAAAAAGAGTTACAAAAGCTCACTGAAGAAAATGATTCCTTAAAAATTAGAATGGGGTAAATGGAAGCTAATAACTCCATGAGACATCAAGAAAAAATAGAACAAAATCAAAAGAATGAAAAAAAACAGAAGAAAATATGAAATATCTGATTAGAAAAACTGAACTAGGAAATAGATCCAGGAGAGATAATTTAAGAATTATTAGACTACCTGAAAGCCATGATTAAAAAAAAGAGCTTGGATTTCATCTTTCAAAAAATTATCAAGGAAAACTTCCCTGTATTCTAGAACCAGAAGGTAAAATAGAAATTGAAATAATCTATCAACCACCTCCTAAAAGAGATCCCAAAATGCAAACTCCCAGGAATATTATAGCCAAATTCCAGAGCTCCCAGATCAAGGAGAAAATATTGCAAGTAGCCAGATGAAACAATTTAAATATCATGAAACCAAGGTCAGATAACACATGATTAAACAAATTCTACAAGGATTGAAGGGCTTGGAATATGATATTCCAGAGGACAAAAGGAGCTAGTATTATAACCAAGAATCACCTACCCAGCAAAACTGAGTATACTTCTTCAGGAGAAAAAAATAGATATTTGATGAAATAAAAGAATTTCAAGCATTCCTGATGAAAAGATCAGAACTGAATAGAAAATTTGACTTTCAAATACAAAACTCAAGAAAAGCATAAAAAGGAAAGAGGAAACCATAAGGGATTCAATAAGGTTAAACTGTTTACATTCCTATATGGGAAGATGATACTTGTAGCTTCTAAGAACTTTATCATTATTAGGGCCGTTAGGAGTATATATAGATAGAAGGTGCAGGTGTGAGTTGAATACAATGGGCTGATACTAAAGAATAAAATAAAATAAAATAAAATAAAGGGGTGAGAAAGAGGAATGAAATGAAAGAAATGGGAAGTAAAAGGTAGAATGTGGTAAATTATCTCACATAAAAGAGGCACAAAAGAGCTTTTACAATGGAGAGGAAGATAGTGGAGGTGGGGGGAGAGCACTTGAATTTTACTCTCATTGGAATTGGCATAAAAAGGGAATAACATACACACTCAGTTGGGTATAGAAATTTATCTTATCTTACAGGAAAGTAGGAAGGGAAGGGAATAACAAAAAGGGGGCAGTGATAGGAGGGTAGATTGAGGGATGTGGTAGTTACAATCAAAACACTTTGAAGGATAGACAGGGTGAAAAGAGTGGGGAGGGGAGAGAGAGAGAGAGAGAGAGAGAAAGAGAGAGAGAGAGAGAGAGAGTGGTAAAAGAAATATTCTAGAGGGTTGTAATAGAAAAGAGTTATGTGAGGATTGGCTGTTGTCTCTCCCATTAGAACATGAGCTCTTTGAGAGAGCAGGGCCAATATTTTTGTCTTACTTTGTATATAGTAAATATATTACTTGGCATAGTGCCTAGAACATAATAAGTACTTAGTAAAAGTTTGTTGACTGATTGACTGAGGTTCATTTGTAGACAATAGAGAGTTGGTGAAGCTTTCTAAGCAGATGAACAATGTGACCAGGTCTATGCATTTAAAAAAAATCCTTTATTTCTCTATTCATATTTTCCCTGGATTTTTCATTTTCAGCTGATTAGACAAAAGAAATGAGCATAAAATCTATCCCTGACCTTGTGAATGTCATAACCATTTTGAATATGGCAGCAAGCCTTTTATTTGTGTGAAAATAGCCCAGCTACAGGTATGGTTGTTACAGAGCTGAGGACATTTATCCTGAGAGCTGCATGGCAATTCCCAGGCCCTGGCCACATGCCAGCTCTGGAAATTGGATTCTGTGTACCTATATTCACCTGCTGTGACAATGGGGGAGAGCTCCCTATTCAACTTCCTGTTCTAATCCTGCCTGGCACCAGCCCCAGTCTCGTTGTCATGGCGGCCACTTCCCACCTCCACAGCAGCTGTTTGGGGGCTGGGAGAAGGGAAAGAAAACCAGTTCTGTGTCGCCTCTGCCTGGCACCTTTATGCTAATGGAAGGCCTTGTCTCTTTCAGAAGAAAACAAATTGGCTTTTAGGTTCTGGCAGTAGCACAGTAGAGAAAGCACAATAGGGAAGAAAATAAAGGAGTTTCAAATCATCCATTTCCCTGGGCCTTAGCTTACTGTTTTAGCAAAATATTTCCTAACATGAAATCAGTCTAGTGCTAATGCCCCTGGTGACCTCAGGCAATTTAAAGCATCTATTTCAACTATCTCCCATGAGAGTGCTCCTCGGATGCCCCCTCAGAGGATGGAAGTAACTGACCTTCAGGTGTTGAAAGCTAGGTCAGTTAAAAAAAAGCTGTGGTTACTAAGAGCCTGCTAAACTGGCAAGTCCTCATATGTGATCCTGGAGGCAGACTGCAAATCTGTTGTGGGATGACCAGCCTAACTGAGTGTGGAGATGCTCATCTCCAGGTAGGAGAATTTTTCTCCCCTGCCCACTTTTAGAAACAATCCAGCAAATTGTAGAGGTGTTGTTTTCCATATTGGCCAAAGAAGAAATAATATGAACCAAATCACAAATATTTTAAGCATTTAAAAGATGATACGTACTTATTGGACTTATTGCTATAATGTACCAGATTTGTTCTAGATCTAATGATTGGGATCTCAATGCAAAATTTCCATCCCTCACTTTCAAATTCAATGACAAACATTTACTAAGTGTCTTTTATATGTAGCATATCATGTTAGTTACTAGATATCACAGGATAGTGGCAGAATACACAGAACCATGTGGGCTTTCAGTAATAGGGATACAAAAATGGAAAATGGAGGGGAAGGGGAAGAGGGAGAGAAGAAAGACAGGGAGGAAGAAGGGAAGGAAGGGTAAGAAGGAGGAAGGAAGGAATAAAGTCTTCATTGTAGTCAGGAGAAAATCTCCACCAAAAGGGTTACATATAATCATTGTAATAATAGCTAATTTTGGAATTCAAAGCAGCACTTATTACTTTGAGGATAGCCATTCTATCCCCCACCATTGCTGGAGGCAGCATCTTCTTTTCTCCTGTTAACTGTACTGCATCTCTGGCTCTGGAATCCTCATCCCAATCTTATAGATTTTTCAGGATTTTGAGCCTAATTTAAAATTTTCTTAAAATTAAAAACTGGTGTAGGTCACATATAACTCTTTGTGTTGGATGTTGCTTTTGTTTTGTATGTGAAATGAGGTTATATTCCTGATTTAGTTGGGAAATGAGTAGAACTCTCTAAATGAAAGGTACAGTGAGTGTTAATCATAGGTAGAGCTAATTCTTAATTCTTTTGAGGTATTGTGAGAAATCATAGCAACAGAGGCCCCCAGCTCTTCTGTAGCATCCTACTGGGGTGGTATTGGGAGAGAAGAGGCTATATTTCCCTTCTTTGTGGCCTTTTATCTTTCCTCCTGGTTCATGACCATGAGTGATACTTCTGATATTCTGAGTTCAGAGATGAGATGAGTTAATGTATTTTATTTGGAAACAGTTCAGTGATTTACTAAAAGTCCTACAGCACCCAATATTATAGCTAAAACCGTAGCTCAGATAGTTTTATTCCTAGTCCAAAATATTTTTACCACACTACATGAGCTCAGCAACTAGGAAAAGAGAGAGGGGAGATAAATGGAAGGAAAAAAAGATTGACTAAGAATTATAAGCTTCCCACATTTTTAAAGGTTGGGGTGGCTTGGTGCTCAATCCTAGGGAAGTCATGGACTTGAGAGGTAGAGCAGCATAGTGGAAAAACCACTGGACTAAAAGGCAAGAGATCTGGATTATTGGCTTGAGACAAGACAACTGTTTTTGGTTCACCTACTAATCAGCTATGTGACTTTGGGTAAGCTGCTTTACCTTTCTGGCCTGGTTCCCTTATCTATAGGATAAGGGTAATAACCCCCACCCTGCAAATGTTACATGATCTTTTTAGAGGAAAAGTAAAGCAATGCTTGCGAAAGCATTGCAAAAGTGTTAGGATAGGAATTTTTTGTGACAGAAGAAAGAGGGGGAAGAAGAGAAAATGAAAGAAAGAGGAAGAGAAAGAGGGGAAGGACAAGATGTTTTACAGATAGTCTTCTCTTCTATGCCACTGGTTTTCAGACGACTCAGACCTTTTCACTCCTATCCTATAAAAGATATTAGACGTCAGCCCCTTCCTAATTTCAGTCGTGGGAAGATGATTGAATGAATATATGACTCTGTTGGTGCAGGCCACAGACTTCTATGTCATTGTGTGACTTGTGGCTGTGGCTCTCCTTACAGACTGTCATTTTCTGTGGTCAGAAAGATTATGGTTTTCATTTTAGAACAGCTTCAGATGTGTTTCCAGGGTCCATGGCCAGCCTATACTCTAGAGACCAAGTTTTGTCTTTAGTAGCTCCAGTTGTCAAACTTTTCCTCTGATTAAACTTCATTGTTGGGTCCATAATGAGGGAGGTAGGTGCTTCTTAAGTTATCTAGTTCCAAAATGGTGGTTCATGGTCACAGGGAGAAGGCCCCTGCAAAGATGACACAGGCAGCCTGGGCCAGCCCTTTCTCCTCCCTAACCTGCTTCTCACCCCCAACCCCCATTCACCTAATGAATTGCAATGTAAATCACAAATATGGAAACCATTTAACCCTTTCTAAGCTTTCTATGCTTACATAGGTGTTGTTTGTCTATAAACTTCTTTTATGAAAACTTCCCTCACCCTAGCTTTTAATTGGTGCCTATCATAATGGCAGAAGATCTCTTAACCCAATATCCAGATCTTTGGCACCACAGGTTATTCCAACATAAAATCAGATTGACATTGGTTGATTGTCACAGGAAACAAAACCATCAGCAAGCATATTTTCAATTATGGAGAACAATTATAGTGTATATATATGTGTGTGTGTGTGTGTGTGTATGTGTGTATATATATATATATACATATACATATATATGTGTGTGTATATATATATGTATATATATATGCTACAGCACTTATGTAGAAGCCTACCCATTCTCAGAAGACAGGGTTAAGGGTAGATTCTAAAAGCACAATAAACTCTGTCTACTTGTAATTTGGGTCCTGGGTGCAATTTAAGTCCAAAGCTTTTCCTGAACCTTTAGCTAATCTGTGGTAGGTTTGTGTTAACAGAACCACAGAATCTCAGAGTTGAGACTGCTCAGGCTAGTGAGTCCAATTGATGGTTGAATAAAAATCTCTTTGGCAATATCCCTGATAAGTGGTCATCCAACCCCTGCTTGAAGACCTCTAGGGATGAGACAATCACTACTTCCTAAGACTGACCATTCAGGTTTTTTTATTATTCTGATAGTCACAAAGTTTGGCCTTCTTATAATCCAACCCTTCCTATAGCTTTAAAACTTGCACAAAGATCTCAGAAGTCACTTCCATATCCCCACGCTCACATCCCACAGTCTTGATTTCCTCATCTGTAAGATGGTACTAATATAGTGTATTGTAAATTGTGCAATACTGTACAAATATGAATTATTGTTATTATTATTATAAGGAAGAGGAAGTGGTAGAGGAGGAAAACAAAAACAGCAACAACATGGTGTAGTAGATAGAAAACCCACTTCAGATTTAAATTACCTGAGTCCAAGCATCACTTTTGACACATACTAGCTGTGGACCCTGGGCATGTGACTTAATCTCTCAATGCTTCAAACAACCATCTAAGATTATAAGTTGCAGAAGGGGTGTTGTGAGGCTCCAATGAGGTAATATTCATGAAATATTTAGTACAGTATCTGGCATATAACAGGCACTATATAAATGCTATCTCTCATTATTATCTGCATTGGTAGAAGGTTTTTTTTTTAAAGGAGACAAGGTTTTCCTACACCAATGAAATCTCAGGTTTAGTCCAAAATACTTATTGTTATGTTAGTATACTTGATAAGCATTAAAATTAGATTATTTTAATAATAATTATACTAAATAATTAAAGAAGGGTCACTAAAACCCTTTCTAGCTCTAACATTCTGTGTTCTAAATTTCCCTCCATATCTAACCAATCAATCAACGAGAATCTCTATATGTCATGTGCTGTGTTTGTTGCTAAGGATTCAGAAAGGGAAAATCTGCCCTTAAGTAGAATATATTCTAACAGGAGAGACAGCATGAACATGTAGACATATATACAAAACTGACACAAAGAAACCTTGAAGAACATAGTTCTAGTAGCTAGAGATTCAGAAAAGCTTCATGTTGAAGGTTGAGTGAGCTGAAGGAAATCAGTGATTCCAACAGGTAGAAGAGAGGTGTATATTCTAGGCATGGGAGACAATGGAACAAAGGCATTGAAAAAGGAGGTGGAGGATCCTGAGAGAAATGGCAAGGAGGTCAGTTTGGATAGAACTGCAATGAAGGTAAAAATGTATAAGAATGAATAATAGAAAGGAGTCAGGTTGTGAAAGGCTCTAAACACTAATGAGGAGTTTATACTTGACCCTTGTGGTCACAAGGAGCCCTTAAGTTTATTCAGGAGAGGGGTAATATGGTCTGACCTGCACTGTAGGAAAAGTACTTTGGAGCATGTGTAAAGGATGAATTGGAGAGAGCCTTGAGTCTAGGAGACTAGTTAGAAAGCTGTTGTGATAGTCCAGACAAGAGATGGTAAGGGCAGAAAAATAAGATGATGACTGCACAGGTAGGGAAAAGAGGTCTGATGTAATGGATGTTGCAGAGGTAGAAATGACAAGATTTGGCAACTGATTGAATATCTGGGGTAAGACGGAGGCAGTCAGAATGATACTAGGGTTGAAGACTTAAGTGACTGAAGTGATGATTTCACCCTTGAAGAAAAAATAAATATTTGGAAGAAAAGAACAAATAATAAGTTGTTTCTGACATTTAGATTTCAGGATGTCTAAGGGACATTCAATTTAAAATGTTTAATAGAGAGAGGCTAGGGCTGGATTTATAAATGTAGGCATCTATGTTCTAAGGTCTTTTCAAAATTGCATGTCCCATGTTCTAAGGCTTCTTCCAGCTCTCACGTGTTCTATGTTCTAAGTTTCCTTCCACCTCTAACATTTTCTTTTGCAAGCTCCAAGGCTCCTTCCAGCTCTAATAATTTATGATTATAGAGAAAAACGGAAAAGGAAAAAAGAGTGGACTTCTTTTATTCATTTGGAATGTTCTGACAATGGGCTGGGAAAGCAATAAATTTCACCTTAGAAACCATGATCATATCAGTGTTGAGGAAAAGGACAAAAGTGAAGTCATTTGATAACTTTTAGAAAGTTTGCAGTTGAAGGTTAAATGCCAGGATTGATATTCCTTAACAACCTGTGTTGTGCCAGGAATTGAATAGCTTAGTACGCTTTCACTGAGTCTTAAATGACCGGCTGGAACCAAGAGGAGATTTATTTAAGGCTCTAATCATTTTAAAGCAAGAGAAGGCTTTCAACCAGAAATGTGGCTATTCTTCTCTATCACTGGAGAAAGATGGAGTAAGGAGAAATTCAGGGTCCTCTGGCACTTTGACATTGCTATTATGATTGACATTACAGTGATCAAAGCTGCCTCAGAATTTGCAGATTACTCAGAACTGAAATTCCTCTGCATTGGCCATACCCAATTATCCCCAGACCAGAGGAGGGCACAGCACAAAGGGAATGCGTAAGCAGGAAAGGTGGGATCAAAACAGCAGCCAACACAACCAGATAGCTTATAATTCTTCACAGGCTGGGACTACTCAAGAGGACACTAAGAAACAAGTCTTTCTAAAGACCATAGCCAGAAACTCTCTGTGATAATCATCAAACGAAACCTCATCACAGAAAACCAAATCAGTTGCATTTACTGATTGATTGAACGATTCATCTACTGACTCATTCATCAAAGTAATAGAAGGGTAAAAGCACTAGACTTATAATCCTAAAGTATTTTCAGCTGGCTGAGCCTTTGTTTCTTTAGCTTTAAACTGGGCAACTAGCCCTGTCTCACAGGGTTGTGAGCACCAAATGAAATGTGGAAGCCCTTTGTCACCAGAAAACTTTATAAGTTCTTGTGTGTTGTTGTTGTTGTTGTTGCTGCTACTATAATCATGGTTTTGGTTTTTCCTGCACATCTGACTTTCATGCTAGAAAACAACGGGGGTTTTGTTGTTGAGTCATGTCTGACTCTTTGTGACCCCATATGGGGTTTTGTTAGCAAAAATGATGGAGTAGTTTGCCCTTTCTTTCTCCAGCTCATTTTACAGATTGAGGAACTGAGGCAAAGACAGTTAAGTGACTTTCTTAGGATCACATAGCTAGTAGGTGTCTGAGGCCAGATTTGAATCCACAAAGAGGAGGCTTCCCGATTCCAGGCCCAGGATTCTCTCCACTGTGCCACCTGGATACCCTGTAAATGAGGGGAACATATTAGCAAATTTCCCAAATGTTACTTATCTACAATTGTATTGTTTATTGTATATACTCCTGCCTCCTAGGGGCAGGATAGAGTAAAGGGCAGATGATTACATTTGGGGATCAACCATAGAAGAAACAGGGAGTGTGCTTGCAGCACTCACTACACAGTCAATATTAGGCACATGTTTTGTTGCTGAAAATAAATTTCAGTCTTCATTAAAATCCACTGTCTGCTGATACATTATTGTTCATACTCATCTACTCTGTCCATTGTGGTTTATTTGGGTTTAAATTTACCTGTATCTCATTAGCAAATGAGGAAGGTAGGTATTTTTTAAATCCCTAACATCGTGAGTGCCCCTCCAACACATCTTCTGGGCTCCCATTTAGGGAAACACTGCCTGGAAACCACATTTAAGAAGGGAGAATGACAAATTGAAATATATTCAGAAGAAGGGCAACTGGGATATAATGAGGAGTCTAAATCGATCAATAAGTCTTTATTAAATGCCTATTATGTGCTGTTGTTTGTCCTTCTTTCTAGAAGAGGACCATGACATCAGGAAGGTAATGTCATGACTTGCAAGTGAGTTGGATTTAAGTGAGGGAGAGTTGTACAAAGTCACCAGCCTCACTTTCTCCTCTGGAGCCATCTGGGTCCAATGGAGACCACTGGATGACCATCAGGATGACTGGAGATGGCCCTAGATGCAGTGGGAGACCTTGGCACTTTTAAGTTAAAGCCTTTCCCGGGTCTCAGTTTGACTGAAGAAATGCCCATTCAGTGACTAAGGCTAGGTAAGAATGAGGCAAAGAATGGCCCCTTTTACCTAGGCAAAAAAAAAAAATCAATCTGGAAGGGAAGACTCTCAAGGTTTCTGGCCAAAACAGAAACAATTGCTACTTACATTCATTTTGAGCCATTAGGACACACAAAATGACCAAGTAAAGCTTGGGCTGGGACCTATTGTTTGTGAACAATGAATGAAAGCCAGAGTGAATTGAGTTTAAGGCATGGTCCTTAAAGAAATCTAGCCCATAATCCTCAAGATACCTTGTGAGGTTTCAGCAATCAAAATTTACATTCCTTTGGGTGGAGCACTGGTAAGGATATGATACCCTATGTGGACAGAGTGAGAGGAGGGAGGGAAAAGAGGGAGGGAGAGGAGGGAGGAAAGAAGGAAAAGAAGGAAGGAAGGAAGGCAGGAAAGAAGGAAGGAAGGAAAGAAGGAAGGGAGGGAGGAATGAAGGAAGGAAGGAAAGAAGGAAGGAAGGAAGGAAAGAAGGAAGGAAGGAAGGAAGGAAAGAAGGAAGGGAGGGAATGAGGGAAGGAGGGAGCTCCATTGCCCAACTGAAACTGGCCAGTTGGGTCCCCAGTGGAGCAGTTACAACTACTCACAGATTGTTCTTTGTCTTTTGTTCTTGAAGAGGACCATGACACCAAGAAGGTGATGTCATGACTTGCAAGTGAATTAGATTGAAGGGAGGGAGTGCTGTGCAAAGTCACCAGCCTCACTCTCTGCTCCAGAGCCATCTGATTCCAGTAACAAGATATAGATCAGGACAACTGGAGATGGTTCCCCTCTATTATGTGCTAGGCACTATGCAAAGCACTGGATATCAGGGCCATATAAGGATAAATCAAGGAACTGGGGATATTTAGGATAGAGAAGAAAAGATTTAGGAGAGACGTTATAGTTGTGCTCAAGTGTTTAGAAGGTATTCATACAGAAGTCATATCAGACTGGTTTGAATTCACATCAGAGGGTAAAATTAGGAATTGCAGAGAGGTAAATTTTAGCTCAATGTAAGGACAGTAAAATTGCTTTCTAAAAGTAAACTAGAAATCCTCAGGAGATAGTAAGTTTCCTGTTCCTGAGGGTCATCAAGAGGAGGCTGAATAAGCATTGCTCATGTATGTTGTTAGAGAGGATTCCTCTTCAGATATAGATTGGACAAAATGAACTCTAAGGTGCTTTTGCTCTCTGAGGTTCTGCAATACCCCACTCCAAGATATTGGTTTGCTCACCCGTAGGAAAACATGACCAGTGTAACTTTCTAGTCTTGCCACTTCATTTTCCAGCTGCATGTATTGACACCCAGAGAGGTTATGGGACTTGACAGGTGATGCACATAATCAGTGGAAAAGGCAAGATTCCAAGCATGGCCACCCTAGCTACCTCACTTGTCCACAATATATGAGCATTTGTCATATCATCAGATAGATCAACCAGAAAGTTCAGGTGACCCTTTGAAAACAGGAAAATTATAAGTAATAATACATTTAATGTTCAAAACACTTTTTCCTCCTAGCTCATGAGGTAACTTAAAGGTCTTTATTACCAAATGATAATCTTAAATCACTTGTACACTTGGATGAGCAGGTGGGAGGGGGGCATGCAAAAAAAACCTATAAATTCTTCTGAACTGAAATATTTATAGTCTAGGGAGCTATATTATTTCTGAGTTGTTTTTTTTTATTGAAAAGTCATGTAGTGAATGATAATAAGCATGTGTCACCTTTCTTAAGGACATATGCAGCAGATAGCTCATGATTGGGTCAGACATGTTAATAGGATGGAGGGATTATAATTGAGAAAGTAGGAGCAGGACAGTGTCAAGGGCCCACTATATAGAACCTTCTAGAAATGAGAGAGAGAGAGAGAGAGAGAGAGAGAGAGAGAGAGAGAGAGAGAGAGAGAGAGAGAAAGAGAGTTTGTAAGAGGAGATACACGCCATCATCACAATGGACTGAAGTTTTAGAGGAGGATTGTGTTACTAACATGAACTCAGTTTTCTATCACTCCTAGGAGTGAGCTTCCTACTCCAATGCAGAAGTCCCTGGATTAATATCACCACAGATCACCTGACATTCCTGCTTGAGGCGAAGCACCAGGATTTGAGTTTTTCTCTTCCTCCCCAAAACAGACAAACTGAACAAATCCATCCTCCGATGTATATTGTTGCTGTTCATCCTTCATCGAATAGCTTATGTTCACTTAGGTAATTATGATTTTTGTTGTTGTTTTAGACTAGACATGTGATTTCATCTGTATGGGGAACTCTCAGTGAGAAAATTGCCTCTACCAATGCCGATCAATACCTGATCTATAATATATGGTTTCAGAAAGTTACCTAGAGCAATGAGAAGTTAAATGACTTCTCCAGGGTAACACAACCAGTGCATTCTAGAGGTAAGGATGATAATAATAATTGATTATTATTATATAGTCGTCATATTATAGAATGGTATAGTATACATATTGTTAATTATATGATAAATATGTTATACAATAAGTATTGTTGTTATATATTTCTAGAATTTATATAGTGATTTAAGGTTTACAAAGAGCTTTCCTTATCTTATCTCATTTCACTCTGAGGTTAGCTATCTAGCCATGGTGTCATATTGAATCACATGAACCTTTACATAGTGAGAGCTTAAGGAGTATTGGTTCAATTGAAGAATATTGAAAACAATTATTTTTTTTCCAGTCAAATATAAAAGTCCCCTTCTCCTCACCCTCTCAGCACACACACACACACACACACACACACACACACCCCAGTGTTACAAAAAGGAAGATCAAATTTCTTGATAATAATTTATTTCCTGGCAAGGAGTTACCCATCTCGTTAAGAATGCCTCATTAATGGTTTAGAAATCCTCTCCTTTGAACTCTTCTTACAATTTCCTTAATTAATTGCAGTAATTAACATTATGGACTTAAATGTCTTCACAAATGTCATTGTTCCACATACGTATATTTCTCAGATCAGAGATGGGTGGAGCTCAGCCTGGGTTTGCAAGAAATCAGGAGAGCAGCAATATTCCCATGATTCTTCCAACTCCCCAGTCCTTACCACCATCCCAAACTGAATGGTTTTTTAATCTGGTCACCAATGTGACCATATAGATCAGTAAGTCTAGAACCACCATCATAATCATCATCATAGCACCTTGTTTTTCAATTACCTTACCAAGGGCTACCATGTTCATCTGGCATTTCAGGTCCACAATAACTAGGGCCTGCTCTCCCTCTCTCTCTATCTCAGGAATCAAGTTATCCACTATCCTTCCCTGTTCTGAGAACAAAGTGCTTTTATTCATACCTAACATAGTGCTTGCCACATAGTAGGGATATTAATAAATGCTTCTTTGAATTCAATACCTGTTCATGCTTGGAATGCCCTTTTTTCTTCAATCTGCATATCCCATTTCCCCCCATCATTCAAGGCCCAATCTCACAAAGGTTTCTGTGACCATGCTAAGTCATACTAAAATCATCTTTCTCTATTAACTGCACTTAGGATCATACAATCTAGTAGTCCATTGTGCATTTGGGACAATATTTTTCCAGCTGATCCTCATCTCCTTTTCCCTCTCCCTTCCCTCAGGTTTTCTAACCCTCCAACTCCAACAAAGAGCTGATAAGAAACAGCAAGAGACGTCTTGATTCTGGTGATCTGATTCGGCTTACTTGCCTCACTTTATGATGCTCATAGGATTTAGAAGCTTGGGAAGATTTTGTTCATCTTCTAGAGATTCGCTCCCCTCACCCATCAATTGATATGGCACCTTTAGAAAATGTCAACTTGAGGATGAGTCTGCAGAGTTGTTTTATGTCTAGGTTCCTGGTATAGTGAGGACTCTTGAATAGAAAGTATTTCAAGTGGTTTCTATATGTAACCTGGAGTAGCTACGTGCTCAGTGGATAGATTGTTCGGCCTGGAGTCAGGAAGACTCATCTTCCTGAGTTCAAATTTGGCCTCAGATGCTTACTAGCTGTGTGACCCTGGGCAAGTTACTTAAATAGATTTGCCTCAGTTTCCTCATCTATAAAATGAAGGGGAAAAGGAAATGGCAAACCATTCTAGTATCTTTCCCAAGAAAACACTAAATGGGGTCATGGAGAGTCAGGCATGACTAAAGATAACTGAACAACAACAAAAAATATGTAAGCTTTAAGAAAGAACTGTGGACCAGACTTGAGTTAATTGGATTGCTAGAATGTATTGGTAACTGCCAAAAATTGCCTGCCATAGAAGCAGGTTTTTGTCTAAAATATAGATAGCTCTGAGGTGATGGCTAGTTCAGCTTTTCAAGTATGGTACTTGGCAAAGAAGATAGTATCCTCACAGGATGAAGTCCAAAGGAGTTTGACAATTTAGTTGTTGTCTGAAAAAGGCAAGATGGGGGAGAGGGTCCTAGTAAAGGGGGATCATTGTGACAAATATCCTGATGGACAGTGATGATAGGTGATAAAACGGTGATGATGTGCCCCCAAAGACAAACTTTATAACTGTTATCTAAGCAGGAGCAACTCTTATGACTCTGGGAAAAGGGTCAAAGATTTCCTGCAACCCATTTCTAAAAATGAGGACTATTGGGACTACCTCCACATATCATGAGATGGTTGTATGAGTTGGGGATATGTCTGAGAAGCCATTTCTATGAACTAAGGAGACATCCTTGTTCACCAATTACATAGCTGTCTTATGATCGTCATGAGTTAAGGGGGATTGGGGAAGAAGACTGATAAAGGGAAATGAGGGGCTAAAATTTCCATAAGATGGAGACATTTCCACATTATCATTATCCTGCATAGGCTTCAAGTCAACATCGAATTCTATCACATTCATAAAGTCTTCCCTGATACTCTGAAGTGTTCATTTCACTCATACACTTTGGAGCACATCTACTCTTTTTATGCACCTACAGTCTAATGAATTTCACATCTATCTGTGTGTGTATCTTCTCACCACGATGAGGTAGTAAATTCTATGAGGTCTGCTTTAGAGATTCGCTAGCCCTCCTAATTGTCTGTTCATCTATGGCTAGTTCCAGACTAGGATGAATAATAAATCACTTGAAATGGTCACATTATTTAATTCATACTGCAGATTTCCATTGGATTGGAACCAATTGCTCTATTTTACATAATTATTATTTTAAATAGTGTGAACTCAGATCCATATGACCACATCAAGGAATTCATTATTTGTATTAATTGGGACCCATCTACATATTTAAAAAGCAAGACACCCAATATATGAAGTATTGAAAAACCACCTGGAATGAACCTGTTATTATCCCTACACTGTTATTCCTACATATACAAAATATTTTAGAGTCTATGACTGGTTCCAGAAAGTTAAGAATTAAACCACAAGTTCAAGGTATGAACAAACAATGCCACCATTTTTCTTCCCCGATTCCTTGCTTTTCTTAAGCCATAAAGCCTCTTATCTAAGCTTCTGGCAGAAAAGATGGAGAAATGTGGACTGGATAATAACAGAGTTAGGTAGATGTTGGTTTTGTTGAATGGCTGGATCTAAAGAGTAGTAATTAATTGTATGATATCAACTTGGAAGAATTTCTCTGGTGTTTTCCAAGGACCTGTCCTTGGCCTCATTCTGTTTAGCATTTTTATCAATGACTTAGGGAAGGGAATAATTGTGGTGCTTATCATATTTTCTGATCATGCAAAACTAGGATGGGTAGCGAATACATGGGATGATAGTCAGGTTCCAAAAAATGCCTTGATAGACTAGAATACTAGACTGAATCTAATAAAATTGAATTGAGTATACATGTAAATTCCTAGAAAGCTCTAGCTATCTTGGTGGAGGAGGAAGCTCATGGATATGGAGAAAATTTCCAAGATATAACTCAAAGCCTTGAGGAAATCAACTCCCACACCGCCCCCGCCCCCCTAAATAAACCAACTCAGCTATGGGATGAAATTCTCCTCCTAAACCTTCTTTTTTGACTTATGGCCTTGCAACTCATTACAATACCCAAATATCACAAAGGAGGATGTGGAAGCAGAAATAAAAGGTAACCTCACCAATCACTGCCTTAGAACTTCTGCTATGAAAGAAAAATTCATGAAATATTTTTGGCATATGCCAGAGGAGGGATCTTTCCTATAAAAAAGGGGAAAATTAGAGAGTTTTGTGCTGCCACCCCTAGGAGTTGATCTGAGATGGCCATTATATAGAAAACTGATACAAGACTCAACTTGAGATGCTTACTAGAAAAACTACACCCCACCCCCCAACTTGAACCTCAGTCCTGCTCTACTCTCTGTCTTCAGCCATCTGGATGCTTCAACCAGCTATAAAGAATATCCTTCACTAAACCTTGTTAGGATGCTTAAGTTTTGTGGAGCAATTATTTTTAAATTCTCTGGCCATTGTATTACAATAAACTCACCCATTTAGAAAGTATTCAATGCTAAATGGCAAGGAAACCAAAATAAAACTAATTCAAGGGCAAGGGTCATGCTTCATTTATATTTATAACCCTAGCACCTCTCATGGTAAATTCTACACAGTAAGCATCCATAAGTTTTTGTTGAATTAGAAAACAAATAATAATTGAAGATTGAAATTTACAACTGCCACACAGAATTTCTTTTAGTGCTCCTTTAAAAGAATAGGAAGTGATCATAGAGGAAATATCTGATGTAATTGCCCCCAGAGGAATGAGGAAGGTGGAAATGGAGATTATATGAGATAAAATGTTTATTAACGGAACAAGGAGTTCCTGGTCAACTTTTCCCCATTCAGTAACCCTTGGCTGCAACTCCACATTAATGAAGTTGAAAGCTCACCATAAACAGTCCTTAGAATTAGGGACACAAATCAGAATTAGTAAATGTCATTTCATATCATCAAACATAATTTCCGAAATAATCACACATTCTGACAATGTTCTAAAAAGGGCGCTAGTTTATATGAGTAAATTTTTTCAGCCTGACAACCCCACAGCTGCTTCAGAGGACAATAAGTCCTGAAGATTGCTCCAAATGCCACAAATGGAGAGAACACACCTTGAACATATGCAACTTCCAATATTTATCCCTTTGGCATGATCAATATTTTTTCTTAACTAGCAATGCCAAATATTTCAAGATTAAAACTAGTAGAATAAAACAAATGTAAATTTCACTAAAAGTGATTTATAGAGTGGCAGGAGATGATTCCAGAAAATAATCTCCACTAGATCCTTCAGAGAATTAAGAATTCTGAGCTACTCAGATGGTATTGTCAGTTTGCTTTGATGGTTGGCAACCTCCCAACAATTGTGTTGCTTTGAGATAACACGTTGGCTCTATCCTGAAATCTTATGGATGATAAATTAGAAATAGAAATGTTAAGGGAGCCCTGGATATAAAATGATGCCATTATCATTCTACTATTATTAATAACTCGGCTAAACATAAAATCTGAATCACCGATAACACCTCTGTCCATGTGCTTTGCAAATGACAACCTCATTGCCTGCTTCAGTTATTTCAGGGAAATGCTATATTTTAAGATAATGGTTTGGCAGTCATGTATGTGCTTTTCTTCCATGAGTACTCTTTTCAGGAGTATCAATAATAATGTCACCTTTCTCTCGGTATCTGGGTAGAAGTTTTCTTAGATTTGTTAACTGATATATATTCCCCAAGGAAAAAAATGTCTCTGCCTAGGTCCTGGATTGGGGGAAGGATTGCAAATGTTAGCATTAAGAAAACAGGATCATTGGATTGAGAGGTGGAATTAAAAAATACATAGAAAAAAAGGACAGATAAGTATACAAATAAATAGCAGAGTTTTGTAACTACCTTACTGAATTAAATATGCATGTGTTATGTAATATATATACATGTATTTCATATATTTGTGTGGATATCTATGTAAATATACACATGTACAGATAGATAGATAGATACATGGATGGATAGATGGATAGATAGATAAGTAGATAGATGGATAGATAGATAGATAGATAGATAGATAGATAGATAGATAGATAGATAGATAGAATTATAAATGATAGGTGAAAAGAAGGGGCCCTATTAGAGGTCACCTGATCTAACTTGCATAGTTTACAGATGAAGAAACTGCGGATCAGAAATATTAATTGAATCCCCCCATATCTTCAGCAGTCAAAAGCAACTACATGAAGAGGAGGCCCAGATTGTCTGAGTTATTCATAAAGTAAAGCAAATAGTAATCAAACAGACTGCTAAGATTTCAAATTGAAAAGCCAGGGAGGGAGTCACTATGGTAATTCTCTAATAATGGTCTGGAAGAGAGGAGGGAGAGGAGTAAGGATTGGGGGCAAATCATTCATGTAGGTTGGTAGTTCCTACAGATAGAGGAGTAAGTACCAAGTATTCACACAATGTAAAATATCAGTAACCAGGGAACACGAAACAATTTGAAGTGGCTCATTTTACTGCCTGACAGGTTTTACAGTGTCAAGTAGAATACTTCTTCTATGACAATCTATACATTTAGAACACAGTTCAGTCAAGTAAACTCTCCAGTCCATGGCAGATCCAGAACAAAAAGAAAATATAGAAGCTAATATAATAAAAATGACAATTTTACCTAAATTAATTTATCTGTTCAGTGCCATACCAATCAAACTACCAAAAATTATTTTACAGAGCCAGATAAAATAATAACAAAATTCATCTGGAAGAACAAGAGGTCTAGAATATCTAGGGAATTAATGAAAAGAAATGCTAGGGAAGGTGGCCTAGCCATACCAGATATTACACCATACTACAAAGCAGCAGTCATCAAAACTACCTGGTACTGGCTAAGAGACAGAGTGGTGGATCAGTGGAATAGGATAGGTACACAAGACGCAGTGGTCAACGACTATAGCAATCTACTCTTTGAGAAACCCAAAGAATCCAGCTTCTGGGCTAAGAATTCACTATTTCCCAAAAACTGCTGGGAAAATTGGAAAATGGTAGGGCAGAAACTGGGCATAGACCAATATCTTACACCATATACCAAAATAAAGTCCAAATGGGTTCACGATTTAGGAATAAAGATTGATAGTATAAGCTATTTGGGAGAGCAAGGAATACTTTACCTATCAGATGTATGGAAAAGCAAAGAATTCATGACACAACAAGGAAAGTGCATTTATTAAGCACCTATTATGTTCCATGCCCTGTGCCAAGTACTTTACAAATATTAACATATTTAATTCTTTCAATAATCCTGGGAGTTAAGAGCTATTATTATCCCCATTTTACAGTTGAAGAAACTGAGGCAAATAGGCCCAGGGTTATACAGCTATTATGCTTCTGAAACAGCTTTGAATTCAAGTCTTCCTGACTCCAGGCCCAATGCTCTATCCACTACACAAACTAGCTGTCTTACATGATTGGATATGTGAGGTGAGTTAGAATAAAGACTCAGAGCTTATAGAGGTTTTCAACTTTTGGTTTTGTTTCTTCTTTTCCATGACTCATTCCATTGGTCATAATTCTTCTTTACAACTTGACTATTGTGTAAATAAGTTCAATGTGAAGCTATATGTAGAAGATATATTGGATTACATGCCGTCTTGGGGAGGGGGGGAAGAAAATCTGGAATTCAAAGTTATGTGGAACTGAGTGTTGTGAACTAAAAATAAAAAATCGTAATTATTTAAAAAAAGAAAGTACACAGTCCAAAGTGAAAGGAAGATGCTTCAATTTCTGGATAATTTGAATTGAAGAGAATGCCAACCTAGGTGATGCTTCAGGTCAGAAAATAGATATCATAACTTGAAGGATTAAGACTATCAGCATTTCTCAAATGAAACAAAGAAATACTGACCCACATCTTTATTTGGTCTTCTAGACACAGGCCAAGTAGAACATCTAGTAACATTCCATTCATTTCTTGGTATCATTGAAATACCACTTCAGTGTTTCAAGGATCTAGATTTTGCTAGTTTTGGCACTCCTATCATTTTAGTAAATAGTCTTAGGGAGTTACTCTGTCTGAAGAATTCATCACCTTGTAGCCAACATATTGATGAGTTTTTTCTTAATTTGAACTAGGCTGGTCTTCTAATGACAAATATTCATTTGATTGCCAGACCTGTATTTGAAGGCTTTCCAACATGGTAATAACTGCTACTGGCATAAATTTCAAAAATCTAAGTCATCTCCCAACTACAAGGAGGCACTGGAGTGTGACATGAATGGAAGTCAGTAGGATAACCATCTAAGTATGTAGTGATCTTCCTAGGGCTAGGAAGCTAGATAAATGATGTACATTCAGGAAACCTAGGGAAACTCTTGTTTGCCTAAACCACCCTTTTGACTTGCTTCCTATCTCCAAATTCCTTTAACAGAGGTTATATAATCTTGGACAGACAACAGCAACCACAATAATAACTAGTATTTATAGTGAACCTATTATGGGTCAGATATTTTACTAAAAATGTTACAAATGTTAGCCCATTTGATCCTCATAACAA
The DNA here is from genome assembly GCF_011100635.1 of Trichosurus vulpecula. NCBI lineage: Eukaryota > Metazoa > Chordata > Mammalia > Diprotodontia > Phalangeridae > Trichosurus > Trichosurus vulpecula. The sequence goes on along the minus strand of NC_050578.1, from coordinate 195,653,228 downwards.
ACCTTGCAGATGGATGCTATTATCCTCATTTTATAGAAGAAACTGAGCCAGAAAGAGGTAAAGACTTCCCATATAGCTAATAAGTTTCTGAGGTCAGATTTGAACTCAGGTCTTGCTAACTCCAGGCTCAGTTCTCTATCCATTAAACCACCTACCTGCTCCTATGGACAAATCACTTCAACTCTCTTGGATCATCATCTATAAAGTGAGAGACTTAGGATGGATGTTCTCTAAGTTTCTTTCCAGTAGTTTATGTTCTCTGAATCAAAGTCACAGCCTTTCATTCTATAATGAGAAGTCAAGCTTAAGGTGGAAACTTCTCTGGAAGAAGGAGTGGACTGACTGAACAGGCATTGAGGCATATGCCTTACACCAGGCCTCGAGGCCACATGTGGCCCTCTAGGTCCCCAAGTGTGGCCCTTTGACTGAATCCAAACTTCACAAAACAAATCCAAAACAAAGCAGAGAGAGAGAGACAGAGAGAGAGAGTGAATGAGTGAAAGAGAGAGAGAGACAGACAGACAGAGAGAGGGTACACCTGAGAGCACTGGGTAAAAGAGAAAGTGTTATGGTAGAGGGAAGAGAGAAGGCTATCAAAGCTGAGATACAGATATCCTTAACAATCTTTAATTATTCGTTTATTCCATAACGCTTTTATTTAGTGGCTACTATATGTTAAGGCACTGTGCTAGATATTGGTGAAACAATGAAGTGGGAAAAAATCCCTACTTTCAAGAATGATTTTCTAATAGGGAAATGTAATGGGAATGCAATCGTTGCCAAGGCAAGGTATTATTAATTTGTATTTAAAACTGTTGCAGAACTAGTGCTGACCCCACACACTTACTCTGAGGTGTTTTTAACCTCTTTTAGGAAGAGAAAATCAAGAATTCTTCCAATTCCCCTCTTTTACTGCAAGACTATATTTTTCTCATGGAAGTTTACTATCAAGACTGGGGGATACATCCTTCTCAGTTGCAGCTTGAGCTCTTTTGCTTTTTGGAACCCAGTGTTCTGTGATCTCTGCTGATTTCTTATGAGGGTGGAATAGTCTTGTGTTGTTCTAATTGCCTTTATTTCATATTCGAGGTTGCTTTTCTTTGTTTCTTGCAAAAATAAATTGTTTGTAAATGATATCATTCTATTTCCTTCTACACGTTTTAGAACTTGTGTTTTTGTTTTTCTGGTAGTGATCTGTGAATTCTCTCAATTATTCCTTTGTTTCCTATGTGCATAAATTCTGGAGATTTATTTTATACTATTGTTCCTATTACATTATTCAGGTTTTTTTTTTCATTTAGCAAGTTTTGGAAATTTTCTCATTCTTAAGTTGTCACTGCATAGTCTGAATTCAAGGTCAATTTATTTGGATTATATTCAGGTTTTCTTTAGACTTGTCTTATGATTCTCTAATGCAAATTTTCCTCCACTTCAAAATTTCAATGTTCCATATCTATTATTTTCTCACAGCTTCTACTTATTTGAAGAGAGTTTCTATTGTGTATTTATTTTTTCTAGTTTAGTATTTGTGGTTTTTAGTTATTCTTTGAGAACTCTAATTTCTGACAAATTAATTCATGATTTTTTTCTTTTATGAAATAATTTTCTCTTTTGAGTCACTCCGGACTTTTGTGATATTATTCCATGACCTGTGTAAAGTCTACAGGATTTCATCTTTCAAGAGGCAACATCAGCTCACTTTCCTTCATATTCTATATTTTCAATGTGTTTTGGTGTCTCTTACAGAATTTACTATGATTACCCTATGATAGTTTATCTGTGACCTAAGTTTTCATTTATCCTTTCTCTCTTGTTATCTTGGTTTCAGGCTTTTTCTTGGATTTCCTGCCATTTCCAGCCTGATTTCTCTATTCTCACTCTATTACTTTACTACATTGGGGCAGAATTGATGCCTGCTGTTTCTTGCAGCATTTGGACAGTGCGGGGCACTTCTATGACATTGTGGACTCCTTATAATTGGACACCCCCACACACACACACACATGCCTAATAATTTTCTTGTGCTCCCTTTACCTGGTGGACACATGAAGTAAGCTAGGAGTGGGGATTGTGAATCAAAGCTTTAAGTATTGAAGTTTTCTGAAATTAATGAATGATGTTTTTATTTTATGGGGCTTCCCTCTTCTTGACTTGTAGAATTAGCTGTAATTATTCTATATCTAGCATATAAATCCTTTCTTTTGAGATTTTGGATTTGAAAAGCTTTGCATAAAGACTGAGTATTTTAATTTCATGCAGATCATATGACTCTCGAGATGCTCCTTTTAATAAAGGGAATTGGATTTATGATGAGCCATCCACACATTCTTCTCCAATCTTCTCAGGCCCCGATAGTTCATGTTAGTGGAACAGCTGAAAATAATCTGTGACTGAAAAAGAGTTTCCCTAGGTGTAAATCAGACTCTCCTGCATTGGAACTAAACCTACAAACTTGATTTCATTAGTGTCATAAAAAAGGAAGTAAATAAATGGACTCATGTGGTTTTAGGAAATTAAAACTTAGTGCATTAACTGACACCAAAAAATAATCCTTGGTGGCCTCAATTAGCAGTGTCGTATAATAGAAAAAATGATAGATTGAGAGTGAGGAGAATTCATTGAGAGTTCTGGATCTACCTGTGACTAAGTGCCTTTTACCATCCTGGACATCTTATTTGGACTTGTTCCTGATAGCCAATTTTCTTCCCTAAAATGCAGTATTCAGAATTGAGCACAATACTTCAGAAGTCGTCTTGCCAGGGCAGAGAGCACAAAGGCACTCTAACCTCCCCAGTCCTCATCACTATGCTTTCTTAATGATGGTGACCTAGAATTTCACATTAAAAACCTTAAAATGGGGAAAACCTCATTATGAGTGTTCTGTAGATATTGCTAGGAAAATCATGTCTAATAGTCAAAGAAGTTGAATCACTTCCTAAGGAGATAAAGAAATAATTAAATATTTATATGCTTGGCACTAAGCACTAAAGCTATTCTGCATGTATACTAGACAGTGGGATACAGTGAACAGAGCTCAGGATTGCAGTGAGGGAGACACATTCAAATACTACTTTCAGGCATTAGAGGATCTGTGATGTTGGGGAAGTCATTTAATAGAAAGAATATAAGCTCTTTGAAGGCAAAGACTTTGTTGTTAATGTTTATTTTCCTGACATTTGGCATAGTATTGTGCTCAGTAAGTGTTTCTTCTAGTTTATGGAATATAAACTTTCTAACCCATCCACCCCCATCTCCTTAACTATAAAACAGGAATTTTAAAAATGTCCCTACTCACAAGGTTGTTGTAAGGAAAGTGCTTTGCAAACCTCAAAGTTGTATGTAAACTCTCCTAGGTAAGCACGAAATTTAGGTATTCTCTGGTTTCCAGTTGGGGGAAATAATCTTTGGCATTCGGGCCTTCTCAAAGCCCCTCTGAACATAACACATACGTGACTGCCTTCACCTACAATGAGGCCAGACCTTTATCAAGGTATTGATTGAGTAACATGCTTAATTAAAATTCTGAGAAGATGGCAATTCTGCTTAGCTACACAGGATACAGTGCCAATTTTCCTTACATTGATGTATCATAGCCCTTCCAGTAAGAAATAGACCTTTAGTCTCTCTATAACCCTATTCCTTTACCCTACTCCTTATCAATACTTAACTTCCCAAGTAACAAGTATAAATTTTGTAAGGCAAAATGCAGTATGATCTCTTTGCCCAAGTTCCCTGATATGGTGAAGTGAAGGAAAGAAAGAAAAAGCTTTAGATGAGGTAAATACAGAGGGATTCTTTTGATTTCACTCGGGAAAATCTAAGAGCTTTTGTCCAAATGTGGAATTAAGGTTAAGGTCTTTTACCCTCTACCTTGGTCATTCAGACAAGTCCAGGAAGAATCAGGAGACCTGATTTCAAATTTTAACCCAGAAATTTATGATCTGTGAGTAATTTGTGGCCCAAGACTTCTCACATCTCTGCCCAGTACTCGGGCTCCACATAGAATGGGTCTGATTTTGGAGGATCAACCTCAAAAAGTTAATTTCACATTCTTTCATTTATTGCTGTCATCTAGATAAACATAGTAAAGTTTCCCAATCAAAACTGTGAGATAATTTGTGTCTAGGGTATCTTAGATGCAGATTACAGCCAGTCAATGCACACTATTATTATTGGGTATATAGCTTTTATTTTATTCTGTAGAAAATATATCAAATATTAAAGACTCAGAGGAGTACATAAACAAATACAGAAGCATAAACACAGAAATATAAAGCACTCAAATAGTCTGCATTGAAATGAAACCCATTCTCAAAGTTGAACTGAAATTGGGGTTGGGACTGAGGCAAGCTTCTGTCATCCCAGTGGGTCTCTTCTCACAAAGACCTGGACAGTCACCCCAAGATGCATCATATTACCTTGGGACACAGCTCTCCAGGAAAATAACCACTCCTTGGAGTTTGCTTTATAAGTAAATATCTCCTCTATCTAAGCAATGCACAAGTTGCTGCCTAGAAATCATGGTTGTTTCTTGTCTTTTCTCTAAGGAACATGCTGCATTGGGAAATCTCAGTCTAGAAGGTCCAATGCCCAAAATCTTGAACTTGGGTTTGCTCATGAAGCAACTCTCAAAGCTCATACCATCCAAAAAATTTCCTCTGTCTTCTGTAAGACTAAATTTAGGGATCATGGTACCTAAGGAGTTCCCCTAGGGAGTTCTCTCTCAGGTCCCTTGAAGGCAGATGTCTCCCACTGCCATGTGCTTCTTCTATCAGCCACCACTGCAGCATTGTGTGTGGGTTGGGGTGTGTGAGAACTAATTCCTTCCTCTACTACAGCTGCACTATGAAAGAAGGCAGAAGGGATACTTAAGCAGTATCAAAGAGTACGGTATAAGCCAGGGAAAGAGTGGCTGATCTTCAAGTTAATCATAAGGAATGCACTATCAATTGGTTCCACACAATGGCCCATGTCCTATAATTTATTGAGAGAATTGTTTGATTCAATCCTCTGAACTACTGGTTACCTAGATCCAGACATTAACAAAGAATTTTATAAAATCTCTCAAGACATTTGTTGTGGGCAAGATGGAAAAATGATTGTACGGTTTGGTTGCTATGGGTTTGGTTAATGGCTGGATCTAAGAAGTAGTCATTCATTGTTAAATGTAAATTTGGAAGGCTATATGAAATGGCATGACTCAAGGGATTGACCTTGGGCTTGGGCTTGAGCTTTTTAATGTTTTTTTATCATCGATTTAGAAAAGGAAATTGATGTCATACTTACCAAATTTGCAGATGATACAAATTTGCATATGGAGAAGGGTTAGCCAAAACATTGAACAACAGAATTAGTATCCATAAAGGACTCAACAATTAGGCTTAATCTCATAAAATGAAATTAATTAGGAACAATGTGAAGTATCACATTTGGGTGGAAAGAATTGATTTCATAACTAATATGGGGCTAGATGAACGGCTAGATTACAGGCTGAAAAGTTCTGGGAGTTTTGTGGACTTCAACTTCAAAATGGTTCTTCTTCCCACCAAAAGAAAAACTGATGCACTTAATAGGTTGCATTAAGAGTCATAGTGTCCAGAATTAAGGAAGTAATAATTTTAAACTCTATCTAGTTCAGAATATATCTAGAGCCATGTTTTAAGCAGGAATATGATAAGTTTGGAGTATTGTCAAAGGAAACTAAAATGATGAATGTCTTTAACATCATGCCATCTGAGGACATATCAAAAGAAGCACAAATATTTAGCTAGGAGCAGAGCTGGTGGGAATATAACAGGAAGGCGGGAAGGGATAAATGTTTATATAGCACCTTGTATGTTCCAGGTACTACGCTAAGTGCTTTCTAAATATCTCATTTAATCACTTAATGACACTTTATGCATTTGAAGAAATATGAAGTAGAAAATGGAATCTGCTGGTATTACTTGAACTAAGAATCCAGAATATAGAGAAATGGAATGGAGTTGCAGAGAGGCACATTTCAGCTTGACATAAGGAAAAATAGCCTAACAATTAATGCTCTCTGCAATTGGAATGGGAGTCTTTGGCAGGCTGTGGATCCCCACCCTGCTTTGCCTTCCATTATGGGTATTCAAGCAAAGGCTGAATGACTACTTTTCTGGTATTCTAGAAGAGGGAATTTTTTCAGCTATAGGTTAAACTAGATGATCCATGAAGTTCTTTTTAACTAAGATTCTGTGATTCATTCAGTTCATCCTTACAAGGATCTGGTAGCAGTGGTGGTCAGTGACATATTCTATGTTTTGTGAAAAGTTGTCCTCAAAGTCCTGGAGTCAGACTTCAGTCTCATTTTACACAGGTCACTGAGCAGCTGTCATCTGGGAATGAGTCATTGCTAACCTCATCAGGAAGGATTTGAAACAATGACCTAGGGGTGATAGGTTCCCTAGCCCATTAGCTCTGAGCCACTTTATTTCTCTCCCCCAATCCTTAGATAGAAAAAGGAGCATTCATCTTACACCAACCACAGGAAATACAATGAACATATACTTGTTCCTTTTAGAGCAAAAGAAATGGATATACACACACATACACACATATGTACATGTTAGTTCTCTATTCCTAGTACATCAAATATTTTGAAGACAGGATCTGATGGGGATCAACCAGATTGCCATTTCCAAGAGTGCGTGGTCCATTTCTTTTTGGTTTATTTATTTGTATTTTTCTATTGTTATTGATTTTATTTTTAACCTTGCTCACATTTCTGGATATATGCCTCTGCTTTCCCATCCCACCCAGACAGCATTCCCCTATAACAAAAAAAAAACTTATTCAGCAAAACTAACAGATCCAGAGGCCTTATCTGACAGTGACTACAACATTCCTCAAACCTAGTACCCCGACTTATCCAATGAAAGGGAGTGGTACATTTCATTATATCCTCTCCGTGAGACTGGTTATTATAATTATATAGCCTTTGCCTTCACATTATTTAATCTACTTAAGATACATCCCTATTCTCATAGGGTTCTCTTCCCATCCCTCCATCTCTCTTTCCTTTTTGTCAACCTTTCCCTAATTTTGCAGTTTTACTTGATTTATTGATTTTTTTTAAATTTAGTTATCTGATTCTTTACCTCTTTTCGTCCACTTTCAGTTAAGTAGTTTGTTCAATATCAGGATCCATTTCTTTTCTAAATTTGATAGCTCGCTAAATGCCTAGCAGAATATTCTGCATAATAGTAGGTGTTTAGTAAAGACTTGAGTTGTTGTTGAAGCCTAAAGATTGTCCCTACAACACAGTGACACCAACAGAGGAGACCATGGATAATCATTAACTTGGGTTTAAATGAAAGCCCACAGTATAAACACGTTCATTTACAGAGTGGACGCTTTTCATGCCAAAGCTTTTTGGATGACATTCATTCACTGAACAAACAGTAATCAGTTATTATTTACACATTTATATAGTTTTTAAAATGGACTTGGGATTTCATTGGTATAGGTATCTGCTTTGACTCTTAGCTTGAGAAAGCTGCCAGGCACACTACTGAGAGGTTTACTCCTGCTTGTCTAGGATCACAAAGCCAGCATTTGTCCAAGGGGGGACTTGAACCTGGTCTTTGTGCCTCTGAGACCAGCTTTTAATGGATGATGCCACGCTATCCTGTAATACTTCAAAGATCTGTGACTTCGTCTATGTAGGTGTGGCCTCCAGGGCTTCAGACTGTGACCCTTCCATTTTAGTAGATGGTTTCCAAGAGCTGTTCTGCCTTAGAAGTTCATTACTTGGTAGCCAAGTGGTGTTGAACCTCTCTGAACTTAGCTCATCCAGATTACAAAAGACAAATTTTAAGTCCATCTCAATGCTTCAAAGTTTCAGCTCAGTAGAGCCTGACAAAAGTTTTGCTCTGATGGACTAGACTTTCAACAACCCAGGGTCATCTCCATTCTGTAATGAGGCATTAGATAACTTTATCTATAAATTTGCCTACAATAAATCTAAATTAGATCAAAAAATCCTCAAACTCTTAAGTAACTTTGGTAACTGAATCAATTCATTCATTCATTCATCCATCCATCCATCCATCCATCCATCCATCCATCCATCCATCCATTTATTATTCATCCAGGAACAGTATTCTGAAATTTAGTGAAATGCTGAACTCTCTACCTAACACTCCAGCTATACACTGGCTCCATGCTCTCAAGGGCATAGAATTTTTTGATCAGCTCAGATCCCTTCTGTAGCTTTTTGCATGATGACATTTTCCCCCACTTTTCTCTCTGTTTAAGTTTCTGACCATTTCAATTTATTTGAACCCATTTAAACAATAATAAAAATGGAAACTCCTCTATATAAATTGAATTCCAATTACTCTTGCTCCCTTGCCATCTTCTGGCTGTAATTTGAAGTACTTTCCAAACTGGCATGTTTATGAGGTGATAATTCACTTGACAGCAAGAGATACCGGGATCATTAAGAGGGAAAAAATAATTAACATTACTTTTAAAGCAGCTTGAATATATTTTGTGTTTTGAGATTATTAGGGGATGCAATAAACATTCACTCTTTGCAGCATATTGCATCCTTTGCTTATTGTGAGGACTAGGGTACATTTTTATTATCATTTTATATAGTTAGGATGATTTTATTGAACTGATGCTATGGCAGGGGAGGGGTAGTATTGACTGTGTGGCAAAATGGAATTTTGAGTTGAGAGGCCTGGGTTGGAATTCCATATTTTCCATTTACTGTAAGCTGACCTTATGCATATTTCTTCACAATTGGAACTTCCCAAAAAAGAGACAGGCTGCTTCATGAGGTAAGGATCTCTCTGTCACTGGAGTTCAGCACAGGCCATATGGACATCTACCTAGGACATTGTAGAGGAGACTCCTTTTCAACTCTAGGATATTATCATCCTCAGTACCTTGGGTAGGCATTATGGGAAGTTCTACTTTAGGTAAAAACTTGAAAGAAACAAAAAATAGAAAACAAACGAAGACAAAGTTTCCCACATGCCATCTGCACTTGACAAGGACTACTATATCCCTCCCCTCCAACTTCTAAATTTATTTTACCTTGATGTTTATATCTCTCATTTCTGTCCAAGATTGTTCTCAACATGTTACAAAGCTACTGTATATCATCTGTCCAAAATATTTTTTTTCTTATGAACCAATTTAATGGGCCATGCATCTAACTGCTTATTGAAATCTGGGAAATAGGTATTTTAAAAATCCATTTGATTCTCCATGTGATTATTGTTAGGCTAATGTCTATTGTGAGGAGTCATGAATGTCATTGAGGAGGCCCTGTTTAGTTCTGGAGTCAGACCCAATCAACATGATGTCATCTAAATAGAGGAGCATTTAAAGAAATCTTCCATCTTCCATTCAGCATGACATGCTCCAAGCCAAGCTACTATTTCTATGTTTTAGGCTTCACTTTGTGTTGGTGATCAGAGTCTCCCTGAAAAGTTCTTTCTCTTATTTGAGCTTCACAAGTACATAAGAGAACTCACTAGAGAGTCTTAAAGACTTCATTGGGCTCTTTCTAGCCAAGTGTTCTTTTTTTAAAATAATCAATATACACCAGAAACAGGTATCTTGTTTTTCAACAATTCCCAGTAAGTTATGTGATTTTGAAAATACATCTTATCAAGAGATGGATCAGCATCAGCCCAATAGAGGGCTGGAAATAGATCAAGACAACTTGGGTTTGACTCCTGATTGGTTTATTCACCAGCTATGTGAAGCTGGGTAAATGATTTGATGTCTCTGGGCCTCAAAGTCTTCATCTGTAAAATGGAATGATGATGGAACCCACTTCAGTTGTGAGGTTCCAGTACGATAACAAATAATAAAAATGTTTTGTGAACCATATGTAAATATATTCAATAATAGTTATTAAACAAATCTTGGCCTAGAATGTACATTATTAGTGTTATTGTTTTATATACACATGTATGTATATATATTGGTGTTATACTATACATAAGCAATGAGGTAGGCTTGGAATTGAATAATAGGAAGAAAGCAGACTGGATTGCATTTGGGAAATTGTACAATATTCTTCATAATACCAAATTTCTCCAAATACAAAAATTCATCTCATTAATTGCAGCATTCTTCCGGTAACACCATGTGACCACGAGTTACAGAAGACTACAGACTCTGAAGAATCAAAATTGTAGATAACCAAAAGGGCACTGGAGAGATGCATATTTGAGCTGCAATATGTCGTCCAAAGACTCACACTCAAGAACGGCAAGGAGGACATCAAGGAAATGTATGATCAAAAGACAGATTGCTTTCTATAATCTAGTCTTTTCATTTTACATATGGGGAAAATGAGTTCCAGAGCTATTGAGTAATTTGCCCAAGATAGCATAGGAGCAGTGATTTGAATCTGTGTTCATGGCTCTAAATTTAAGGTGCTTTCCAGGATATCGTGTTGCTTCTGAATAGATCTGTCATTTCATAGACATAGGTACTTCCTTTACTGGTACACATTTGCAACCCATCAATACTGCAAAATAGTTGTTTGGGACCTCCCATTAATCTTCCATAGATGATACATCTAATTAACAGAAAACCTTACTCTAGATCTTTTAACATGCCATAATATTGATGCACCACTTTGGTTGTCTACCTATTATTCCTCTTCATTACTATAAAATTGTTGATTTGAATCTATATCCCCAAAGTCACTAAACTGTACAAACCCTTTGATCCATTGCATTCATATACCACTATGTATTTAGCCATTCCCCATTAGATGGGTATGCCTTTTGTTGCTAGTTCTTTGCTACTATTACTATTAAAAAGAGCAGCTATAGCTAATTGTGTACACATGGGCCCTTTTCCTTTGTCTTGGATCTCTTTGGACTATAAGCCTAGTATTGTCAATAAAAAATTCCCCCAGTTATTAACACTCACTACTTCTTGAAAATTATTTGTATAAAATTGTATTAACACACATATGTACTGGTTCTTTCATCTTTGTAGAATGTAAACTTTCTCAAGGACAAGGACTGCTGTGTTTGTGTCTTTTAGTATTCAGTGCCTAAAACAACCCCTTGCATGTTGTAGGCACTTTACAAATGTTGGTTCAATTGAACTGAATTGAACCTGAGAGTTCATAGAGCCATCGTGTATACTCCCTCCTATTAATTCATTGTGTCTGTGCTGGAATAAGAAGAGCAGAAATGACTACAGACAATGAGAAACCAGGAGGGAGACTCCTGGACAAGTACATGGGTCATTCATTTGACTTTCCTGAAATTGGCAGCTGACCAATGGACCAACACACCCACAACAGAACACAAACACAACAGAATCAACACAACACAAATGGAAAGAAAATCTTCTTAGACAAGCCATATAAATGCCTTTACTCTCAGTTTCCTGATTTGTAAGATAGCAACTACTTGAGGGGTTTGCCATGGTGATGAAATGTGATTAAAATTGTACCAATATGTAATGTTGAAATGATGCACATATCCTTGTTCTAGATATCCAGATGTTATATGGGGCTCCAAAGAAAAATAGAATGCCTTACCTGAATGTGAGAAATTTATAATGTCCTTGAGGAGGCAAGGTATATCAATATATGAAATTTAGTTCTTAAATCAGTCATTTGAGTCTAGACCTCATCTTCCTATAGGCACAACATTATAGGTAGTGCTTGTAATGCTAAATAAACCCATTAATGCCATATAATGTAATATTGTACACTTTTAATGAAGCAAGGTAGCAAACACCATTGTTGTAATATGAGTAAGAATAATTAAACAAAACCAAACAATGAGGAAATAAACATTGGATTTTATTTTCTTTACCTCAAATTCCTTCCCTAGAAGAAAAGCAGATTTTATTATATTGCATTGAAGCAGTACTAAAAGATTTTTAAATATATTTTATTTTTCCCCAATTATAAGTTAAAACAATTTTTAACATTTATTTAAAGTTTTTAATTTCATATTTTATCCCCCACTGCCCTCCCCTTTCCTTGAGATGGCAAGCAATCAGCTATGGGTTATATATGTGTAATCATGTAAAACAGTTCCATATTAGTCATTTTGTACAAGAAAACTTGAACAAAAGAAAAAGAATGAAAGAAAGAAAGTGAAAGATAACTTGCTTCAGTCTGTATTCAAACAATATCAGTTCTTTGTCTGAAGGCAGATAGTATGCTTCATCATTAGTCTTTTGGGATGGTCTTGGATCATTGTATTGCTGAGAATAGCTAAGTCATTCACAGTTCTTCATCATACAATGTTGCTGTTACTGTGTACAATGTTCTCCTGGTTCTGTTAGCTTCACTTTCCCTCAGTTCATGTATTTCCAGATTTTTCTGAAACCATCCTGATTATTATTTCTTATAGCACTTATGGCATTTCTTATTCCATCACAATCATATACCACAGCTTGTTTAGCCATTCACTAGTTGATGGGCATCCCTTTGATTTCCAATTCTCAGCCACCACACAGCTGCTATAATTTTTTTTGTACAAATAGGTCCTTTTCATATTTCTTATATCTTCAGGATATAGACTTAACAGAAGTATTGCTGTATCAAAGGGTTGCCCTTTGGGCATAGTTCCAAATTGCTCTCCAGAATGGTTGTGTCAGCTCACAGCTCTACCAACAATGCATTAATGTCCGAGTTTTCCCACATCCCCTCCATCATATTCCTTTTTTTATCATATTTGTCAATCTGATAGGTGTGAAGTGGTATTTCAGAATTGTTTTAATTTGCATTTCTCTAATCAATAGTGATTTAGAGCACTTTTATATGTCTATAGATAGCTTTGATTTCTTTGTCTGAAAACTGCCTGTTGGGGCAGAGCCAAGATAGTGGCTTGGAAACAGGGACTCACTTAAGCTCTGCCCCACCAAATCCCTCTGAACACCTGTAAAAAATAACTCTCAACAAATTCTAGAGCTACAAAACCCATGAAATAACAGACAGAAACAAGTCTCTAGCCCAAGATGGCCTGGATGGTCTCTGGGAAGGGTATATAGCACCATGCTGTGAGTGGAGTACAGCCCAGAATGGGCCACTCTGAGACAGACCAGGCCACAGTGGACTGGGTGAAGCAGGCCTCAGGGCCCTGAATCACTAAGCTGTGGCAGTTACTAGACTTCTCAACCCACAAACACTAAAGACAACAGAGTAGGTCAGTGGGAAAACTGCTGGATCTAGGTGAGAGAAGTGCGTGGTCAGGCTGCAGCAGTAGCACAGCAGCAACAGCAGCAGTGGTGGCTGCTTCTGGAGCTCCAGGTTCATATGGTGGGGGGAATCAAGTGGCTGATCAGAGTGGGAGTGCAGGAATTATTTGGCTGGTGTTGAAGCAAGATTCTCTTGCTTTGCCCTGCTTGGATCTGGGTTGGTCCTGGTTGGCAGTTCTTGGGGGAGGAGGAGCACTAGTGCGGCAGAACTTTGTGGTGGCTGTGGAGAGGGAGTCCTCCTGATAGTTACATGGAAGAAAGGGGTGCCTACACTCACAGACCAGAGCACAGACCAGGAGAGGAGCATCATAAGACCTCAGAATAGAAGTAGCTCTGAAAACAGCAGTGCAAAACACCTGAAGCTTGGGACAAAGCACTCTCCACTCTGAAAGCAGTCATACCCTGAAAAAAGCTCAAAAGTCAAGTAATTGGCAGGGAAATGAGCAAGCAGTATAAAAGGATTGAGACTATAGAATCTTTCTTTGGTGACAAAGAAGATCAAAACATACAGCCAGAAGAAGTCAACAAAGTCAAAGATCCTACATTAAAAGCCTCCAAGAAAAATATGAATTGGTCTCAGGCCATGTAAGAGCTCAAAAAGGATTTGGAAAATCAAGTAAGGGAAGTAGAGGAAAAATTGGGAAGAAAAATGAGAGTGATGCAAGCAAATCATGAAAAACAAGCCAACAACTTGCTAAAAGAAGACCCAAAAATACTAAAGAAAATAACACGTTAAAATAGGCTAACCCAAAAGAGCTCCAAAAAGCCAATGAGGAGAAGAATGCCTTAAAAGGCAGAATTAGCCAAATGGAAAAGGAGGTCCAAAAGCCCACTGAAGAAAATACTGCCTTAAAAATTAGAATGGAGCAAATGGAAGCTAGTAACCTTATGAGAAATCAAGAAATTATAAAATAGAACCAAAAGAATGAAAACTGCCTGTTCATATCCTTTGACCATTTTATCAATTGAGGAATGACTTGTATTTTTATATGTTTGATTCAGTTCTCTACAAATTAGAGAAATGAGGCCTTTATCGGAGATGTTGGTTGAAAAAAAAACTCCCCCCAGTTTTTTGCTTTCCTTTTAATTTTGGTTGCATTTGTTTTGTTTGTGCAAAGCCTTTTAAATTTTGTATAATCAAAATTATCTATTTTACATTTTGTAATGTTCTGTATATTTCCTTTGGTCCTAAATTCTTCCCTTATCCGTAGATCTGACAGCAAAAACTATTCCATGCTCTTCTAATTTGCTTATGGTGTCATCCTTTATGTGGAAATCATGCACCCATTTCAACCTTATCTTGGTATATGATGTGAGATGTTGGCCTATACCTAATTTCTCCCATACTGTTTTCTGCTTTTCCCAGCAACTTTGGTTAAAAAATGAGTTTCTGTTCCATAAGCTTTGATCTTTGGATATATGGTCATTTACTACCATGTATTGTGTGCCTAATTTATTCTGCTCATCCACCACTCTATTTGTGCAATTTTTAAAGAAAGTTTTCTGGACTTTTTCCAGGGTCTCTAAGACATTTGTACCCAAATCCCTATAGTCAGCGTCCTTTGAAAAAAAAAATTAAACACAACACTGTCTGGCTAACCCTATGTCTAGATGAGTCAACATTCTGTTTAAGGAAGGAAGATTATACATGTACACATTCATATATGTGTGTTGTATATTACTTATTGTGTAAATTCCATCTGGAGGATTTGCTACATGTATGAATACATATGTATATGTGTATCATATTGTGCATATATATGTATACATATATATATAAGTATATATATGTATGTAGTGTGTATTATATACCCAGAATAATGTAATTAGAGAGGTATAAAATGAAAATTGAGGGTCATGTGACTGACTTTGATCTACCCTCCTCAATAAAGCCTACCCAATCCCCCCAAGATAGGAGTGATCCTTCAGGCCCTGAATATGGCATACTTCTCTTTTGAATCTATCCTATGCATTTACCACATTATAACATGTATTGGAATTACTTGTGTATGTGTCTTCTTCCTCTATTAGAAAACCTTTGTCACTTTTTTTGAGAAGGAACACTTTAGGCCTGGGGAGATGAAGTAGTTTATTTAGAGGCATTCAGGAGTCGCAAGGGATAGAGTGTTAGACCTGGATCCAGGAAGACCTGAGTTCAAATCTGGCACTGGGGCAAGTCATTTAACTTCCCTTTTGTCTTAGTTTCCTAATAATGCCAACCTAGTAATGCTATAGACATTGTGATGACAAATCTCTTAGAGAAAAATCTTAGTAATAGAGTAGTCCATTTTGAGTATTTGCCACAGGTATGAATTAGGAACAATGACAAATATATTTGTTAATAGAGTAACCACATGGTGAGATAACTATGGAACTATGGGCAAAGAATACTGAAGAGACACTGCCAATAATTAGTTGTGTAAATTTAGGCAAGGCAATCTAACTCTATCCAATCCAATCCAATGCCACATAATACAATCCAATAACTGTTTATTAAGTGCCTGTTATGTGCAAGGAATTGTTCTAGGGATGTAAATACAAAAGGATAAACAGTCCTTGTCCTCAAACAGCTTACATCCTACTTGATGAAAAGCAAATCATTTGTCATTATTTCCAAAGCCCAAGAACATCATTTCAGGTCCAATCAGGTCCACAAAGCAAAGTTAATTGATCATGTGTCCTTATTTGGGGTTTCCAAATTGTGGTTACTCTGGGCAGAGGGGTAAGTATATTGGGGATTAGGAGAACTGGGTCTGATCTAAACTCTGCCAACATGTATCTGTGTTACATCGGAAAATTCATTTGATATCTCTGTACTTCAATTTCCATAAGGATCAACAAAGTTCAGACAACATAATAATAGAAAAAATAATACTTGGCTTTTTATAATGTTTTTCAGAGTTTTAAAATTTCCTTTTGTATTGTTAATTTCATGATGATCAACTAATACAAATATTTTATTATACAAAAAAGGACAAAAAAGTATACTTGCACATATATTATTTGCAAAACTCCTTCCCAGCTCTATTTCTGGTTCAGACTTTGGGATAATAATAATAAAATATCCTGATTCAAAAAAAAGAAAAGAAAATCATTGAAGGCTTCTGCCCCTCAGCTGTCTAAAGCTCCATTGAAAGCCCTATGGAAGGACGTTTGCTAAAGTATCACAAGAGAAGAGAACGTGGGTAGATTATGCTGCATCACCGAAGGGAGTACCAATAGTAATAAGATTACAGAACCAATGGATTACCAAAGTATTAACTGCCCCCTCCAGTTTTCTCTTCTCTAAAATTGAGGTAACAATACCTGTATTCCTCCCCTCATAAGGTTTTTGTGAGGAAAATTCTTCCTTTTACTATTATCAGAGTAATCTCTGAAATCCCTTCCAACCTGTGATGTTCCAAAATGTCAGTATACATTATGTCTCATTTTATCCTTACAAATCCCCTAAAAGGTAGAATCACAGAGCCCTAAGTTCACTAGGGATGGAAGAAACTTGACAGATCTTGGTCATCTAAGTTAATTTCCAGATGAAGAGGCAAATTTCTTGTACGTAATTTCCAGGTTTTTTTTCCCTTTGGAGATGATAAACATCACCCAGAAAAGAACTCATATTTTAGAGAAAGCAGACTTTTTTTGGAGAAAGTAAACATTTTTGCTTGAGCTTAGAGGAAATTCTTTTGCTAAACACACCTGTTAATCTTTGTGTAACAGGAAAGCAAGAGGAGACAGGGGAAGCAAGGGATGTGTTGGTTAACTCAAAAATAATTTCTCTGGAAAGAGAAAAGGGGACCATTTTTCTGACCTCTTGCTTAGCTTAACAAAATCACCTGGTATTGTTTCTGATCTCACTAAGAAGTGAAGGCTAAGTGAGCAATTTCAGTCCTTTTCCACTTTTTTTGAGATGATCTGCTTGGAGAACTGTCTTCTGAGGTTGACAATGGATCTTCAGTGGTTCCCTAAAGGGTATGATGCATAAAAACACCTGCTAGCTCTTAGGATGATTCAATAAGAAAGACTGGGGCTGCTTTGCCAAATCCTGTGAAGCTAGAATCTAAACTGAGTGTAAACCAGCTTTCCCCCCAAATGCCAGGACCCTTTGGTGGTGCTGAGGGAGAACAGGTGCTCATAATCCTGCTCAGAAGAAACACTTACCCAGTGAAGGTTTGAGCAGTTAAAGATATAGGAACATAGAATGTCAGACTGGGAGAGGCCTTAGTGAGCCTTATACCCTCATATTCCAACTGAGGAAACTGAGGCCCAGATAGGCTAAGCACCTCACCCAAAGTCCCAGAAACACTGTGTCAGAGCGAGGACTAGGACCTGGGTTTCTTGCTTCCTGGAGCTCTGTTCTTTCTTCTATGCCAATGAAACAAGATAATAATGATTGTTTAGCTTTATATGACATCTTACTTACAACATAGTCTTTGATTCTCCAACAACAATGTCAGACAATATCATTATCTCTATTTTAGAGATGAAGAAACTATGGCTCTGAAAAATAAAATAACTTTCTCAAAGTCACATGGCTACTTGATGCCTGAGCTTGGACTACTGTAGAACCAATGTCTTATATCCCAGGACATTATTCTTTCTAATATAATGAAAATAATAATAATAATATGTATATAGTGCTTTAAGTTTGCAAAATGTTTTGCTTCTTTTATCTCATTTGATCCTCATAATAATAATCCTTTAAGGTAGTTGCTGTTATAATCTCCATTTTACAGAGAAACTGAAGCTGAGGGTTTAAGTGACTTGCACAGAGTCGCACAGCTAGGAGGGTGAAAGGCAGGATTCCAACACAACTTCCTGATGGCTTTATCTCCTATGTCATCTATCAGACTAAATGGGACCATAACACTGGGCATCCCTACCTCACATGGTTGTTAGAAAAGCAAATTGATTCTGGGCTATTTTTTTATTAAGTGCTTTATGTGTGTGTTTATCCCCATGCCCTATGTACCAGGGTTCCTGTCTTTTGTCCCTTCTTTTGACACAGAGTATGATGATGAGCGTAGATTGGGATTTGTTAGCCACCACTAGGAATGTTCTGGTATTCCTGAACATTTAACAGTGTCCTTTGACTCAGCTATAAATTAAGATACCTTTCAGATCTGAATCTCTGATTCTATAGGTCCATAACTATATTTCACTGGGTCCTACTAATTGTTCTGCTGCTAGCTAAACTTATGAGCTTGGGCAAGTCACCTAACCATCCTGGACCTTGGTTTCTTCATCTGGAAAATGTGGTGTTAGAAATATAGTGGTTCCAGCTCTGAAACTTATGACCCTGTGAACCTTAAATAGATTCTCATAATGACACTGTTAAGTAACTAGTGTAAATATCATTCTTCTCACTTTACAGGTAAGGGAACATGGACCCAGGATGATTAAGTGTCCAAGTTCATATAGCTACGACGTAGCAGAAATAGATAATTAATTCACATCTACTATCTCTAATTTTGATGGAGCTACTCCAGATTCTTTGTCAAGTTTCAGAGGATATTCTTCATCTAAAATTTATTTTTGAGACTCTCTCAGGGGCGGAGCCAAGAGGGTGGCTGGAAAGCAGGGACATGCCTAAAGCTCTCCCCAAGGAGCCTCCAAAAACCTATAAAAATGGCTCTGAACAAATGCTAGAACTGCAGAACCCACAAAACAGCAGAGGGAAGCAGGGCTCCAGCCCAGGACAGCCTGGATGGTCACTGGGTAAGGTCTATCACATGGAACGGCAAGCAGAGTGGAGCAGAGCTCAGCATGGGCGCCCGGACCAACCAGACCAGGAGCTGGGTGGAGCAGGTCCTGGAGCCCTGAATCAGTGAGCTGTGGCAGTTACCAGACTTATCAACCCCAAAACAGCAAAGACAACAGAGAAGGATAGTGGGAAAAAAACTGTAGAGACAGAGTGAAAGGAGTTCGCGGTTAGGCCACCATCCTGGAGGCAGCAGAGGTGGTTCAGCTACAGAAATACAGCTACAGTTGCTTCCAGCCCCAGGCCCACTTGATGGGAGGAATTAAGTGGTTGATCAGAGCTGGAGTGCAGAGCCTGCGTAGATCTGAGTCCAGTCTGGGTTGGCAGTCCTTGGGGGAGGGGGAGCGCTGGTGTGGCAGAGCTTGCTGTGTAGAAATAGCTCTGAAAAAAAATAGTGCAGCCCCTCAAGCTTGGGACAAAGTACTCTATACTGTACAAGCTGTCATACCCTGATGAAAAACTCAAGGGTCAAGTAGTTGGATGGGAACACGAATAGGCAGGGAAAATGGACTCAGATTCAGACTTAGACTTTGGAATCTTTTTTTGGTGACAAAGAGCACCAAAACATACAGTCAGAAGAAGTCAACAGTCAAAAAGCCTACATCAAGAGCCTCCAAGAAAAATGTGAACTGGTCTCAGGCCATGGAAGAGCTCAAAAAGAATTTGGAAAAGCAAGTTAGAGAAGTAGAGGAAAACTTGGGAACAGAAATGAGAGTGATGTGAGAAAACCATGAAAAACAAGTCAATGACTTCCTAAAGGAGATCCCAAAAAAATACTGAAGAAAATAAAACCTTAAAAAACAGACTAACTCAAATGGCAAAAGAGCTCCAAAAAGCCAATGAGGAGAAGAATGCCCTGAAAGGCAGAACTAGCCAAATGGAAAAGTAGGTCCAAAAGACCACTGAAGAAAATACTACCTTAAAAATTAGATTGGAGCAAGTACTAGTGACTTTATGAGAAATCAAGATATTATAAAACAGAACCAAAGGAATGAAAAAATGGAAGACAATGTGAAATATCTCATTGGAAAAACCACTGACCTGGAAAATAGACCCAGGAGAGATAATTTAAAAAATTATTGGACTATCTGAAAGCCATGATCAAAAAAAGAGCCTAGATATCATCTTTCAAGAAATTATCAAGGAGAACTGCCCTGATATTCTAGAGTCAGAGGGTAAAATAGAAATTAAAAGAATCCACTGATCACCTCCTGAAAAAGATCCCAAATGGAAAACTCCTAGGAATATTGTCACCAAATTCCAGAGCTCCCAGATCAAGGAGAAAATACTGTAAGCAGCCAGGAAGAAACAATTTGAGTATTACGGAAAGACAATCAGGATAACACAAAATCTAGCAGCTTCTACATCTAGGGATTGAAGGGCTAGGGATATGATATTCTGGAGGTCAGTGGAGCTAGGATTAAAACCAAGAATCACCTACCCACCAAAACCGAATATAATAGAGGACTTTCAAGCTTTCTCAGTGAAAAGACCAAAGCTGAATAGAAAATTTGACTTTCATACACAAGAATCAAGAGAAGTATGAAAAGGTAAACAAGAAAGAGAAATCATAAGGGACTTACTAAAGTTGTGCTGTTTTGTTTACATTCCTACATGGAAAGATGACATTTATAATTCATGATATCTCAATATTAGGGTAGCTGAAGGGAATATACATACATATATACGTAGATATACATGTCTATCTATCTATCTAGACAGAGGGCACAAGTGAGTTGAATATGAAGGGATAATATCTAAAAATATAAAATCAAATTAAGGGATGAGAGAGGAATATATTGAGAGAGGGAGAAAGGGAGAGATAGAATGGGGTAAAGATGCATAAAAGTGGCAACAAAAAGCAGTTCGTTGGAATGGTAGAGGGGGCAGGTGAGGAGGAATGAATGAATCTTGTTCTCATTGGATTTGACCTGAGGAAGGAATAACATACACACTCAATTGGGCCAGAAAAAGAGGAGGAAGGAGATGAAAAAGGGGGGACGACAGAAGGGAGGGCAGATAGGGGGAGAGGTAATCAAAAGCAAACACTTTTGAAAAGGGACAGGGTCAAGTGAGAAAATTGAATAAATGGGGATAGGATAGGAAGGAGTAAAATATAGTTAGTCTTTCACAACATGAGTATTGTGGAAGGGTTTTACATAATGATACACATGTGACCTACGTTGAATTGCTTGCCTTCTTAGGGAGCATGGGTGGGGAAGGAAGAGGGGAGGGAATTTGGAACTAAAAGTTTTAAAAACATGTTCAAAAATGTTTTTGCAAGCAACTAGGAAATAAGATACACAGTGAATGGGTCATAGAAATCTATCTTGCTCTACAAGAAATAAGGGAAAAGGGAATGGGGGGGAGTGGGGTGACAGAAGGGAGGGCTGAGTGAGGAACAGGGCAATCAGAATATATGCCATCTTGGAGTGGGGGGGAGGGTAGAAATGGGGAGAAAATTTGTAATTCAAACTCTTGTGAAAATCAATGCTGAAAACTAAAAATATTAAATAAATAAAAAAAAGTGGAAACAGTGAAGCCCATGATGATGTCTAGGCATACTTACTACATATAAATACATACACAGAACCAAAGTAATTAATCAACTTTTTTTTAATGTGCTCCTCAAATTTTAGTTCAATACACATATGTATTTCAATGGATAAATAAATGAAGGCATTTTAAATCACTGGTATATTAAAAAAAAATAAAATTTATTTTTGTCTCCCACAGTGCCAAACACAGTGCTTAATAATTACACCATTAAACCAATCAACCTGCCTTTCTAAAACGTCTACTGAAGGCCAGAATAGGACTAGGCCTCTGAAATCACAAGTGTCATAGTCTTGCCTTATTCTTGGGTGGTGGTGTTTAATCATTCAAACAGTCTGGCAATCGGCAGAGAAAGATGTTGTCTGATTTATAACCTCTCCAATTTGTGAGGGCAGAAACAACAATGTACTCCCAACATATCTTAACTAATGTTAAAAGGTCCTGACATTCCAATTCCCACTGGCATTTCCAAGGTTTTTGACCACGTATAGTGGTCTGATGAATGTCCTCTAAATTCTGAACCCGTACCTCTGGTCTATGGACCCAGGTGAAGGTTTGAGCTAGAAAAATTGCTAGTAGTGTTGAGCTAAAGGCTAACAAGTGTCAAATGCTAATTAAGGAGATTAATCACTCCGAACATCAAAGCGCTGGGCTACTGTGGCAACAGATGTACTAACTTAATGATCATTAGAACTAACACCACTCATAATTAAAAGTCGTGAGGATCATAAAATCAATATCTGTGGCCTGGACCAAAGCAGATTAATCTAGTCCTACATTTGGGGCTTCCTTGAGGATTCTGTGGCAAACTTACACTCACATATGTAGCTAGCTAGCTAGATTGATAGAGATGTAGGTGTGTAGAGATAGATAGAGAGGATGGATAAATA
Organism: Trichosurus vulpecula; assembly: GCF_011100635.1. NCBI lineage: Eukaryota > Metazoa > Chordata > Mammalia > Diprotodontia > Phalangeridae > Trichosurus > Trichosurus vulpecula. The sequence goes on along the minus strand of NC_050578.1, from coordinate 195,630,803 downwards.
GAAAGAGAGAGAGAGAGAGAGATTGCTATGGATAAGTCCTCCATTAATGCAGATGGCAACCCTTCCCAACTTGTTCATGTCTGTCTGAAAATCCTCCGTGCTAGACCCACTCTGTGTGTTCTGTGTTGTCCTTTTGGTTACATTAATACTCCAACTGCCCTTGCTTTCATTATAGGATCAGATTCTTAGAGTCACAAGTGTCATTGATTTTACATATTTTACACCACTTCTCACAAATTATTGGTTATTTGCTGAAGTATTCTTCTGCCCACAATCTGTGTTTTGCCCCCATTTGGGTTATCTGCTGTTGGGATTAATCAGAGGCCATGAAATTCCAAGATAAGAAGCCATATAGCCACAAGGAGAACACTGGTATTAAAAAAAGTAGCAGAAGGCATTCTGAAGCAGGAAAATCTAGGTCTAAAGCCAGTCTTCAACAGGACTTGAGAGATCATAGGTAAGTCATTCAACATCTCTGAGCCTCAGTTTCCTCATCAGTAAAATAGAGGTAATAATCCCTCTAGTGCCTTTAGTACCTAACAGGGGTTTTATGAGCATCAAATGAAATAATGTTATCTAAAGGACTTTGGAAACCATCAAGCACTTTAAACTATTTATTATTAAAAAGAAGGATTTTTGTGGCAATAAATATCATGGGATCCTTGAAAAAAACACACAATTTCACAAAAGTGCTCCAGTCAGCTCTCTTTTTACTAATAAATTATGGTCCCTGATATTAAAGAGCCTGTCCAAGATATTTTTACTGATTATCTAACTCAATAGCCTGCCCATCCTCTTGAGTGCTGTAATCTTGGTATTATGTGTTGTTCATCCACTTTGTTTTTTCAATATAAATGACTAGGATGAATTGTTTTGATGAATGCAGATCTAATTAGGAAGGCCCTGAAATATTCCAGAGCTCAATGCAATAAAAAAACCTGCTATTTGCAGCATGAAGAACATACTGCCATATTTTCCCTAAAAAATAGCTACCAATGTACTTGATTTTACCCAAGGATAATAGGAAAGAGACTCCAGACCAGCATGATGATTATAATTTAGCATATGATTTAACCAGGTTTATAGTATCTGTGATTATTTTGGAGTTGGATTTTTTAAAAAATAATATTTGAAAGTATTCATGCTTAAAATTTTCATTGGGATCTGAGCTCACATAGCCTTCCCTTTTTTCTTCTACATTATAGCATGAGATGCCCTAGGTCACTTAGGATGGGAAGGCTAAACTTTTTTTACCTTTTCAATTCAAATCTCATCCATTTAAATTGCATCATAGTCTAGCAACAAATAATGGAGTATGCAATTTTGAGGAAAAAACACTCCTAAGCAGAAATCACACTTGCCAGGCAGATTTCTTTCAGGCAACTCCCTTTAATTTCTGACCTTTCTTGATCTCTTTTATAACTGCAGTTGAACTAGATCTTCCTGAATAATATTGAATTCATGCATAGGCAGAGCATGTGGTTGACTACAAAGACATTAGGAGGGAGCCTTTGACCCCTCCCCAAAAAGTATTACCTCAACTGATGCCTGAAATTCTATTATTGATTTATTCTTTTGATTTAAGCATTTTTCTATTACTGTGGATTGGCTTTAAAAGTTCAAAGAATCCAGAGAGAGATAACATTCTAAGAAAAAGCACGGGATCTGGAGTCAGAGCACTTAGAGTCATGTTAAATTCATGATGTTTTCTGTTCTTGTGACCTTGGGTGAGTCACTTAACCACCTTGGGCCTCAGTTTCCTTATCATCAAAATGAGAGAGTTAAACTGTAAGATCTCTTCCAGGTTTGGATCTATGATCCTCAAAATAGTTGGAATATGTTTATCAGAAAAAAATTTCTCTCTGAGAGGTGAAATCTGGGTAGTATGGAAGGCAGTATAATGTAGAATGCATTGGGCTGGGAGTTAGGACACCTAGGTCCTCTTCTTGGTTGCACTCCTTACTACTAACTGTGTAATCCTGGGGAGGGTACTTCACTGTTAGGGAGCTCAGATTCCTCATATTGAAAATAAGTGAGTGAACTCTCTAAAATCTCAGGTTGTTTCCCACTCTACTGTATAATTCCATAAGAGGTCAACACGATTTGGTCACAGGAATTCTTGACTCAGGCTTAAGGACCCCAGGAGAATAAATGGGTCTGAGGTTACATTAGTGAATCCCAGGACAGATAACTGACTCTTCTCCCTCAGGACTAACCCAATGCTACCCAATATACCCCACCTAGCCTAATATCATCATCTGAGCCAATAAGAGATCAAAAGAGTGAAGCCTTAGGACAGAGGCTATATGGCACGTTGGAAAAAGGCATCAACTCAGGGAGCTGATATGTATCTTAATATTCCCAGGAGAAAAGAGACACTTTAGAAAGGAAACCATTGTGCTGTTCTATCTATGGGCAGGAAGGGGAGAAGGTGAGTAGGTAGTGGGGTCATGTAAGACCTTATTGAAGCCAGTTGAAATATAAAGAGTGGTCACCACTGCTCAATCCTTGGTTCAGAATAGACTAATTGGTTTTTATTGGTGAATGTATCTCTGAATGTATCCCTTATACACCCCAGGGAGCAGTGAGTACTCTTCCAGGAGAGAAATAGGAGACAGTGAATTTGTAGATGAAAGAATGGAGGACTAGGTGTAAGAAGATCTCAGTGTCTTCAAATCTTTGAAAGGTTATTATGCAAAAAATTGATAAACTTTGTTCTTCCTGGTACAAAACCTAAAACCTGTTGGTGGAGGCTGCAGGGAGCAAATTATGTTTTGATAAAGGGGAGAGGGGAAGACCAGTTAGAGTTATAAATGAGTAGAATTGAATGCATTGCGAGGTTGTCATGGCACACCTAGAAGTCTACAATCAGAAGCTGCATAAATGGCACTGTGGATAGGGTGCTGTGCCAAGAGTCAAGCAGATTTGAGTACAAATCCAGCATCAAGCACTTACTGACTATGGGATCCCAGACAAGTTGCTCAACCTCTGTTTGACTCAGCTTCCTCATCTGTAATGTGGGAATAGTAATAGTACCTACCTCCCAGGGTTGTTGTGAGGATGAAATGAGATTATCACTGTAAAGCACTCAACCCAATGTCTGGCCTATAGTAAGTGCTATGTAATGTAATCTCTGTTATATTAAAGATAGTGACTTGTTAGTGATTTTTATTCAGGACATATTGGACTACATAGTTTCCAAGGTTCTGTTCAACCCAGATTGTGTGATTATAGAATTTTGTCATGATCCTATGAAAAAAATAATTTTATATTTAATTGATAATTATTATAGCCAGTTATTTAATTGTATTTAATTGTCCCACACCCTTCCCCCATGTAGTGTTTATTCCTGTCTTTTTAGAGTCTGTGCTACTTTCCCTTGGGTTTTGATTCTGTTGTCATTTTCTTCATTTCTTACTGAATTTGGTATTCCAGGTAAATTTTGGCTTAGTTAAATATAATGAAAATTCCTTGAGAACAATATCTGTTTCAGGTGTGTGTGTGTGTGTGTGTGTGTGTGTGTGTGTATGTGTGTGTGTGTGTGTGTGTGTGCGTGTACCCAGAGCTTAAAACAAAGTAAACACTTAATAAATGCTTGTTGATTTGATCTATCAAGTTATTTTTCCTTTGGATCCAATTTTGATCCAACAGTCATAAAGGCAGCTGAAACAGGTTCTTTGGAATGCTTAGAGCTTGGTCAGACATCTAAGATGCCAAGGCCATCCACTGCATCTCAGACCATCGACAGTCGTCCTGATTTTTGTCTTGCCAAGGGACTATGATGACTATGGAAAAGAGAGTGAGGCTGATGATTTTGTCCAACTCTGCCTCACTTAAATTCAATTCATGCCCAAGTCAGACATCACCCCCCCCATGATGTCATTGATCCTCTTCTAAGGGATGAACAAGCACAGTTGATAATAAAGTTCTTCCTAATAGCCTTGAGAAAGAGAAAACAGGGCAAATGTTATTATTCCTATTTTATAGACAAGAAAATCAAGGTCTTGAGACATTAAAAACCTGCTTTACAGCTAGTATTCTACTACACAGCAGAGCAGGCACTCAAACTCAGATCCTCTGCCTCAAAGTCCAGTCACCTTTCCTCTAGATGGACTTACAGAGCTGCTTATCCCAGTTATCCCAAAGAGTTCACCTGCATGTAGCTCTGCTCTGTCCCCAGAGGACCCTCACCTCTCTGGCAGTCCCCCTTAACCTGGTCCTTTATGTCCAAGTGACTCCAGGACTCAGGAAAATATCAAAGCCTTTGGACATGGGAATGTTACCTAGCACAAGTATTTTTGCTAGGGGGCTGAAGGAGCATTTGTGAACTCAGTAAAAAATGAAAAGGAAGAATATTGGTTCACTCATATAGCAGAGCCCAATTTCATCTGCAAATTCCACAAATGCTGAGAAAGAGACAAGAATCAGCTAAAGATTTTGCACATTTGCCTAAGATAATAGTAAAGTTGCCATAATAATGAAAGATTGGCTTCTTATGTAGATTTTGCTAGAGCCTAAAGTAATTTTCATAGATTTTACTTGTGTGTACTCCTTCTGGTATACATTTTCCTGTTTAATTCCAGACCCTTCCCAGGTCACCAGATTAATTAGGGGCAGAGCAGGACCCAGAACCAGGACTTTATTCAATAGCACTTTCATTGATCACAAAGGCACATGAATACAGACCTCATGAATTTTTTCGTTGGGAACCATGGTGATACATAGCCCTTGAGCTCTTGAAAAAACGTGGAACATGTTTGAAAAGACATGTTTAAATTCATCAGGTAATAATGAATCACAAATGGCAGCTTATCTGCTCATCTCCTAGAAGACAATGGAAAGAAGTTAGAGATAGCTCTCATCTCCCAAATGGGGACTCTCCCCATAACTCTTAACAAAGCTGGAGGAAGCCACCTTTCTCTCTGGAAGTTACTGTTTAGTGGAAACTAAAAGACACCAAATACAATGACTTTCTGAACAATGGACTCACTGCAACAATAGCAACAGATAAACAACTAAACTCTGTGATTATAATGACCAAGATTTTGTCTTAGGCAGAGTGGGGAAAGCACATGCTATTTCTTTTGCTGAAGAGGTAGAAAATGATAGTAATTAAATGCTGCATGTATTAACAGGCTCATCATTGTGTTCATTGGCTTTGCCAAACTACTCTTGGGGGTTGACTTTTTGTTACAAAATAAAATTTACTGGGGAGGGGGAGACAAAGGATGTCTCCGAAAATAAAGATGATGGGAAAACCAAAGGCTTCAATAAAATATTTTTTTTCAAAATGCTCACCTGTGATGATTATCAAGAACTTATCTATTCTCCAGCCCTGCTCTCTAGCAGAGTTATTAGAGAACCCCTACTCTGCGAAACAAAGTTTTAGGGGAATGCACATTTGGGTTTGTTCTGCTGTGAAAGTCTGCCCCTGCTGCATCTGCTGACTTTTCCTCTGCTATGTAAAATTGTGTTTCCTTCTAGTCAAGGCTTTGATTGAGACAAGATAGATCTTGGCTTTTGTGTCTTAAAGAAATAAAGTTCTTTTTCAGTTTTCTAACTGTTTGCATGCATCTGCATAGAGCCTGACTGATTCAGAGCTTGGTCTTCAGATGAAGAAGTTAGCAGAGAAATGTGGCTTATGAGGATTAACCAAGTCTCTAGATTCATATCTGAGAGATTATTGCACGAGACCAGACTTTTTTTTTCCTAGTAGAAATGGGAAGTTCAGTTCATAGAATCAAAGAACTATGGTTGAAGGGACCAACTGAACAAAGAGAAGAGGAAGGGAACAAGTGTTTTTAAGCACCTCCTATGTTCCAGGCACCATGCTTGGCTCTGGAGATGTAAAAACAGAAGCACAACAGGCTCTGTTTTTAAGGACCTCCCATTCTACTAGACCCTCGATGCCTCTGTGTGGGATATAGACAGACACTCCTAAATTTCATGGCTACTTCCAGATTATTGGTGTAGCTTGGTGAAGACTAACAACAAATATGAGAAGTCACACAGCTACACCATTGCTTGTCCTTACTGATGCTTAGGGAGAGAAACAAAAATAGGCTTGAATAAGCAACAGGGCTCTAATATCCTCAATAGTTAGTTTCTTTGGGAACCTCATGATCAAAAAGAATCATAAACTTAGGTGAGATGTAGTGGGACTATTGCGAAAGAAGCCAATGAACTAGTCAAGAGACCGGGTCTCCAATCATGACCCTGGGCTACCACTTTCCCTTTCCAAGGGTATTTCCTCATCTGTAAAATGGAGGGGTAGAGTAGATTGTTCCTAAGGTCCTTTGAAACTTTGATAGTCTATGGTTCTGTGATGTAGTACATGGAGTGATGATGATCGCTGTGATGACGCAGTGCATTGGGTGCCAGGCCTGGAGTCAAAGTTTAAATCAGGCCTGAGTTCAAATCCATCCTCGGACACTTAACTAGCTATGTGACCCTGAACAAGTCACTTAACCTCTGCCTCACTTTCCTCATCTATAAAATGGACATGATAATAGCATCTGCCTTCCAGAGTTGCTGTGAAGATCAAACGAGATAACATTTATAAAGCCCTTAGTAAATGATATATAGACATTAGCTGCCATTATTGTTAGCTCAAGTCGGATTTAATTTTTAACTTTTTCATGGATTATCTGTTATTATTATTATATGTTCAAGTTGAACTTAATATTTTAACTATGTCATGGATTGTTCAGTAGAGCAAGTCACAAAATGTCAGAGGTAGCAGGTTATAGTGGAAAGAATTTAAATTTCATGTAAGGGGATTTCAATTCAAGTCTTGGCTTTACTTCTTACTAATCACGTAACCTTGGGCAACTCATTTGTCCATAATGAGCCTGTTTCCTTTTTTGAAAAATTGGAACAAAAAATAGCATCTACATCATGGGTCTTTGTGAGGAGCAAATGAGGAAATACACGTAAGGTAATAAATAAATAGGAGCTATTACTATTATTGTTATGCACGGGTCATGTTTTCTTGGGTGAGTCACGTGACCACTTTGGGCCTCCCATTCTTCATCTGGGAAATGACAGGGCTAAACTAGCTCATCTCTACATTTCTCTCCATCTTTAAATCTATGGTCTCATTTCTCTAGCCAACATTTGTCCATTATTTCTAGGTGGTTATTCAAATCCTCCTGATGGGTTTCTATTTCACGTACTATGCTATGGAGCTGTAATCATTCTCTTGTGTCTGTGCTTTTCTGGATGACTTACATGTATAAATCTGGGCAAAATTCTCAAACATTTCTTTGGACCATATCTAATTTCTGAGTGTTTTCCAAGAGGTTTCTTCTAGCATTTCGACACTTGTGAAGCTAGGAAGGGATTCTAGAAAGAAACACCCTTATTAGCTCACTAGATCAACATACATAGTTTGTTTTGCTTCTCTTTATTAAGTGGCCAGGTCATGATTCATCAGCCTTGATTCCCCCAGGTTGTCCAGCCAGGATGTCTCCCTTAATGATATTGCTGGGTTCATGCTCTGAGTACTGACAGCTATGAAAAATGCTCACTCCCAGAAAGGTCAAAGAATAGCTTAATTTGACCAGGCACAGCTATTCTGGGTAAGCCCAATCTGAGGAAACATACATTTTAACCTTTTGAGTTTTCAACATCTTACACTTCTTTTCATGTATCATGCTCTAGGCTGACATGGCTTCAAACCTGCTTCATAGACTGGTCCCCTGTGTTTTCTATACCCTCTGCCTGCTCAATTTTAAGCATCTATAAATGTTGCAGTGGGTGGCATAGGAAAACATAGTGTATTTTTCTGTGGATACCTTAATTGTCAGACAGAGGCTTATGATGAATAACCAGTAAGAAATGGAAATTCAATGAAACTTATTTATGTCAGACTCAGCTCCTCTCTGTTATATTTGCCTTCAAAGTATCCATAAACAATCATTTATTAAGTGTCTAATAAGACAAACAATATGAAGTCCTTGCCTTCAAGGAGCTTATACTCTATTATAGAAAACAATACAGACACATTGTAGTAAGTATAAAACATGTGCAAGGATGTGTGTGCATTGTTATTTTATTAATATAATTATATATGATATTATCTTATATGAGTTGACATTATATCGAATTGACGTTATATATGAATTGATATATATAATTATATCTATAAAATAAACATCTATTTAGTCTCACAATAATAGTCTGGTGATCAGGATGAGAAAATGTTATCCCAGCCACATTCTCCCTTCATCTTACAAATAAGGAGGCTGAGGCTTGTTAACTTGCTCAGGATTGTGTATCTTAGAAGTGGTAAAGCCAAGACTCAAACCCAGAGATCTTTTGTAAGTCCAAATGTCTTCATATTATATCATATCTACTATTTTTGATTCTGGGATTTCATCCAGGCAGACAGTCCCACCATGAAGAGAAATCACAAGATTTTATATCTGATGGAATATTTTCCCATGATTTATCAGCAATCCTCCATAAAAGTTTTTTGCAGCATGCTAGAAGCCTTTCTGTGATGATTTTTGTACTTTGAGGCTTACCAGTGTGCTCTTCCATGTTGTTCAACTGTTGTCTTTCCTTCCCTCTCTCTCCCTCCCCATCCATACATAGGAAACCCCTAGATGATGCCTTTCATTTCATTAAGCTATGACAAGCTTTCAATAAAGAAAAACCTACCCACATAGGGTGACCCCAGAAACATGCTCACCTTTCTCCATTAACTTTAGGTATTTCTATGACACTAGTAGGCTAATTCTTCTGAGTCTTCAGGAAGACAGAGATCTACCCAATTTTACCTCAGGGTATGAGTCTGAGCTGGGTGGCTAGGGAAGAGAATGCTAGATTCATTGTCAAGAAGTTTGTTGTTGTTTCTGTCATATCCAACTCTTCATGACCTCCTATGGGGCTTTCTTGGCAACAATACTGGAGTGGTTTGCCATTTCTTTCTCCAGCTCATTTTATAGCTGAGAAAACAGAGGCACACAGAGTTAAGTGACTTGCCCAGGGTCACAGAATTACTAAGTGTCTGAGGCCACATTTGAACTTAAGAGGATGAGTCTTCCTGACTCCAGACCTGATGCTCTATCCACTGTACCACCAAGCTTCCCCATTATCAAGAAGACTTGAGTTCAAATCTTACAAATGTTACCTGAGGTCAGTCACACTAGCTATGTGAGTAGGGGGATAGGGGGACATCAATAAACATTTATTAGGTGCCTACCATGTTCCAGGCACTGTAATAAGTGCCAGGAATATAAGGAAAGCTGGAAGATGGTCTCTGCCCTCAAGGAGCTCACAATCTAATGGGGGAGAAAAGAAGCAAACAAATGTGTACAAGCAAGTTATTTATAAGTAATAACTAAGAAAGGAAAGACATTAGAATTCAGAGGAACTGAGATAGGTTTCCTGTAGAAGGCAAATTTTAGCTGGGGCTTGAAGGAAGCCAGGCGGTGGACATGAGGAGAGAGTATAGTCCAGGCATGGGGAACAGCCCAAGAAAGTGCCTGGAGCCAGTGGCACTGAGTCAAGTATGTAAGCACGGGTGTAAGGTATAAAAATAAAGGAGGAAAGGTGGGGAGGGGGCACTCATCTATGAAGGGCTCTGAATGCCCAACAGGGGATTTTATGTTTGATCCTAGAAGTGACATGTAGCCACTGGAGTTTATTGAGTAAGGGAATGACGTGGGCGAACCAGCACTTTAAGAAAATCATTTTGGCAGATGAACAAAGGATGGATTGGAATGGGGAAAGATTTAAAGCAGGTAGACTCACCAATAGGCTATTGCAATAGTCCAAGCATGAGGTGGTAAGGGCCTGCATTGTGGTGGTGACATTATCAGAGGAGAGAAAGGGACATATTAGAGAGATGCTTTAAAAATTAAATCAATAGCCCTTGGCAACAGGTTGGACATTGGAGGTGAGAAAGAGTGAGAAGTGAAGGATGACACTAATGTTGTGAACCTGGAGGAGTAGGAGGGTGGTGGCGCCCTCAAAAGTAATAGGGAAGTTCAGAAGTGGGGGGGATTTAGGGGAAAAGGTAATGAGTTTGGATTTGAAAGATAATCAGTTCACTTTGTCCTGAACATAGGACATCCAATTTCAGATATCTTAAAGGCAGTTGGAGATGCAAGAGTAGAGTTCAAGAAAGAGGTTAGGGCTGGATAAATATATTTGAGAATCATCAGCATAGAAATGCTAACCAAATCCATGGGAGTTAATGAGATCACCAAGTGAAATAGTATACAAGAAGAAGAGAAGAGGGCCCAGGACAGAATCCAGTGGAGCACCCTGTGCTCTGAAACCCTAGAGAGAAAAGAATATCAAAGAGAAGAGGGTGATTGACAATGTCCAAGGCTGCAGAGACATCAAGAAGATGACATTTGAGAAAAGGTTATTGAGTTTAGAATTAGGATGACACTGGTAACTTTGAAAGGGTAGTTATGAAGAAATGATAAGATTGAAAGTTGAACTATATGGAGTTGAAGAAAGTGAGAGAAGAGGAAGTTATACATAAAGAAGATAATTGAGCCCAAAGGAACTGATGACATCAGAGAACATGAAAACAAAAAAGACAGGGGTTCTTATCACAGGGTCCTCGGATAGATTTCAGGGGATCCAGTTATTTTCACTAATCTCTAATTGAAATTTAACACTTCCTTCAATTATTAATTTAAAAATTATTGTGAGAAATTATCATAGATGTACCACCACAAGGGTCCATGGCACAGAAAAAGGTTAAGAGCCCTTGGTGTAAAGAGAGAAATTGAAAAGTGTCCAGGGCAGAGCCCTAAGTGCAACCATGCTAAGGTGGTGGGAAATAGGCACAGTTGGGAGGGCTTGGCAACTGGACAGTGCAGTTGAAAGAATGTTGGATCTGGAGTCAGAAAGACCTAACTTCAAAGCCGCTTCATAAACTTACTGTGTGTCCCTGAACAAGTCACCTAGCCTCTCTCAGACTTAGTGTCCTCATCTGTAAAATACCTCATAGAGTTGTTATGAAGATCAAATAAAATAGTATATGTAAAACACTTTGAAAACCTTAAAAGGCTATGCAAATCCCTCCTGTTATAGTTCTAGATTTGGCCCAGAGCAGGAGAAGCTATTTTTTTCTAATAGTGGGCCATGTAATTTGAAATCTATATGCATTCAGCCCACATGAATGTTTTCCAATTACAATGACTAATTGATTCAAGCCATCTAGCCTGACACCTAGAAGCAGTCAATTGTACAACAGTAGCTCTGGGCGGATGATTAGGCCTGACTGTCCTACAAGTTTATGTCTCCTAACTAATTACTTTTTACTCCTAAAATCTCAGCCAAGCTGCCTTTGTACCGCAGAGAACATCATGGATGCAAGGAATACGGGGCTTTAAAGAAAATTTGGTAAAATAAATTTTGGAGCAAGTTTCTAAAAAAAAAAGAGGTATCAGCAGTCTAGACTGCAGTATGCCTCTCGTCCCCATCTCCCCCAAACACACTTAGAACAAACCTCAGGGAGTCATTGAAATCTGCTCTCAATGAGTATTTCCAGCCTTATATCCTACTTGGCATTTGGGGAGTAGGGGAAGGGGAAGATATCAGTTAGAGAGGGATCATTCTCAAGTAACATCTCTTTTTAAATTTTGTTTTAAATGTAATTTATTTTAATCATTCTTTTTTAAAAAAACTGAGTTCCAAATTCTCTCCCTCCCTCCAGCTCCTCTTCTACCTATTAGGAAGGCTAGCAATATGATATCAATTACCATGAACTTCCATCTAGAGTCAAAACTCCATTTCTCACCATTTGCTGAACACCCCTTGTCCTTTTCTATCACTATTCTTTTGTTTATACTGTTCACTCCTTAGAAAACTCATCCTGCCAGCTTACTTTTTTATGGCAATGTTATACCCTACCCCAAGGCCTAGCACTAACTCTCCCTTTTCCGCAAAGCATTTCCTCATCCTCCCTATCTCACCCCAACCTGGAACCAATCACAGCCTCCACTGAAATTCTAGGCCATGTTGTTTGCTCCCTTTTTATGGGATTTAAAGCCCACAGCCTTCTCATTCACAGAAGTGTTTTATTGCTTCTAATAGATTATAAGCCCCTGAAGAATAAGAATGTTCTTGTAGTATCTGGTGCTTAAGTTTTAAATTGCTCAGTAAAGCAATTTTTTAAAAAAGACACTCAACAAATATTTTTGTCTGAATGAGTGATAATAAAGTTTTCAGCCAGGCATGTGTTTATGTTAGACCTGTGTTAGACACTTTTGTAGCACATAATGTCAAGATGATGAAAACAATAATTGCTTTGTGGCCCAGATAATTGTAATAATTCTACCAAAATCCATGAGATAGGTAGAATATGTATTAGCATATTCATATTAAGCTGACAAAACTGAGCCTCAGAAGTTAAATGGTTGAGACAGATTTTAAATTCAGGCTTATTCTCAATGCAGTGCTATGCCCACCCTACCATCCTTAGAAATAAGGGCAATCAGACTCAATAATTCTTTCTCTGGATGTGCATAGCTTTTTCCACCATGAGTCTTTTGGAGCTGTCTCTGAACCTTGCACTGATGAGAAGAGCCAAGTCTATCAAAGTTAGTCCTTATAGATACCGTGTGTCTGTAATCATGTATAATGATCTCCTGGTTCGGCTCCCCTCACTCAGCATCAGTTCATATACGTCTTTCCAGGTTGTAATGAAGTCTGTCTGCTCCTCATTTCTTATAGCACAATAGTATTCCATTACATTCATATACCACAACTTGTTTAGCCATTCCCCAATTGATGGGCATCCCCTTGATTTCCAATTCTTTGCTACCACAAAAAGAGCTGCTATAAATATTTTTGTACATTCATGTCCAGATTGAGGCAAACTATTTGCTCCTTTTTTCCCTTCTTTTTTTGGTTTCATTTCTTCTTTCTCATGATTCATTCCATTCAATTATAAACTCTTCTTTACAACTGGACGATTATGTAAATGAGTTCAATGTGAAGGTATATGTAGAACCTACATCTTGGGTGGAGGGAGAGGGAGGGAGAGAAAATTTGGAACCCAAAAACTTGTGGAACTGAAAATAAAAAAGAAATTTATTAATAAAAAAGAAATAATGGCAAAAAGTGTTTTCCCTGTCTTCTGCTACTAGCAAACTCCTTGGTATCACTTTGCAGTGCCAAAAAGAGAGTTCCCAGACTTTCCCAGCTGGAAGCCTGGCTAGCCTAACTCAGCCCTGAACAAGACTCCCTTCCTGCACATACTCAACAAGTGGCCATCTAGTTTTCACTTAGAGGTGAAAGAGATATCAGTGGGATCCAAGTATGCTCATTACACTTTATGATAGATCTTAGCATGAGGAAAGCTTTCCTTAAATCAATTCTACATATTTTTCTTTGCAATGTCTGTCCATTATTGCTCATTTCCCCTCCAAAGCTAGAACTGAGCTGATCTTAGTACTTGTGACGTTGGCAGAGTTCTAAAGAGGAGTGACCCTCTTTAGGAGTGTCCCTTACAGGTGTACCATAGTGGAAAGAAGCTGAGGTCTCCAGTGTTTGAAATTGACCTCCATGAGCGTGTGACTATGGGTAAGTACACTTTACCTCTGTAAGCCTCAGTTTTCTCATCTATAAAATGGGGGAAAGCAGTAAATAAAATCATTAGTATTTAGTGTGAGATCTTATGCATAACATGCCTTGTAAACCTCAAAGTACTATACAAGGGCCAGCCCTTACTATGTATTCTTTTGTCTAGCAAATTCTAGGTTCTCAATGAATATTAAAACAAGCAGTTTCATCCTCATGCCTCCAATAATAATATTCACAATTCATTCTCATGATCAAAATTGGAGCCAAAGTGAGCAATACGTAATTCATTTCAAAGTCCTCTCTGAGCCATAATTTTAATAGGACTCTATGTGATCTGTGTCTGTAACAAATACATTAGTAATGCCATTTCCCCGAATTAATGCCTAAAGTACCGCATGAGTTGTAGAGGTGGGGTTCAATTACATTTGCATGAATGGGAGAACCAGGGATATTAGAGGCACCACAATATTTTGTGAAATGCAAAATTCTCAAGTCACCTAGGATATGATTCAGGACAGCCAGCCCTCTACAAGGGTCAATAGGTAGTCAGTAGAAATCAAAATACAAAGCGAATCATTTTCCTGGGATTTAGAGTGAAATTTAACCCATGAATTACACCATTGTCACAAATCTTTTCAGATCATCTTTCATTGGTCTTTCCACACATAATAATGAATTAGATTCTGAAATCCTAGAAAGGCAATGTAATATTCCAAGTCTGTTTCTTAGAGTAAAAATTCCATCCATTTTATAGGGATAATTATGTGATGGTCCCACAACTTCTGGCTTCCAAGTTTAGCTATGACAATAGAGAAGGACTTAGAATACATTGTTAAAGACATGAGTTAAGCCTTACTGGATGGCTTAGAATACTAGACCACAGTACCTTAGGGAAATATTTAATTCAGGATAACAGAGACAGACATATAGAGAAAATCACTTATGTAATTAGATTCCCAAAAGCTCCATTTCTCTGTCATGAAGAAGTTCCCAATGGCTTTCTTGTTGTTCCTCCTGTCAACACATTCAGCTCTTTACCTACATTATAAGAACTAGTTTGAACAACGTCATCCCAGCCGCTTAGCTCCCCCTACTTCTATGTACTTCTCTCAGGCAGTGTCAGACTTGGGCAGAGATTGATACCATCATTAGGGCTATTAGCAATATTTTCTACCTTCCTGTTCTCACAGAAGAACTGCAATGCCTTGGAATTACATTCATAGAATGTTAATCAGTATGTTAAGAAGGTACTAAAGCAAACTCCAAAGAGGAAGCTAGGTGGCTCAATGGATAGGGAACTGGGCCTGGAGTCAGAAAGACCTGAGTTTAAATTTGACCTCAGACACTTACTATCTGTGTGACCCTGAGAAAGTCACTTAATCTGTATTTACCTTGATGGACTGGAGAAGGAAACAGTAAACCCTCTCAGTATCTTTTCCAAGAAAACCCCATGGGCAATATTGACATGTTATAGTCTATAGGGTCAAGAAGAATCTTACATGACTGAAGAACAACAAAAAAGATAACTCTAGGGCTGTTCCTGGGAAGAATAAATTAGAGCCCTATATTAATGAATGAAATGATTAAGTCATAGAATCTCATAGTCAGAAGGAAGCCCAGAGCTCATCTGCTCTAACTCAAATGTACCCGGAAAAGGGTCCCCTCTGCAGTGTACCCCACAAATGGTCATCCAAACTGCTCAGAGGTGAGGAACTCTCCTAAGTCAACCCATTATACTTTTGGATTGATCCCTCCAGGGGGAAAGATCTATGAGGTTGGGATGAAGAGAATGTTCTTTAAAAAGTTTCCAAACTCTTATTTTGGATTTATATAAAACCTATAGTTGTATCTTCCTTTGTTTTTTTATAGATGATCTTAAAATGGAAGATATCTTAGAACACAGAACTCCCAATATTCTCTAACCCTTGCCCTGCTCAGATCTATTACCTCCTCAGGTCCTAATCCTCCTTTGGAATACAGCAGTCCTTACTGTGGAGAGGAGTTTTACTCTCTGTCTCTCCTGCTCTTTCCATAAGCCCAGAAATGTAGTGTATTTGGAGTTGGGGGACCTGGGTTGGAATTGTGGTTCTGTCATTTATTAACTCTGTGTCCTCATCTGTAAAATAGGATTATTGTGAGGAAAGCGTCTCGTAAACCTTAAAGAACTTTGTTAATATGAGTGTGAATAAAAATATCATTAGGAATAATAATGTTATCTGCAATTTTGTTAGGTTTCACATTTATATAAAATACAGAACTGTACTAGGAGGAATATAATCAAGTGATAAAATGAGATTTTACTAACATATTTATTCAGAGCTTTAAATTTTAGGAAGTATTTTCTCCATAAGAATATGAGTATCATTATCCCCATTCAACAGATTAGATATGTTTGCTGAAGGGGTGCACCATTATGGAAGAGATCTAGGACAGAGTCCAAGTTGAAGAAGTGTGCCCTAACATGGTGAGGTCTTCAACACTATCTCACTTTCAGGTGGCACAGTCACGATTGCATAAAACCTGGAACACTGCAGATCCTCCTAAATGAGATCCATGATCATTTAGAAAAGCTTGGCCCAACCATCTATACAGAAAAAAAAAGTAGATGAATTTCTATTGTCTAGACTACGATGAGTAGTTGGATGGACAGCACTGTATAGATAATTCACTAGTGTTTACGTGTGTGTGTGTGCGCGCGCGCGCGCGTGGGCATGTATGTGTGTGTATGTATCTTGGCCAGACATTACAAATGGACAATGAGTGGGACCCAGAATTTAACAGGAAGATGGACAGCTAGATTGTCTTTGGGAAATTACTAAATTATTTTGAACACTCCAATCTTCTTCCTGAAACAGAAACAATACCAATATTCTGTCAGGGATACCATATGGCTATGAGTCATGGAACACAAAAGCCTCCAAAGAATGAGCTTGAGGATCACCCAAGGGTAAATGAAAGGTAGATGGTAGGTTTAAGCACACGTTAAAGAAAAGAAATTATGAAGAAGCACTCTAAAGGTTCTCGCTTCAGGAGCACATGTACTAAAATTGGAAAGATACAGAGTAGATTAACATGACCTCTTTGTAATGATGCAAACTCATGAAATGTTCTATATTTCTGGACTCAGCATGAAGATTGAGACATGTATATTTTTTATATGCAGCATGGGAATTTGTTTTGTTTGATGAGGCATACTTATTACAAGCTATAGTTTTTTTTCTTTTTTCAGCAGGGGATCAGGTTGGAGGGAGTGAAGGAAGGAAGGGAAAATAAACATTTTTATAGTGCCTAGGTGCCAAGTGCTATTAAACCATAGGAGAGAGAGAGATCACTTCTAGCTGAGAGATAAAGGAAGACTTCATGGAGAAGGTGATATCTGAGTTGGGATTCTTCCTTGATAATTTCAAGACCATGATGTACCAGTTACCCTGGTGGGCTGAGAAAATTGAGTTCTACTTCTTCACACATGTCAGAATGAGGAGGGTATGGATGGATGGTGGCCCATCAAGAAATAGTTGTCTGGGTGCCCAAGTGTGAATCGTGTTTCTGTTTTACTCCATGAATTTTATGTTTTGCACTTAGCCAAGATCTAAGGAAGGCCATATTTCAGAATTACTTATCATCAGGCTGGCTAGCTAGCTATTAGGAACATGACCCTCCCCCCAAAGGAGTTTGTATCTGTCACATTTTATGCTTCCTGAGTGTCTCAATGAAAATTAATTCCCACTCCATTCCCGACACTGAAGTATCTTCCATTTCTGGATGATTCAGTAAAAAGTGATCAGCCAATTCAATTTAACAAGCACTTATTAAACACCTGCTATATGTAAAGCATTATTCTCATACAAAATTAGAAAGACAAAATTAAAAAACCACCTCTGCTCTCGAGCTTAAATCCTCCTACGGAATGTGAAAAACCACCACTCCTATCTCACATTTCCATGATGTTTTAAGATTCACAAAGGGCTTCCCCAAAAACAAACTCATGTAGGAATTTTGTTTCCATTTTTAAGTTGAGGAAAATGAGGTTCAGAAGGGTGAGGAGGAACCAAACCATTATTTTTTTTCATTTTCGTACTCTGAGTCCTGAGCCGTGTGACCTCCACATAATAGGCTCCTAACAAATGATTATGGGATTTTAATTTCCTTTGCAGTTAAAAGCCATATGAACTGGTTGCATGAACTTGAGCCTTAGTCAAAACTCAAGAAACCTTCTGAGCCCTGGTTTTCTTAGCTATAAAAATTAATGGAGTCAGACTAGATGTTCTCTAAGGCCTTTTTTCACTGTAATGTTCTGTGAAATGTCTGTGGTTTGATCACAGGTTCAGCAGGAGAGTTTGGGGTAGGGTGGTTTCTAGAGTCAGAGAAGGTAACCTTATTATCCCTGTTTTATGAATGAGGAAACTCAGGTTTAGAGGTGCTGTAATTGATCAAACAGCTCTGGAAGGGGGCAATTTATCTGTACTCAGTCTACCATCCTAGATTTTTCCCCCTTGCTGCAAGTGGTAGAAGACACTCCAAGACCCTGGGAGAGCTGCTTTAGTTGAATGCCCAGAAGCATTTAGCTGTCAGGAGGATTAGAAACCGGGAGATACCAGCCTTCGATTTCTAGCCAAGGTGGATGTGTAGCCAAGTTGCTTTTCTGAGAAATAGTTCAGTGACTCATTTTGTTCTAGTGTTCTGTGATTATTACCTTCTATATGTAAATCTCTGGAGTCACAGAGTAAGGTTATAAGGCATTTGATTAGGGTGGTGGAAGCAACAACCATCACAACAACAATATGCACATTTACAAAGCGTGTTTTGTATGGCAGACTCTTTCTTCATAGCCATTCTGGAAGTTTGATGGGGCAAGTATTATCATCTTCATTTTACAGATGGGAAATTGAGGCTTAGGGTGGGTAAAGGATTTACTCATGGTCACACAGTTAGCGATATGATGAACAAAGATTTAAACAGATTGCTGATGTCATGTATTTCCACTTTTGCTGCTGCTGTTGTTGAGTTGTTGGGTCATGTTTGACTCTACATGGTGCCATGGACTTTTTGTCCATGGGATTTTTTTTTGGCAAAGATAGTGGAGTGGTTGGCCGTTTCCTTCTCCAGCATGCCCCCGTTTTACAGATGATGAACTAGGGCAAGTAGGGGTTAAGTCACTTGCCCATAGTTGCACGGCTAGTAAGTTGTCTAAGGCCAGATTTGAACTCAGATCTTCTTGACTCTAAGCCTGGTGTTCTATTGACTGTGCTCCATTCTTTCCACTATACCCTGCTACTGTTAAGAAGATAGGCTCAACCCTCCCAAAAAATGCTGAGCTTGGTGAAAGGTAAGAGGGAGGCTAGGAAAAAGGAAAAATCAAAGGCGATCCTAAAGTTTCTACCTTAGAATAATGGTGGTGCCAGTGATAGGATAATAATAATAGCTATTATTTACTTGGGTTTTTTGGAAGGTAATTGAGGTTAAGTGACTTGCCCAGAGTCACACAGCTAGTGTTTGAAGCTGGATTCAAACACAGGTCCTCCTGACTCCAGCCCCTACAGCCATTATTTATGAAGCACTTTAAAATTTATATATAACATTTGAAATATATCATATCTTTTCAGCCTCCTAAAATCTTTGTGAAGTAAGTAGTACAAATATCATTGTCTCCATTTTATGTGTGAGGAGACTGAGGCACAAAGATTGAGGTTTAGGTACTTATTCAAGGTTGAATTAGTTAAGTTACAAAATTAGGATTTGAACCCATGTCTCCTGACCTGAAATTTAATGCCCATTCTACTACATCCCATCAGCCTTAGAAGAAGGGAATTAGGCAAAAAAAAGTTACTTCATACAAGAGCATTTATACCACACCATTGAATTCAAATTCTTCTCAGCCTCTCAGTAGATCAGGCTCATTCCAAAATTCACATTTGTTTTTATGTGTACAGCTGTGTTGCTATGCTTGCCTGCTTACTTGTAAGCTTACTGTGGTCTCAATAGGCAAAGGGCAGAGGGGATTAAGAATGTAGTGAGCTGGGCATCACGGCACATACCTATAGTCCCTGCTGTGGGAAGGCTGAGGCTGGCAGACCTCTTGACTTGAGGAGTACTGAGCTGCATTAGGGGTAATCCAATCAAGTGTCTGCACTAGCTTCAACATTAATATGTTGAAGAGCTGGGAGCTCTTCAAGTTGGGAGCTGGAAGCCTGGGGCTCCCCAGGTTGCCTAAGAAGGGATAAACCAGTCCAGGTTGGAAACAGAGCAGTCAAAGCTCCTGGGGTGATCACTAATGGAATCAGGATCATTACTTCCAGTCTGGGTGAGCTAGGGAGACCTGGTCTTTTAAAAAACTAAAGAAAGAAAGTAATGAATTCTTCAGACATCAAAGTTCAGTTGATCCCTGAGCAATTAAGGTAAAATAACTTTACAGAAAATGCCATCACAGAAAAGTCTATTTAGCAACATTTTTCCTATGTCCTTGCCTTCTGGTTGGTTAGTTTGATTCGTTAGAGTCCTATGTTAATGAGGCCAAGGTCATAGATTCATATTCATATGGTCAAATTGACTTTATTCTGTTTTGCAGTCATGTGAAACATCCATAACTCTGACCAGTTGTCTTACAAATGTTTATCATTCACTAGGGAAATTGGGCATGAAAGTGTGGATGCATCCACGCACTCCATTCCCATTATTGGAAAACAAAACTCCAAAGTATATATTTTGTTGATGGTAAGTCAGTGTCATCATTTTGTAAGTACAAAGTTTGGAATCCATTAATACCTTTGTGTGATTCTCATATGAATTACTCATCACCCAAAACCCCAAAATGGGGTCATGGAGAGTTAGCTAGAAAGCAAGGAGTGTGGTGTAGGGAGGGGAGAAAGTGCTCGCAAGGGCGTAATAGAAAAAGTGCAGAAAGAGAGGAACAGGGTCCACAGAAGAATGAAGGAGTAAATGTGGCTACTTTGGGAGTGTTTCCTTAAAATATACATTCTAGGAGGAGTTGCCCAATCAGAGGAAGGGTTACAGGGGCCCAAAGATGTTCAAGTATGAAAAGGCTGCAAGAGGCTGAGAAATCTGCTAGGATGAGGAGGCTACTGGAGTATGAGAGCAAAAGTGTTTTCCTGGGTGAGAAGGGAGTGACAGAGAAAGAAATCTGTGGAGCCAAAAGTGTGGTCTGAGTTGGAATGAAGGAGTGAGCAAGGCTGTATTGGGGACTTTTCTTAATATGGATGTCTTGTGAGGAATAAGAACCTGGACTTTACATTTACCCTTACCGATTTTCATCTTGTTGGTTACATCTCATCATCTCAGTCAGTTGAAAAGTCTTTGAATCCCAATTTCATCATGCAACATATTAGCTCTCCCTCCCAATTCATATTTTCTAGGGCACTATCTAAGTCATTAATGAAAATGTTGAACAAGACAACAAAGCTGAAAACCGAGTCCTAAAGCCTAGACACTAGAGACTTCCCTCTTGGTTCAGATCAGTCCTTGGGTAGAGTTGTTCAGCCTATTTTGAATCCACTCATATATAGTCTATTTTTTCTCCATCTTCTCCATGAGGATGCCATGAAAATTTTGTCAAATGACTTGCTGAAATGCAAGTATGTTATGACTATAACATCCCTCAGATCTGCCAGCATTTAGCAAAGTACCTGGCACACAGTCAGTGCTTACTAAATGCTTACCAAATGACTGGCTGACTAACAATCTACTAATATATTGTGAGGCTAGTTTGGAATGAATTGTTGCTGGTTCCTACTGATCACATCTTTCCTTTCTAAGTACTCACAAAACTCTCTGCTTAATAATCTGTTCTAGAATCTATGGATTCCGGAAATCAGTCAAGTTAACAGGTATATAGGTTACAAAATCCACCTTCTTCTCCCTCTCAGAGATTAAGACACTTGTCTATCTTCGTTCTCCAGGAACCTCTCACATCCTCCACAATTTCTCCAAGATCATCAAAAGCTAAGCATGTCAGCAAGTTCCATCAGCTCCCTGAGGATGGCATTGATCTGGGCCTTGAGATCTGAGCTAATTTACAGCAGTTTGCTGCTTTCCCACTATCTCCTCACCTGCCTCAGACTTCAATTCACTTTTAACTATGTTTATTTGACCCTTTCTAGTCTGAAATAGTAGTCAAGAAGAGAAGCTTTTTTGCCTCTGTAAACTGTCAACATTACACCATGAAGTCTCCTTAATAGCTTTATCCCCTACTTGTTTGTGTTGTTCCCTCTACTGTGTAGTGTTGGTGATGAGTGACGAGTAGAAGAACTGACTGCCTCAAAGCTCATTTGCTCGGTCATTAAGCTTCTCTCACCCTTCACCTCTCCTCACCCCCACAATGAAAATTAAAGAGATTATTCACTTTCTTTAATAATTTTTTTAATTAAAGAGGCTGTCCCTTGAATCACTTCTTAAAGAGGTTAATCATTGAATGGGCATTACTTCACTCAAAATGTGAACCTGAAAAGGCTTTAGTCTAAAAGGTCCAGGATCTCCCAATGCATCCTGGGTCATCTCTAGTCATCCTGATGAATATCTAGTCACTGGACCCATATGACTCTGGAGGGAAAAGTGCAGATGGTGACCTTGCACAGCCCTCCCTCACTCAAAACAGTCAACTGCAAGTCATGTCATCATTTCCTTGATGTCATGATCCTCTTCAAAAACAAAGGACAAACACAACTTTCTTTAAGAGTGCTATGTATATATACACACATATGTATATGTACATATTCCTACAAATATGTATACATGCACATACTTATGTGTGTACACACTATATACACACTTTGTTGTTGTTTAGTCATTTCAGTTGTGTTCAGCTCTTTATGACTTTGTTTCTTGACAAAGATACTGGAGTGGTTTGGCATTTCCTTGTCCAGCTCATTTTATAGTTCAGAAAACTGAGGCAAACAGGGCTAAGTGACTTGCCCAGGGTCCCACAGATAGTAAGTGTCTAAGGCCAGATTTGAACTTAGGAAAATGAGTCAGAGTCTAGGCCCAGCACTCTATCCACTATACCACCTATAAGTTGCCCACATACATACCTACTGTGAGGGCAAGCAATGTGGGACTTTTTACTGTTTTTTTCTTTCGGGGTGCTTCTCAGCACTGAGGAAATCAAGTGACTTTGATTGAGTCTTGCAGTTGTTTGTAGGAAGGCCCACACTCTTTTGCTAATTAGATCACCTCAAGAGGTATCAAGCCCTTGGGCCTTGAAAAAGGGTATATGGACCCAGAGGATAGCCATTGAACTCAGAATTGAGAATTGAGAATCAAGAATTGAGAACTCTCAGGACTGTGGGAGGAGAGGCTTTGCTTTAGGGACTCACTCATTGGAAGAGTGTTGGTATGGAGACTCTGGGTAGCTGTTAAGGAGCTCCCTGGCTTGGAGATACCCCTGTGTTGGTACTTTTCTCTCTGGTAACTATATATGTATAGCTTTGGTCAGACAGTTAGAAGCCTGTCTGTTGATTTGTGTTATTTGCTCTGTTTACATTTTCTCTGTTTGTAATTTCTGTTTGCATTTGCTCTGAAGTTTGGAGTGCTGGCTTTTTCCCCTGAATTAAGTGAATGATATGTGTATGTTTAATTAAAATGAGATTGTATACCCTTAAAGTTGCTTTCCTTAGAGAAGCAGATCAAGGAACCTGTACTAGCAACCCTCCTGTGTGCTGATGTTATTGGCTTTACACCCCCAAAGCAGCTGCTAATAACATTGTTGTTATACCTACACAGACACACACACCTATGCATGTGATTATACGTATACACACTATATATATATATATATACACACACACACACACACACACACACACACACATATATATATATACATATGCACATATATACATACATATAAAAATACACACATGCATACATAGACACATACCCATATACAAAACCAGATAAGGTGGTCAATCAGTTAGTCAATAAGCATTTAAGTGCCTCTTAGGTGCCAGGAACTGCATCACTGAGCCAAGTGCCAAGGATACAAAGAAAGGCAAAAGACAATCCCTATTCAAGGACCTAACACTGTAGTGGAGGAGACAACATGCAAACAAATATGTATAAGCAAGCTGCATACGGAATAAATAGGAAATAATCATCAGAGGGAAGACACTGAAAGAAGGCTCTTTCCCATGTGGAAAACCTTCTTGTAGAAGGTGGGATTTTTGCTGGGACTTAAAGAAAGTCAAGGAAACCAGGAGGCAGAGAGGAGGAGAGAAAGTATTCCTGAAATAGGGAACACGCTGAGAAAATGGCCAGAGCTGAAAGATGGAGAAATTTGGGAACAGCAAAAAGATGAGAGTCTTTGAATTGAGGAGTGTATGTGGACATGGGGTATAAGAAAGGCATAGAGGTGCTAGGTTAGGAATTTTAGTTTCATGACCTTAATCTATGCAGGCAGACCTGCCACAGGATCTATGTCTTCATGTTTGGGAACAAAAGCTCCCCTCCTCATCCCCATGTTATTGCCAGAGTGCTTTCTGAGCTGTTATTAGCATCATGATGGGGGATAAATGTGGCGCCATAGAGTATAGTAAACCCAGGAGTGGAATGTGTCAGTGAAGCTCAGAAAGCTGATTATTCCTTTCTCTGGCAGAAGCTCATCCCCATGACATATGCCATACATCACAATCTAGTCTTTCCCACTTGAGCCCACAACAGAAGGGCCCATTGATTAAATGTTAACCTCATGGTTCCATATGTAGAAATATCCCTATCGGAATGCTATTGCAGCGAAGGATATCGAAGGGTAGCCAGTGTGCCAAAGTCCTATCGTGAGGAAAATCAGTGACTGAGGATTAGAAATGATGGAAAATAAAAATAAAATCAGAGACCAAGGTGTTTCAAAGCCAGTTTGCAATGGCTAAAGCCAGACTTCCCACCCCACCTGCGCCTAGTCGCCTACTTAAGTCCCTTTCTGACAGGACTGAATTGCCAACTGGCCATTTGCCTGGTGACCCATGTGGTATCTTGCCCTTTTTTGTCTTTTTAAAGTGAAGGGGAAGAGGTGGCAGCACAGAAGCCAGCTGGCCATCGACTCCATGTCTTTGTTGCCAACTTGGAATGGTAAGGCAGGGATTTTCTGTCTGTGAGATACAGTCTTGGGGAAAAAAATCACTCCCCTAATCTTCTTTACCCCTGCTCACAATTAATCATTGTGTTAATAGTACAACCCTCATGATTAGATGATCTGGGGTTGATTCTGGACATATTGTTTGTTATCTTTGTGTCCTGCAAGTCACTGCTTCTCTTGGGGCCTCAATCTTCTCACTGATGAAATGAAGGGAGGGGATTACATTATCCCTACGTTCCTTATTGGCTTTAAACATATGAACATTCTGAGTACTACCTACTAAAACAATACAAAATGAAACAAAACCTCAACAACCCAAGGAAGGTTTATAGGCTTATCATTCATGGTAGGTTTATGGAAAGACACAGACAAAAATAATATAGCCTGAAAGTTTGAGGAAAGGGAAGAAAGGTAAGAATATCTCAACAGCACCAGTGTGGAGAGCATCCACTCTGATTACATGATTCCAAGTGTGAAAGAAGATAAACTGAAGGAGAATCAAAGGGCAAAGGAGCAATTAGGAAACAAAAATTTGGGGAAAATCATAGGTCCCAGCATAAAAAACACTGGACCAGGAGAGAGGACCTGAATTTGAGTCCTAGCTCCTTCGTTTACTCTCTGTGTGACCTCAGATATATTAGGATATTATATATACTAATATAGAGTATATATATATATATATATACATATACATATATTTCATATATTAGTATATATTATATACATTATAAATAATATTATATATATATTAGTATATTGATTGTCTCTAGACTTTCCAGATGGCTTATAGATTTTTTTTAAATGCAATTTATTTATTTAACATATTTGGTTTGGCTTATAGATTTTAATGAGAAGTATGATCATTCTGATATAAGTTGAGTAAGGAATGAGATTTATAAAATGAAAAGGTCTTTGTTTTTCTTCTTCAATTAACAATACTCTGTGATCCAGAATTATCTGGAATAGAATCTCCTTTTTCATCTTGGTTTTAGAGCTGGAAAGGACACCAATCCCCATTTAACAGCTTGTAACAATAATGTTGCTTGCTGCTACAGTGGCTGTGTAAGACCAATAACACCAGCACACAGTTGGGCTGCCAACACAGGTTCTTTGATCTGCTTTTCTAAGGAAAACAATTTTAAAGGGTTAACAATCTCACTTTAATCAAACATACATATATTATTCACTTAGTTCAGGGGGAAAAGCCAGCACTCTGAACTTCAGAGCAAATACAAACAGAAATTACAAACAGAAAATATCAACACATCAGATAACACAAAGCAGTGGACAGGCTTTTAGCTTTCTGTCCAACATCTGAGTACGTAGTCACCAGGGAGGCACCAACATCTGGGTTTTCAATCTGGGTGGGGCTCTTAACAACGGCTGCCCAGAGTCTTGTCTGGTCAAATCACACGGCACTCTTCCAGTGAGTGAGAGCCCCAAGCAAAATGCTAACCTCTGAGTTTATGTACCCTGTTCAGGGTCAAAGGGCATCACAGCCATGCAATTCAAACCTATGTGAACTAGGCTTTCTCTTGACATAAGCAGGTCATCAAAGACTCCTGATTTAATCAAAGAAACAATGGCCAGACTTAGCAAAGGCATTTGATTACCTAAGTGCTCCAAAAGAGAAAACAGTAAAAAAGTTCCCACCTTAATTACCAATACACAGCTGAAGAAGCTGAGGCCCAGAGAAGTTAAACAACTCGTCCGAGATCGCATGGGTCATAAGTGGTAGAACTGAGATTTAAACTCAAGTCCTCTGGCTCTCAATCTGGTACTTTCACACTGAACCAGGTTGTCGGTACTCTGCCTTAAATGAGCCTGGATTACATATTTTCAAAGAATGAGAATACAATGGAATCCATCCAGTAGTATCCCAAAGGAGCCAGGGATGCGAATATTAACTAGGGTCACATGATACCATCCAGTGAAGGCTGAAGTAACTGGTTTCAATCAAGGCCTCACAGAGCTGTGGGCAAGGGTCATCTTCTTCAAGGTAAAATCTGACTTTGTGTTGCCACCCCTAGGAATGGCAGATTATAGATACCACATAAAGCACGCAGACTTAGTGGGTCATTTCTCAAGAACAGTGAAAATAAAAGCATCAGAAATGGGAAAAGGAATGTAAGAAAACAACCTCAAGAAGGAAGGGGGATAGAACTCACAGCCAGGAATTAAAGAGGCCACCTCCCCTGCAGATCTGGGTGGTGAAGAGCTCTGTTAGAGAGAACTGAAGGAGACTGAGCCAAGGTTAAGGGTTTACTTGGGAGTGCTCCCTCCTTTCTTGTCTAAGGTGGTTTCATTCCAAAAGAGGAGGACTGCAGAATGGTCAGGCTGGAAGAGATTTGTAAAATCACCTACCCCATTCATATCCTGATAGCTGAGAAAAATGTGGAGGCAGCCTAAAAAAGAACAAAAAGAACTGACAAAAAGAACACTGGATTTAGGATCCGAAAACTCAGAGAACCTGGGTTCAAATATCACCTCTCACTACCTGCATTACCTTGGGCAAGTAATATAATTATAACATAATTATAAATATATAATTATAAAAATTAAGAAGGAGGAGAAGGAAGAGGAGGAGGAGAAAGAGGAGAAGGAAGAGGAGAAGAAGAAGAAATAAACAATAATAAAACCACTAACATTTATATAGCACTTACTATGTGTCAGGCACAGTGCTAAGCACTTTACAATTATTATTTCATTTGATCGTCAAAACAACACTAGAGATAGGTGCTATTATTGTCTCCAATTTACAGATTAGTAAACTGAGGCAAATAGAGGTTAAGTGACTTACACAGGATCACACAGATAATAAGTACCTGAGGCCAGATTTGAACTCAGGTCTTCCTGACTGCAGGCCTGGGGCTTTATATACTCTACCAACTAGCTGTCTTAACCATCTAACCATTCTGGGCTTTAGGGTACTCATCTGTTAAGTGAGGGAGATTTTATGTGTGTGTGTTATATACACATATATGCATATATACATACATGCATATCTCCAAAATGAATACGAGCTAGTTTGAAGGAGGAGGAACTTGCAGTTGGGAGAAAGGGGAAGGGCTGCATATAGAAGCTAGTGCCTGAACTTAGTTTTTAAGGAAGTTGGGGATCTCAAAAAAGCAGAGGTAGGGAGGTAGTACATTCCCGACAAGGGACACAGCCCCATGCTCAGAAGGCATGATTCTTCACATGTAAAGAACAAGAAGTATGCTTAGAGGGGAATAATGCATTAGAAAACTAGAAAGATAGGACAGGATCATTTTGTAAAGAACTTTGCCCTTCCTTTCGAAGTGGACCATGGCATCAGGGAAATGATGACATGACTTGCAGTTGACTTTGATTTGAGTGAGGGAGGGCTGGGCAAGGTCACCAGCCTCACTTTCTCCTCCAGAGCCATCTGGATCCATCAGTATTCATCAAGATGACTGGAGATGGCCCAGGATGCAGTGGGAGACCCTGGCCCTGTTAGGCTAAGGCCTTTTCATGAGGTCACTTAGAGTGAGGTAATGCCCATTCAGTGAATAGGCCTCTTTAAGAAGTGAATCAAGGAGTGACCTCTTTAATTAGAAAAACTGAAAAAAAATCAAGCTGAGAGTAGAATGTCAAGCAGAGGTATTTATGTTTGAACCGGGAAGTAATAAGGACCCACTGGAATTGATATGAAAGGGAGCAAAATGGTCAGATATCCATCTTAGGAAAATAAACACCTTTGGCTGCCTATGCAAAGGATGGCTTAGACTAAGGAGACACTTAAGGCAGAAGTACTGTTGAAGGCTATTGCAAAAGTCTAGAATGATGGCTTTGTGAATGTTGAGTTGATGTCAGTGATAGATATTGCAGAAGTAAACGTGGCAAGTCTCTTAACCTTGCAGCCCAGTGAGCATTATTACCTCAAGGACTCTAATTTCCCCAAAGTTTTTACAACCATTTTCCTTTAAATCTTCTTTGAATCAACTTTCTTGGTCACTTTAATGGACCCATTAATCATCTTGCCAAGGTGGATACTCCTTTTAAGCTGGAGAGTTTCACTCTACATATAGTGTTCTTTTCACTGCATTGCACTACAGAGGGCAGCTAGGTGGCTCAGTAGATAGAGTGCTGGACTCTATCTTCCTGGGCAGAAGACTCATCTTCCTGAGTTCATATCTGGCCTCAGACACTTTCAAGCTTTGTGACTCTGGGCAGGTCACTTAAGCTTATTTGCCTCAGTTTCCTCATCTGTAAAATGAGTTGGAGAAGGAAATGGCAAACTGCTCCACTATCTTTTCCAAGAAAACCCCAAATGGGGTCTTGGAGAATTGGCCATGACTGAAATGACAGAACAATAACAACAACAGAGTCAAGGTCACTGAACCAAGGAATACGACTAAGCAGTGGTAAGTATCAGAATCAGATTAAGCATGATCCTAAAATACAAAAGAATGGAGATGAGACACAGGCAGAGAAATATTGAGATTGATTCACCTTGGCTGCTGTAGCTGCCTTTTGACCAACCCTGCCCTCAAGAAGCTTATATTGTAATAGAGACACCCATATATGGTGATTGGAGAGTCACAAGAATGGTAAAACAGAAGTCAGTCAAATGGCAAAGTTTTATCCAAAAACAGTGGTAATATACTATTGATTTGATTACTGAGCCCAAGTATAAAACTGAAGGACTGAGGGGATAGGTGCATTTGTGCATGTAGTAGCAAAGCAAAAGGCCTCTAAGGTAGACAGCTATTTGTGAAGCCTAGTCTCGGACTAGCTTGATGTAGAGGGCCAGATGACTGGGCTCACCAATTAAGACAAATGGGCCCACAGTGGGAATTCCAGAGATGTCTATTTCACTCCCTCTAGGAAATGAGGGCATTTTTTCTGAGGGTTTTGGTCCAGAGGTGCTGTCCAGATGGAGAGAAGAACCTTGACAGTAGGGGAGATGACAAGGTGGGCAGAGTGGGTGGCTGTATATCATACGATGTTGAGCAGGACCTCAGAAGTCACTGATGTTCAAAACCCTCACGTTAGAGATAGAAAAAACTGAACGAGAAAAGATAAGTTGCTTACCCAGGATCACTAATTAGTAGCATAGCCAAAACTAAAACTCAGTCCAGAGCTTTTCTATGCGATTATGGTAATCCAATTATTCAAGCTCATACAGGAAACCAGGTTCGATGCCCTTCCTTTTTGTCTTTGCCTCCCCAGTGCCTTGCACATAGTACAAAATGCCTGTTGAATTGAAGTAAGTTGGACTATAATCAGCAGACCTATTAACCCATGACGTATATTTTTTTAAATTTTTACATTAAGCCTTCATTTATCTGTTACTTGAAAAATACTGTTGTCTTCCAGTTTCCTCTCTCAAATATAATGGGTGCCACACTTTACGTGAGGAGACAATTCTATTGGCATACTCATGGTTTCTTCTTTAGTTAAAAACATATCATGGAGGTTAGATTTTGCATCAATTTTTTTCTGAAATAAAACAAAGGAAAAGCAAACACGAAACTATTGCTCTTCGTGGATTTTAACCATCTGATATGTAACATAAGCTTGTATATTTTCATTTCCTGATGAAATATTTATGAGACGAAGAATTTCCCTTATCTACTGAATTATATAATCTAATCCCACAAATGTTTTATCTTCTGTAACACAAGTGTAATTGGCAAATTTGGACCCAGGCTATCCCCATAAGATTACTTCAGATTAAGATCTCTGAGGTTTTGCTGAATAGCCAACCCCTGTAGTGAAAGATTCTGGAATAGCTTCCCCTAAAGTGTTTTGACTTTTGGCAAGCTTTTCCCCTGTGCTGTACAACAATGGTTTTATTCAAATCAATGCAAATTAGAAAAGCCCTTGACATTTTTCCTTATCTAGCCATAAAAAATTCCAAGTAGCAGGTGTCGGCTTTATTGCAACCAGCCAGAAAATGACTTTCCTTTTCTTTCTCAAGTTTGTAGCAAATTCTGTCCAAACTTTTACAGTCAAGAGAAATAGGACATTGATCTGGCACATAAAACTGACCGGGTTTTTGCCCTGAAGTAATGTGTTTGGCATCTGTTTTGTAGAGATTTGAAGAGCATCTTAAAACAGATCCTCAAGGACACCAAACACCATCTCCATAGAAGGGTGCCCATAAATCAAATTACTCCTTCCCACCATCTTCCCCCCACTGTTTTCAACTTTATCTGTTGACCTGAGTGCTAGACACTGGTAACTCTCTGAGAGCTGTTCATTGATACATGCTGTGACATTTCCTATTTATTGAAGCCAGTAAAATTCCAGCTGTGTGTTAAATAAGGGGGAAGAGGACGTGGAGGAAAGTCCAACCAAGTTAGCAGTTTATGAAATGTGCTACTGGAGAGCTCGAAGAGAGGGAAGTTTCTGCATTCTGTGATTTTCTGTAATTTTATGCAAAGAGAATGAAAAAGAATATATGTCTTGGGCTATTAAGTTAGAATCACATAATCTCAGAGATACAAGGGACAGTAAGAAGTCATTTAGTCCAAGATGTTAATTTGCTTTCTGGTTCATCTGTGATTTACTGCAGGGCAGTACCAGCAAGCTGTCCTTCTTTGCAATCATTATCCAGGACATGTCTCTTCTAATGCTCTATTTGAATGGGTGCCATGTATTTGGATTCCACAAAATTCAAGACCAGCAAACTGGTTTTTTTCTTCTATGTTAAACCACTTTCTCAATGACTCAAAAGCAACTTTGTCATTAGAGAACCAAACCCAAGTAATCCAATCCAATCCAAGATTGAATAAATGGTCCTTGAGGTTAGGTTCCTGTATTTATAGAACAGAGGAAATAATACTTAATTATCCAGCTCTCAATGTTCAGAGTGAAATGTTTGTCCAAGAATACATGCATTATATAAATGTGAGGTATTGTTAGTTTGAGTCTAAACCCTAAAATAAAATGCAGTAGATGATTGAGAAGACCATATAGACAGACCCTTGGAGTGGACCTCAAATTTCATTGTAGTAGTAATGGACTGGTTTACTGGGGAGGGAGTCAGTTTTCAAAGTATGTGCGGATATTCTCTGCTTGATCTTAGACCACCTTGTTGATCTGCCCAGCTTTCTCTGTGTCTCTGTCTCTCTCTGTCTCTGTCTCTCTCTGTCTCTGTCTCTCTCTGTTTCTCTCTCTCTCTCTCTCTCTCTCTCTCTCTCTCTCTCTCTTTCTCTCTCTCTCTCTCCATATCTACAAGGTATTCCTGAAGTCTGGACACATAGGCAAAAATGCATATTTTCAAGAAATGAAATGGATGAAATTTTCAACATTTTATTTAATTGGAATATTAACAAATAGCATCTTCAATATGATTCCCATCATTTGTGATTCAAAGGTTGATGTGCTTTTCAAGATTCATGTGAACTCGATGCAATAACTCCACATTGCCATCAGTTTTAGCACATTCACTCTTTATGCATTCAATCAAGTGTGTTTCATCTGTGATTTTCACTGAGTACACCTTCTCCTTTAGAATACCCCACAAAAAGAAGTCAAGGGGGCTAAAGTCTGTTAATATTACAAATATTTCAAAATACGCATTTTTGCCTATGTGTCCAGACTTTAGGGACATCCCATATTTGTCTATTTCTCTGTTTCTGTTGGTCTCTGTTTCTATCTGTCTTTTTGTCTCTGTCTTTCTGTCTCTCTCTTTCCCTCCCACTTCCTCCCTCTCTCCCTTTTGGCTTAAAAGTTGCTTGGTACTGCCCTCTAAAAGCAAAATGGACCCTATTCTACCTACTCTTGATGTTCGCAATCACATAGCCACCTTCGTGCTATGGGGATGCTAATACCCGGGAAAGTGATCCAAAAATCCATAAACCAAAGCAAGGTGTATTGGGTTTGCCAGTGAGGGAGGCTTTCTGGCTCCACTGTTGTAGGGAGCACTGCTTTTTATAAGGCTGGAGAGGAGTGGGGATAGGGTAAAAGTTGATTGGTCAAGGTCCCTATTACTGGGCCTCAAGGCTGATCTGGTTCAAAAAACTTTTACCCAGTTTCAGGATTAGGGCTTTCTATATAATAGGATGGGTGTGGGCTGTTTGTCAGAATAGGTTGCACAACAGGTTACCTATTTGGGGTTATTTACACTGCAAGTACTAATGAGAGAGCACAGACACATATGCGTGAACAAAATAGAGTAATTCTCAAAACGGAGTAGCTCTGGATCCACCGTATCATGTACTTTTTTGCATTCCTTATTTTAGGTGAATGAATATTCTGAAATAGAAATGTCTAGGAGACCTAGTGATGTCAAGAAATCTGGAGATCCTATTAGAGGTCCTATCAGCTGTCAGAGAAAAATGACTATTGAAATTATAGTGGTTGATGGAAAGAAGAGAATCTGCATCAGATGCAGAAACACAGTCAGCCAAGGACAGCAAAAGCTTTAGGGATCATGATCCCTCATGACAAAGAGAAGTACCAGCTATGTACTTTAGAAAGGCACCAATACTTGAAACCGAGCAGGAAACTACACCTATAAGGGCCTTCGTGAGGACATTTTAAAGGGAGAAAAGGATTTTCAGGTCTAGGAGTTGAGAGAGATCTCTTCGCTTCTCGTATTCTTTACAATATACCTCACCACTTTTGTGATTCCAGTTTGAGCCTTCTCTTCCCGGGGACTTTGTGTGTAACAGGAGATTATATCCTATTTATGGTGGAATGTTTTCTACCAACCAAATGTCAAGAAGATATTTTTTGCTAGACATTCCCAGTATACCCTTTCTGAAACCTAATGGAGACAATTGTTGGATGGTTAATAGGGAGCATGATGGTAAGGGTCACAGTAATTGAACTATAGCCCCTAGGGGTAACTACTACAATACTGCAGGTAGAAGTCATCAGCTGCCTTCTGTGGACGCCAACCTGTGAGTATGGCACAGTTAGGAAAGTGACCCCATTAGGAATTCTACATCATTTAGACTAGTGGTTCCCAATCTACAAACCACAGATATCTCCCCAAGCCAAAAATGTATGTAAGGGGATGGTGGTGGAGGGAGGCAGAAAGAATGTAACTATTGTAAAGGTTCTGCAAGTGGATATGAAGAAAATGTATCTCTGTTTTAACCGAAACTCTAAGAACTATAAAACATAATGTTATTATATCCAAGTATTTAGTGTTATGAATAACAAAACATATGTTTTATAAAATGAACAGCTTAAATAACTATTTCTCAGACATATTTTACAATTATTTTGTAATTCCTTAGCTTCCTGAAGAATAATTTTACTTTTGAAAACACTAATTATTAAGAAGTATTTTTCTTACATTAAACCTAACTTTGCTTCATAGAAGCTTCCACCAATGCTTATGGTTCTGCCCTCTTGAGACAAATAAAATAAGTCAAACATCCCTTTACATGTGACAACCCTATATATCCTCAAAGATAGCTAACATGTAGACCCTGAGCCTTCTCTTCCCTAAGTAAAATATCTCAAATTCCCTCAACTGATATCCTTAGGATATGGTATCAAAGTCCTTTACCTTTTTAGTTGTTCCACCAATTGAATGGAATAGAAGATAGAGATCTTACATAACCCAGTTTTGTAAATAGAAATTTAACTAGCTGTTAAGAGAATGTGGAGGGAAAAAAGTTGACCCAGATGAATTTGCAAGAAAATTCTATGATTTTAGAAGAATAATTAATAACTATGCTGTACAAATTATTCCCAAGAATGACTAGAAATCAGAATTGTTTTATGAATGTAGTCTCAAAACCTTAGGCATGGAAGAATAAAGCAAAGAAAAACACACACACACACAATTTTGATTCATAAATAAAAATTCAAATGTTTTTTAAAACTTCCCACAAAAATAAGACTATAGAAATTTATTTTTTAAATGATGCACTATGATCTACTAGAATTTATATAAAATTCAAAAGATTGTTCAACATTAAGAAGGCAATCACATGATAGTTATATTTTTTTTAAATTCCCCAGATCACATGCTTGTATTATCGGATGCAGAAAAAAATTGACAAAGTACAATACTCATTGATGCTAAAAAAAACCCTACAAATTATAGTATATATATATATATATATATATATGTATATATATATATATATATATATATATATATATATATATATATATATATATATATGAAAGTATATATATATATATATATATATATATATACAAAATATATACAAAATATATTTATTTGACATGATAAAAAAGTAACAAAAAGAAAAGGCTAGCATACACAATGGATAGACAGTAGTAAAACAAGGAGAGCCCCCTTTCCCTCAATTATTCAATGTAGTTCCAGAAATATTAGCAATAGTAATAAAATGAAGAAAATTAAGGACCTGGGGATAAGAAAAAGTAAAACAAATTCTATTTGCTTGTAATATGTGTAATGGCAAGCAAAGTGGGACTTTTCGCTGTTTTTTCTTTTGGAATGTTTCTCAGCACTAAGTCAATTAAGTGTCTCTGGTTGAACCTTGTCATTGATTGAATCAAGAGTCTTTTATGACCTGCTTAAGTCACAAGAAAGCCTAAGTCACTTGAGTTTGAGTCACATGGTTGTGATGGCCTCTGTGGGCTGATCCTTAAGAAGTTACTCTCTGAGGTTAACATTTTGCTTTGGGGGCTCACTCATTGGACGAGTGTTCATGTGGAGACTCTGGGTAGCCATTAAGGAGGCCCCGGCTGTGAAAACCCAGATGTCGATACTTCTCTCTCTGGTAACTATGTATGCATTGCTATGGACAGACAGAAGCCCTGTCTCCTGATTTGTGTTATTCGCTCTGTTTATATAATTTCTGCTTGTTATTTCTGTTTGTGTTTTCTCTGAAGTTCAGGGTGCTGACTTTTTCCCCTGAACTAAGTGAATGATATAGTTATATTTAACTAAAGTGAGATTATAAACCCCTTAAAGTTGCTTTCTCTAGAAAAGCAAATCAAAGAACCTATGCTAGCAGCCTTCCTGTGTGCTGGTGTTATTGGTCTTACACCCCCACGGCAGCTGCTAGTAACATTGTTGTTACAATATGATAGTTTATTTAGAAAATTCAAGGAAAGCAGCAAAGAAACAGGAGCTCCCACAAAATTTCAAACTACACAATAAACCCACACAATGAATAGCATTTTTATATAGCAATGACAAAATCCAGGACTTGATAACATAAAGTATCATTTTAAGTAACTGCAAAACACATTAAATATCTGGAAGTTAATCTAACAAAGCATACTTTTTAGAGGTATAATAACAAAATGTACCTTAAAGAAATAAAAAGCAACTTAAATTACTGGAACAACAATTACTGTTCATGGTTGGTCCATACCTATTTAATAAAAATAACAATACTACTGGAGTTCATTTAAAAATTTAGTATTATACTAATCAAGCCACCAAATAAATACTTCATATGACTACAACTACCACACAATTCCATATCATATCATACACTTTCTGTTAGCCATTTCTCTCAGGTTCTGTTATCTAAAAATTTGATGAGCACATCATCTATTCCTTTATCAAAATCATTATCTAACTAGCATATGACAAAGCACAGATCCTTAGAGTATTTGACTGGAAACCTGCTTCCACATTGGTGTCATACTTTAATAATTACTCTTTGATTTCAGACAGGTAATCATCTCTGAAGCCATCTAACAGTGTTACCACTCCAACCACATCTCTTCAACTTCTCACAAGGATAATCAGACATACTTTATCAGAACTTTTGCTAGAAAATAGCAAACTATACCCACAGTATTCCCCTCATCTACTAAGTTAGCAATTGTGTCCAAAAAGGAAATGAAGGTAACCTGGCAAAACCTGGCATTAATGAAGTTATGATAGTCCTTGGCAATCAACTCTTACCTTTCTAGATGTATAACAACTACCTAATGATTTGTTCTTGAATTTTCTCAGATGTTTTAGATACTCAATTCTTCCATTTTATCAAAACCAGAACATTTACCATTCTCCAATCTTGTGTAATCTCTCTCATTTTCTATGAGTTTTCAAATATCTGTAGCCAGAATGGACTTTGTTTTCTTTGAATGACTCAGCTTGCCTCCTTGAGCTTCCCTAGACGCTGGGGCTTGCTCTTCCAGGGCAGGACCAGAGCTTCCTGTGTGATGAGTCATGGGGCTGGCTGAGGGGAAGTGTGTAACGTGGTCTACGCCAGGGGGAAGGGCCAAGTCAAGAACCAATCGGCCCTGGTCGTTCAGGTGGCGCTTGATGATGTCAAAAACTCTATAAGAGGGGAGAGGACAGCTTGAAGATCCTCCTTTCCTTTTCCAGTTGGAGCCAGAGACGCCTACAGCCGAAGCTGAGCTGCTGGTAGCAGAGCTGACTAGAGGCCAGTGGGTAATCTTCTTACCAGAGAGGGGAAGCATGTATACGATTTTGCCTGATACCATCTCGCTTCTCTGTGGCCTTCTGATTACCCTTGTAAGGTGGACTTATTGGGCCTGGAAGCTTTTGATGAAAATATCAAAATGGGGACGCTGGTTTGTGGGCTTGTTATTGTGGAGTGTAAATACATGCTTTAGTTCTCCTGCCTTCTGCCTAGAGAATTCCTTATATCCTGCGGTTCCAGACGTTTTAGGCACATATGAGATTCTCTTTGAAATCATAAATTCTGCCTTCCTAATATAATATCCTTGACAGTTGTTCAGCTATTGTATCTGCAAATTTGGTCAGGATGTGAAAATGTATTCATCTGGGCCAGGTGACTTGAATTCATTAAAGGGAGCTAAGTGCTGTCTTATTATCTCCTTGCTTATCTTAAGAGAATAATGTAGTTGTATCAAATAGATTTAATAAGACCAAACACTATTTCTCAACAGATAAATAGTTATGAATAGTTTGCAGAAGAATTGAAAACTACTACTAATATTGATGAATAGAACAACTCATTAGTAATAATTTGGATCATTCACAAATATTTGCAAATGCAAATAACCCTAAAATTTCACATCACAGCCAGCAAATTTGCAAAGATAGCAAAAATGAGAATAGTCAATGTTAGAGTGGTTATGACAAGATGGATATTCTATTCCATTTTTGGTAGATATGTGAATTGGTACAATAATTCTGTAACACAATTTAGATTATGTGAAAAGTGACTAAAAGATTCCTTTTATGAAGAGATTCCACTACTAGGCATATACTTTAAGGATGCCAATGACATAAAAAATGGTCCCATCTATACCTACATATTTATTGCAACATTTTTTGAGGTAGCAAATAACTGGAAAAAATTATACCTATATTTGTGGCAATGGCTAAACAAAGTGTGGTGAATGGCTTTGATAAAATAACACTTTACCAAAATACCAAAGTGAATGACTTTAATAGAATAACATTAGAATAACATAATAAGAAATTATGAACATGATAAATGTAGGGATTCATTGAAAGTCTTATATGATCTGATATAAAGTGAAATAAATAGAACCAGGAAAACAAGAAATACAATATTATAAATGGAAAGAACAGAAACAATGCCAACATGATGAAAGCCGAATGCCATGAAATAAAAATAAGTAAGTTTGACCCCAAAGAAAAAAAATATGAGAAAACATTTCCCCCATTCTAATTTGAAGAGATGGGGAACCACGGGTGTGAAACACATCACACTTCTTCAATATGTTGGTTAGTTTTGCTGAATTACTTTTCCTCCCTTTTAAAATAATTCATTATTACAAGGGACAACATTCTGGGAGGTGGTAGAATTAAGGATGTAATGAAAATGCAGATGGAATAAAAATAAAAATTATAAATAAAATATTCAAAATAAATGAAAGTCTTAAAAGCAAAACAAAAAGAAGCTTCTAACCTGCAAGAAAATTAGCTTTTGTATTTATCTTTGGAAAAATGTGGCTTCCTATTTTTCAGGAAGAGATACTTTGAAAGCCTATTTAAGAAATTCAACATCATTCTTGAATGTCAAAGAGGCTCTCAGAAACCAACAATTTGATGACATGAGAGCAAATTAATCAGAAATATCCTGATTAAACTTCCATCAAATTATACATGGTTTGAGGAGTGAAAGAAGAAAAGAAAAGTTTGGGGGCAATGATAGCAAGAGTTGGAGAGTAAATGACCTTGAGACAGTGTTTGAAAGGTGTTGTTTGAGGCTTGACAGAGCCACCCATCACAAGCAGCACATTCAGTATCCAGAATGTTGAGTTGCAAAAATGACTACGTCAAAATGGGCAACTTTATCTTACAACCCATCTGACCCCATTATGATGTCTGAAATATCAACTGTGCCCTCAGGGTGATGGAGTGGCACCTCAGAGGATGTCTGAAAGTCCTTCTTATCCCAATCTTGGCTCTTACTAGAACACTGAAACTTTGCCACCTAGGGACGTCACTGAGCATTGTCACAAGGCACCAGACTCGAGATGGAAAGGCAAATGGATGCCCAGCACCCTGTACTGTCTTTCTGAATCTTAATGTACCAGGGGGGGGAAAGACAGGGAAAAAAAACTATTAGTAAAGTGTTCCTTTGGGAAAACTAAACAATGCATCAGCAGCCTCCATGAGGTCAGAAGGCCATACTTTTGCCCTGAACAATTCAAACCCCATAAAGGCTCAAAGTTAGTCATTTTAGATAAGCATTCTAAAAACAGTAACAGCTTTTCCTAATCTACAACTTTTGTGAACACTGCCATCAATTGTATCATATCTGCTTTCTCCAGCTTTAGCTGCTGACTACAGGTGGTGCTATCCCTAGCCATGGTGCTGATTAATGTGGTATTAACATTACTCAAGTCCCTGATATAACTTCCTCTGAGGAGCCAAATAAATGGTGGGAAGGTATAGTCAATTATGCATTTATTGGCATAGTCTCAAAATTTTCAATGTTGAAAGATGGATTGTGAATTTTGACTTGGGGTGAAACTGTTCTCTCTGTTGAATTCGGGTGTCTGAAGGGAAATCCTTGGAGCTAGAGGTCTCCTGAGAGGCAATACAGAATAGTGGAAAGAGTAATGAGCTTGGGGTCAGAATATTTGGATTTGAATACAAACTTCATCAAATATAATCTATATGATATTGGTCAAGTCCTGGACTTCTTTGACTTCCCTGGACTTCTTCCTCACTTATAAAATAAAGAGGCTGGACTAGATGATCCATTTCAATTAACATTTATTAAGCACTTAATATATGCAAGGCACTGTAATGGTCTCTATTAGCCATTCTAGCTCTAAAATCATATGGCTCTATAAAACAAAGAGCCAAGTTATCCCCCAAGATGCTTATAGAGTCTTACAGATGGGAGGGCCAAGAAAAGGTGCTGATGTTCTTGAGGGGAGAGGACCTTTCCTACTGACCTAGTCTGTGATTAATAGTGTGGAAAATGAGAAACATAAAATCTCTGAAGATATGATAACATAGGGACAATGAAGGAGAAACATTACTGAATGCCAAGTTAACTCAAAACCTAAATTCTTTATAACCTTATTACTTTGTTTCATTCATTCAATGAGCATTTATTAAAGGCTCATTTTGTGTAGAGCACTGTCTCAGGGAAATGACCTCATGGAAGTTAGTAGGATAAAATACAAACTTGTTCACATGGCTTTTAAATATTTTTATAATACTATTCCAATCTACCTGGACTTATTTTGTCTTATTTTGTACCCTTTTGCATATGCTGTGCTCCAGCCAGAAGGGAGTCTTTGTTCTTTACTGCTCTCCTAATCTCTCCTACTTCCATGCATTCAAGGAGGCCCTTCCCCTTAACTGGAATACACTCCCTCCTCATCTCTATCTGTGAACATTTTTTTTCTTCTTTAATGAGCCAGCATGGGTGTTACTTCCTCCATCAGACCTTTCTTCATTTCCTCCAGATGGAAATGATCTTGTGTTCCTCATTTTCCATGAAGAGCTCTCCTTTGCCCTTATCTCATTCTACCTCATATTATCCTGATTTGTATATGTCATATTTCTCCTATTATATTATATATTTCTTGAGGTCAAGGGTGCCATTTTTCTATTTGCATATCTCTAGTGGATAGTATTCATGTATTTGCTGAATTAAATTGAATGAGTGGGTTCTGCCAAAGTTTCTGGATTATTTTTAAAGTGAATGCTTTTGCTGTTGTTAAAAAACAATATAATAACTACTTTCCTAGAAAGCAGTTTGTTTGGTTCCTTAGATAAGGAAAAGAGTGGGCAGGCCAGGAAACTCCAAAGATGGTGTTCTGTTCCCTCTTGTAGTTTTAATTTATTAATATTGCTCCTTTCTTTCACTCGGCCTCTGACTTTTTTGACTTTTCATAACTTTCCAGTGCTTCCAGTTTGCAATTATATGGGCCAGAGCAGGGCAAAACTTGCTAGAATAGGCTTGGCCCAGGACTCTGGCAATGCGAGACTAGTGTCCAACAAAGACATCTGACCTGGCTGAGTTCACCGATATTACCAGCCATGCTCCAATACTCCACTAACGCTGGTCTTGCCTATAAGGCAGAATCAGGGAGTAAGCATCTGCTCTGCTGCCTCACCCCTTCTTACACTGACCAACATTCCAGGACCAAGTATCATCTTGTAGTCCCCCCATTCTGACTCCCTCTCCCTTGACTGTCTCCACTGAAGAGCTAATCTAGTCAACATTGTAACAAGCCCTGGGACAGATGATCTGGCCAAGGATTAGAGGGTGAATACTTTGAACATGTCTCTCTGTATAACCAACCAAGGTCCAAGGCTCCACTGGCTCTTGACTCGACCGTTTTAGGCAGAATCGAGGATTCAACATCTGCCTTGCTATTGCATGAGTGCCTCTCCCCACCACCACTTTCCACATCTTAATCAAGGATTCATGATCAAATCAACATTATGATTGATTGTTCCTGTTAAGGACATGATAATCTACTGCCGTCTGGCTCCCCTCAGAAACTCTGTGATTCAGTGGGCTGCCCAGGCTGAAGCTTATTCCTCCGACCACCACTCATTACCATCTACTGCTTCATAACCATCTATATTAACTGAATCGTGACCTTCTATACCTCTCACTGCACTCTATTCTACCCTTCCATTGCACTCTCTAGAGACCCCATTCTTGTAACAGATTGCCCTTCACATCAATACTAGGCCTTATCCCTAGAATTACTTTGCTTGTATTTCATGCTTAATTTTCTTAGTATGTGCTATCTACCCAGTAGAAAGCAAGCTCTTTGAGGAAAGAGACTGTTTCATTTATGCCTTTGTTTTCCCAGAACCCAAGACAGTGCTTGGCACATAGTAGGTATTAATAAAGATGGATTGGACTTAATTGAATTGAAAGTACCAGTTCTCAGAGAGGAGTCAGAGTCCAGGGCAAAGAGTCCTCAGTCCAAAATAGGATCACGGGAAAAGACAGAATGGAGTTTAGTCAACAAGATCAAGAACATTTCCCCCACATCAAGCATAAGCAGGCAGAGCCCCCAACTACACAATCAGGGTGTTATTATGGATCTTATGGCAGGCACATGTGATCTCTTCCCCAGTTTTAGGAAAGTAACAGTAGGTAGATAATTCTCCTGGTGCTTGTGACTTCCAAACAGGCTTTCCTCCCACTCTTCTTGAAAGATAACACATTCCAGAGAAGCAGATTCCTTACCTTACCCCACTTCCACAAAGGCCATGCTTATTCTTGCCTCTGAACCTTTATTTGTGCTACTCTACCTACTTTCAAATCATAGAATTTCAGAACTGCTAAGTCAAGTTATCTACTCAGAAGTCGCTTCTTCTTAGAGATAGATAAGTGGCATAGTGAATAGTGTTCTTGGCCTGGAGGTAGGAAGACCTGAGTTCAAATTCAGTCTCAGACACTTACTAGCTAAGTCACTCTGGGCAAGTCCCCTAACCTCAGTTTTCTCAGCTACAAAACGGGGATAGTAATAGCACCTACCTCCCAGGGTTGTTGTGAAGATATAATTAGGTATTTATTTTTTCGAAGTGCTTGACAAATCTTTAAGTTCTATGTAAATGTAGTTCTTATTTCTATTCAGTTGGAAGTTCCTTTGGGTCAGGTATCTTGTACAAATGTCCTCTCAGAAGAAAGAATGGGGCATCTGCCTTCTAAGAGCAAAAGAATGACAGGGAATGCATATCCCAGGGTGAATCTTCTGTAGGAGGAAAGATGAGAGCTTGGGTACTACTTTACCTTTTCATGATGAGTGTCTCCTGTCTTCAGTTTTCAAGGGAGAACATTCTACCAAGTTTACCTAGCTTCTCTGAATCACCAACTCCAAAGCAGGGCTCAAGAAGCAGAAAGGAAGAAACCCTGAACCTGAAATCAGAAGACCTGAGTCCTGCCTTTGCCCCTTAGTACCTGTGGGACATTGGCCAAGCCACTGAAGTTATCTGGGCCTCAGTTTCCTCTTATAGAAACTGGAGAAAAAAAAACCTTGCATCATCTACTATGCAACATTTCTGTAAAAGAAGAGTAATGCCCTCTATAAATGCAAGATATTATTAAGAGCAGATATCACAATAATTCTGTATGTCAGATAGTTCTCTAGGGAAGAAAGATGTTTTGGGGAAAGACTCTGTCATCACTATCAGAGCTGACTTGTCAAGCTCCTTCAAGAACCAGGCAGCTCTGGGTCTTTAAAGCAAATCTTCCCACATGTAGGCACTGCTAGAGTCTCTTGCTTCTGACCAATTATTCAGGCCCAAGATTCCAGATTAGCCTGTAGTCCATGACTCCATTCCTTAAGCCTTCTCTTTTGCTGCTACTGAGCTCAAGCAATATTAATAGATTAACACAGGGGTTTGCTGGTAAATGTT
Source organism: Trichosurus vulpecula (assembly GCF_011100635.1). NCBI lineage: Eukaryota > Metazoa > Chordata > Mammalia > Diprotodontia > Phalangeridae > Trichosurus > Trichosurus vulpecula. The sequence continues at coordinate 195,587,418 of NC_050578.1, read as the reverse complement.
TAACAATCAGGCTCTCCAGGGGGAAAATGTATGCAACCCACTTTTTAGCTTAGTAATTAATAAATATATAAATATTATATATAAAAATATACATAAATAATAATTAATAATTACTAAAATTTGCTTAAGACCAGACCATCAACAAAACAAACAAGCCTTGATTTGCTATTTCTAAAATATAAATGCTTACATTGAAAATTCGACAATTAGTTCTCACAAGCTGGTTAAGAGTTAGTTCCAACATACCCCTGATGGGATATCATGGAGAATAATGTGAAACAGGGCAAGAGGACAATAAAAAATGAGAATTTTTGAACAGGAAACTTGACACGATCAGACTTATGCCTTAGGCAGATTATTTTCACAGCTAAGTAGAAGAGGGAATTGGAAAGGGGAGAGTGTTGATGGAGGCAAACACCTGAGGAAGCTATTTCCAAAGTCAAGGCAAAAGATGATGGTGTCTGAGAAAGGTCAGTGGACATATAAGTGTAAAGTAGGAACTTATTAGATTTGTATTTCAACTCTGGTCACCTGAATCTTTCCCTCTCCTGTTCTTCACAGGGTTTCCAGCAAATCACTTTCCTCCTTCTACAGGGAATTTTCCCCATCTTTACAAATGAGCTAGATGAGGTAGGCTATATGATCTCTAAAGTCCTTTAGAACTCAAATCCTATGATCCGTGGATTTTACCTGGCCTTTGCACATTAACACATTCTCCATTGCGGAATTTAATGCAATGAAAACAGACTGCCTTCTTCTGTCAGATATACTGTCTTGGTGGAGTCCTTGTATCATAGGCTGCATTTACTAATCTCAGCTACAGATGAGTTAGTCTCATTCAGTTAGTCTGGTTCAGGATCTGAAGAAATAAAGACACGGACACATACTATGACTACAGGGATTATTAATGGCATCCAAACCATTGGCAGTACACACAAACACACACACACACACATATACACACAGAGATTCACACATACACACATAACACAGAAGAATAAAAAGATATATGCACATCAGCTTCATGGCCACAAATGCCATGTTCTCATCCTGAGGCCAGATCTGAATCTTGTAGTCATGAGTGCTGACCACCCTTCCCCGATACACACACACACACACACACACACACACACACACAAGTAATCACAGCTCAATAAATAAGCCTATTCAAAACTGAAGGCTTATTCTGAGTGGCTCAAGGTCAGTGCATACACTGTGTACACTCTGGAGGACAAGGGAGCTTGAGCCTTTTACAAGTGCACTGGTCAAGCATAAGCAGACACCAACCACTTTCATATGTACTAATCATGAATAATCCAGAAAAGATCAGCATAAAGTAGAATTGCCTTATTTGGCACAAAAGATTTGGCATGATCTGGTTTGCCTGCAGAGACAGCAAGACAAAGCCCTGTGTTGATTTTGAAATTATTAAATTAAAATATGGCAGAATAGAAGCTATTCCTTGTTCCACTTGGTGTCAGGGGCTATGTATATGAATCCAGTTGTCATTCTGGCTCATCTCTCCTCCTTCTGTAACTCGGGGTTCAATTTGCCTTAATCTTTGATAGAGACAGGAACTGGACCCGCGATTTTTTTGGTAACTAACTCCCTGGTGAGAAAACTCCCTCTACTAATACAAGTTGGCACCTGCTCTTCAACTTACACTTTTAGAGAGTCATGGAAATCACTGAGAGATTAAATGTGCTAGGTAGGGTCACAAAGTCAGTATGCATAGGAGGCAAGATTTGAACCCAGGTCTTCCTGGCATTATTAGCTGTGTGACCCTGGGCAAGTCACTTAACCTCTGTTTGCCTCAATTTGCTCAACTGTAAAATGAATATAATGATAGCGCCTACCTCTCAGAGTTGTCGTGAGAAACAAAAGAAATGATATTTGTAGAAAAGTGCTTACCACGGTGCCTGGCACATAGTAGGTACTCTAAAAATGCTTGTCCTTCCTCTCCTGCCCCACCAGCACAACCACCACTCTATTCATTAAGCCACATTGCCATTTTCCTTCATGATAACCCACAGTGGGAGAAAGCAACAAGGTAGAGAAGAGTAGCTACTATAGCATGAAACAAAACTACTTCAATTATCTTTAAATCCCTTTTGAGAGAACCATAGAATTTTAGAACTTGATGGAATCTTAGAGGTCCTTTAGGCCTAACTCCTCATTTTACTAGTGAAGTCCCAGTGGCACAGGAAAGAGATTGCTTTCACTAGCAATCTGGTAAAAGATGAAGGACTAGAAATTCAGGCCTTGACTCGATGATTCTTTCTGCTCAATGATGCTGGATTGTTTCAAAATGTTTTTTTAAATTATGCTTTTTTATAACTTTAAGCTCTTTTCAAAAGGTGTCATGTTGCTTCACGTTGCTGATCTCCTTAGAGATAGTTGCTATTTAATGAAAAACGGGCAGTCAGTAACGAAAATGTATTTGAGTATTCTTTCTAAATACTTTATTTCCAATGTGTGCATTTTTTCAGAAGGAAACAACTTTGAAATTTATGTAGTGAAACAAGATCTATAACTTCACATTAACAAGTTCAATTTGTGAATAGTAGAAATCTTTATCTGGCATTCAAGGCTCTAAAATATGGCTTTCTACTTTTATCCAGCAACATTCCTGTATATGTGTCCTATACTTGAGTAAAATTTAACTTCCTTGGGGCAGCTAGGTGGCGTAGTGAGTAGAGCACTGGCCCTGGAGTCAGAACGACCTGAGTTCAAATCCAACTGCAGACACTTGACACAGTGGCTGTGTGACCTTGGGTAAGTCACTTAACCCCAATTGTCCTGCCCTCCCCCCTCCAAAAAGATTAAGACATAACTAATTTTCTCCTGATTGTGCACTATGCTATCCCTTCTTTCTATCTACAACCACTCAATCCCTTTCCTGCCCTTATTTCCTTCTTTTAGCAAGTGTTGTATCTTCAGTGCTTAGCAAAGTACCTGGCACACAACAGGCACTTAATAAATATTTACCAAATGACTAACTAATATCCTAGCCATCCAAAACGCAGAAAAAAAATATCACCTCCTCCCAAAAACCTTAACTGATGTCCCAGACTGGAAATGTCTTCTTTTCCTTCTGACCTCAACTTGATCATACTAAATTACAATTTCCTATACTCTTTCATCTTTGAGTGGTGATTTGGATAAGAAAAGTTATGCGTTCTCTGATCAAGGAAGCACATGAAAATGATAAGTGACAGATAAGTTCACAAACAATTTTGAGTTCTGCTGAATGAATGACAAAACCCTTAAGAACCAAAGATATTATTGCTAAAATAATTAAAATTTATAGTAGAAGAGAGACTACAGGAGGTTTTTGTTTGCTTTTGGTGAGGATGCTGAAACAGTGTGTGTGCATCGATAAGATTTTGGTTTTTTACTCTATGTAAAGAAATTCAGGATTTTTAATTATGTTCTCGTCAAAAGTGTTAGTGGTAGTAGTGGTGGGGGGGATGGGCAAGATTAAGATACTGTTAACAGGGGAAGCTAGGTGGCGCAGTGAGTAGAGCACCAGCCCTGGAGTCAGGAGGAACTGAGTTCAAATGTGACCTCAGACACTTAACACATGTACTAGCTGTGTAACCTTGGGCAAGTCACTTAACCCCAATTGCCCTGCCAAAAAAAAAATACACCATTAACAGTTAAGCATATTCGTAAAGTATCCAGTTATACTTAGGTGTTTATGTTTCTTTAAATTACATTAAAATTTCAAATCTTATTTATTCAGTAGCATTGGTTAATATTTGTACTTAGGTATTTTCATCAAGACTTTCATTTTGTGTATATGTTTTTAAAAATCCCAGAACATCAAGTTTTGAAAGGATATCAGATGATATTCAGTCTCACTCATACTTGATTAAGACCCTTTTCTAGATTGTGATTGGAAAATGTCATCTATCTTCTTAAAAACTACCAATGAGAGGTAATCTATGACCCTTTGATGTAGCCAATTTCACTTTTGCCCTGCTGTTATTTTAAAATACTCTTCTTCTACATTGAGCTGAAATCTGACTCTCTGATCCTTTCTTCTGTCCCTGATACTTCTACGTAGGAGTCAAACAAAATAAGTCCTGTCACTTTTATACATTATGGGCTTCCGAATGTATAAACATAGTTATGGTGTTCCACCTTGGTCTCTTCTTCTCCATGCTAAAAATCTTCTGATCTTTCAGTCAATATTTGTATAGAATGATCTGCAGCCCCCTTACGAGTCACATTCTTCTGCATGTATGCTACCTTGTCTGTGTCCTTCCTAAAATATAATGTCCGGAATCTAGCATTGTTTTCCTAATGCAAACTAACCAGGACAAAATACAGTGGGATGATCATCTCTTTCTTCCTGGACATACTATATGGTCTAGATTTGCAGTAACATTTGGGCACTGCCACATAACCCTCTTGACCCATTTTGAGTTTGTGATTGTCTAAAATTCCCAAATACTTTTCCAGAATAATTCTGTCTAAACATCCCTACCCTGTGCCGAACTTCAGAAGTTATTTGGTCTGATTGTAAAAGTTTATTTTTAAGGTGGATTACATTCAAAATATATCTGACCCGTTTTTTTCTAGCCTGTGAATATCTTTTTGGATCATGATCCTGCCAGACAGAATGTTAACTGTCTCTCCCAGCTTTGTGCCACCTTTAGATTTGACAAGTAAGCTCTCCAACGATTAATCAATCAACAAGGATTTATTAAGCACCTTTCTGCCGGCTGGGTTCTAGGATTAGAAGTACAAGAAACCATTCAGTTGAGTAATAAAAGTTCAGAAATCAGATCCCAAGGAGTTGAGGGGTAGGGAAAGAGGAAGTGGGGGCAACAAATGTAGATTTTTTTTCTAAGAGTAGAGCTGAGAGAGGGAGAAAGGATTTAGGATGATAGTTTAATATGCATTCACCAACTGAAATACATTTTCTCCATGAAATTTTTCTTGAAGCCAGGAAAGAGAAGTGAGTTATCCTTTCTCTGCACTCATAATGCAATTGATACTTCTCTTATGGCACTTAACATATCTGTCACATTGACTTAAAAGGTTGGCTCCCCCTTAATTTTCCACAGAGACCTATGTTTGTAGGGGGTATTTGGAGAATATTTACTCAAGGCAAATGGTTGTGTACTAATAACATAATAAAGGTAATATAAAGGAAAGAACAGAAAGAAACAGGACATTTTTCACCATTGGTAAAACCAATGCTTATTGTTTGGAGCACACAAAAGTTTAGTAGTGTTATTGATTTAAAAAAAATCTTTTTGTGAAACTGAGTTAATTGACTTGCCCACGATTCCGTAGGAAGTTAATGGTGTGGTTAAAAATAAACCTATTCTTTTCCTACTCACAAACTAGTATTCTATCCATCATGCTGATACCTGACCACAAATGGCATTCTGCTCATGAGGGAGGTCACCCAGAGAGTTTCTGAATTAAGAATACACTCTATCACTGCTAGCTGCATAGAGTATAAGATTCTGGCATTGGCAGTGGGATGGACTGTTTTTATTCAGTCATTTTCAGTCATATATGACCTCATTTAGGATTTTCTTGGCAAAGATTCTGGAGTGGTTTGCCATTTCTTTCTCTAGCTCATTTTATAGATGAGTACCTGAAGCAAACAGGGTTAAGTGACTTGCCCAGGGTCATATAGCTAGTAAGTGTCTGAGGCCAGATTTGAACTCAGAAAGATGGATCTTCCTCACTCCAAGCCCATCACTCTATCCACTGCACCACCAAACTGATATCTATGGGCAAGATAACCTCTTCACTGAGTCTATAAAATGGAGAAATTTCCAAATTTCTTCCTAACATAAAAGGATTAGGTATGACATTCCTCTTCTGCCACCCAAATGGTCCCAAAGAGTGGCTCCTAGATATGCTGAGGACTTAGTAAATGCAATTGACTAAGACATTAAAATTCTTCCCATCTCTCCTACTCTCCTCTTTTTCTCCAATCTCTTAAGGCCTCATGGTGGTACAGCTTGGTCAGACCTAGGCCTTATTTTCACAGAATCACAGAAGTTCAGAGTGGAAGTGGTCCACAGAAAACATCTAGTCTGATCTATACCCAGATAGAAATCCCTTGTACGAAATGCTCAAATGCTCTTTGCCTGAGGACTTTCAGCTGGGAAGAAGTGATGCTCTCTTCAGGCTGCTCATTCTACCACTGAATGGCTCTGATTGGTAGCATGATCATTTCTTACACCAAGCCTAAATTTCTCTTCTTTGTAAGTCCTATTGATTGACCTTAGCTTTCTGCTCTCTGAGCAGCCTTTCAAATATTAAAAGAAAGCTATCATTACCACACCATTGCTCTTATCTGAAGGCTCCCCATTTTATCGGTGTTCCTCAGAACCAAGCACAATATCATACTCCAGTTGTAAATTAGTTGTTCAGTCATTTTTCGGTCATGTCAAATTCTTCATGACCCCATTTGTGGTTTATTTGTTTGTTTGTTTTGGTCAGAGATACTGGAGTGGTTTTCTGCCTGTCCGAGCCCAGATGCCTTTTCCATAGCCAAGTTGTAGTTGTGGCTTGTTATGTTTCCTTCTTCAAAATAAAACTATAGAACAACAACAGCAAAAAAAGAACCCATGTTTTACCCTATGAAGGTCTTTCTGAATCCCTGCTTTTTCATCTAATATATTCATTATTTCTCCTTGCTTCGTCTCACCAGCAAATATCATGAATATGCCCTCTGTCTTTATCTAAGCCATGGACAAAAAATGGTGAACAACTTAGGGTCAAGTATATATTCCTGGAAAACTCTACTGGAGACCTCTTCCCATGGTTACTCTCTAAAACATTAATGATTACTCTGGTGCCCCACACAATTGTTACAAAATTCTTCCTTATCTCAATCTCAAACACACCTCACAGTAAATATCCATTTGTCCAAGTTCTGGTCTCTTTAGAGACATAGAAAAATTATATCTTGCTTTTCAGTTCCTCAATCTAGCAGTTTTATCAGAAAGTTATCACAGTGGACAAGACTGAGATCTGAAAGTATAAGAAAAGTCTCATTACTAAAATGCTATTAGAAAGGGGAAATTTGTCTTTTGCTACTTTCTTACCATAATTTCCATGTCTGTCTTCTCCATCAGAACATTTTTCCCGCTTTACTCCCAAGGCCCATAACAGAATGCTGTCTTAAGTTGCAAAGGCCTTGCTCTTAAGGAAGGGACTTGATGAAATGTCTGGTACTAATAATTATATCCTGTGTTTTTGTGTTTGTAGGCAACTCTTTAAGACTGAAAAGCCTGCAAAAAATAATTCAAATTTTTAAGCCCTTTCTGTGTTGTTGTGTTTGTCCTTTGTTCTAGAAGGGGACCATGACGTCAGGGAAATGATGACGTGACTTGCAGTTGACTTTGATTTGAGTGAGGGAGGGCTGACTTTCTATGTAACAGTCATTGTGATAGACACCAAGACTACAAAGATGAAATCATTCTGTCCCTGCCCTCGAGGAGCTTATAACCTAGTAGGAATCCATGGATACAATAAAGATAATACATTTATGAATATAATTAGTTCAAAGAATGTTATGAGAGATTCAAAGAGGAAGAAATTATCATCATATGGTGGAATTGGGGAAGGTTATATGTAGGAGGTGGCATCTAAGCAGAGCTTTGAAGAAAGGAGTGGGGGAGGAGGGATGGGAAAAGATGGGAGTAGAATGTGTAATCCAGTCTAGTTATGTAAATAAAAGCTTGACAGTAGAAGATAGCCTGGAATTCTAATGGCCTCATTTCAATGATGTAGGCAAGTTCAGGGGGTTAGGGAGGTAAAAAGAAAATATATTTGGGATCAGAAGGACTTCTCCTTAGTCTCTTAGGATGACACCATATCCTAAGCCACATCCCCTGTCTTCTTGTTAATAATTATAGTTTAATTTTATAAAGGATTTGCAGTTTACTTCACAATAAGGATGACTGAATCCTATATAGTGATTGCTGAATCCCTTGCTGGAACCTCCGTATCATAAAGAAGCCAAGTTATATTGCTCTCACTCTCCACTTCCAGCTATCTCTCTGGCCTACTCTATCTCCATGAATAACCTCCCCCAACACCCTTCCAACTCACTTATGTTTTGTCTTTTTCCCTATTAGAATATAAGCTTCTTGAGAGTAGGAACTGTCTTGTTTTCTTAATTTCATATCTCCAGCACTTAGCACAAGTTCCTGGCACAAAACAGGTGTAGTGAGTATTTAATAAATACTCTCTCTCTGTATTTACATATATAGATATTGATACCAATATTGATGTAAATTAATATCTATACAGATCTATCTTCCTTCCTTCTTTCTTTCTTTCTTTCTTTCTTTCTTTCTTTCTTTCTTTCTTTCTTTCTTTCTTTCTTTCTTTCTATCTAGACAGCTAGGTGATACAATGGATAGAGCACTGGATCTGCAGTCAGGAAGACCTGAGCTTGAATTTGGCCTCAGGTACTATCTGCATGACCCTGGGTAAGTCACTTAACCCTGTTTGCCTCATTTTCCTTATCTGTAAAATGAGATGGAGAAAGAAATGGCAAGCCACTCAAGTATCTTTGCTAAAAAAAATCCCAAATTGGTTCATGGAAAATTGGACATAACTGAAAACAACTGAATAACAGCAACATCACTATCTATATCCATATGTATGTCTCTCTCTCTCTCTCTCTCTCTCTTTCTCTCTTTCATTTTTTAGACAAGGAAACTGAGGCTCCAAGAGGTGAAGTTATTTGTCCAGGGTGACAAGCCATGGTTTTCTGTTTTTTGAATTAAAGGGGCCATCCCTTGACTCACTTCTTAAAGAGGCCTATTCACTGAATGGGCGTTACCTCCCTCTAAGTGAGTACATGAAAAGGCCTTAGCCTAAAAAGGGCCAGGGTCTCCCATTGCATCCTGGGCCATCTCCAGTCATCCTAATGAATATCTGGTCACTGTATCTAGATGGCTCTGGAGAAGAAAGTGAGGCTGGTGACCCCACATAGCCCTCCCTCACTCAAATCAAAGTCAACTGCAAGTCATGTCATCATTTCCCTTATGTCATGGTCCTCTTCAAAAACGAAGGACAAACACAACAACAACATGTATCTGTTCTTCTCATAGAGAACATGTATATTTGTGGGAGGCTATGACCCAGGATCACAGGGGAAATATTTCATTGCTACTTTTCTTTGTAGGTTATTTCATTAAATACCTTTGCTTTAAATTAATTTTATCTACCAATAGACTAATGAAGGTAATTATTTATTAATGTGGGGTAGGGTCATGCCCCTTCAAAGTTTCTAATTTTGAAATGCATTGATTCTGTCATTATGAGATAATCAATCAGTCAAAAAGCACTTGTTAAGCAGTTACTCAACAAGGAGATATTATATTCTTAGTATGTACCAAGCATAGTGCTAAGTAATAAGATGTCACAAAGAAAGGCAAACAAAGTCCTGCCTTCAGGTACCTACCATGTACCGGATACTGTGCTAGGTGCTAGAGTAGGACACAAACAGAATAGTTCCTCCCCTCCAGGGGCTTACATTCCATCAAGGAAGATAATATGTACATACAGAAATCCAGTGGGACCTGTTGAGGTCACTAGTGGTGTGAGTAAGAAGAAAAAAAAGAGAATAAAGTCTATCCTGTCTCAGAGTTTTATTGGGAAATCCAAATCATATGAAGACACTTTGAAAAGTGTAAGAGGTATGTAAGGGATTGATTGTGTTTTTATATTATTATTTTAGCAGAAACCTTCCTTAGATACTACTCCTACCTATAGAGAATTGCTCATGAGTTTAACTTCAATAGTGGGAATTTCTGGACCAGGACAGTATGACAGAGGATGCACAGAAGGCTGATGGTAGAAGCATTTAGGTAGCAATGGTAACTGTCAGTTTGCATTGCCTATCTCCATTTATGGAGAGGATATCCTCTGTCCCATCCACCATCATCATCAAAGGATAAGGGTATGTTTTATCTATGTAGCACTTTGCAGTGTACACATTGCATTAATGTGCATAGATCCAGTGGAACATTGCAATAACCTTTATAGATAGGCAGAACAGGGGTCATTGTCTCTATTCTGCATATGAAGAAATTGACAGCAGTTAAATCTAGCAATAGATATGGAAAAGGAACTCAGGTCTCCTGCCCCCAGTGTGGAATTATTTTGATATGTTGAGCTGCCTTTACCTAGAAGAAATGAAGGAAAATATGTTTGTGTGTGATCTTTTTGGTTTGTTTGTTTGGTCCAGACCTGTGAGTTTATCTTGTTGGGAACTTCTTATGTGGAAGCTCCCTTCACTGATGCCAGTCTTCAGTGCTTCTCTAACATATTGTCTTAGATACCTGGGGCATGGTGAGATTAAGTAACTGGTGTGTCAGAGGAAGGACTTTAACCTAGATCTCCCAAGTATGGACTTCTATCTACTTTGCTGCAGGTAAAAAGAAGGGATGGGACCATATTTTGCCAGGCATACACTGCTGAAGGTCCTGAATTATTAAATCAATTGTCTCCTCATTTGTAGGGAGGAACTACTGTCAGGTGGTGAAGCACAGACAGTGCTAAAGTCTCTGTGTGACTCCCCTAGTGCAGTGCCCTCTCCTTCTTAGATGGAATAAAGGCTCTGAAAGCCCATATTGTCTCCAGGATGCCTTGATTATCATCACATCCTGCTGTGCACACAGCATTATTCTTATGCCAATGCAGGTGGTGTATTTTATGGGCTTTCCTGCTGGTATTGACATTTTCCTTTGTGAGGACCTGTTTTCTAAGAAACTAATTTGGATTTTTGTCTGTCGGCAGCAGGGGGATGGGGAGAGGTAGGCCACGTCACGAGCTTATGGAATCATGGGGCAATCGATGCACAGACATTAATTGTATTTTTTTCTCTACTGTTTTATCCCTAATGCAGAAGAGTAGATAGTGAGAAGGGGAGTGTAATTTCACCGTGGAAATAGATAGCTTCAAACCATCTCTGCCGAGACTTTCTCATGGGCAACAAAGTACAGATTGAATCTAGAGAGGTGGGTTAGAAACCTGTCTCTGCTACCTACTATAATTTCTATAGCTATATTTCTAGGGCAGCATGGGGTGATAATATTAATAACTCAAATTTATATGGTACTTTAAAGTTTTCAAAGTTCTTTGCATTGATTTATTAAGATTCAATGATACTACAAGATAGATATCAGACATTACTGTCTTCATTTTAACAGGTGAGGAAACTGAGGCTCAGAGATGTGAAATCACTTGCCCATAGCTAATCAGATCGAAAGGTGGGATTTTAGTCCAGACCTTCCTGGCTCTAAGTCCAGTATTCTATCCCTTAAGCCACATTGTCTTTTGGGTAGTTCTAACATTTGCATCTCTTGCCATAGATTTATTTCTAGGACAAGATGCCAATACACATTCATGGTGGAATTTCCTATATTAAGGAGTTCCCCACTAAGATAAAATAACAGACCCAGGCAATAAATGAATGAATGCAATACATAGATGGCTAAGGGGGAGAAGAAACCCAGGGATGCAGGGATCCCAAACCAAAGTTCCCAGGGCAAGGCCACCTGGAATGAATTCACAGACACAAGCATTCTTTAAGTCAAGGAGGCAAAGATTTATTACCCTTTTTCAGTGGGCAAGAGTTCTTAGGGAACATGCAACCATAAAGAGGTGCAGGGGGAATCTTTATAGAAGCTAAATGGGATGAAAGGGGGTGACATGTCAATTAGGTGTTTGGGGGTGGGATTAGGGACTGATTTAGGGTATGTTCAAGGAGTGGTTAGTTCTTAAAGGAACATGCATATTTAGTATCTACTGTGTAGGCGTATTACCCAGAGTTCTCTAGGAAATAGCCCACAGGGGGGTTACTAGGGATATGGTCTTACTGTGAAATGTCACTAAGTTCACTATTGGTCAAGGCTGAAGGGGAATAGTTTCTCATCTAGTGTTTCGTTAGACAAAACACTATGTCTGGGATACATGTTAGAAAGGTCAGTAAATAGTAAATATGGTTATGACTCAGTGTACTAAGGAAGAAGCAGAGATAAGTTGAGGCAGGCTGCCCTTTAGCTAGAGAGAGCAGCCTGAGAGAGAATATGTTTTGACACCTAGATGTGTTTATGAGAACTGGATGTGTTTTGGGATTGGGGTTCAGGCACGGGCACCCAAGCAGAGGCTGTTAGAATTTAGGGTCCAAGCACAAGCACCTTATCAGCTAGATGAGTAGATACATATTTATGTGAGTTGCTGAACATCTTGAAAGAGAAGTGGGGAATACAAAGAACCAAATCAAGACCAGGTCACATCAAAATAACTTCCCTATTCCTATATTGACAGGGTTACTGAACTATTAGATGACAGGAAATCTGTGGATATGGTTTATATAGATTTTAACAAAGCTAAAATATCTTTAAAGTGTCCCCTACTATTCTTGTGGATTAGATGGAGAGATATGAACTTGCCAAGAATACAATTTGAAGGATTTTTAACTGATTGCCTGGCTGGACTTAAAGAATAGTTTTTGATGGTTCAAAGTCAACAGGGCTAGTGATCTAACCTGGACTTTCCTAAAGATCTTGCTGTTTAACATTTTTGCCAATGATTTGCAAATGATTTGCATGAGGGCATGGATGAGTGTAGTAGCAATTAGACTTGAAGACCTTTCCCACACATTAATAGGCCATGTGACCTGCTTATGTCACAGGAAGCCTGAGTTACATGTGACAGAAAAAGGAAGTTATGTCACAGGAAATGTAGAGAGAGAGAGAGAGAGAGAGAGAGAGAGAGAGAGAGAGTGAGAGAGAGAGATGTTATGGCTACTAATGGCTGCTAATGGCCACCCTCATGATAGTTAGAACTGAACAGGCTGACTTAGCTGTACTGTGAGTTTGTTTTGGGGAAGACCCCAGCAGGGGGTCAGAGAGGTTTTGGAATGGCAAGTTTCCAGGCTGTGATATGGTGTTTTAAGTTCCTTGCTGTTATGACAAAGTGGGCTGACTGACTGTGGGAGCTGAACATTTGGTTATAGGATATGGTTTTCTGGTGTCCGAATAAATGTTATACTTCTTTTACCTTCTTTATGGAGAAACTTTCATACCTTGTGATACAAAACTACATAAGCTTATTCACGATTACCATTGATGTTATGTTTATTGCCTTACTGGTACAATGGTATACTCATTAAATCTACAAACAACACTAAGCCTAAAGGAAGAGCTAATACACTGAATGACAGAGACACAGTCCCAAAGAAAACTGAGAGGTCAGATCATTGAGCCAAATTTAAGGAGATGAAATTCAATATTGACAAATGCAAACTTTGACACTTGGATACTGTAAATCAGTTTAAATGTGCAAGATGAGGAGACATTGTTAGAGAGTAGCTATTCTCAAAACATTTAGTGGCCCATGAGCTCAATCTGAGACAGCAGTATGATGAAACAGCCTATGATTTCAGGCTACATTAAGAGATGTATTGTTTTCAGAAATAGAGAGTCAATAGTCTCGCTGTACTTTGCTCTTCCCACACCTCAGCTGAAGCGTTCAGTTCTGGGCCTGATAGTTTAAGAAGGACATTGGCAAGCTGTGGAGAGTGTCCTGAGAAGTACAACCAGAAAGTTGAAAAACCAGGAATCAATGTCATATGATGATTGGCCAAAGGACCCAAGAATATTTAACCCGAAGAAGAGAAGCTTCAGGGTAGAAACAACAGCTGTCCTCAAGTATTTGAAGGGCTGTCACATAGAGCAGGAATGACACTCATTTTGCATGACCCCAAGAGGGCACAACCATAAGCAGTAAGTGGAAGTTTCAGAGAGGACAATTTAATCCTGATGTCAATTGGAGTTGTCCAAAGGCAACTTCCTAAAGTCTTCCCAAAAAGACAGAGGCATCTCTTCCTTGGACATCTCCAAGCAGAGACCAGATACCACTTTGGGGGCACATTAGAGGGGGCATTATTTTTAGATATAGGTTGGATTAGGTGGCCAATGGGGCCAATCAGTTAACAAGCATTCATTAAGTGCCCCCTATGTGCCAGACACTGTGCTATGATCTGGGGATATAAAGAAAGAAAAAAGATATTCTTTGCTCTCAAGTAACTTACATTCTCATCTTCACCAACTCTAAAGTCCCATGATTTATAAAATACTTTCAAAAAATTAGCTATGAGGTAAATAGTACAAATGTGATTTCTACCTTTTACTCTTTAAAAATATAAGTGGTGGACATGGTGTGAACCTGCCTTGGTAGAGGTAGTTTCCCCATCCGGGAGTTGCTCATACCAATGAAATCACAAGTCCAGTCCCTATTTCCATCCCTGTCTATTTTTCAGAGGTCCCATAGTGATAGATTTGGGACTCAATATCTTAGCTCCTTTCACTTTAACGCTATTGTCAGGGGGTCCTGGGGAATTACTGGACCTTAGCCCATGGACAAGTGAGGTGACCTGTAGTTTGTGTATTTTCCCCAGGTCCTTGCCCTGTCATCCCAGGCATCTCTGTCCAATAACACGGCATCATGGTATCCTGCCTCATGTGCTTTGGGGACATCATTTAGCCCAGCAGAATGTGAAATATAACAGCTGGGGTGATAGAAACTGCTTTTTCAAAAGCATAGAAATCAGTAGCCGTGTGCCTTTACTTAGGTACATAAGATCATCAAACATTGGAGCTGAGAGGAGCCTTAGATATCATCTAATACAAGCCTGCCTTGTTACATCTGACCATCAGAGAGAGGAAGTGATTTGCCCAGGGTTACACAATTGCTAAGTGACAAATAGGAGACTAGTGATGTTGGGATGTCAGGAGAACTGAGTTCTAATCCAATATAATATTATTCAGTACCTACTATGTGCAGGGCACTATGCAATGTTCTAGACCTCAGTTTCCCAATCTGGGAAACGAAGGGTTGGGAGTAGATTGCCTCTCAGATCTATTCAGCCCTAAGTTTCTATAAAATGAGCATTTGAGTCTTATCCCCATTTCAGATGTGATGAAATTGAGGCAGAGAAAGGTTGAGAGACTTTCTGAGGGTCACAACCAGTAAGTATCTAAGGTGGTATTTGAACTCAGGTCTTTCTGACCTCATGTTCAGCACTCTATACAACGTCCCATCTAAAAGTTTTATTTAATAGTGCTGGGATATTAATTCCTGGGAACGGATTCATGCTTTAACTTTCCCATAGGCACGATGAGCCTAGGAGACAGTGTGAAATAATTGAAATTGTGCAGACTCGGAACCAGCCCTGGGTTTGTTCAGAGACTCTATTGCTTACTATCTATGTGTTCTTGGGCTAGACACTCAAAACTATCCGAGACGAAATTTCCTCTTCTGCCACATGGAGATGATAATACCACTCTTGACGATAGCCGAGGGTCTTTGTGAAAATCAGATGAGATGATATATGTGAAATCGCTTTGAAAACTGTGAAACATTGTAAAACTATAAGGAATTATTGGGAAGACATATCAAGCTACACATAATGGCTCTTCATTGGTGATGATTTCTGGAGCCCTGCAAGTATGACAAAGAAGGGATTTGATGGTACAGAAACTTGGAGTACAATTCAAAACTTGTCTTGGCCAATTCCTCTAAACCAAGCTTTGGGATGCAAAGGGTGTAAGGGAGCCAGCTTGAATTCACTCTCAAGATGGTTAAATTTTTGGCATGAGCATTTATGCCCTGGAAATTGGCAAATCACAGCTTAATTCATTGTTTTGTTGATTGTCTAGACTTAAGAAAGTGATGGAGAATTAAACTGAAAAGTGTGTCATGGGGACATTTTTTTGGAGAACTGGTTGTTAAACATACCTTTGCTTTGGCCCTATCATCTTATTCCTGAATTCCAGAAGCTCCTTCCAATGTTGGAATATTAACTATTTATATGTTATATTAGAGTTTATACATACAAAGTTTACAAATGTATTTCCTCACAGCGACGTCTCTGTGAAGAATCATTAATGAAAATAATATTGTCCCCATTCTACAGATGAAGAAACTAAGGTTCACGAAGTGACTCACACCACAACAAATAGTAGAGAATTAGTAGAGCAGCCATGAGAAGCCAAAACTAGTCCTCAATCCCAGGCCAGAGATCTTTTCACTGCACCATGATGTCTTCAATAGTTATCCCCCTTTCCCACCCTTAGCTCACCTTTGTTAGCTCCATTTTGCATGATCAAGTCCCTAAGTTAGCCCTACCACCGGTGGGGTTGGCAGCAAGTACTTCTTAACCTGAGGGCCATGATTTTAAAATGATAATAATAATAGTTATCATTATTATTTTAAATCAATATGATCTATTTCCTTTGTATTGTATTCCTATGTATTTTATTTTATTCATTTAAAACATTATTCCAAGAAGAGTTCATAGACTGCCAAGAGAGTCTATGACACCCCAAATAGTCACAAACTCCTGAAAGGAGATTCAGGAATGTTCTCAGAGCAAATCATTCCTGGTCTCTCCTAAAGTACTCAGAACACAATTGAAGGAGTAATGGAATCTCGATGGCTCTTCTGCTGAGTTCAGCTCACAAATGGCACCTCTTAGCCTCAGCTCCACTCCCATCCCTCTCAAATCACAAATTGACTTTCCTGTATTCCTCCTGAAATCAATGACCTCTGTCTGCCCCAAGGACGTCGTTGTGTCTATAGTGAATTAGAGAACAGGAAACGTAGTAGTGCATGCCGAAGGAAGCTATACTATAAGATAACAGTGCGTGCAGAGGGAAGCTAGATTATAAGGCAAAAAGCCATGAAAATAGATAGATTTGTGGCCTCTATGAAATCTATGAGGGCTTGGGGTGCTGTAAACATGGAATCATCCTTTCATTGGGAACATCTTCACAGGCCTGTCATTTTTGAGCAATGCAGAGCAAGATTTAATAGTCAGGGAAATGAGAGAGAGGGGAAAAAACACATTTCAAGAAACTCTGTGTTACAAAATCACATCATGTTATGGAACTGCAAGAGACCTTTGAGACAAAGGCAGTGGGGAATATTGACTCCATCCAGCGTATGTTTCTAAATAGTACCTGAAACTGCTGTGTCCCTAGCAGTGTGAGCTATGGACGTGGTGAATAATAATTACCACTGTTATTGGTGTTGTTGGGGTTTTATTTACAGTCATGTCTACTCTTTACTTAGCTAGATCAGTGATCTCATCCAGCTGTTAGAGAATATAGTTCTCCATGCCTTTTCATCTTTTGGGATTCTTGTTCCTCATATTTGTGCAAATTTACTTATAAAAAGTGCGTGCAAAGTACTGGCAACTACTCTTTAGGAGGGAAGGAAACAAGCATTTGTGAAGCATCTACCACTGTGCTCAGTATTTACAAATATTATCTCATTTAATCTTCATAACAACTGTGGGAATAAGGTACTGTTATATCCCCATTTTAAAGTTGTGGGAACCAAGGCAGGCAGAGGTTATGTTGGACAGGGTCATGCAGTAAATTCTGAGGCTAGATGTGAACACCCTTACAACAGCCTCTATCAATGATTACCAACCACTACTGGAAGGCCTTCAGTGACAGAAGGATGGAAGTCATTCACTACTGCAAATGCTAGGCAAAATAATTTCCTCTTCTTCATAACAGTAATTTAAATTTTTGAGGACAGCTATTATGTCAAATAGACATTATGGTATAGTTGATTGAGAACCTTCCTCAAAGCCAGGAAGACCTGGGTTTAAGTCTTGCCTCTGGCATATACTAGCTGGACGACCCTGGGCAAGTTGCTTAACCTCTCTGCGCTCTTGACAGGTTTCTAAGACTGAGTTGCAAAGAAAATGCTGGCCTTTCCTCTCCTGGGAGTTCCCAATTTGAAGTAAATCACAAGTCTAGTCTATCCTTATTATGTTCCCATAAAGTTTTCCATTCTACAGACTACCACCTCCCCAGTTTTTCCAACTAATTCTTATATGGTGGGGATTCAGGTTGCCTCACCACCCCAGCCAGTTCCTCTGGAAACATTTCAATTTGTCAGGGACTTTCCTAAATTGTGGTGCCAATAACTGAAAATGGTATCCACATGTGGTACAAGGAGAGCCATGAACAGTGGCCTTGTCATATCCTTTCACATAAACACTAGTCTTTCATTAATGTAGTTTGACATTAGAAATTAGGCCATGTAGGGATTACAATTGTCCAATTTACAAGAAAAACCACTGAGGCAAAGCTCTGAGTTGATGGTACTTTATTAAAGAGTCCATGGTCCCATCTAATGACGTGGACTTCAGATCTTCCTCAAGATCTGAGATGCTCCCCCATTGTTCCAGGGCCTTATTTTTATAAGGCTTTTTATGACATTTGATACTTGAACCCAATAGAGAGGCTAAACTAAATACAGAATCCCATTCATTAATAGATTTTGCTTCGAGGGCTAAAAAATGATGTATCAGCTATAAATGATATGTAAACAGGAGGGTGTTTCACTTTGGGCAAAACACGGGGCATCTCCACTGACTAAGTGGTCATAAGACAGTCATAAGATGGTGAGGGACTTTCCGTGTAATTGAGTCAACTCTGCCACACTGGGTTTGGTCACCACGACAAGGAAAAACAAGGGTAGCCTCCTATGATTAAGCAAGTGAACTTAAAACCTGCAGTTCATAGCTCTGGGCCCCAACATGCAGAACTTATAATCACTACCCCTATAGAATAATATCAAACTGATCAATATTGATTGGAATAGAGTAGGGGTCCAAATGAATCATTTCTCACAGCTGTCATGGCACAACGCTGACTCATATTAAGCTTATTGTCCTTAAAATTCCCCATCTTTTCTTATGAACTATTGTCTGGCCACATAACCATATCCTTTGACCACTTGGATTTTTGTAAACAAGTATAAGACTTTGTATTTATCTCCTGCTGATTTTATTAGATCAAAATCATTATTCCAGGAATTTCTCAGTGTTTTTGGGATCCTGACTCATCACCTATTTCTTATAGCATTATGTCATCCGTAAAGCATATGATGTTTTTATCCAAATCATTAATAAAAATGTTGAACAGTATGATGTCAAAGTTTCCGTGGCATCTACTATTGATTTCCCTTCAAGATGACAGTGATCCATTAATCATTACTTTTTAGGTGCAGTCAGTTCCAAATCCTTCTGTCTTATTAGTCCACATCTCTATTTTGCCCACAAGGATATCCTAGGAGGCTTTATCAGATGATTTATTGAGATCCACATATGCTATATTTACAAAAATCTCTTTATATACATGTCTATTATCCCTATGAAGAAAGGAAATGAGGTTAATCTATCATAATCTGTTCCTGAAGAACCCCTGAAACCTCACGACAATTATCCTCTTCTTTTCTAATAGCTTACAGAGTATCCTTTATAATGCTAGTAAGAACTGACATTAAAATTTATTAGCCTATAATTTGAAAGTGTATGGTCTTTTCCTTTTTGAAAATTAGGATCACATTTGTCTGGCTCTAGTCTTATGATACTTCATAAGATAGCAAGTTCCCCAGGCTTAGAGGTATTCAAATGGATAGGATGGGGTATAGTAGGAAAGAGTCTGGACTCAGGAATCATTTGGACAAGGTCATTTCTGTTTCCAACTCTGAGATTCTTTGGTTCTGTAAAGTTTATCTCTTCCCTGGGGCTATCCTTCCAAGACTGTCATGCTTGGGAGAGGTGGGTGGTAATGGTAATGAAGACTCTCTTCTCTTCTCTCAGAGAGCAGGGCATTCTGATACGTACCATGAAGTTAGAAAATTTTTTCATCCCAGTTCTGCAAATTGTCATCTGTGTGAACTCTGGGCGTTATCTGAGGAATAAAAGGGTTGGTTAAGACCAAGTGTTCTTGAACTGGAGTCTGTGAACTTGTTTTTTAAAAAAATATTTTGATAACCATTTCAATAGAATTAGCTTATTTGGTAATTATGTATTTTATTTTCTGCACTTAAAACATCATTCTGGGAAAGGGTCTATAGGCATCGTCAGATTGCCAAGATGGTACATTAATCAAAACAGGTTAAGAACCCCTGGTCTAGATTATCTCTAAGGCTCCTTCTAGATCTAACATCCCATATTCTATATTCTATGGTCCTTTCCTACTTTTAGCATGGTATGTTCTATATTCTAAGATCCTTTCCAAGTCTAATTTTCTATGTTCCATGTTCCAAAGTTCCTTCCAGCTCTGATATTCTACAACAGGGGCTGGCAGACAAGCCTGAGGGCCAAATACAGCCTACTACCCATTTTTGTACTACCTTTGTTTGTTCTGGATTATAGGAACTATAGTCTAGAATAATAATCGGATATGACATTATGTGATCTATGTTCTAAGGCTTATTCCAGCTCTATCATTCCGTGTTCTAATGCCTCTTCTGGCTTTACATTCTATCAGCTTTGACCCAGCCACCATTAGCATGCCTTCACCCTCATCTAAACTCTAAGCCTTCGGGAAATGGATAGATAACAGAGAATGATGTTTGTATGATCTTGCTCTTCTCCCAAAGGCCTTTTTGAGGACCTCCCTTATCATGGGTACAGATGATGGTGACTATGGAATTCCCAGGATCCTCCTGTATTTGGCATTCCTGTGCCCCAGGAAGGGGGGAGGTGATGGGCAGATTTTATCAGATACCTTAAATCTGTCATCACCCAAACAAGTTTACTTCAGCCCAGCCTCTGGATTTGAATCCTGGCATCTAACTGAGAATCTAGTTTAGTCCCTTTTTCACTATACCTCTTGGTAGAATCCTTAACATGGAGTATTTTTTGGACAGCTGTACATTTTGAGCTCTTCTGACCAGTAAAGCCTCCTTATCACTTCTGGTGTGAAATATGTCTTCAATGACCTGATGGTCAGAGTTTGCACTTTAAACTCTGTAGTTTCCTCCTTTCAAGTCCAAGGCCAGAGCCAAGTTGTTTGATAGTTTGTACTTCAGCTGAAAGCCTCTCAAAGACCTCCAATAGTAGCCCTTTCATCACTGCCCAGACCTCCAGTTCTCATCTTTTTGAAAACAGAAACAGACTGAACTTAGGAGGATAAAAGGAGTTTTATTTTTAAAGCTTCCTCTAGTTTAATTTGGCTTTTCCCATTCTCTCACTGTTCCCTTTGGTCCTTCTGTTCTGAGGAGATGCTGTCTTCCCTCCTGAAAGACAAAAATGAGAAAAGAGAGAAAAGAAGATGAGTTTGCCCAGATCAAAATGAAAATCTAAGGAAGTAACGGAAAAGAAAAGGGTAGGACCACACAGTAGGTGGCTGGGAATACTTGTGTCTCTCAAGGTTATTTGGAGAAGCTGGGGATAGTCACTGCTGAGGCTAAAAATGCCAGGTAATGGGGTGAAAGGTCAACCTAGATGATCTCTCAGGCCACCTCATACTCTAGGATCATCTGGATCTATTGGTGATGCCCTTCTACCTTTCCAGAACCAGCTCTGCCCACCTGCCCCCAAGATACTACACAAACACACCCAGAGGAACACACAGCTGGCCCTCTCCATAAGAGGGGAATCAAAAGAATGGCTATTTCAAAGTGGTTTGCATCCACTCTGAGTTGTGGGATAAAGTTCTTGGAGGTTAAAGAAATAGCTTGGGGTAATGGAAAGAACTCAGGCTTTAGAGTCAGATGAATTGGATTCAAATCCCATCTTTGCCTTTTACTATCCATGTGACTAGCACATAGTAGGTGTTTAATAAATGTTCATTTATTGATAGATGTGAGTATAGACAAATCATTATGATTATGGGTGTTGTTATGGACAAATGTCATTCAATACTGTTACTGATGATTTGGATTGTAAAACACGTCTCTTCTTATCTCAAATTAAGTGCCCTTTCCAGTAGATAAAATGATGTTGTGTCCACTACTGCTGCTTCCTCTTTACTAGAAGTCTCAATGGAAAACATTAAATTATTCAAAATTTAAGGGCAATGTGGCATAGTTGATAGCATGTTCCACTTAAATTTGGGAAGAGTTGGGTTCCAGCTCTAGGTGTAATGTGGGTCAAAACACTTAATGTCTCTCACCCTTAGACTATTGTCTATAACTGCTAAATTGTCTGCTATTATATATACACATATATAACTACTATATATATGTATATATAACTACTATTTTCTAAAAGCTACTAAATCATAAATGCATTACAACTAATATTGGTAGAGTACATTCCTACAATAAGCAAATCTGCATGCTTATTTAGGGAAAGGTGAGGTTCCTGGGGGTTGAGGATTTTTCTTTTTTTGTCTTTATCTCTCCAGCACTTAGCACTGCACCTTGCATATGACAAGGACTTAACATATATTTGTCTAATTGGAAATACTAGAAAAAGAAAATGAAAAAGTATGTAATGTGTACTAACTATGCATAAAGAAGTGTAGAGAATAGAGGATATGTTCAGGAAACCAATCACAACACCAGACATGGAGGCACACATCTCTAATCTCTACTCCTGGGGAAGCTGAAGTTGGTGGATCGCTTGAGTTTGGGAGTTCTGAGCTGTAGTAGGCTAAAGCTGTTTCGGAGTTTGCACTGTCTGAAACCAGTATAATAAGTTCCTGGGAGCAGAGGTACTGGGCTATGTAAGGAGGGGATGGCCAGCCAAGGTCAGAAACAGAGCAGGTCAAAGCTTTGGGGTAGGACCTGTGAGTGGCTGTTGTAATTCCAGCGGAGTGAGATAGGAAGACCCAGTGTTTTAAACTCTGTCACAGGGGCATGTCAATGAGATTTTGGGAACGTTTGATTATCTAAATATCTGCTGTAGCTTTTTTTCTCTTTTTGCTCAGAGAAGAATAGCTAATACATTATTATTTTGCCTTAATCATAAAATCCATAAAATCATCCTTTAAAAAATGGAGAGCGCAAAATAAGGAACAGTTATTTTGGACCTAAGTTTAATCAATAAGGAGAAACTGAAATAGAAATTATGGACATTTTGGTCAGGAGGATGTAACAATATGTGAAAGAAGTGTCAGGAATTGGCCTTATGATTTCACTGTTTTAGGAAACTCCAGAGGGAAAACTCCCTCTACTAATGCAAGTAGATGCCTTCTCTGCAACTTTCAGTCTAAGAGAATTTCCCGGAGCACTGAGAGTTTAATCAAATTGCTCAGGGTAGCATTGCAGGAATATGTCAGACGTAGGGCTTGAACCCAGGTTTTCCTGTGCCTGGCATGGAGCCATTGGATAACTCCTGGTTAATTCAAAGTGACTTCCTGGCTTCAGGACTGGTTTTCTATCCTTTCCAACACACTGCCTGTTCTGTGAATGACATATAAATTTGGGGAGGGCAGGTTTTAAAAGATCCATAAGAAAAGTAGGTAGGATGCCAGGGATCTCAACAATGAAATTCTAAAGACAGACTCAGAAACATTTCCACTGGGGGAAGGAAAGGAAGAAGCAATGTCAGCAGTCTGATGGCAATATGCAGGGAGCTCACTGACCAACTGAGATTTTAAAAACAACTTCTACTGAAAAATAATCTCCAAATGACTTTGATTACACATCCCTAGCAGGAAAAAAAATTGAGCATGGTCTCTGATGTAAGTTGCTTTATATTTATATGAATGTATTATTTATATTACAAAACATATAATACATATGTGCATGTGTATTGTTTATCTATTTAAAAGAGTAAATAAAGATGAAGTAATATTTGATTGTTCAGATAATAAAGAAGCCACTGAAGTTTATTCATTTTGGAGTGACACAGTCAGACCTGTACTTTAGGAAAATCACTGCCAGTTATGTGGTGGATGGATTGGAAAGGGAAGAGGTTAGAGACAGGGAGGCCAAGAGGGATGCAATTGTAATAGTCCAGGGGTGATATGATTAGGATTATTGTTGTGGCTCATCCTTTGCTCCCAAAGTGGACCAATGAGTTAGCTGGTGGATGTGTGAGTAGGGAGGAAGGACAAACACAAAAGGCATTGTGGGATAGGAATGACAAGATTTAGCAGTTGGTTGGATGTGTGGGGTGAGGGAGAGTGGAGAGTTGAAGTTAATACCAAGATTGCAAACCTGGGTGATTGGAAGGTTGGCAGTACCCTTAGGTACTGGGGAATATGGCGGGGGGGAGTGGGATGAGATCTATAAAAAAGATTATAATCCATATAAGCCTATAGATCCTTTATAACTTACTCTGCTCTGCTCAAAATGAATGTCATTACTCCAAGAGCCACCTTTCTTAGCCTCAGTTTCTTCATCTCTAAGATGGATATAATAATAGCGCCTACCTCACGGGATTAGTGTGTGGATCAAATGAAATTATGTGTTTTGCATACCTTTAAGCACTATATAAATTTAGCTATCATTAGTATATTAATCAATGTACTTTAAGACTTTAAGTCTCCATGATTTTAATTACGTGAGTAGTCCCTTTACCTATAAAGCTGACATGGCCTCCATTTTTTTTTACTGATGATATTCGTAAGTCACTGGCTAGTCCTTGACCAACAGACATATAGTCCATTGACCGGCCCACACTCAAAGCATTCTGAGCTTGGCAGAACCTATTAGAGCTTGAGTTTTGCTGCCATGACCTTTGAGATCCCAGGGTCACCTCTATATCATAATTGGGCATCCAAGGATGACACCAGTAGATATTATGCACTATACATTTGTACAAATTAGATGATAAATCTTCTCAAACAGTGGAGCACAGCTAAATGTACTTTGAGAAGCTTGATGAAGGCATCAAATCCACTTATGCCCTTCAGTTCTGCTGTCACCCTGAAGACTCTGATAGTTCACCCACTCATTCACAAGTCATAGCGGCTTGAAATTAATCCTGCAACACCACATTTCAGACCCCTTCAAGCACTCACCCCATGCCAGCTATACTTTAAGCTAGAACTAGATAAATCCATGTTCTGTTGAGGAAGGAATTAGCAAGTATCTTTTTACTTGGTTATATATTCAGGGTTAGTGACAGGAGCAAGGAAGTGACACATTGAGATATACTCAAGAAAATAAACAAATTAAGGTATGGGTGGGAGAGATGTTGGTCCAGGGCTGGGGAACCTGTGGTCTTGAGGCCACATGTGGCCCTCTAGGTCCTCAAGTTCTGCCCCTTTGAATTCAGTCAAAGGGACGCATTTGAGGACCTAGAGGGCCATACATGGCCTCGAGGCCACAGGTTCCCCACCCCTGGTTAGACATACCATTCAGGAAAGGGAGAAATACCTCACCATCTAGTAATCACGAGCAACAAAGACTAGAAGACATTCTACCAACTGGTTTAAAAACAAATCAGCATCAAGAGTAGCTGAAGCAGACAAAAATAATGAGAAGAAAATAGATAGAAGCCTATACAGGAAGATTAGGGAAACCAAGAAGCAGGATGTAAAGGGAAAGGACAGCAAAAAGGGAACAGCAAGGCAGGAGAGGAGGGAAGGGGAGAGTAGGGGAGGAGGAGGAGAGGAGGGGGGAGAGGGGGGAGAGCAGGGGAGAGGAGAGGAGAGGAGGGGGGAGAGGGGGGAGAGGAGGGGAGGGAAGGGGAGAGGAGAGGAGAGGGAAAAGGGAAAGGAAATGGAAAGAAAAAGGGGAGAAAGGCAAAGGCAAAGAGAGAAGAGATAGAATAATTAATTTTACTGGCAGGTGGGCAAAATTCTAATCTTCCAAGAAAATAGCACTGCTCTTCCCTTTTAAAAAAGATAAGTGTCTCCAGCTGTTGCAAGATGGTCTGAAATGAGTTCCACATGTCAGACATGGAGTACAGCACAGGGCTGGGAGGGAGGGAAAAAGAAAAATGATAGAGCAGGCACTAAGGCACTATCTGGATTGTTCCAAGTTCAGCAGTTGCCTGGGAAGCTGTTGCCATTAAAAGTATCGAGATTGCAAGATTCCAACTCACCAATTTAAACAGGAAAGTTTCCATGGAAGAGGGGTATGGGAAGGGGCAGGTCATATGCCAGTGCAACCCACATCAAAATGAATAGGAAACTGAGAAATTTGGGAACTCAGTGCTAGACATATGGCGAAACAATGGCCAAGAATGTACCTTCTAGAGGACCTGAATGTCTTCATCTATGGGAAAGCTTGGTACAATTCTTAATACTGTACTGAGGTTTTGACTTTATTGTAAAGACCACAGTTATATAGGCTAAAATATACCAGTTTAGGAATTAAGGGATCTGGGTTAGAATTCTGACTCAGTTAATAGGGTAGCTAGGTGGTACAATGGATTAGAGCTCTGGGCTTGGTATCAGGAATATTCATCTTCCTGAGTTCGAAACTGGCCTCAGACACTTACCAGTTGTATGACCCTGGGCAAGTCACTTAACCCTGTTTGCCTCCGTTTCTCATCTGTAAAATGAGCTAGAGAAGGAAATGATAAACCACTCCAGTATGGGGTACAGCACAGGATTAGGAAAGGGAGAGATAGGAAAATGACAGATAGGCACTATTTGGATTGTTCTAAGTTTGGCAGTCACCTGGGGAGCTAGTGCCATTGAAAGTATCACATGACATGAACTCTCCTATGCAAGATTTTGGAAAGATGTGGACAAGAAATACCCAAGATGGAAAGGCATGGACAGTCTGTCTATGTCCTGCATCATAATGAGATCTCAAAGTCACTGAAGTAAGATAGTTCTTCAGGTTTGGACTAAATGGACCATATTCTTCCTCCTGGTATGGAGTGTAAATTGTGAGTGGGGTGCATTTGCATACTGCATCATTTAATAGCTTGGCCCATTTTCAAAGACTGGATAGTATCTAAGGGACAAGTAAAACGTTCGTGGAAATGAGTCATTGTGCTCTGGAAGCTGGATCAGTACTGGATTGTTGAGACTTTTATAAGTTCTAGCTCTTGAGAATGAAGCTGCAAATTGGAAAAAAAAAGTCACTTGGGAGTATTTCGGGGGAGCTGCAGTTCAGGGTGCACTATCAAATAGGAGCACACTTTATTCCAACTTCTTAGGAGCTGGACACTCGAAAAAAGTCGACCAAAAAGAAGACTTTTGTGTCCCTTTTTTCAGGAGGGAGAATTCCCCAGAAAACTGAAGTAAACTATAAAGAAGGATAAATTTGTCTTTCATATCAATTACCTCCCCACTCAGTGACCCTTTCCAGGATCTCACTGGTTTCCCAGTTCAGATCTCTAGTTTCTTTAGCTACTCCCTGGTTATACAGAGAACACCAAAAAGGGCCCACACCAAGATATACCAAGATATAACATGCCATGATAGAGTGCCAGGAACTATACTAAACACCTTAAAATATTATTTCATTTGATCTTCATAACAACCCTAGGAGGTAGGTGCTTTTATTAACACCATCTTACAATTGAGAAAGCTGAAATAGACAGAGGTTATGTGACTTGCCAAAGGCCACATAGCTAGTAAGTGTCTGAGGCTGAATTTGAATTCAGGTCTTCCTGACTCTATGCCCAGTGTGCCATTTATTGTGCCACCTAACGGTCACAAAATGAGTCCATTTAAGAGATGTGACCAGAAAAGTGGGAAGGGGAATGCGGTTGCTCCTGGAGTTAAAATGAGGTGACCTGGCCAGGTGGCACACACCTGTAATCCCTGATATCTGGGAGCAGAAGCTGGTGGATCCTTTGAGCCTTGGAGTTTTGAGTTCCAGTGGGCTAAGCCTGTAGGGTGTCTGCACTCAGTTCAGCACTAATATGGTATGCTCTAGACCACTAGGTTGACTAAGGTGGGTGCAAATCAGTCCACGTCAGAAATAGAGCAAGTCAAAGCTCTGAATGAGACCAGCCCCTTAGAAGCTACCATGCTTTCAGTTTGAGAGAATTACAGAGACCTAGTCTAAGAAGGAAAAAAAAGGGTGAGGGAAAACACATCAACAATATAAGTACTCTACTGTCATCCTTGAAATATCACATAAACCAGGAAGGACTTCTATGGTGCTGGATAAATCTGTGGAGGATATCTGGACAGACACAGACAAGAAAGGCCCAGAATGAAATGTTGTGGGGTTGAAATCTGTGCTGATGGAAGGAAAGTCACTATCAATGTTGTTATGGTTTTTTATCAAAATATATATAAATACAATGATATAGTAAGAAATTAAGTGAGAGATTAGGAAGAACTTACTCAAAAGTATAGGTGTTACTATTTTTCATGGTGAATGGGATTCAGGGAATTTTTCCTAAGATGCTTAAGAAAATGCCCTGCCAAGAAACAGGGGGCTAGGGGTAAGGGTCTGGGGTAGAGGGAAGTAAAGGAGGGAGGAAGAGATGAGGGAAATAAAGAGCCTGCCTTCTAAGACCCAGTTCTCAGCTGTGTCTTGTGATGGAATGAAGCTCTCGATTTGGTTCCTGGGGCCACCTGCTTCTTAAAAGAAAGAATTTCATTGTGTTCTTCCATGGCAACATTCCCATTTAGAAAACTTTCTTTTCTTGGCAGCACATTGTGGGTACTAAGCAAATATGAAGTAAGCCACATACCAGCAATGAATTCAAGCCCTGCCAGTCTTACACCCTGATACTTCCCATGCATGAAGTCTATAAGATTTCAGTCGAGGTGGGGGGAGATGTCTATCTCTCCAAACTGGGGAAGCTATAAGACAAGAAACAGTCAAGAGCTAACACGAAGCTAATCCATTACTGTTGGTTCGAATAGATCCCTATTTTGATAGTGTTTTACATCTATTACCTTGCTTATGCCTCAATGACCTTGCAAGGGATAGAGTGAAAAAATATACTCTTCATTTTATAGATAGGGAAACTGAGGCTCAGAGTTTAAGTATATTGACCTAGATCACACATCTCAGAGGTCGTGCTGTAAGAACTAGAATCCAAGTCTTCTGCTTTATCTAAGTCTCATTCTGTATTCAATGTCGAAGGGGAAAACTATTTATTTTCTTCCCAGCTCATATCCTGGCGTGTCAGGTAGATGCATTGAAAAGAACATCAGTTAGAGAAAGGTTCCTGGAGGAGGTAACATATCAGGAGATAGTTTAACACTTGGCACACTAAAGTAAGAAAGGCACTGTCTTTCCTGCTCATGTTCAGCACCAGGAGGAAGGAAGGAAGGAAGGAAGGAAGGAAGGAAGGAAGGAAGGAAGGAAGGAAAGAAAGAAGGAAGGAAAGAAGGAAAGAAGGAAGGAAGGAAGGAAGGAAAGAAGGAAGGAAGGAAGGAAGGGAGGGAGGGAGGAAGGAAGGAAGGGAGGAAGAGAGGGAAGGAGGGAGGGAGGAGAGGAAGGAGGGAAGGAGAAAAAGAGGAAGGAAAGAGGGAAGGAAGGAAGGAAGGAAAGAAGAAAGGAAGGAAAGAAGGAAGGAAGGAAGGAAGGAAATTATTTCTTAGATATTTTCAAAATTTAGAACTTGGAATTACTGATGTGTGTGTGTGAGTGTGTGTGATTGATTAGAAAAACCTGAAATTAGAATCCCTAAAATAATTTTCAGGCTATTTTTTATAAATGAGTTATAAATAATATTGTCCCTCAATTTTTTTGTTTTGATTGATTAGTGATAAGGAAATTAAAATGACCAGGCATTAAAACAATGAAAAAGTGTTTTGATATTGATCTTAAATTTAACTGGGATCCTGGCAAGTTTGGAATTCAATAATAAATATATTTTATCTTTTCTTTATCACCATTTTTTTGAGGCTGGGTCTCACTAGGTCAGGTTGGAGGTACAGTGACCACTCATGGGCCTGATCCCAATTCTGATAGGCATGGAAGCTTTAACTTGCTCTACTTTTCTGATCTGGGTGACTTTGCTGCTGGTGGCCTTCTGGGTGAGAACCTCTTGGTTGCTCATCATCTTTGCACAGGAAAGAGTCCAGACCCCATATCAGCTTTAGTGCTGCTGCAGCTCAGAACTCAGAACTCCAATGATCTACTAACCTCAGCAGGAATTTCCCCCAAGTAGCAGGAATTTCAGTAATGGGCCTCCACATTGGGCAACTCCTCCTCCTCCTTCTACTTCTTCTTCCAGTCTAGCTGCGCCCATTCTTCTTTTCAACAAATATTCTTTTGGTTGGACTTCCTAACAACTCGAATTGTCTCATAAGTGAATTAGGCTGCTTTAGGGCTACAGTGATTTCCTTGTCTCTACTGGTATTCAAGCAGAGTCTGGATGTTGCCTTTTCTGGCATGTTTTTGAGAGCATTCTTCATGCTCACAGGTTGGACTACATTACCTTTGAAGTCCTTTCCAACTCTGCAATTCTACATTCCTATGCTTCTAGAATATTAAAGATTGTGAGAGAGCTTTGGCCCAGGACTCTCATGTTTACAGAGAACAATGCTGAGGCATGGAAGTCTATAGGGGCTGTTCAACAATTGCATAATGCAGAGACCTCCCCCTTTCCCTTTCTCATGCTTAAAAAAAGTGCAAAGAAGAGTATCTAGACATGGCCATTGCCTAGCTTAGTGAGAACAGTGCTCCGGATTAAGTGAAAAGTGCCTGACCCTTTGCTAAAGATGTTTAGCTACCTAAAAATCTCTCCCCAGATCCTAAGATTATTGAGGCACATAATGTTACCTGGAGAGAACTAAGTGCTGCAGAATTACCACGAGCTCCTGTCTGTTCCCAGGACACCTGCCTACAAAATGGCACTAAGCGTGGATCACTCTGTCAAGTTAGGGCCCTAGGGTGATAAATCTGCCTGAAGGGGATGTGCTGACATGGGCTCAGTGGAGTCCAATAAGTCAATCAGTCAACAGGCGTTAATTGAGGCTCTTCTATATATCTGGAACTGGGTCTAGTGCTTTGGGAGACAGAAATTGCATTTCTTAAAGGATCTATTAGGCAGTTTGGGTCGGGGGGGGGGGGAGTAAGCACACATGGAATAATCAGAAAGCCCATAACTGCCAAACTGCTTAGTACTGAATGTTAAGTGCGATGAGAGGCCTGTAAAAGCCAATGATTGTTTCTTCCTCTGTTCCTCTATATTTTAAGCATTTACTTTGTGTAGAGAGAACTGAGCTAGGCATTCTTTCATAGGTTTCACTCTGACTTTTAGTGAGAAAGTTGATATAACTCATTGCTTAATTTTGATACTAAACTGCACTGATCGGCCAATCATTTAGAGGCTAGTCTTCCTTCAAATGTTGTAGGATGAGCCCAGTTATGGTGGGCTTAATGGGTTTTTTAGACTGAGCTCAGTGGTGCAGTGGATAGAGTGCTGGGCCTGGACTCAGAAAGACTCATCTTCCTCAGTTCAAATCTAGCCTCAGACACTTACTAGCTGTGTGACCCTGGGCAAATCACTTAAGCCTATTTGCCTCAGTTTCCTCATCTGTAAAATGAGCTGGAGAAGGGATGGTGAACCACTCCAGTATCTCTGCCAAGAAACCCCAAATAGGGTCACAGAGAGTTATACTTGACTGAAATGACTCAGTAACAACAATGAAAAAGAATCATGAGTTGTGGATTATTGTTTGGAAAAAAATGACAAAATGTAAGTGTTGCATTAGGAAAGTTAATTTGGCAAGGTTGTAGATGATGAATTTAAAGAAGAGAGAGAGAGTACCAGCTGGGAAGCTGTCGCAATAATTTGTAAGGTGAAGAGAATCTAGACAAAAATGTCACTGGGTGGTAGTAACAAAACTAGTGTCAGAAGACCTGGATTTGAATCCTGAGTCTGCCGTTTACTAGCTATGTGGCTTTGAGTAAATAATGTAACCTTTCTGTGCCTCAGTAGGCCTCTGTGTCATTTTTTTAAATGAGGGGGCTTGACTATGCTTAGGGCCCTCACAGCTCTAAATCCATGTGATGTTAGCGTGTCAAAAGGAAGTAAATTCAAGACACTTCAAAAGAGAAATCAACATGCTAATACCACCAGACAGCCATTGAAGATGCATCATTAGCTCATGTCTGTTCCCTGGACTCAAATCCACAAAATGACACTCAGCAGATTATGGATCGATATGCAAAGTTCCAGCCTTGGAATGGTTGAATGGCCAGACTAAAAAGTGCTGATGGCTGCAGAGTGAATGGCTATGGACCAAGTGCATGGCGTCTGGGACATCATCCGCTAGTGTCCTGCTCTGCACTTTAGTAGCTAAATCAATAAATGCCCAGTGGCCAAGAATGAGGCCCTTGCTAGCCCAGAAACTCCACATCAGAGGCAGCAAGGACCTGAAAATTCTCATGTCCACAATAGCTGGTTTCCCTACTAGCAGCTTTAGGGCAAAATTGTTGCTCGTGATTTTGCTGCTGCAGTGAGAAGCTAAATTTTGCCAGCTTTGCTATATATCCATGGTGAATAACAATGAGGGATGGCATAAAAGCACTGTTCAGATGGGGGTGGGGATAGAGCTGGACAGTTCCAAGAGATAGCGTCTAGACAGAAATTTATGAGAAGCTCCCTTCCAAGCAGCAATTTATTGCATCATATTATTTTAGAGTTGGATGGAACCTACAGACAATCTACTTCATCCTTCTAGTTTGTTTTATAGAGGAGGAGACTAAGGTCATTTGGAAGCTCATTTGATGGTTTGCATCAGCTAAGTCAAAAACAGAGCTCTCCTCTCCCTTCCTGGAGACTGACCTTCAGGTCCTCGAGGAGGAGGAACTATGTCCTCTCCGTCCTCTTCTCCTTGTGGGAGGGGCTACAATTAAGCAATATGCCGATAAATGCAATTAGAGAGAAGGCTGGCTTCTTTCTAGTCCTGTCAGCACCACTCCTCACACACACATTCCAATAAGGAGACCTAAATATACTCAGTTCTATCCATGTTCTGATCCCACTTCATACTCTAGGTATAATAATAATGATTCCAATTTCTATAGCTCTTTCGAGTTTGCAAAACGATTTCTGCACAACAACCCTGGAAAGAGGTAGCATAGACATTATTATGCTCACCTTAATGAAGTGGGAAGCTGAGATCCAAAGAGATGAAGTAATTTTCTCAAGATCAAAAGTTAGTAAGTGGTGGGGCCAGGACCTGTACCCAGACCTCTTGGATTAGAAAAATAAGATGAATTCTAATGAGTTTATTTGCAAGGTTAATTGTAATATCAATGATAACAGTATTTCAAGTCCACGATGGAGGAGTAGCCAGATAATAGTCTATATGAAAAATATATATCCAAGGTTATTAATGGCCTTAATTCTTAATATCAGTAAATAGTATGACTATTGTGCCTAGAAAAATAGAGAACCATAATAATATAAATAAAAGAAGTCACTTTATTGAGTTCTTGCTAAAATACTCCTTGAGTTTTGCATTTAGTTTTGGGGGTTACATTTTAAGGAGAATTAATTGAGAAGCTGGAAAATATTCAGAAGAACTCTCTGAGGATGGTAAAGAGAATAGAAACCATGTCGCTTAAGGAGCAGTTGAAAGAACTGGATATTTTTAGCCTAAGGAAGAAAAGGAGGACATG
The DNA here is from genome assembly GCF_011100635.1 of Trichosurus vulpecula. NCBI lineage: Eukaryota > Metazoa > Chordata > Mammalia > Diprotodontia > Phalangeridae > Trichosurus > Trichosurus vulpecula. The sequence continues at coordinate 195,554,148 of NC_050578.1, read as the reverse complement.
ACAGTTTTTGTCAAGGATCTGAAGGGTTGTCAAGTAGAAGAAGGAATAGCCTTCTTTTGTTTGGTCCCAGAGGATTAAAATTATAGAGGTAGTTTATATCTTGACTGAAGAAATTTTTTTTCAATAATTAGTTCAAAAGTAGAATGAGCTGCTTTGACTGGTTTGGGGCTCCTCATTACTGGAGTTCTCCAAGAAAAGGTCCAATGGCCACTTATTGGGAATGTTTTAGAGAAAATTCCTGTTCCAGTAGAGGGAAGAGTAAATGAGCTTTGAGATCATTTTCAACTTTGATATTCAGCGATTTTTGTAACTTGGGTTCCGGTGCTCTTATGATTATCTTTACAGAGATTATTGATTATCTCTATAGAGAGAGTAGGCACATTACTTAGCATTGGTAGTGGTGTTCCCTCAGACCACAGGATCTCACCCTTGTTGCTAGGTCTCTTTGTTGAGTAGGATCCTGGTTCTTATTACCTAGTTTGGAGGGTAGAGTGAGAAAGGGTTGAAATGAGTGGAAAGATGTCTATGCCCTTATATTATCCAGGGGCTTAGCCAAGGTTCCTGATCAATGTAGTCATATCTCATCCTATCTGACCAAATCTGTGATTTACACTTCCATTACTTATTTGCTCTTTCTTACCCGTGTTTATCTTTCAAAATTTGGGCTTTTTTAAACATGGTCCAGTGCTATTCAACAACTCTTCCTTATACCAACTAATCTACTGGCCATGACTCTGTTGTTATAGCAAAGTTCAATATCCACTTATTCAATCCACCATTATCCACCATTCAAATCTCGGCTTCTCTTGGACCACCTACCCTACCTATCACAAAACTTCCAAAGAGCCAGTGTGGTGGTAGCTGTATCTCAGATTTGCTTTGGAACACTGGACAAGGTCAATTTAATTCTGAGAACATCTGTTTCCTTAAAAGGAAAATGGAAATAGCCATTCTTTGATGGTCTCGTGTGATTTTAGAGAATCAAACAAGACAATGCATGTCAAAGCTCTTGAGAAAATATAAAGTCATATTAGTATAAAGAATGGGATTTTGTGAAATGATAGATGAACAGGAAAGTAGTCAGAATGTCTGAACAAATAGATAAATAGCACACTAAGATATATTTTGCTGTAGGGAAGAGAACACAGACCTTGGAAGCAAAAGGTCTTAATCTGTGCCCTGGCACTGCCCCTTCTTAGCTATGTGGCCTTAGGCAAGTGCCTTTATTTCTCTGACCCTCACTTTCACCTTCTGCAAAATGGAGATAATAATACTTATTCTATCTACCCTCAAGAAGTTGTGAGAAAAACAAAGAACCCTTTCTATCATAAAGGGACTATACAGTGTTTCCCAAAAGTCTTAGTGCCATTTTATGCTCAAACAGCTTAACATTTAGGCTCCAAAATGCACTAAGATTTTTGGGACACCCTGTACACATTACAAGGACTCACAGAACCACGACATGAAGTATTGAGTGAGTATAGGCAGATCCTCTTGGCAGTGACCAAAGACGAAATTATTTTATATTTTGAAAACTTTTTTTTTTAAAATACTACCCAAATTCTAGGTCAGGACCACAAAGATCAACAAGCTTCATGAAAGCAACCACACATGGTTATTATGCTTAAATACCAGCTTTCAATATTTACCTTCTCTTTTTTTCCAGCTCCTATCTTGAAATGATTAAGATCATATCAGGTTTACCAAGGACTGCTTACGTCAATAATGTATCAGTGTCATTCCTCCATGGACTGCCTTTCTCATTCACCGACCTTGTCTTCCTTTTGTACTCAAAACAGATTTATGATGGACTATATCTTTCTTAACCCCTGTGCACTCTGCCTTTCAGGCTCCAATCCCCATCCTTATCCATTTTTCCACTTCCTTAACTCAGGCCCTAGCTTTTTATACCTTTCATGTCCTTCTTTCTACTCCTTGATTACTTTCTGCTCTTCCTTATTCACACTGACCTTTTTTATTCCTTGTGTATTTATTGCTCCGTGACACTTATAACCCCAAGGCACATCATCATTTATCTGCTCTCTGTCCTTTCTTTCCAATTGAGTTTCCCTGAACACTGCCTTCATTCTCTTAGGTTTTACTCTGCTGTAATGTAACTTTCTTTGCTCCGTCTATTCTTCTTCTTATCGCCAGCCTGTTACTTAGAGAGTGGAGGAACAAGATAACAACACTGCAGATATAAATGGGTCCTGAGAAATGGAACTGAGAATAAAAAAGGGGACAAGGAGGACAGACACAAACAGGCCATGGCTAGGGCTGTGGGGGTGCTGGTTAGTGATCAAGATGGGAAAAGTGACTTTCAAAAAAAGACTTTCAAGGTTCTTAGATTAAAGGTGAAAGGAGCTTGAAAGGTTATTTAGTCTAATCCCCCCTTGCAGATAAAGAAACTGAGGCTCAGAAAAGTGAAGGGATTTGCCCAAAGTAAAAAAAAAAAAGATAGTGACTACCAGAGATTGGAATTGAACCCAGGTCTTCTGAATCTAAATCTAATGTTCTTTCCAATGCAGGAGACAGAAATTGAGGAATAGGTATAACTTAGGGACCACAAGTGACTAAGTAAGGGAGTAGGGGATTGGTTATAGGCAAGGGCATAGAAGTCATATCGCTTGTATTGACCTGTGTAGGTAGATCCTGCCTTCATTGTTGGTGATATATATGTTTATGTACCAGGGAGGGGGCAAGAGATCTGGGGCAGGGTTACAGGATCATAATATTTAGTATATATTTAGAAGTAGAAGGCATCTAGTTTAACCCCCTCATGCAGCAGATGAGGAAACTGAGAACCAAACCTAAGGTCACATAGATAATAAGCTACAAAAAGTATCGTTTAAATTTGTGTCTCCCAGATCCAGAGCCAGTACTCTTCCCACTATACCACTGTCTAAGGATTTTTCTCTCCATCCCACAGCCCTGTACCATGAAATCTTATAATAAAAGCAAAAATGCTTCTCCAAGGAAGATGACTCATGACTCAGCAATCTGAATGCAGGAAGGTCTATGAGCCAGAACCAGATCTCTATCATATACAGGTAGCAAAATACATCTGAGAGGAGGGGGAAGATTCAAAGGTGACTCCAGCTAGTGATGCTATTAATAGAAATGGGAAAGTTGGTAAGGGCAGCCTGATCTAGGGGAAGGGAAGTTTAGATTTTAGGCATCTTACATTTTAGGGATGGGAAGGCAGGATACAATTATGAGAGGCATACTGGATTTGAAGTCAGGAACCTGGATTTGATCCTGAGTCTTCTCCTTACTACTTGGAGAAATTATTGAGCCTCATTGCTAAAATGAGGCAATATAACCAGATGACCTCTAAGGTCTATGGCAACTCCCAATCTAGTGATCACATGACTTTAAGATCATAAAACATGAAAGTAAATATCTCAGCTCTGCCAAAGAACTCAGAGACAAAGGTGGGGAGGACTCAGGAGGGGGGAAGAGGGGAGGAGTATGGGTAAAGAAAGAAAGGTCAATTTGAGAGGAGCCTGAGGATTCTAGGTTCAGATGATAGAATCAAGGCAGGCTAGCTCTATAGTCCCAAACCAAATGGGACCACTAGATTTGAAATCATAGGAATTGGTTTCAAGTCCTGACTGTCTACTTACTAACCTGTGTTACCTAGGTCAACTTACCTTATTCCCTCTTGGACTTTAGTATTAGGTTTTTTTTAACTCCTATAGAATGAGGGGTTCCTTCCAAATTAATATGGAAAGAATAAGCAAAGACCAGGATGCCCTGATATGCTGCTAGGAGAAAGGAGTGGTGGTGAAAAAAAGGAAAGGTCATTAGTCTCCTCAGCCTTTTCAAAAACCACAATCTGCTGTTTGCAATGAAGAGAGAAGCATGATGGGGGAAGGGAGCTGCTGTTAAAAACTATTTCCCACTAAAGAATCACTCAGTTCTTTTTCACTTTAAGGAAGTTTATAAAGCCCTGAAGATATTTGCCTAACCAGGGATTTATGATATGCCCTAGGAGCTGAAATAGGTTTCTGACTATCAGTTAGGTGACAGTTGAATTGAAACACAGAGCAGAGAATACCAACATCACAGAGTTGAGAGATGAATCAGACAAGAAAGTTCTCAGAGTGAACAAAGAGCAAGCCTGATCCTAGCCCAGCCTTCGTTGCTTTCTGATGCAACCTGGCTGAGGGAAAGAGAAATGTGTTGCTATTGACTGAAGAGAATTGTAAACCTTTTCTGCAGGGGAAACACTAACTAGTTACAAAACCTCTGATGATGGAGCACAGAGTTGCAGGCAGCCCCCAGCAACTCAGCTAAGGACTATAGGTCATGTACAGTTAGAAGATATGAGTTGGCTGAAATAAGAGGCTAAATTTGCTGCAGCTCTTCTCTATGAGGGAGAAATATAACCTCAGCATTTCCCAGTGGATGATGGAGGTGTATGAAAGAGCTGGGTAACAGAATTTAACAAGTTTTCTCCCTGCAGGGGAAAGGTTTAGTAATCACAGAGTGTCCTTAGTGGCTATTAGAAGTATATTATCTAACCCTGAGTATAGCTAAAAACCTAAAGACCAGGTGCAATGGAAACATTATGTTCAGTAAAAAAGAAAATACCTAGGGATAGCCAGAAAGGCATAATGCCTAGGAGGGATGAGTGGACAGAAATGACCAGCAGAAAGCATCAAAATCAAAAGAAGACATCAGTAGCTTTCCAGTGTTAAAGATATTCATTGTTTCTTCATATATATGTTCTTGTCATATATATTCTCTTTTGTGTTTGACTCTTTATGTGAGAACCTTGTCCACACATGGTCTCCACATACAGATGCTTCGTTGTTAATCCCCACACAGGTGCACTCTTCTCACTTAATGTATTTAGGAGAGTGACCTCAAGGCTTATGGAGAAATATTCAACTTTTTTCCACTTTACTAAATCACTAAATGCCTTTGTTTTGAACAGTGTGTCCTCTAGCTGACCATTAAAAGGAAACACATTGATGGGGGCTCATGTGTTTAGAAATGGTTTTAGATTCTGTTGGGTGTCGAGGTGGCACACTGGATAGAGCAGTGGACCTGGATTTAAGAAGACCTAAATTCAAATCCAGCCTCAGATACTTACTAACTGTGGGATCTTGGGCAAGTCACTTAACCTCAGTTTGCCTCAGTTTCCTCATCTATAAAATGCGAATATAACACCTAGCAGGGTTGTTGTGAGAACTGAATAACTGTAAAGCATTTAGCACGGTGCCTAGAACACTGTAAGCATTACAGAAATGTTATTTATTGTTGTTCTCAAAAACACCACAATCCTTAATGCATATAAAGTTCTTAACCTTGGCATTATCCTTGCCTCCTCACTCTCACTCCGAATATCCAATCAATTGGCAAATCACGCTGTTTCTACAATGCCTCTGGCAACCTACCTCCTTCTCCCTCACACAGCTCTCTCTTAGTTTAGGTCCTCATCACCTCTCACCTAGTTTACTGCAACAGTATCCTAATTGTTCTTACTGTCTCAAATCTTCCACTGCTCCTGCCCATCCCACACTGCTGCCAAAGTAACTTTCCTTAAACTCAGATCTGACCATGTGACTCCCTGTTCAACCAAAGTCAGTGGTTTGCTATTGCTTCTAGAATAAAATGTAAACTCCTCTGTGTAACTTTCAGAGTCCTTTATAACCTGACCCCAAAATATCTTTCCAGACTCATTAGATATCACCACCTTTCCTGGACTCTGGTCTAACCAAAATGTCCTCTATCGTCTTCATATGACACTCTATCTTCCCACCTAGTTCACTGACTGTCATACATGTCCAGCTCATAGAAGCCCTCTCTTCTTTTACAATAGAGTACCGTCTTTTACATAAAGACTTTCCTGATTCCCTCAATTTATAGTGGTTTCCCTCCCAAACTACTTTGTTTTATCTGTGTTGTATATATTAGGATTTATTTACTCTGTATTTGTGTATGTGATACATATACATATATTTGCACACACATATATGTATCACACAAATACAAAGTGAATACACACATTGTGTATGTATATATAAACATATAAAATATATATGAGCATATGTATGTATAGATATACATACATACTAGATATGTGTGTATATACATATATGTATAACTGTGTGTGTGTGTGTGTGTGTGTATAACCTCCTCCTTGATTGGAATATAAGCTCCTTGTGAGAAGAAATTGTTCATTCTTTAGACTTTTAGCCCCAATACTTAGCACAATACCTGGAACATAATAAATGTTTAATAAATGTTCACAGTTGATTCTGACCTACAATCAATATAAAATAATTAAAACTGACTTTACCTAAAATAAGAACTTAACCAAGACCAATGGGTAAGGTACTGCCATTGCTACCACATCTCAAGCCTGTGATGTATTCTAGGAAGAGAAAAAGGAAGGGCAGAAACCTTATACATACGGTAAGATTTGCTTTTTTAGACCTATTATAGAAATGTACACCCCTTGTAATAGAGATATCCAAATTGTAGACTATTTACAAGAAATACCATTTGTTTCTAGACAAGCTAAATCTTAACTGTAAACAAAAGGTTTGCAAGGTGTTATTCTCTGTCACCTACTTCAAACTCATTTGTAATTAGCATACTCCAAAGTGCTTAACACAGACAGGGTTTTTCGCTCATAGTATGTCCAGAACAAATGTCTGATGAATAGGAGAAGCCCTTTAAAAAAGTATGTTCTCTTCAGTACATTAACATACCTCTTGGGAACTTGCATGCCTCTTTTAAGTGAAAAAGTTTTCCCCCTGCTACCTCTCCCTTCCTGCTTCTCCCAGTGGATCCTTCTTTCTCACCCCTTTATTGTTTTTAGAGATCATTCCAACATGATCAGCTCATGCCCATGTCCTGTGTCTATGTAAACTCTTTTTAACTGCTGTAATAAAGATAAACTTCTTAGGAGTTACATGTATCATCTTCCCACATAGGAACGAACAGTTTAACTTTACTGAGTCACTTATGATTACTTTTTCGTTTTAACCTTTTTATGTTTCTTTTGTGTCTTGTGTTTGAATGTCAAATTTTCTATTCAACTCTGGTCTTTTCATCATGAATTCTTGAACATCTTTTGTTTCATTAAATACCCATTTTTCCCCCTGAAGGATTACACTCAGTTTTTTCTGATTAGGTTATTCTTGGTTGTAATCCTAGTTCCTTTGCCTTTCAGAACATCATATTTCAAGCTGTCCACTCCTTTAATGTGAAAACTGCTAAATTCTGTATGATCCTGACTGTGCTTTCATGGTATTTGAATTGTTTCTTTCTGGCTGCCTTAACTATTTTCTCTTTGACCTGGGAGCTCTTGAATTTTGTTATAATATATCTGGCAGTCTTCATTTGGGGATTTCTTTCAAGAAGTGATCAGTAGATTCTTTCAATTTCTATTTTGCACTCTGGATCTAAGATATCAGGGTAGTTTTATATTTTCTTGATATATGATGTCTAGGCTCTTTCTTTGATGATGGCTTTCAGATAGGACAATAATTACCTATTCTCCATCTATTTTACAGGTCGATTGTTTTTCTGATGAGATATTTCACATTTTCTTTTTTTTCATTCTTTTGACTTTATTTTACTGTTTCTTAATATCTCATGAAATCATCAGCTTCCACTTGATCAATTCTAATTTTTATGAAATTTTTTTTCTTCAGTGACTTTTGCACATTCTTTTCAATTTGGCCAATGCTTTTTAAGTCGTTTTCTTCAGCATTTTTATGCCTCTTTAACCAAGCTGCTAATTCTCTTTTTGTTATTTTCTGTCACTCTCATTTCTCTTACCAATTTTTTTTCTCTATCATTCTTACCTCTCTGTGTAATTCTTCCAGAAATTCTTGTCGGGTTCGAGTCCAATTAGCATTTTTCTTTGAGACTTCTTTTGGAAGCTGTTTTCACATTCTTGTCTTCTTCTAAGTTCATGTCTTGGTCCTCCCTCCTACCATAGTAGTCATTTTTTGGTTTTCTCTTTTTTCCAATCTATTTCTACTCTCTGAACTTTATGTTAAAGTTGGGCTCAACTCACTTGGGCATAGGAAGGCATTGTCCAAAGCTTTAGGTTTTATTTTGTGCTATTGTTTTCAGAGCTAGGTCTGCCAGTTTTGGCTGCTTTCAGGGTTGTGTGATTCTGGGAGAGGCAGAGTCACTGTTGCCCTGGTCTGTGTTCTGGTATTTACCCAGGAAGGGCTCCTGGTCCCCTGCAACTGCAGATGATAGCTCTTTTCTTGGATCTAGAACTATGACCAGAGCCCCTTGTGCTCTCTTGTGACTGGCCACTAGTACTACTCTCTGTGCTGGAACTGCCACCCAGAACTGTGTATGAGCAATAGAATTGCCAAGTATCACCATTTGTACACAATGCCAACAAAGGGTCCCCTATAATCTCTTGCTGACAATTTGTGACCCCCTTACTGTAGCTGGTCTGAGAACTCTCAGAGCTTATTCTACAACCTCTGTTGTTGCTGCTGCTTGTGTGAGCTCCAGACAGGTCTCTACCCCAATAACACAGACTTCTCCTGCCAACCTCTTAAGTTCTCTTAGGCCAGAAAAATGTCTCACCCCAATCTTTTGTTGGTACTGTTGCTCCAAAATTTGATTTGAGGCTTTACTTAAAGTTGTTTAGAGGAGAATGTTGGGAGAATTCAGCTAGATGGCTGCCCTTAATCTGCCATCTTGGATCCCTTGACCTTGTTTAACTACTAACTTACTTTGGAATATCTGTGAAGAAAATGTTTGCTACAGTAAGCTTTCCCCCAACTCGGATTGAGTCCTCCAAATAAGGACAGTTTTCATGAGTAGCAGTTTATGTTCATATCTCTCTTTAAACTTTACAAAATAATTTCCTCATAACAACCTTGGGAGACAAGTAGTGCGAACATTATTATCCCCCTTTACAGATAAGGAAACTGAAGCCCAGAAAGATTTAGTCCCTCTGGTCACAAGGCTTATGCAGCAGATCAGGGATGCAAACACAATGCCCTCCTATCTCTGAGTCTAGAGTCGGGGTGTGGAACCTGCAACCTTGAGGTCATGTTGCCTTCTAGATTCTTAAGTGCAGCCTTTTGATTGAATCTGAATTTTACAGAACAAATTCTCAAAGATGTGGGTTCCTCACCCTTGGTCTAGGACTCTTTCCATGGAGATTTAGTGTGGTACATTGAAAAGAGTTCTGGGTTTAGAGTCTTAGAATATGAGTTCAGATCTAGACCTGGCTACTTACTAGCTGTATAACTCAGGGAAGTCACTAAACCATACAATCACTCACTTTTCTCATATATAGAATGAAAGGGTTAGACTACCTCAACTCCCATGTCTCTTCTAACAGTAAATTTATGTCCTACAATCCCACACTATTTTTCATTAATGAATGAGCTTCCAACAGCCATGAATGCTTGCAAGGACCTATGAATATATGGTGTCATTTGATCCTCATATCAATATGCAGGGAAGGCATCATTATTCCTATTTTACAAATAGAGAAACTGAGGCCAAGAACAGTGAATTGAGTTCCCTAAACTCACATCTCTGAATGGTGGCAAAATTGAGACTCCTACCTTCGTCTTCTTATTCTGGAGCCCTCTTGTCTACAACACATGATAATAAAAATGTGTTCTTATGTTTCATGAATTACTTTATTTGGAAAATAAAGGCTATTAGAGAAATGGCAAAAATAGCAATTATTCTTTCTATAAAAATCACAAATATCAATCCAAGTGAAATATTTTAGAAACTAAGAACATTATCTAATGACACCACAAAATTCTTGGATTTAGGAATCATTTCTTCTAAACCTCTCATTTTACAGATGAGGAAAATATAGTTCATAGAGGATAAGTAACCCACCCAAAGTCAAACAGGTAGCAAAAAGAAGATCTGGGAGTTGAATCAGCATCCTCTGACATCAAATCCAATAGTCTTCACCTACAGATCTATCGATGTGCTTTGCTACTTGTCAGGCCCTATGCAACAGGAATGTGGTGGTTTTCATTATTAAAGTTGAATATCTTATCTGTCTCATGAAACTGGCCCTTAGACATCCACCTTTCCTTGTCTATTGATAAAATATGTTGATATCTCACTTGAGGAAATCAGCTTGAAAACATAATGAAGGGCAAGCAAGGTATCTGAGCGAGATAATGAAAAATGAGTACGCTATTCGTAGACTCCATGATTCAGTGGATACAGTGCTCATCAACACAATTAAATGCCAAGAATCTGACACATCAAGGCCCAAACTCATTTCTTACCATTGCTATGCCCTTTCATATATTAAACAACAAAACAAAACAAAACTCATTTTCTATTTTGCTCCTGATGTTTCCTTTCATGGTCCAATGAAGTGGATTAGTTTTATATGTGACACAATGTGACTATTATTATTTTTAGCAGGATGGGGGGATGGCATTTTCTCCTTAAATTCATCCATTCACTACCACTGGGACTATAGTTCCTTTATCTTCATTATCTCCTAGGTCTGAGGATCAAAACAAAACACAAATTGAGTTGGATAGAGATTAAAAAGACAAATTAGGAATGGAGTATTTTGTGGAGGGCCACAGCCCTGAGGGAAACTTCTGCATCTAATCCTTTTGTATGACATGCATTCTATTATTTAAAAAATGAAGGGCAGGCTTTCACATCAGAGCTTGGGTGAAAGTGGCAATTCCTTATGGAAGAACCAAGTGTCATGTGGGCATGTTCAAGAAATATTTCAGGTAAGGTTGCTTATGAATAATAAAGCTGTCCGAAATCTGGCCAAATGATCTCTGAGAAGAAAAAGGAATTTTCATTGTCTGCTAAAGGATGCTGGGCTTCATTTGCCAACTTTTTTAGAGAAGAATTTTCCAAGTTCCAGGGAACAGCATAGATTATTTTAAAGGTATATGTATACCTCCCAAAATAGGTCTTAAGTCTTAGAAAAAAAACTATGACAACAACAACAACACATTATTTATATATCACATTACATTAAGTGCTTGGCCCAGGGTCACACTACCAACATGCGGCAGAGATGGAATTTGAACTCAGGTATTCCTGTTTCCAAAGCAAGCAATGTCTCGATTGTCATTTAAAGCATCCTAATGATGATAATAGTGATAATAGCACAAGTGCATAAGCACTTTAAGTCTGACAAAGTGTTTTAAATAATTATCTTATGTGACTCAAAGCTACACTACTAATTTATAGATGAGAAAGTTGAGGCTCAGAGAAAGGGAGTAAGTATGTGCCAGGTACCATACCACGTACTTAATAAATACTAAATCATTTGATCATAACAACAGCCCTTTAATATAATACCCATTTTGCAGTTGAGGAAACTGAGTCAGAGGCTAAATAATTTGCTCATGGTCACATAAAAAGTATCAAAGACAAGATTCAAACCCATATTTATCCTAATATCAAGTTCAGTAATCTTTTTATCATGCCATTCTGCTTTTGAATTTGGAGTCAGTGAACCTAGGTCTGAGCCCAGCTCTTCCACCATTACTGTTGTAGGATATTGAGCTAGTCTCTGAGATTGACTTTCCTCTACCGCAAAATGAAGGCGATAATAGTTGTAGTCACTGTCCTCTGGGGCTGATGTATAAAATGCTTTGTAAAACTGAGTGCTGTAACTATTGTGTTGTGTTGTATTGTGTGTTGTTATATGATTACTTAAACTGGCACAAGAGCAAAATATAGTGGTGCTGTGAGCTTGGTCATTTTGCATGAGTTACAATATTTGGTCCTAATTTCTCTCAGAGAAATGAGTGGGAATCAGGAGAACTGAGTTTTGGTCCTCACTCCAAAATTAAGATTGTTGTGTGAGCTTGGGCAAATAACTTTTACTTCCAGGTCTGTTTCTCTGGCTTTAAAATAAAACTGAACAACAACAGAGCACTTTACAAACATTATTTCATTTGACCCTGGTCTTAGGGAACTTAGAAGATGCCAAGTCTTATTCATTTGACTGGCTGATCAGTTAACTTTATTAACATGGGCCCTTTAAACAAAGGTAGGGCAAGAAGTGGAAGAAAATGGGTAGATTGAAAAAATAAGTTTTTGCCATTCCATGATTGTATCTTTAGACCCTGTATATATACCTCAGTGCCTGTGCGAGGTTTTTGTATTGGCCCCAAGTGCTCTCTCTGAATACCCTTTCTTTGATCTCTGTTTCAAGAACCTCTTTCTGAAGGAAAAAAAAAAGTTAGATCTTCAGCACAGTATTTCCTGGTAAGATATCATAGAACCTTTGATAAATTAAATGCATATGGAACCTGATTCTTTGACCCTTGGATGAGCCAGAGCATGCTCAAATAAGCTTTATGAGACAGACCCTCCCCCAGGTTTATTCAAGTTCATTCAGGGGGTGAACAAAGAACATTGATTGCATATTGACAAAGGGAATGCTTCTCAAAATCAATGTTAGAATTTTAAGTGTGAAGGCTGAGATAAAAAAAAAGTCTGAAAACTCATCTCTGAAATAACAATGGGAGACAGTTCAAAAAATTGATTTGCAATATACACTTTTGTTTGTAATTTAGTTTTAGAAATGCATGTAGTCAATCACTAACAAATAAGGGCACAGAAATAAGTTAAACTGATATGGTTTCTGGATCCAGAGAAATAACTGTCAAGACCACAGGAAGATTTCCATAATAAAATGCCTTCTGAAATTCAAAGGAGCCATTTCTTTGAAAAGCAAAATTATGAGGGTGACTCACTAATCAGATGTGACTTTCTTAGCACGTTAGAAATGAAGTTCACTTCTTGGGAAATTGTAGTCATGTGGTCTACATTGTGGATCCGTGACCCTTTCAAAAGGAAGATGCTTCAAAGATTGCCAGGGCCGTAAAGGTAATATTTAATTTCAAATTCATGAACTGCCTTCAAATATGAAAGCAAATGGAACAGCCTAGGACATCTGGAAAATTACACTAGCAGGAAATGCTCGAAAGCCTGTTGTGGATGCTCGTTTCGAACTAACAAATAAAAATTCATTGAGCTATTAGTAAGAGCTCTGAATGTACGTGCATGCATATGGTGGGAGGAGGATGGGAGGATTCTTTAAATGCTATTCACATTCCAGGTATCAATCTCATTCCACCTGGCCACATGACATTTGAAGCCAAAATGCAAAGGAAAAAAAAATGAATTTAGAGCTCAGTAGAGTCACATAATCTTTGTTACACTCAACTACTGAGCTATTCTCATTGATCCTTGCTTCTGCTCACTCCCCCTAAACAAAAACATGCCCCCTGCCTATAATGCTATGTTTGTTCCCATCTCTTTCTTATGCTATCTGTCTATTTGCCTATCACTCACCCTATGCTATTTTCTATCCGTATTCTATTCATCCTTCCAGAGTCGGTTTAAGCGCCACTTCTTTCATGAAGGCTTTCTCGGTGACTTCTGCACATGCTGATCTCTTCGGAAGTCACACCTGGTACTCTTTCCCCATACCCATTTCCATGACCTTCTTCATGCTCCAGTTTCTCTCCCTTCAAAGAATCACAAACTCGTAGTGTCCCAGAATTAGAAGGAAATTGAAACATCTATTAGTGAAAAACCTTGCCTGATGCAGGAATTTCTTCTCCCTGACAAATTGTCATTCATTGGTCTTGAATACCTTCCTCCCAAGTGAGGAACTCCTACCTCCTAAGGCAGTCAATTCCTTTGTTGAACAATTATAAACTCTTTTTTTGTAATATTCAATCAAAATCTGCCTCCTAGCAAATTCTACTCACTGGCCATAGTACCTGGTACTTTTCTCTGGAGTCACTCAGAATGGCATCCATTTTTTTTTTATCTGACAGCTCTTGAAATATTTGAAAACAGATACCACATTCTTCCCCATCTTCTCTTACCCTATGCTCACCATCCTCAGTTCCTCTAACTATTCATCATATGGCCTGATTTATAGTCACCTTAGCATCGTGCTAACAAGGCCTTCAAATTCCAATTCTGCGTGTTAGTGATGAAAGATTCCAAATAGATGTCTATAAGGCCTTAATTGCTCATACTACATAAGGTGCATCTAACTTTTTCTAAAGCTTTTTGTTTTAGCCTTTCATTATGGGGATTCTGAAAGAATAAAAAGTCTCATGACACAGAGAAGTGAGTAGCAAAGTTTAAAAACAGTAGGAGAGAAATTAGGAGACAAGGGAGAATCTCACATAGCTTCTTGTTTTGTACCATTTGTTCGCTCTTATTTCAAGTCTGAATTAAAAACAAACAAACCAACAAACATCTATGCCCAGGACTGAGAAATATAAGAAATCAAAGGCTTGTGGATGACTCAAATGACACCTGTATTTTATGAATGTTGGCAAGGAAAGAGTCTAAAAACATAGAGCACGGTATGCACTAAAATATCACAAAATTGTGAAATTAACATTGACAAAAAATGCTGATAATATGGAATTTATTTCAGAATCAGTAATCTGTGCCATCAGAACATAGAATAATTAGAACAAATGTTAAAACTGACAACATACTAGAAGAATAAAGGTGAGAAGACAATATTGCATGTAATTAAAACCATTCCAACATGACTTACTTAATAAATCATCTACTTGAAAAATGAAAAAATTAGCTAAGAGCCACCGGCCAATACCAGATGACCTGTGAGTATATGCAACTTATATATAACATATATTCTGTGAGTATATAATATATACTGTATACAGAGGTAGCTAGGTGGTACAGTAGATACAGTATTGGGCCTGGAATCAGGAAGACTCATATTCCTGAGTTCAAGTCTGGCCTCAGACACTTACTAGCTCTGCCTTGTTTTCGTCATCTATAAAATTAGTTGGAAAAGGAAATGGCAAATCATCCCAGTATCTTTGCTGCCAAGAAAACCCCAAATAGGGTCATGAAGAGTTAAATGTGACAGAAATGACTGAACAACAACAAAATAACACATGCTCTGTGAATGTTTTTCTGCATCAAGATCTCAGGACACCTGGGTTTCCAGTCATCCCTTATCTCTGTCACCTGCATCAATGGTACTAGGGTCTGTCAAAGGGTCTATCTTTTCATTTGCTAATCATATCATTGTGCTTGTGGGCCCCCACCTACTTAGCCACTCATCCCTTCTGCATGTGTTTTACTTAATAACCTCTACCAAGGTAATTGCTTTATGAAAGCCTTTAATCAAAGCAGTAACATATAGAGGATATAGAGATGGAGATTAGATAAATTTATTGTGATTTAATTGGTATAGTGAACTGATATAATGAAGAGGATGACTTCACATATGAGGGGTTGCTCTCGCCAAAAGATCATCTCTCCATAGCTTCTCTGAGTCTAACTAGGCATGTCCTTGGAAGACAGTCATCCAGCCTATTGATGAACTGCTGAGGACTTTCTATGAAAATCTGGGTTGTTATTATCTATCCCTACAGCCTCTTCTCCAATTTTTACAGTCAGCATCCTTAATCAATTATAGAAGCTGACATTTATATATTGTTATCTATGGTTGGGCTTAGATTTTCTGTCTCACCTAAGCTGTAACAACAACAATGACAAATATACAACACTTTAAATTTCACAAAACATTTTCCATTCATTCTTTCATGTAAGCCATAGAATAGCTCAGAGAAATTAAGTGACTTGCCATGGTCACCCAGGTTGTGAGGGTTTAATGTAGGATTTGAACCCTTACAATAGTCCAACTCCCCATATGTTATGTCAAGCTGCTATTGATAATCAGTTTTCTGATAGATGGTGATTTGGGAGGATGGATGATGTGACTTTTGCCTTCTATCCTTACTACCTAATAGCTCGTTACCTAGCTGCCTGGCATCCCCAGGCCTCTGTATTTTTTCTTGAAAGTTCTAGTCACACTAATGCACTGTTGGTGGAGTTGTGAAATTATTCAACCATTCTGGAGCGCAATTTGGAGCTATGCCCAAAGGGCAATCCAGCTATGCATACCCTTTGACCCAGCAATACCACTATTAGGTCTGTATCTCAAAGAGACAAAAAAAGGAGAAGAACCCCTATGTAAAACATGCTTATAGCAACTCTTTTTTTGTGGTGACAAAGAATTGAGCATTGTGGGCATGTCCATTAATTGGGAAATGGCTGAACAAGTTGTGGTATGTAATTATGATGGAATACTATTGTGGTATAAGAAATAATAAACAGTATGCTTTCATAAAAACCTGGAAAGACTTTCATGACCTGATGCAAAGCAAAGTGAACAGAACCAGGAAAACAATGTACACAGTGAGAGCAACACGGTAAGATGATCGAATGTGAAAGAATTAGCTTTTCTCAATAATACAATGGTCTAAGACAATTCTGAAGGATTCATGATGAAAGAATGCTATTCACCTGCAGAAAAAGAACTGATGGAGTCTGAGTGTAGATGGAAGCATTTTTAACCTTATTTTTCTGGATGTTTTTATTGAGGGGAGGGGTCTGTGTTTTCTTTCACAACATGAAATATGCTGTGCATGATTGCACATGTATAACCTATATCAAATTGCTTTTTCAATCAGTGGGGCTATGAGGGAGGGTGGGAGAGAGTTTACACCTCAAAATTTTGAAAGACTAAAGCTGAAAATTGATTTTGCAAGTAATTGGGAAAAAATAAAAGATTAAAAATATAAAAAATTCCAGTTGCATCAGAGACATTGGCAGTGGGTAGATGGAACAGGCAGGCTCTTTCCTTTGGTTATGAGTTATTCTGTTATATGAAAATAATAGTGTGGTTGTTGCTGCACAAATCCAAAGATGAAAGCTGTATCTCTGTTTCATAGCAAGGAAAAGACTGTTTGATGTTATTTTGAAAAGTTTTTAAGGAGGCAATGAAAAAATGGAAAAGAGATTCGGGGGGGGGGGTGGAGATGAAGGGAGGAATGTCAAGGACATGGACAGAACCAGATCTTTAGAATATCAGATTCATATAATACTGTGCTTCACTCTTTCCCTACAGGAAACTCCTTTATTCAACATACCCACTGTCTGTAATGTTCCTCCTTGATTCCAGCCCAAACATTAATAATGGAGCTGTTCCATCAGCACAGTGAAGCTTTGGAAAAATTATTTGCACAGTGTACTTTAGGGATTAAGAGAGAGGTGAATGCAGGAGTCAGAAAAAGTAAAAGAAAACTTAGTTGTATGAGGGAAGGTTGGAAGGCAGGATGCAAACTCTCTCACTGTTGTTTAGTAGTTTTTCAGTCATGCTAGGCTCTTCGTGAACCCTTCTGGGGTTTTCTTGGCAAAGATGCTGGAGTGGTTTGCTATTTCCTTCTTCAGCTCATTCTACAGATGAGGAAACTGAGGCAAACAGGGTTGAGTGACTTGCCTAGCATCACACAGCTAGTAAGTATATGAGATCAGATTTGAAATCAGGTCTTCCTCAGTTGAGACCCAGCATTCTATGCACTGCAACATCTAGCAGCAAACTCTCTAGTGATTGTTTATTTATCAAACATCCCAAATCTCTTGAATCAAAAGAAAATACTACACATATAACTTTCTGCAAGTATTGTATTTGTCATTTCTTTTTATCTTTTTTGAACATACAAAGCCAAATAGGCTAGAAATTTCCCATCTGAGGCTATCTTCCTTCTACTGATTGTTTGTCATGAGAGACACTGGCAAAGGATCGCCCAGTAAGGTGTGCCTGCGTCAAAGAAGGAGCTGTGTTCCAAAAGTGAAGTAGAATTGCAGTAGCTCAAAAGAAACATTAGAGGCATAAATTTAGAGATATCTCCACTGCAAATGTGGTAAAGCCTTCTGAGTTTATATTGCTCTGATCAAACACAGGTGGACATACTATACCGTGACCCCAATGTCATTTTGGTCCTCTTTGAGAATTCAGGAAAAGAACCAATCTACCAATCTTGTATTATACCTAATTATTTGTATTACTTGTATATAGACTTAGTGATTCCTTCTTGTTTTTTTTTTCTTTTCACAACTAGATTGTAAGCTCTTTGAGCGAAAGGGTAATGTTTTGTGGATTTTTTTATCTCCTAAACTGGGACTGACGTTCATTCATTCAACAAGAACCACAAAGAAATTACATCATTCTATGAAGTATAGGATTCTCAAATATGTTTTGATTGATTTTGCATTTCCTTGGTTCCCCACCTCAGCTTTTGTTGCCTAGAAAAAAAAGGATTTGCACTGAATATAAAGAGATATCTCAAGTGCAGATTTTAAAAAAATCCAGAAAAGCTCTGGAAAAAAAAGTCACCTGGGAGAAATCATCTTCCTGTCCTTTCAGATGAAGAGTGGGTCCTTGTAAGTAACATTAATTGTTAGACTGTGGACTTTAGTTTCCTACTCCATAAAATAAGTGGTTTGGATCAGCACTTCTTAAACTGGGTCATGACCCCATATGGGGTCATGAAAAAATTGGCAGCAAGTAAAAGGTTTCTGAATCACAACAACCAAAAATTAATTCAAAATCCAATGTGCAATAAATCTGAGGTATTTCTGGCAGCACTTGCCTGTATTGCATTGCATAACTGCATTACAGCCTTGGTTCTACATTATGTAACTTCACTACAGCCTTGGTTCTGAACACAAAGCATGCACACTTTGCACTGCACATGCTCTCAGGTCATGATACAATGCCAACAAACACTGCTGAAACTCGAAAAGGGGTTGCCAGTGGAAAAGGTTTAAGAAGCCCTGGTTTAGATGAGCTGATTTCTAAAGCACCCTCTAGTTCTGACATTGTACAAACCTATGATTTTAATCCTCATAAAAGATGAAGTTCTAGATAATGTATTCAAAGATGTGAGCATGCAAAGTACCATGAGGAAGAAAAAAAACCCCTTGGTTCTGCTGACCACCAATAGTGAGAGTCAATCCACTACATTTTAAGCCCTTTCTTTCCATGAATAAATGAAATAACTCCTAGACGAATCTTAATGCAAGGAGATAAGGGCAATTTTCCAGTGATTTACAGAAAGTGTGATGCATTTCTGTTGCTATCACTGACAATTAGAAACCACATAGATGTTAAGTACCTGTTGGTCTTTCTGCTAGAGTAGAAGATAAAAAGGTTGGAGGGAAATCTCTCTACAAGTTATCAGGAAGAACTGTGTTTCATGAAAGAATAGACAAAATTCTTCAAAGGGAAGACAAAGAACAAAAATGATCTTCAGACTCAGAGGAGACCTGAGTCAGAGGTTGAAAGAAAGTGATGTAAAGAAGGCCACTAAAATTGGAACTAAGTAATGGATATGCCTAGGATATTCTAGGGTCCACGGAAGGATTTCATGGAGTCTGTAAACTTGGATGGGGAAAACTTATATCTCTATTCTCACTAACCTCTAAGTGAAATTTAGCATCTCCTTCAATTATTTAAAACCATAATTCTTAAAAGTCCATAGGCTTCACCAGACTGGCATAGAGGTTCATGATAGACACACATTCACAAAAATGTCAAGAACCCCTGTCAGATATGTTGGAGCTGAACCCGAGAAAAAGAAGGTTCTAAGGAATGTTGATGTGTTGCCAGGGGGCAGCTTGCCTAGTAATGGTCAGAGGAAGAAGGTGAACAGTTCATATTGGAGATTCACTGTTGAGAAGGACTAACACAAGCCAACTTGATATGAAATAAGGAAATCTGTTCTCTTCTGTGACTCCTTTTTGGGGTGTGGCGGAGAACCTCCAAGTAAGAGTCAAACCAGGGGCAAAAACATTGCCACAAATATTTTAAGTAACCTAGAAGTCATTGCTAAAGAATATGAAGTTCTGGACAATAAACTGAAGACTTCGGGGGACAGGACATTTTAATCACTATGACTGACTGAAGTTAGGGAAGATAAAGAAGGTAGAATTGGGAAGTGAAAAAGGAGGTACCCAAGAATGAGATTTGCATTTCTGTAACAACTTAATTGGTGGAAATAGAGGGCTTTGGGGCAGGGACTCAACAGGTCCCTGGCAACAGGCAGGAGCCAACAAAATATATAGCTGTCTGAAGACTAGAAAATCTGATTGGGAGAATCTGAAATTTAAGGGGAAGAGAGAAACCAACATATGCAACTGCCAAGGCAAATATCATAGAGAATCACAGGTAAAATGCATAAAGAAGAACCTCAGTAGAGGACGAGTAATTTTTGGTTGATATTATCCAAAGGAGAACAGAATAAAATCATAGTATTTTATGGTACAGTATAATATAGTATTCTATATAGTATACATGGCATGGTAGGAAAGTATTGGATTTAGAGTTAAGAGAAACTTGGTCTGAATCCTGTCTGTGATTTTTACTTGCTTGATGATCATGGGCATGTTGTTTTAACCCCCAAAGACTCAGTTTTTCCATCTATCAAATGGAAATAATAATGCTAGCAGTGTCTGATTCACAGGGTTGTTGTGAAGTTCCAATAAAATAAGACATGCAATGCCCTTTGTAAAATTTAAAGCACCATATTAATGCCAGCTATGATGATGAGGATATTTATGCAAAGAACTGTATGGGTAATAACAAAACCAACTAGAGATCTTAATAAATGTTAGCAAAATTGATCTTAAAAGAATTACTAAGACTTGGTGAGATAGGTCTTATAAATGAAATTTAGCTATAGAAAAGCACAGGTTATTTTAAAAGGAAGAAAATGAATAAAAGGGGGTGATAGAATAGCATCATGTATTATAAAGATACTCTTGTCAAAAATGGGCATACTGAATGAGGGAATGGGGGAGAGATCATTTTAGTACAGATCAATGGAAATAACTAAAGAATTGATATTGTGGTGACGGTACGCTAAGAATTACCTGGTCAGAAATAGGAAAATGGATAATGAGGTTAAGGAGATAAATTATAAAGCTAGCGTGGAAGCAAGGCAAACTGCTAAAAGTTACTTTGATGTAAGGATTTCTACTCAGGCTTTCTCTCTCCCTCTCTCCTCTCTCTGTCTCTCCCTTTGTCTCTCTGTCTCTCTTTTTGTCTCTCTCATTCCTTCTGTCTCTGTCTCTCTGTCTCCATCTCTCTCCCCTTCTTTTGTTTCCCCCTCCCCTCCTCCCATTTCCTCTTTCTATTTTTCTTATTATTTTTTATTCTCTTTCTTTTTTCTTATTCTTTTATGTTGTATCTCTTTCCCACTCTCCCTTTTCTCTGTTCTATCTCTTTCTTCCTCCCCTGCCCTCCCTCTGCTTTTCTCTGATAAAATCATAACAACTCACAAGAGTCTTGACTTACTTTAATGATGAATCCATTCCTCAAAAGTTGGAAGAAGCAATGAAGGAAATCTACTTTATGGCCCTGATTTTAACCTGTAAAGAAGAATTGGCTGCAGAAATAAAAATGAAGTGGCCTCTTGAGAGAAAGAGCCCACTCTATCATGGAGTTTGTAGAAAAAAATCACTGTTCCTGGTACATTGTAGCCACTTAATAAGTATTCTTGAACTGAATTGAATTTGTTGAAGGAGAAAAAAGTCATTTAAGAAACATCACAAACTATGGGAGACTAGATTTCTATGTGTTCAGAAAGTATAGAGAGTATCTCCACGACACAAAATATTTGCAGGGGAAGTCAGCACAAGATGGATGGGAAGTTCCTGAGAATAACATTCTGAACACACCATCCCATGTTATTTTAATGGTGAAGAAGTGGAAGTGCTGTCCAAAGAGAATTATGTGGAAGCAGAGAGAACTTATCCAGCAACTTCAGTTGTTCAGAGATATGTGTAGAAGATGGAAGTAGCGACAGATGCTGAGGATGAACAGAAAAAATGACACTCACAATCCTGGAAGAAGAATGCTAACAGTACTAAAGCTCGCAATAGAAAGAAAGTATAAATGAAGACTAAGGAAGAAAGAAGCACATTTCTTACTATATGAAGAGAAAGAGGAAGATCCAAAGGAAAGGACTGGTGCTTTGGGAGTATGGAATGAAAATAATGAACAACGGGGGAAACACATTCGTACTTTGTTTCTGTTTTCGTTACTCAAGAAATTGATCTTTAGAATGTGTATAGGAAAAAGTTATTCATAGGAGAGTGAAACCCAAGATAAATGAAAAGATGATATGAGAGCATTTTAGCTTCATCTGGACCCTAAGATTTCCTAAGTGTAAGGAACTGCCAGTGGGGGAAGAGGGTGCAGAATGATACTACCAATTTAGATCATCAACTATTCTGTACCTGTAATCCTAAGAAATTACCAGAACTTAGGAAAGGGCCATAGTGTTCGTAGCCTAAAATTTTCATTTTTATGGAGCAAAATACTGAGAGGCAATTTTATGAAAAACAGAATGATGCAGACATTAAAGGGGTTTATAGTGCCAGGTCTCAAGCTACATTATGAAGTAGTAATTTTCAAAATTATTTGATAAAAAGTAAAAATATGGGAAATTAAATCAGTGAAAGAGAAAAGATCAATAGGACCCCAAGCAACTAAACATGTTAGTATTCAATGAACCCAAGAAATAAAGACAAATCTATGTAATTGAAGAAATACTAATTGCTCATGGGTAGGCTGAACCAATAGAACAACCATTCCCTAAGTGATAAATGGTATGAAGATATGAATAGTCAATTCTCAAGGGAAGAAATCTAGGCTATTTATAGCCATAAAAATGTTCCGAATCACTAATAATTAGAGTATTATTATTTAAAACATTTCTAGGGTTCTACTTCATGTCTATTAGATTGGCAAAATGATCAAAAAAAGAGGAAAATGACAAATTTGAGGGGAATAGCATTGACACACTGTTGACAGATTTTTTAATTTGTCCAATCATTCTGGAATCCAATTTGGAATTATTCACAATAATTAGTAAACAATATATGCCCTTTAACCCAAATAAATCACTGTGAATATTATATACATAAAACAAGTTCAAAAAAGGAAGAAAAGTTCTCATATATACAAAACATTTGTAGCAGCTCTTTTTGCGATGGCAAAGAACTAGAAACTAAGGGGATGCATTGCAACTGGGGAATGTCTGAACAAACCGTGATGTATTATATAATATAATATAATTGTGCCTTAAGAAAGGAAGAAAAAGAGTTTCAAAGAGATATGGAAAGTTTTGTATGAATTAGTGAAGGGCAAAGTGAGAACCAGAAAATTTTTCTCTAATAATATTAACAATAATAAGTAGAAATTATATAATGGCTTCTTTACAAATACATATATGTATATATATATATATACATACATACACATATATGTGTATAACAACTTTGAAAGACTTAAAAACTCAGATCAACCATGATTCCAGAGGATGTTTAAAGAAGAATGCTGCCTACTTTGTGATAGAAGATAGAATAATATTGAAGAATAAAAATTTGTATTGTGGATATGGGCACATATTTTGCTTGACTGGACTTACATGATACAGGGATTCTGTCTTCCTTCCTTCCTTCCTTCCTGCCTTCCTTCCTTCCTTCCTTCCTTCCTTCCTCTCCCTTTTTTCTGTCTTTTTTCAGTGGATGGGAGAGGTGGGAGGGAGGGGGGAAAATGAATCATTGATAATTGAGTTTGTCTTGATCATCCCTGTCACTACAATAGCTCTTTAAGATAGAATTCTTTTTGTTTGCTCATTCTTTGCATTTCTGAGGTCAGGAGGGTGGAATACCTGGGCTGAACATTTAATCTTTTGGGTCCTGCTACTGCTTTCTTGAGGTTTTGTGTTGTTACAAGATCTCAAAGTCAGTTCAAGCCAGGGACCTGCAAGCTTTCAGTGCTCCCAAAGGGATCTTATCCAGGGCAAAGTGATAAATACCCTTCTGATCTGAGCACTATAAGATTCTGACCCAGAACTCTGACAATCCTATAAGCTTGTCTCCAATTGGAAGTGCCAGTGCCTGCTGTTAGACTCAGCCGCCATTGGCCAGCTGGGAAACTTGGTATTTTCTTCAACTCTACATGTTAGTAACAAGATTTTTGTTTTCTTGCTTTACCAATGAAGTTTGGGGGTGTGAGTGGAAGAAGGTAGATTTTACTTGAGACAAAGTAATAAAATTTAATTTTAAAAAGAGTTTATACCGTTAAAAAAAGTTTAATGCCATTAAATAAATAGACTGATTTAAGATTAGTACAATACAAAGGAAAACTTCTGTGCTTGGGATCTAAAACTTCAGTTAAAAAGTTTTGGTTCTGCTCTGAATGAACTGTGTACAACCTTAGGCCAGATACCTGACCTATCTGTATCTCAGGGTCTCTCTCCAGAAAATCAGAGCATTTTAATTTAATGACCCCTAAGTTTCCACTCTTCTCTAAAGGGCTATGAGAGAAAGAGAGACAGAGAGAAATAGAGAGACACAGAGACAGACACACAGAGAGACAGAGACAGCAAAAGAGAAAGAGACTGAGACAGACAAAGAGATAGAAATACAGAGACAAAGAGAGACAGAGCCAGAAAAGGCAGAGAGAGAAGGGGAAGGGCATGAGAGAAGGAAGGAGAAACAGATGCAGAGAGAAATAGTCAGAGAGAGACATAGAGATAGATGCAGATAGAGAGAAACAGAGATACAGAGAGATACTGAGTGAAATAGTATCATAGTACCTTCCCCTTCCTGGATTTTAAACACCATGGAGGCATGTGTGATGTTTTAATTATCTTTGCATTTCCTTCTAGCACATAGCACAGTGCATATTACATAGTAAATGCTTAATAAACATTTGAATGAAAGAATAATGAACTATGTACTAATTTGCTTGTCACTTATAATAACCTCATTTTGCAGATGAAGAAGCTGATATTCCAAGAGGTTGTGGTTGTAATTTGCCCTTGGCAACATGGCTACTGGAGAGGATGAGAGGCAAACCCAGATCTATCCTGACTATAGATCATATGCTCTTTCTACTATACCATGTAGTCTCTCAACAACTAAACCATATTAGCCAATAGGTTATCTTTGCCTCTTCATAAATGAATTTTATACAGAGAGATAGCAAAAGATGCAGAGCTAATATAATATGCCAAGTTAAGCTCCGATGGAGAAAGCTTGCAAAGTATTGTAACTATTTCAATGTCACCTGAATTACATAATTTTATGGTGCAACTAGTTGCTTCAGATCTCTGTGTTCCTTATTCTTTTTGCCCCCGAATTTGATCTTCCCATGCTTGCCCTAATATGAGATCATCATGTGTCAGCTTGACAGCGTAAAGCTATCTTCGTTGTGTGTACTGACATTTTTTATTTGATTTTGACATTCTAATGTCGTCCCTGTGGACTGACACTGAAATCATTTTGCCATTTTCTTGACACTTTAAAATAGTTTTTTTATGACTCTGCATTGATATTGGGGGCGTTTAATCTTAGCAGCATCGAGTTGGCTCCATGAACTCATGCTGATATGACTGTCTTACTGTGATCAGAACAATATTAATGCCACTGATAATGAATGAAGGATTTATAATGGGGAGCTGCCTGTATTATTTATCTTGTTTCATGGACCACCAGAGCCAAAAATTTATCATCTGATGGTCTCAGTGAAACTCTCTGAGTTCAGCTATATCTTTGGACAGCAGATATTCAATCCATTGAGAAAGATTTCCATGCCAGGTGGTTTAAGATTTTTTTATTTATTTAATTATTTTTAGATTTGTTTATTTGTCTATCTATGTATCTGTGTATCTATCTATCTATCTATCTATCTATCTATAAAGCTGCAAGTTTTAGTTACCCAGAAAATCAACTTACATTGAACAGGTTCCACATAGATGAGTTGTCACTGTAATACAACCCTGGATCCTTTCAGCAACTAAATTGCTCAAGTTTGGCTATTTCAAGATCTCAGGATCCATCTTGAGCCCTTCAATAAGGATTCATTAAGGGAGATTATTGGAATATAAAAAATGTTCACCTACCTCCAAGAATGCCTTACTGGCTATAAAAGTAGTCATTTACCCACCACATCACGTTTCCAAGTCATATCATTTAATGCCCAATTATGACCATTTCATCTCTTTACAAATTGGCACAGACTTGGCCACCCTAAATATATTTTGCATAACACTCCCCTATCATTGTCACAAGGAGGCCTGATGTTGAAGTCACTTCATTTATGTGTGTGTGTGCGTGTTTGTGTGTGTGTATGAGATGAGTACCTCCATTTTTGATAGAATGTAGTTTTTACACCTGTCTTGAATGGTGTTCTTTGGTGGCCATACAGTACAAAATATTAAGATGATAATATTTGATAACAATATTTAAATTAAAAGATAAATTGTTTTGAGAGTTATAAATATGTACTGTATAGAATAATAAACTTTATTTGCTCTTTGGCAAAATCTACAGCTCTGTATGGATTTAAAAAGAAGGGACTCTACTTTCTAGATTCTTTGAATTTTCAGATTAATATTCAAAATAGTTATGCTTATCATGGGAGTGGACCAGAAGTGAGGAGGGCAAGTTAGAAGACAAGATCGTTTCATATGCAAGAAAATACATTTGATTCCATATGGTCAGGTTTATAGATGTAGCTTTTCCTGAAGGCAACAGCATGGGCTCTGTGTCCTTTCACATCCCATTAAAGCAAAGATTGTTCCTGCTGTGTAAAGGATAGAGAACTGTCTCAGCATCAGGAAGACCTCAGTCCCTATCCTGCCTCTGATATGTACCGGCTTTGTGATCAGACAAGTCACCTAAGCTCTCAGTGCTCCAGACAATTCTCTAGGACTATAGATTGCAGATCATATTCCTACTTAAATCAGTATAGAGAGATGTGCACTGGGAGTTTCTTACACTAATGAAATAAGAGTTCCAGTTTAAAGTAACTATTTACCTAGTATTAGAACAGTACTTGGGATAAACTTGTGTACAGTCAGTGTGAAGTAACTTGTAATGGGAGGACATAGTGTCAGCAGAAAATTTTTTTCTTCATTCTTATATATGTGTGTGTATATGTAGATGTATATGTGTATACATGTGTGTATGTATATATACACATATACATATATGTATATGTTCATGTGTATATATGTATACAGATATATACACATATAAACACACATATATATACACACATATCTCTGTTTCTCTCTGTCTCTGTGTCTCTGTCTGTCTCTCTCTATATATTTGTGTGTATATATATATATACATATATATATTTAAAAGGAAACTCCAGCATTCATTAATAGTTATTCTGTGTCATATATACCTTATTACTGACTCTAAAAGTAACTATATCTAGTGTCTAGTGTCTGTGTGACATACTATCAAATGTTATTTATAATTGAAGTGTGAAAGAGGGGCATGAACGCAAGATATAGACTCTAGGACCTGGGCTCAAGGCCTGGCTTTTGGAATTAATTGTTTTGTTACTTTGGTGATGCCCTTTTTAATCTCTCTGAGCCTCAGTTTCCTGATCTGTTAAAGTGGGGATAATAATTCTGACATCATTCAATAGGAAAAGCTCTGGGTTTAAATATGGGCTTTATTACTTATTATCTGTCAACATGGATGAGTCAGTTAATCTCGGAGCTTTAAAAGAAGAGAGTAAGACTAGATGACCTCAAAGGTCCCTTCCATCTCTGGAACTATGATCTATTTCATAAGTCCATTGTGAAAAAAAAATGATTTAAAAACCTTAAAGCACTGCAGAAATGTAACCTTTTAAAATGTATTTATACTAATGAATCAATCTATAAGGCCTTTGCAACAGAAAAAAATTGTGTATAATACCCATATTTTCCTGGTACTCTGAGAAATCAACTCTATGTAACAGTCAATTTGACAAGCCTTGAACTGGCTGCCTTTTAAGGGGACATAAGTCGTTAAAGACCCTGGGAGTTATATTTCATTTCATCTTGGGAAGAGAGGAAGCTATCCCAGGACTGGAAATAGAGGGTGGAGTTTGCTGTTATAGTGGCAGTTTCAAATCTCTCTGGAGAGGGATGTAATAACAGGCAGTAGGAGAGGGAATGTGGTGTCAGAAGTAGCAACAATAGCATGAGATGGAGGATGATTTCTAAATATTTTTAGTGACTGGAGCCTTTGCTTTTCTTTGGTTCATTGCTTATCTTATTGAAAGAATCCAGTAGGGAGTGGTTAAATTCTTGTTTCGTGGTGAAAATGCTAAAAACAATAGTGAATTTACCCCACTATCTTTTCTCCCTTCTGTTTTACTGCCAAATACAACAGACCACATTGTTCATTGCTAAGTGTTTTTCTGCTTTTAAAATTTTGATTACATGTTTTTTTAAAAAAAAATTAAATAACTTAGTGGATTAAGATAAGGTAATTTTAACTTTCTCCTAAGTTGATATTTTTGCTATAGAGAATGTGATGAAGTAGGGTGGGAGGGAGAATCTGTGCATAATTGATGACATCAAATTTCACTGGATGGAAGACTATCCTCTCAGCCTGAAGATCAAAAGATTTCTTGGGAGCTGAGAGAATTTTATGAATTTTATTTATAACTTGATTTTAAAAGGTTTATAGCTTTGCAGAAAAAGAAGGCATATGAAACTTGGACCTTTGCCCTAGACAAATCTTAATACCTCCAAGAAGATAGGTCATTTTGGTCCAAAGACACTTGGGTTCTTCCTACTCCTCCAAGAAATATAATTAGGTTCAACAAATTAGATAGATAGATATAGATATAGATTAGATATAGATATAGATAGAGTTTCCCCATTGCAATAATAGTGACTGACATTATATCCTACTTTAACTTTGCAAAGCATTTTCCATGATCTTACTTGAGCCTCTTGATGACTTAAGGGATCATTTCTTCAGTTATTATTATCATCCCCATTTTACATATTTACATATATATATGCAGATTTTTACATATTTATATACAGTCACATACACACACATATACATACATATATCTTCAACACATACAGGAAATACTGACATCTAAGATTGCTTTATGCTATCAAGTTGATGCATGATGATCCCATATTAGGGTAAGTATTGGAAGATCAAATTTAGGGGCAAGGAGAACAAGATGCACCGAGATCTATCTATCTATCTATCTATCTATCTATCTATCTATCTATCTATCTATCTATCTATCTATCTATCTACATATCTATCTATCTAGCTACATATCTATCTACCTATCTATCTACATATCTATCTACATATCTATCTACATATGTATCTATCTATCTATCTACATATCTATCTACCTATCTATCTATCTACCTATCCATCTATTTTTCTATTAGGGGTCTGAAACTCAGACCATCTTTAAAGCAGTATTGTTCATGGCATAAAAACACATCATCTGTCAGGTCAATAGGATAATCACTGAGCAAATCAGTCATTTTAGTGGACTGATTTTTTTGATTGAATAATGGAAATTCTCAAGAGCCTAGCTTTCTCCCAGAGTTGCTTAAGTAGTTGGATGTTCTAGTTGAGAATACTATACTGAAAAAGTACATTTGATTTTCCTAACACATTTTCCATTCAGATTATAAATCTGAGCCTGCAGAATCTGAACCTTCCTTCCAACAGCAGCAAGACCATGTGCAGACACAGCTGTGGAAGTATTCATTCTGTAAAAACATGTGCAGTCACAAAGCTAGATTTTAGGAGGGCTCATTTAAGCTAAAGTCAAATTAGATACTTCAAAGGGAGTTTTGGTTCTCTCTCTCTCCATATATGTGTGTATGTATGTATGTATGTACATGTATATACATATACATACAGACACACATATACATACATACATGCATATATATATATATACATACATCACACATATACATACATACATACATACATGCATATATATATATATATTCTGGATAATCTCATTTTGTGCCAAGCTTCTACCAGTTGCCATTGTCTAAATGTGACATTTTGGAAAAGCCTTTATGGGATAAAAGTTTAAATAAGCTTCACATTACATGAAACTGACTGTTTCTATGTTTGGGGCATTAGTGCCCAAGCCTCACAGGGAGAACTGAAACTAAAAAAATGTTTGGGATATGGAAACTCTCTACTTAAAATCTGATCAAGGGGACATTCATCTAGATGCTAACTGAAACCTGGATTTCTCTCTGA